>NW_027040620.1:1400000-2600000 GCF_037179485.1 Ochlerotatus camptorhynchus
TTGGGACCAATAGGCTAGTCAAGTAGTGAGCCAATTTAAAATCGTTTTTTTCTACCGGTTGCTATTACTCTCACTCTGGGTGAACTCTGAGCTTCTTCAAATCAGCCTCTCGCTGAAGCTCACGCTCTCTCTCTCTCTCTCTCTCTCTCTCTCTCTCTCTCTCTCTCTCTCTCTCTCTCTCTCTCTCTCTCTCTCTCTCTCTCTCTCTCTCTCTCTCTCTCTCTCTCTCTCTCTCTCTCTCTCTCTCTCTCTCTCTCCAGGAGTTTTTGTTTACTTTTTTCATATTCCTGCCACCACTCACTCGAGGTGAAGGCTGGCTAAACTCGCAGGACAAGAGTGTTTTAAAACCTCCAGTGAATTTGAGGAGTTTCCGCCAGCCTGCCGCTGAGTCGCGATGTACACGGTACGTTTCTAACGATTTCTCGATAACGATACAATCTATCTACTTAATTCGAATCTCATTCTCCGTTTCAAGCCATATGTAATCGAATGGTAAACTTAAAAAAAAAATCACAATTTTAAATCTTCTATTATCAACTCTGGTTTTGACAGTTCGGATCACTGCATATTTAAATCGACCGTTTACGATTTTCGGTCATAAGTCAGAATTAAGTGTCATGTCGGTTTGTCGGTGGTATACCTATATGTTTATTGAAAGCCCTCCCTCCACAAACCAACAGCGCTAAAGACATGTGAAGGCATTTATTCGATCTTGTTGAAGTCTTTTTATCAAAATACCTGACACCCCTGCCCTGAGTACTCAAGCTTGATTTACGCATGATAGATTTTGGTATAAATTAAAGATAGGGTAGAGCGCTACTTCGTCGTAATCGCCCATTTCCGTTATATCTATCAGAAAAGATCAATAATATCAATGATTTCATCGTGCACAAATCAATAATAGGTTTATTGGAAGAGCGCATGGTATGAATATTTACGTTCTCAAAATAAAAGAAACGCTCCTAGCGAATCCCCTTTTTCTGCGTTTATCCGTAGGACGAAGAAAATCTAATAGCGTTTCAATGCGTTTGGACAGAATTGAAATTCATAGGACGAATTTAGCAGTGTTAGATTTTGAATAATATCTCAACAATTTGTGACTCTTTATCACATCCACGTATGGAAAGGTGAATATATTTAGAAGTTATATTTGACAGAAATATTCAATTTTTTGTTCAAACCCGTTCAAAAAAGAGAGGTAAAACGCGTGCTTAGTAGGGCGGAAATTAGATCAAAAACCCTACGGACCATTTTTCCTCAGGATACCAAAAACATGCCAAAGTCACGAATGACTCAAGAGCGTTCAAGTCACGAATGACCCAAGCGTGTTGCAATGTTCATTTAATGGTAGAGCAGACTACCTATGAATGGGCTAGAACGCAAACACTGGAGGAATGTGCACCAACGAAATCAAGAACGGGCTTATCATTTTAGATACATTTATTCCTCCCTTCCATCTTTGCCTTGTCTATTCCTCTTTTGCCTAATTCCTCAAACTGTCCTACCTTCTGGTTCAAGTTTTCTTCTTCTTTCAACTGCACGATTCTCTTCTTTTCCTACTCACTGTTTCGGCTGGGTGCACCCTTACCACCGCTCGATTCCAGTCACGCTGGGACACTACACACGCACCCGACACGTCCTACTAGTGTTGAACAATGCTCCACATGGGCATACGAGGGACTACGTTGGCCTGATGTGCCAATCGGCCACGGATGAAATAGGCCCGAGATTCGTTCGGTTACCCGACTCGATGGGGTCACCTAGAAGAATGCTGCCGCCGCACTGCTCGTTGAGCGTCGAAATCGATGCCATTGACGCGATGAAGAATCGCAGACTGTCCGGATTGGCTTGCACGATTTGGAAGGGTTCGAAGCTGCAATTAAATTTAAAAAAGCCCTGAGGCGCCACTAGGTCAACCTTCGTGGACAACATCAACATCTGGGAGGACCTACTTCCTTGGGAAGGTTTTTTTTTGTGCCCAATGGCCGACTCCCAGCTCTGCGATGCCGTGACGCAGCAGGGAAAATCCACTCCTAGGTCTGCTCTTATGCGCTCGCAATCTTTCGGTCGTTTCGACGGTGCTTCGACCTGCTTCCTCCAGTATGGTGCTACTTGAAAGAGCTTTAGTCAGGATTGCTGTCCCGTAAGCGGAAACTGTTTTACTAACCTCCAATCGTCTTTTCGTCTCGATCGTGATGGCGGCTACGGCGAGCCCGTTTTTCTCCCTCGATCCTATGCTGTGCGGCTCGTCAGTGGCAAGTCCTTCACTTTGGTGCCCGAATTTTCTAGGCGTTGAATTCCACCGAAGTCCACTGACGATGTTCAGGATCAAACAGCACCGCACTCTCCGCGACGACTTCGTTGTCCGACGGTCCAGCAGTCACTCGTCTGATGGTTTTCACTAATACCACAAACGAAGTGACAGACGGAGCGGCTCGAAAACTTTGGTGACTAACCTGCTATTGCAATTTTTCAGTGTACCACATGGCAACACCACTACTACTGGATTGTACCACATGGCAACACTACTACTGGATTGAACTAGCATGTTTTGGTTCTATCTCTTTCACTCTACTCAAAACTGAAATGCATAAAAAAATGACAAAATGATACGCACTCTTTGCACACTGTCAAAGAATCATTGTACACAAAATCAACTTTGTTCAAATCAAAACAAAAAAACTAATCCATCTGGTGGATGATGGCACAAGCTTCCAAGATAATTCTTTTACAGTGAACCACATTATTTTAATGGATTTCTTCGCCAGTTAGTCGTCTGTCACTTCGTTTGTGCTAATACACTTTTGTTGGTGAGAGATGACCGGAAGACTACTTGCTGCTCGTGTATACATTCTCGTGTTGCCATCCAATTTTCTGCTCTCGTTCGTTTTCAAGCCACGCGGACCCTTGTGGCCAATCTTATTTGTACACGCTCGCGTGGGTTTAAGCAGTTTGTTGTTGCACACTCGACATAAAGTGTGCCTTATTATCATATTCTAAACTTAAACGTAACAAGCGTTAAAGCGTTAAAGTGTCTATAATAAAAATACCAAAAACACTTTTAGAAATAACTATTTTTACATGTGATGGAATCCATCTTTCACATAAAGGATGAGACGTAAACAAATATGTTATGTAAAATGAAGTGCTTCCAGACTGAAAAGTTCATTATTCGACGAAAAGTACGTTGTACGTGAACTTTGCATCTGTTATGAGTCAATGTTATGTCAAAATTGACGCTCGTATATGTCAGCCTCAGAGCATCTAAATTTACATGATTTTTTCTAAGTGTGTTTGGTCCACACAGATAAAAAATTTGAATTTTAATAGTGATGTAAACATTCATTCACTATAACACTATAGTCGCTATATTCATAGTCTGGTGGATAGAATATCGGGAACCAATTGAGCTGTGAAATAGCGGAACCAATCGAGCAAATCACGACCAATAACAGAAAAGAGCACATCAGTAATTGCGAACAAAACTTCGGAACCCCTTTTCTCGTGACTCAAGACTCGCCTACGTAAATTAATATCATTATTTGGGTTGGGGAAAGTTTCCCATATCCGATGATGCTAGTAATTTGCGTTCGATTGGCGAGGAAAAAATAATCAACGTTTTGTTTATAAAAGCTGATAGTACCTCTTCAATTGTTGGTCTAAAATATAATTAATTGGTTCCGCTTTTTGATAAATCGAAATACTATCCGCCAGACTATGAATATACACTCGGGTGGCAGAAACGTCATCCACAAACATTTTGCTTGAAGCCAAAGTTGTTGGTTCTTTGGCTCGATTATCTGTCAATCGAAGACAGCCGATGCAAACATTGCGAAATTATGCTTCGTCCACATAGATGTTTGATTTGTTGCGTGGATAAATAATCGTGATAAAATTGAACATTTAATGGGTAAACAAGCGCGTACATGTAGGAATTATATATATGCATTATATTAATTTTTACATTAGGCAAGCTAAGCAAGAAAAATTCAAGTTTCATTAATGATTATTCACATAAGATTTTTTAACACATACGTGTCGTCAATGCACATATAAACATAGAATAAAAACTGTAGGCTTCAGCAACCCGCCTTCTTGACAGAGGATTGTGTATATAGCGACTATACGGAAAACAAGATCGATGGAAAACAAATCAAGAAAAAAAAAGAATATCGAGTTGTGGAGAGTTGACTGTATTATAAGTGATACATAACTTTTGACTTTTGACAATATCTCAACAATTGGTTTCTCTTTATCAAATCTTACTGTACATACGTAAAGGTTAATAAATTTAGAAGCCATCAGTAATAATAACATTCCGTTTTGTGCTAAACTACGCTTGATTAAGAAAGACTAAGTGCGGTGATTGAGCTGAATTTCGCGTCTATTATGACTCAATTTTATGACAAAATTGACGCTCGTATATGTCAGTTTCAGAGCATCTAAATTTACATCAATTTTTATAAGATTTGAAGAAAGTTCGCATTGAAATAAAAGAAGAAATTAGTGCTGTACATAAAATTCATGAAGCTGATATTTTCAACCAGGAACTTATCATAACACTTCTAGATTCTGTCACTATTTCCAGTGCGTAACTATTACTGTAATACCAACAATCAATTCGAAACGATTTAACGATTTTAAATTGGCTCACTACTTGACTAGCCCATTGGTCCCAAGCAAACGATTAACGTATCCTATTCTAGTCGAAATTCTAGTACTACACTATGTTTGTTTTGATTTGCTATGAAAGTTTGACAGATAAAATGAGGGGTTCATGGATTTTCTTATGTTTCGAGGGGTGCATCGATTAGTTTGAGACCGTAGATAGTACCAGAGCTGAGCCAAAAAGTTGAGCACGTATTTTCGGGACCTTCTGGTCTTAGAGTTAACTCTATGGTAATACTATTAATACAATAATAAATGAGGAGCAAATCTGTTTTAATATACAAGTCTTTTATCATGGTTGATGCGCTGCCTTGTTGATAAACGACAAACACAGCATGCCAAAAAAAAAAATTACGTTAAGTACATGTAAAATATAATGTTTATGATGGAAAGTTGAATGTGTCATGTAAAATTTAATTATGTTTCAATTAAATTTTTATCTTTATTTTAAATTAAATCGAAAAGGATCCAATTCTAATTTGGATGTAATGTTTTCGTTGTATACGTCATTACAAATGTAAAATTGTGTGCGATTTTGTATTACGTTAGCAATTATTCAGTGACTTCTTAAATTAAGTGACGGTTAATTTTCAATTATTTTTGCTGTGTGGCACCAAACAGACGCCAGTCATGATGTAAATGCTTGTCGCGTCTTAATCAATCGATCAAACGTCAAACATGTTTTTCATCACTGGCGTCCTTGAGGAGGAGTATAGCCTCCTTGTTTGAAGAAAGAAATCCTACACCCTTTCTCGTCTGCTAAATGACGTTGCTTTTCCAACAAGTCTTCTCCTAACAAGTCCAGATCAACACGCTGCCAGTAGAGGCGTTCTGAACATCTGATCAACAGCACAGTCTGAAAGCGACAACGGCTACGGCTGAATAAACATATTCATAAGTAAGTAGGTATACAGCAACCACGTGAGAGGCAAACGCATTTTCATTAATCGAATAAATAAAACGTCAACGTATCGTTTTTGTTTGTAATCGCCTCGGAAAAAGTGTATTACTTTGTTAATAAAATATTGGATCTGCAGATTGAACAACGAAAGGCAAAACAAAATACGAAGACATCTCCTGCTGTCTCCGACTCGATGGGGTGGTGGAGCTCAGTGGAAACTTGTCTTATTTTGCTGTCAATGTGCTCACGACGTGAGACCTTACTTGTTTGTCCAAGAAATGGCAACCAGATATTGATGGGGAAAATATTGTCACAAGCTCCTGCTCTGGATGTTCCATTCACAGGCACATTGTCAGTCGAATGTCGTCCAAATCATTGATTTGTTTGCTTTGGATTAGTCATTCGAGAAAGTAGTACCTTAACACAGTGATTCTCAATTTGGGCTTCTTATTCTACATATACTAGGGGAAATGCAGGTAATGTCGGCCTAAGTGTCCCTAATTTGGGCCCATACATAAATTCAGCAATCGACTAAATTTTCAATAGCAACCAAAAATATCAATTAGTAACGTCCCAATAACGCGTTCATCTAGATAAAATTGATAAATAGCAGTTTTTTAGCGATGGGCCCAATCTTAGATCCATAGGCCAACATTAGAGACATTTCCGCTATTTTGAATATTTTGAACATTTGATTACATAAAATCAGGAGAATTTTATTTTTGACCATTTAACTTCCTCACAGTGCATGACAAAAAGCTCGCAAATCTTTCCAACAGACTCCATACTCATAAAACCCAGTGGTAGCTCTGACAATACACGCTGATGAGAAAATATTGTTCCAAAAAGCTATTTATCCAATATGACTAATGGTTCTAGGTGAAGTGAGACTGCTGCAGCAGCTGCCATACATCTGCAAAAATAATGAAAGGCTTGCACTGGACAGTGACTTGGCTCAGGGATGCGTATTGCAACACCCGATCCGCGAAGGTCACACAGCGCAGCATCAATGATCCACAACAATCCCCTTTCGCGCGGGATGAAAAATTAAGGATAATACTAATTTATGGGAAACTGACCGTGTCGTGTCGCTGCAATAATGCCACCAATGACACAATATCGATATTGCATTGAGATGTCCATGCCAGCTATATATGGCGAATACGTACGTTTGCTGATTATCGTCCCGACCGAGCGGGATGCTAGCGGAAATCTTCCATTGCGGTTAGTAATAACGCAAATTTTGAATCGCTTTTATCTACCCAGTTGCATCCGCTTATCTGAATCGTCGTTTTATCTCAGTACATAGTGCTCACGATTTTTTTTTTGTCTTATAAACCATTCCCGAAAATTAGACGTAGACTAGCGTCAGCTACCAGCCTCTTCACACTCAGTCCCCCCGACAGTTACCACAACTTTGGTGTCGCGTGTTCAGTCGTACGTGTAAACACCCATTTCTTGTGAACTGGAGCGTAGGTACAATATCGCTGAACATCAACAAAACATTTAATTTATAGTCCATTTTATCTCTCCCACTACAAGTCCGGGGTCGTCCTCGGCGAAACGACTCAGCACTTTCTCTCCCGTCTTGTGCGAAACACTGCTTCTGTAGGGTGAATTATGTCTGCATCCGCAGGGAGGCCATATTTGAGGCTAGAGTTTCGCTCGATAACATTCGGTTGAGATGTCAAAAGATTGGGTTTTGCTACTGATGAAGTCGTAATGCCACCGAGAAACTGACATAAATGACCATAGAAATAGACCACGAACACGCTTGCAAAATGTATGCGTTGGTTTGTGTCTTATCTACAATTTTTATCTAGATAAATAAATCCTATGGTTTTGACAGATCGTATCGTGGCGCATAAGAATCGGCCGTTATAGATTTTCGAGCAAAAGTTAAGACGAAGTTGCGTTTCGGTTTGTCGGTGGTAATGCACCCTATGGATATCCGATGATTATATCGTGTCGTCAAGAGGATGGAAAAGCGTGATGGAGGGTGCTTTTCCACCATTAGGTCAGAGAACTCATGTGGTTTCCCCGGCTGCCAAAACTGGTCGTACAAATTGGTATGTACGGCCAATAAGATCGACCCAAATTTGAATTCAGTTTACTCAACTAAGTTATGAGTAAAATTACCTCATCTACCGGAAAACGAGGAAAATTTACGAAAATTTTACTCAATCTAGGAATAGTACCAATAGACTGAGTCCAATCTGGGCTATTATCATATTTGGGTTTTTTCCTGGAAAAACTCAAGGAAAATTTATTTAGCGCTCGCTTTGGATCGATCTCATTGACCGTGTGTATGTGTGTGTTCGTGCAATATGGAGATGGAAAATTGAGTAATGTGGTACTGAAATTGTGTGTCAGAGACCTTGAAGAAATTAATGCGAAAATCTTTGCTTCCTCAGTTGTAAACCAATCGGCGAGGGAGTGTGAGTAGAGGTGTTCAAATTATGTTTGCCTTCAATACTATGGAATTAAGAATATTACTAACCTCTTAGATTTGGCTTACTGACGGCTCTTCAATGATAGATTTAGAATCAAAAGAGCAGGTACAGCTTCCCTGAACATCCCTATCTTCCATCCTCCAAAGGCAACCAAAATCGCCACAACGCCCATAAACCGTGTCTATCTCGTGCAATTGGAGATTATGATCCCCGCGCGTCCGAGAAAGATGTGCTGACTTTGGCCTCATTTTAAGTTGCCAAAATATTACGTAATGTGCGGAAGATTCACCACGAAATCTTTCCCGCATGAAACTACGCAAACGGCAACTGACAATGATGATGGTGTTGCGTGGCATGTCGTTTCTACAACCCGAAACCGAGCTATTCGTGAGCGGTACCTACATTGAAGTTTTCCTATTTGATGTGGCAACTTTTCCGATGAGTTGACACAAAATCTAGTTCATCCGAATCGGCCACCGTGGCCGTGTTCGTTCTCTTCAATTCCCAACCTCAACCTATATGGTAGGTGCCTATCGCCTTCTAAGTAGGGCAATGTTATCGTGGAGGATGAAGACACACGCCGTCGTGTCTTGAGCTGTGGTGGCTAGATCAAATTTCGAGACGAAGTAATTTGGCTGAGTGCAGCAAAACGGGAAATCTGTCGTGAGTGCTAAATATTTGTTCCCTTGATGTATGCGACACGATTACTGCGAACAGGCGGTGGAGAGATATTTTTGGGAATGCGTGCACTTTTTCGTGAAGTGAAGTCCACGGTGCACTTGCTGAGAGCGTTTTTTTTTTGTGATTTATGGATCCTGAAATTTGCAGCGAAAGGTGCAACTACGGGAGACAAAGTATGGCGATAATTAATATTCAAGGGAATGAGATGATTCAGTCATGTGGTACTGGTTTCATATTGGGAAAATGTTCTGATGCCCATTTTTTGATCACCTAAAAAAGTTATGAAATATTTCTTAGAAAATGATGAAATGTTCCATAAAAAATATGACATGTTCCATAAACCTAAGCAATTTTTTATAGAACATTTCACCTTTGTTGTTGGCACATTTAATTAAATGTAATAATGCATTTCATATTTTAAGGGAACATTTAATCTTTTTCAGGAAACATTAAATCTTTTTTTATGCGTAGATTTGCTGTTGAAACTGTGCCAACTAATAAAAAATGTTGCTTAAAGCACATAGTGAGCCCATAAAAAACGAAAATTTTAAAAAATGAACCCTAAAAACACAGACAAACAAACATAACACATTGCATATTTCTCACTGTAAAACATCGTCGCTAAAACATTACCGCCATCTGTTGAGTACACTGTGGTTGGCACTACGTTGAACAGATGGCGGTAGTGTATAAACGTCAAACGCAAAGGAATTGGCTATGCGCGCCACAGGTGGCGGTACTACCAACTACGATACTTCTAAATTGCCCGTTAAATGCGAGTGTTATGTCTGTTTGTCTGTGATTTAATCTTGTTAAGTAAGCGTAGATTTACTGTCCTGCCCGTATTTTTTTAGCTAGAGGTCTGAAGCGAGGGGCAAGCGTCTAGTCACGGTGTGTTTTGTAGAACAACTTCAACATAAAAAAATCGGCAAGTCTGATATTTGCACACATGTAAGAATAGGTTTTTACCTATCATTTGCGACCTCTATTGAAATAATCGGTCGGGGGATCTAGAGCAATTTTTTTGAAGTTTTTTTTTAGCATTCAAACTATGGTTTTACAATGGTAGCTTTTGAATATCCAATACATTGGTAGTACGAGCCCTCATCCCCCCTTTAGATTAAAAAATTGGACAGCAGAGCGCTGGAAAACATGTAAAACAGAAGAGCAGAGAAACCGAACTAAGAAGAGAAGTCGGAGGATAAGTAGGCTTTTCGATTAAATATAATTAAATGGTTGTATTCAAGTAACATTTGTACGCTAATATTTATTTGCATTTAAATATGTATTTAAATAACAAATATAGATGAATGATCTATTGTCCGGATATGCTATAGTTTTTACAAATGAGCACTGTTGTATAAAATCACGGAACGGAGCAAATGATCGTCGTAATGTTCTGACGTCTCTGGAATATTGATCTAATGTTAGTCCAAAATCAAAATGGACAGTTTCACACGCCTTTTCGCCATAAAGCCCCAACCATGATCCTACGAAGTTGCAATTAAGTTTTCTTGAAGGCAAAATTTGAACAACACCTCAGCAAAACGGTAAAGTACCTACAAATAGTCGCTTAATTAAGTTGATGATAATAAAAGAAGAGTTAAATTGAATTCTTACATTTCTGAAAATACTGAGCGGTCCATCAGATTTCAACAAAGTCCTCTTCTCCAGTAATTTGTGGCAGTTTCTACCAGTAAAGCCATACTTGTTATGACGTTGACATGAACTTAGCTTCACCCACTGTTCAGCAGTTGTTGGATCAACAGATTCAACACCTTTGTTAAAGGTTTTATAATTCCTAGTACGATATGGAGCACGGGTGGTGGACAAAGCAGAACAGTTCTTTGTTTACGAGCTCCACACAACATTGGTTTTTGAGGGCAATTATAAAAATGCTTTGCTCGTTTATTATCAGAACCATCAGTCTTTCATTTTACGTAACTTGTGTTTATTAAGTTCAACGTTCTTGGAACCTTGCTCTCTTGAGAAAGCATGGACTTACTTGTGCAGCAATATGAACAAGGATAAGTTGAACTGTGACCCATGATACCTAGAAAAAGATTGGTGATTTTAAGGTCACCTGCGACAACCGCTTCCAATTTGTAAAACGCGAGAAGTGTCGACCAAACTTGTACAATATTGGTGTACTTTTCCTGAATGCTGGGTATTACTGCAAGAAGAAATAACTTTTTCACTCCTGTATCTTTAGTTCCATTCCCCCTTTTCTACGACGATATATAAGGTAATCTTAAATGAGCCTTCTCCCCCATCTGCTCCTAACTCATAGAATACATCGGTATTAGATAGAAATCTTTCATGTTCAACATACTCGATTAAAGCCTTCACGTCGTTACAAAATATGACTGGTTTCATCAAGACTCTTGGAGAAGACCCCTTACTGGTCTGCTCAAATTCCAATGGAAGATGTGTAACAGAAAAGAACTCCTTGAGCTTCTGTTTCATATCTTTAATATTTTGGGGGAAGATAAGAGGGAACTTCGATGTCCATTCTTCGGAGAGCACTGCTTAGTTGCAATGTTTTCCTTGTGCTCAAATTGCATTTGGTTTTTATTAGGAACAAGTCATCAACAGATAGAATTTCATTACTATGCGAAGTCGATGAACCTGTGACCCAACGGGAAGGACTCCTTCGCTGAAGGCCTCCCATGCTTCTTCGCCTTATTCTGTAAGCCGCATAGATTGTTAAAATGTTACACGAGCAGCAGTATGTACGCAATGCTACACAAGCAGCAATATAAAGGGCGAACACGAAATTATTGCGACACCGAAGATGTCATGCCAATTTTCTTATAATGTTTAGAATCAAACCAAAGTTTTAGGGTAGTTTTATACATATATTTACTTCAAAAAGCAAAAGAAAAGTTAATCGATGGAGCCTTGAGTGTAAAATTGAACGCATTTTCGCTTGATGCCCTCCATCAAAGTCTTTACAGTGTCATCCGGTACCAGTTTCTCAGTTTTTTTTTCCATTTTCTTAACATGTCCTTCTCGTCTTTGACTGTCTTCTTGCTCTTCCGAAGTTCCCGCTTCATTATTGCCCAGTACTGCTCCACCGGGCACAGCTCCGGACAGTTTGGCGGATTCATGTCCTTTGGAACAAAATGGACAGATTTGGCCTCATACCACTCCAGGATACTTTTAAAGAGTGGCATGATGCCAAATCTGGCCAAAATAGCGGAGTTTCGTCGTGCTGCTGCAAGAACGGCAAAAGGCGCTTCTCGGGGCACTCAGATTTGTAAATCTCGCCATTTACTGTGCCCTTTGTCACGAAAGGCTCACTCCTCAGTCCGCAAGAGCAGATGGCCTGCCAAATGAGATATTTGGAGGCGAACTTCGACATTTTCTTCTTCTTAAATTTGTCGTCCACATCGAACTTGCTCTTGCCGGTGAAAAACTCCAAGCCCGGAATTTGCTTAAAATCGGCTTTTATATACGTCGTCCATCACACAGCAGCCATATTTTGTCAGCATCTTCTCGTAGAGCTTCCGTGCCCGAGTTTTAGCCGTCGATTGTTGCCGCTCATCGCGGTTTGGGAAGTTCTGTACCTTGTATGTATGTAGTCCAGCTCTCTTCTTTGCATTCTGGACGTAGCTCTGCAACATGCCGATCTTTTTAGCCAAATCACGGTTTGAGACGTTGGGATTTGCTTTAATCATCCGCTTCACCTTTCCCTCCGTCTTTTTGTTCTCCGGTCCTGGTTTTCTTCCAGCTCCTTTGCCATGGTCCAACGTCAACCGCTTCAACACTCTGGAGACGGTTGAATGGTGAATGTTCAACATTTTTCCCAACTGCTGGTGCGACAGGTCAGGAAATTCCAGGTGTTTGAAAAGAATTTGTTCTCTCAACTCGCGTTGGTTCACCTCCATTTTCGTTGAATCAAAAAACACGACTTCGAGTTTGAATATGATCCACATGTCTTGTAAATTTTAAATTTTTTTGACTACCCAACAAACAATTTTAGCTGCAGCTTAGCTTATACAGGTAAAAATTAGCTGCATAAGGCAAATTTTGGCTGTATAAGCTAATCTGCAGCTAAAATTGTTTGTTGGGTAGTACCCTCCACGATCATCTAACATTATTACTTTGTTTCTAACTGGATGTAATATTTAATTAAAAATGAAAGTGTCCGAAATTTGAATCGTCCGAAATTTGAATCGGAACGGTACACAATACACATCAATGAGAAAGTGTGCAAAATTTGGTTGATTTTTACCCAATGGTAAAAAAGTTATGCCCTGTTGAATGTGTCGCAATAATTTCGTGTTCGCCCTTTATACGTCACATTGGCAATTTATTCCACTCCTCGTTGAAACACGTTGACCATGTTTATACTGATGTACTTCTATGAGCTGATTTTGATCACTTAGAGAGAACGAACAACGACTAGGGAAGAGCGCTACTTCGTCGTAATCGCCCATTTCCGTTCTATCGATCAGAAAAGATCAATAATATCAATGATTTCACCACGCACAAATCAATAATGGGTTTGTTCCGATGCGCTAGTTCATTAGCTACAACATTAACCCTGTTAGAGCGCATTGTATGAATATTTACGCTCATTGTTCTCAAAACAAAAGAATCGCTCCTAGCAAATCCTCTTTTTCTACGTTTATCCGTAGGACGAAGAAAATCTAATGAAGTTTCAATGCTTTAGGGCGGAATTGAAACTCGTAGAACAAATTTAGAATCAAGAAGCAGTATTAGATTTTAAACAATATCTCAAAAATTTGTGACTATCAAATCCAACGGTACGTATGGAAAGGTGAATAAATTTAGAAGTCAACTTTGACAGAAATATTCCATTTTTTGTTTAAACTCGTTCAGAAAAGAGAGGTAAAGCGCGGCTTGTGCTTAGTAGGACAGAAATTAGATCAAAAACCCTACATGTTTTTTTGCATAGTACCAACTTTTTGCGTCGATGTCCGACAGATAACGTTGTTTAATTAGGCAAATCGAGTTTTCGGTTGGTTTTCGCAAATTAGTCTTCTTTAGGCATAAAACCCAAACTCTGTCCTGATTTTCCTCGTGATTTATTGGTTTCATTTTATAACCAACTACATGTGTATCTAAAAAGCGGACTGGATTTGAGAAGGCGATCCCGAACGAACTTGTCAAAAGTATAAACAAAAACAAACACGTTGAATTGAAACAAAGCAAACCTGTTGCCAACTAGCCCACTAAAGTTATTCATTGAATATAAAAATTATAACAATAATGTAATTTAAGAGACGTTTCTCAGTGGAACTAATAGCAAGAAATCTATATTGTGTGAGTGATCTGGTGTTAATGGTGCTGAATGTAAACATAAACAAAGCAGAAATTCATATGATACTAAACTTCCAGTTCTACTGTGATCGGTCAAAAGTTTTTGGTAAACAAAAATGTCAGCTCATCGCAACTGTCTCGAGGACAGCCTTATTGTAATACCTATCGACACCACTCCCTAATCTCCTCTCACTACTTCTTTTTCTTCCCTGTTTCCAATGACTAACCCCCTCTTTCCTAGCACCATACCTGTCTAATTTAAGTCGATAGATGTGTACATACTGCAAGAGGGCTGCAGCTGTCATTACATTTTCGTTCTGAAGCTTCACGGCGAATGAGAATGACCCAAATTTGAGTTTAGTTTACTCATAATCGCCAAAAGTGCAGGAACTCAGCGATGAGTAAATTTGTCTCATGGTTTCCTGTGGAAAACCTAAAAAATCTGCCGGAAAATGAGGAAATTGACGAAAATTTTATTCAGTCTTGGAGTAAAACCAATAGACTGAGTGATTCCAATCTTTACTTTTCTCAAATTCGGGAATTTTCCCCTGGAAAATACTGGAAAAACCTGGGAAAACATGAGACAAATTTTACTCATCGCTGAGTTCCTGCACTTTTGCCGATTATGAGTGAACTAAACTCAAATTTGGGTCGTTCTCATTCGCCGTGAAGCTTCAGAACGAAAATGTAATGACAGCTGCAGCCCTCTTCACTCTTCTGAGGGTTCTTTTATAGCGAATTCGTTTATTATTCAGTTCCAACCTGGATCGGGTATCAAGATTGGGTCTGCTTGTTTTCTGACAAACGTCAGTTTGATCGTTTGTTTTTAAACCCAGCTCAGGTTGAGGTTCGCACTGACAAAAAGTTCGGTTTCGCACTGTTTTCGCACGAATTCGCTATTATTCACCACCAGAGACTGAAACGCAGCGCTGCCATTTATACAGATTTATCTGTATTATACAGATTTTTTAATCTTCATACAGACCCGATACAGAATACAGATTTATCACAGATTTTTAAATTACAATACAGATTTATACAGATTTTTATAAAATGCTTGAGAAAAAAAATTAAAAATTTCTAAAAACAAAATATTTTGCTCGATTTTATCAACGTACCCCCTTCTCTCCAAAATTAAGAGGACAACCGCTTTCGGATGCATATGGAGCTGGTAGTAAACGATTTGAGATTGTATGGGGATTTACAGTATTAATTGAATATTTCCAATATAAACATGTATGTTAAATACAAGAAAAGTGCCCGAGCACATTAATTTGGTACAAATACAAGTACTCGTAAGCATTTTACTTGCATTGAAAATGTATTTCGTAAGAAATTGCGGATGTTCTGATATTCTCCATACTGCAAAAATGATTTTACCAGCACTGGCGGGGCGACATCTCTCGACTTTTCGGTGTAACTACCACACAAATGATGTAATTAATCGTATTCATCTATATTAAAAATATCAAATAGTAATGAACTCGTGCACTTTTTTGCATTTAAAACTGCTTATCAGGAAGATAATGAATATAAACTAAAATCTCCATACATTTTCAAACGGCTTCATATCACTCTTATAAATAAGTACGGACGATATCACAAATGGCGCAATTATATCCCGTATGGTAAGTACGATAGCCCGAATAGGTGGTTAAGCACTTTTTATGTTCAAAGTGTTTTTTATGTTACTTCATACGCGAAGTTAACGATTTTCAGAGTTGGTTGGAAATGCTAACATGAAGCTTTAGTGTGATGATTTATTAGCTAGAGAATGATCTTTAGAAGAGGGTAGGTGGATAGTTCCGTTAGAGTACGGCAGTATGAAAATTGAATAGAAGTTGAAAATGAGCGAAGGGCCATTAAAGCGACAGTTTACAAGATAGACGCACATTTTTGCCTAGCCCGTACGATGTACGCGGGGACTTGAAGTATGTCTCCAAGTCCACAGGCAAAAATGTGCGTCCCTCTTGTTGCTCATAAACTGACTGCGGCTGTGGAATAGTTCTAGCGACGTTTTCATCACTACCTAAAGCCCCACGTCGCGAGAGCATTTCCAGTCGATGGTGTGTTATAATGCAGTTCTTCTTTACCCAACTATTGTGTTGCTCCTCTCGTTATGACCAACTTGGTCATCTCAGAGAGAAAGCAGTAGGGTGGTTGTTGCGTGCTGTACCATCATCAGCATTGTTGACGGCTACTCCCGCCTTGAGTTGTTACATTCAAAGTATTTTTATGTTACTTCATACGCGAAGTTAGCGATTTTCAGAGTTGGTTGGAAATGCTAACATGAAGCTTTAGTGTGATAATTTATTAGCTAGAGAATGATCTTTTAGAAGAGAGTAGGTAGATAGTTCCGTTAGAGTACGGCAGTATGAGGAGCAACACAATAGTTGGGTAAAGAAGAATTGCATTATAACACACCATCGACTGGAAATGCTCTCGCAACGTGGGGCTTTAGGTAGTGATGAAAACGTCGCTAGAACTATTCCACAGCCGCAGTCAGTTTATGAGCAAAAGAGGGACGCACATTTTTTGCCTGTAGACTTGGAGACATACTTCAAGTTTCCGCGTACATCGTACGCGTTAGGCAAAAATGTGCGTCTATCTTTAAAAACTGTCGCATTAATGGCCCTTCGCTCATTTTCAACTTCTATTCAATTTTCATACTGCCGTACTCTAACGGAACTATCCACCTACCCTCTTCTAAAGATCATTCTCTAGCTAATAAATCATCACACTAAAGCTTCATGTTAGCATTTCCAACCAACCCCACTTTTTATGGTTATTTTGTATGCACTGTATTTGTAAAACAACAAAAAATGATTAATTAAGAAAAAAATCGTCAATACAGAAAATACAGATTTTTTAATAGAGTGGATACAGATTTTTTATAAAACCACCTGGCAGCTCTGCTGAAACGATCGCTTAGTTTCTATTGGATTCGTCTATTGAAAAACTTCGTTAGCATAACACGTATTTTTATGTTTAAGAACGTTCAAACAACTAGTTCTCTAAATCATATCTAACTGGCTGAGAAACGTTTCAATGTTTTCATGTGAAAGGACTTCCTTGCTCAAGAAATTGCTCGAAATCCAGGCCAGTAATAAAATTATCTCTTCTGTTATTTCAACTGTAGACCATAATGTGTTGCATTCTGCACGTCTAATGGAAAATTGTCTACGTCATCAGCACAGCAGATCTAGGTCATACTTTGAACAACTGTTGATCTCATGCGGCTCGCCCTCCAATAACAGACCCCAATCTATGGTGGTTTAACCAATAAGCCCCTCCGGATATGTGCCCCCAAAAAGTGTGTGTCTGCTCTTTTTTTTTTTGCTCATCGACTCATCGATCGTCCGGTTGGTTCTGGTAGACTCAGAAGCATTAAGGAAACAAAATAATATTCTACCCACCAGCAACAATCGGTAGCAGCAGCGTACGCAATGTGTGTAAATATCAGACATATAAACATTAGTGTTGCATTTATTTATAGTGCCAGTAAGCAAATGTGTGCAGAAAATAACATTTATAAAAAAAAGCACGTTCCTACTCGCGAATAACCGTCTGAACACGACAACAAAAAAATCCTTTTACTTTTATTTATTTTTGCACATCGTCGCGAGATGTCTAGGCAACTTGGCTTCTCTCTTCCTGAATAGCGCATTTGAGCAGTATAATTATATGCGGGGGATGATGATGAGGCTGAGCTGCACCCGCTCCCGGACTCCCTATCGCGTTGGCAACGCATCTGTTCGGGTTACCACAATTGTCAAATATAAATATCAAAAGTAGGGAAAAAAATTCGGTTTGGCTTTGTGATATTCTATCCTGCTGTTCTGTTGGTGAGAAACCGACCGAAAAACCGCACAAACCTCGGCTTGGCGCTTGAGAGATATTGTCCTAAAATGGTCTCAACAGAATTTCGTTGGACGTATTTTAAAACACTGATGTGATCCAATCGTCAACAATAGGAATTGGTATCAACGTGGTCACATCGATTGACGACTCCAATCCGAAACATCTGGAATCACTGCCAAAGTGTCCATATTGTCCCAATATGGTTTGGATAAGATTCCATTGCACATATTTAATTAAATGTGTGTTGACGATAATCGCGAATTTTCAATTGATTTAATTCTATTCGGCGATTTTTCAGCACAACTCCAGAGTGATTCGAGATTTGGTTATTGTAAACAATGACTTCCATCACCGATTTCTCAAGAATAAATCCTCAATCTCATATAAAGGAAGAGAGAAGGATTAGTAATTTCCATTTAATTTCACTACCTCAATTACTTATCCTTGACGCGTATTTCGTCTCCAATGTTACGCCTAGTTGACATCAATCTACACCAATCTCTCAGCAGCATTTGACAAGATCAATCTCGCTATCACCATTGCTAAATAGGATCGGCTAGGGATTAATGGATGTCTATACTATCTTGGTTCCAGTCATATCTTATCGAGCGCCAACTTAGTGTGTCTATTTAGAATTGCAATTCGATCACTTTCCCAGCAACTTCAGGTATTCCTCAAGGAAGTGACCTCGGGCCACTAATTTTCCTAATTTATTTCAACGATGTGAACCTTGTGCTAGAGACACCTCGTTTGTCTTTCACTGATGATCTTTAGCTTTTTCTCAAGATTCAAACGCTTGCTGACACAATGGTTCTACATAAACAGATTGATAGATTCAGTGACTGGTGTGACTTTAACCGCATGACAAATACTTGATAGTCACCTTTTCTCGCAAAAAAAGGTCCTTAAAGTTCATTTACACTTTCCTTCGTATTTAAATTGAACGAGTTAGTCACGTGACAGGTCCTTCACGTGAATTACTTCTGAGGTTTATCTTTAGGACAGCTAAGGATTTTTTAGCATGGTCACTTTTATGTAAGTATAATTTAAGAACTGCCAAGTATTATTTTGAATTTATAATTTGTTTTGCCATATTAGCTATCGTTCAAGTTATTTATTTACAATTTACATTTATTCATTTTCTGGAATAATTACACGCTCACTTAAGTTAAATTGAAATCACTATTACAAATGAAACATATTGTAAATTCGCATAAAAACGAAACACTTCCATACAAGCTGCCTTCCAAAATTCATTTTTACCACCACTGGAAACGTTCACTGGTTTGTGAGACTCGTTGTAAGGTCCAAGGTTCGAATCCGAACCATTATCTCTCGTACAAAAATCAATCGAACCAGAAATAGATTGAAACGATACAGTTTAATCAAACGGTATGAGCGAGAAAGAGATAGAGTTTCAATCGGCTCAACATCGTAGTGGATGATATTTGTAGTTTAAAAAGGTCGTTAATTACTTCGGTAATTGACGTACTTCCGGTTGCGAAGACGTTCACTCGTCCATTTTGACCAGGACAATGGAAGAGGCGAGAGTGCGTGAAATAGTTCTTGTGTCGCGGTGTGTTTAAATTGGTAGTTATTCAAATGTGAGAAGTCTTGTGATTGAACTTAATGTTACTTTTCGTTTCCTTCGCATAACCTAAAAGTTCAGTAGTTAGGTCAAAGTTGACGTGCGGTCAAATTTTTGCGTGTGCGTTCGTATAGATAAAAGGTCGTGGTTAATTGTTTTGTGTGGAGATTGTTTGTTAACGCGTCGAACAGCCGTTCGACGGCTTTTTATTTAGGATTCGCTTCTAGCGATATACGGCCAAAGCTCGGCACACCGCATCTTTAGTTAGACGCTACTCTCGACCCCACGCTTCTGCGTCAAGAGTCTCGGTTTGAGAGGAAAGCCGGAAGATAAAAAACCGTTCTGACAGAGCGGCCATTTCGCCATTCCCGTACACGCGGTAAACACGTGTAAAAATACTGAGGTTCCCCAACGTCATCTGCAGCGCCGATCCATTTCGACGCGAGTTCAGTATAAGCATAGAGGAAACTCAAAGGCCAGAAGGCCCCGAAGAAATGAGCTCAACTTTTTGGCTCAGCTCTGGTACTATCTTCGGTCCCAAGCTAATCGATTCACCCCTCGAAACCTAGGAAAATCCACTAACCCCTCATTTTATCTGTCAAACTTTCAAAGCGAATCAAAACAAACATAGTGTAGTACTGGAATTTATACTAGAATGGAGTACGTTAGTCAATTTGCTTGGGACCAATAGGCTAGTCAAGTAGTGAGCCAATTTAAAATCGTTAGTTTCGTATTGATTGTTGGTATAAGTTTCGAGACCAACCATCGACTGGGAATCTCCGCAGCACCATTGTCGATCGTCGCATTTCGGGCGATAGCCACAATACCGCCACCGCCACAATACCACACACACACCACGAAAGAAGAGCTCGATGAGCGAAAATAGCTAGCGATCACTAGAATAAATCGGCACACAGTAGGGAAACTAGAGAAGAAGAAACATGAATATGAAAAGCCAGGTTATACAATTAAATAAACTTACTTAAATGTTTTAAAGTAGTTTATCCCAATAAAAGTTCATTTGTTAAATGTTAAAAGTTTTCCATGAAAATTAATTTTTTGGTTTCGAGAGTTCTCACATTTTACGCTAGGTTAGACTGCATATGAAATCAGTCTCTCCACTCACGTGTCTAGATCAGCGGGGATTTTTGGATAAGTGAGTTCCTCCGGTAGCATCAACCATTCTATTGTCGCGATTGAGGCGACCTCTTGATCCATCATACCATTTGAGTCTTCTGTTTCGTTCTCAATTTAAATTTTTGGTTCTGATTGAAACAAACCCGCCCTGAGGTCGGGTTTCTAGACGGGCAAACAAGACTCGACGGACGGTCCTGCCCGGAGGTGGCGCATAAGCCGTCCGTTTATCGAGCCAGGAAACGGTACAGGAGACGGAAAACCGTTAGCCGCATTTTGCACGCTACAATTTCATTGATGTGTACTGTTTTAAATCGTTATACTATCCCATAGTACGATCTACATTATAATATGGTGCAACCGTCTGGAATCTTTTTTTATCGTAATGGAGTTGAGCGAATCAAGACAGTTCAACGTAGAACTACGCACTTCGGTGGTTACTGTGGCATGATCCTTTTGGACTGCCCCCTATTAGGAACGTTGTTCATTAATACACCTAGAACCTTATCACACTCTAATGGCGGTAAGCTCCAACTCAGATTAAATGTTAATACCAACCCTGTTTGGATGATTTGCAAAATGTTTGTTTAGAGTCATGTTGATTAACTCTGATGTCGACATCAAAGCAGTCGAACATTCTTCATTGGGATTTAATCTGATGATAATACCGGTTGGAGCTTACCACTATAAGAGCTGTGTATCTATGTTGCTGACGTTCTGTATAATCAAGTTATTACTCCGCTGTATTGGAACAAATGAATATCAATGTGCAGCCTAGGTCCTTGCGAAACAATCAGATGCCTCGCTTGCCACTGAATATAACTAACTATGGCATGCATACCACTATCATCAGTCTTGAAAGATTATTCTACAGAGATTCATATGCGTTTGACTTTCACTTGTCACGTGAGTTATTTCGACGAAAATATAGTGCTTTATTTTCTTGGATAACAAACCGTAACGAGTAGTTTTTAGATTTTAGAATATTTTTTATTATGTGTTTGACAGTCAGTAATGTTAACTAGCTATCCACTCTAGACGCTGTCATTCATCAGGATTCAGCTAAATCTCGCAAACTAACAATACAATCATTTAGAGGAGTTATTCCTCTGGCAGTTGGTATAGTTTGTTTGCGAAATCGATGATGGAAGGCATTGTCTAAAGAAGCAGTTATGCTTAAATCTCTAAGCACTCCGGAACTGAGCTAAACTGAAGTATAATCAGCTGGCATCTGACACGGATCATTTGGTCAGCAACTATCCCTACTGCCTCACATCTTTCACATCTATCGTTTCATTGAAATTGCCTTTGGCATCATATACCAATATGTGTGCTCTAGATATCTGATCCATCCACCACGACCGAAAAACAAGCCCAGGCAGAGTTTACTGCCCCTTCAGTGTGATGATTTCTCGCCCTACTACTGAAGCCAGAACATTAACCCCCTTATGTTTCGTCTAGTCATCGGAAAAGTTGTCTATTTGATAAAGCTGGAAACAGTTGGAGTGTTTTATTGTTATATTATTAATCCTCACATTCCAAGCTGTTTGCTTGCTAGAACGAAATTGGGGCGACACTTCCCAACTGGCTATTCTATCACTAAACATGGTGAATCAAACTCAAAACATTATTTTTTTTAGTACATTGCTCCGTTTTTGTCTTGAATCGTTTTGCTGAATATCATTTATAGTGAAATGTCGTATGGATGACCTACAGCTTTGAATCTTTGTGATCTAAAATGCAAAATTAAACTAGTTTACATCATATTTGAACTTTTTACGCTGGTAACTGAAAAATGATTTTCTCACCTTTACTTTGACGTTAAAATAATTTATATAGCTTTATTACAGCCGAAGATATTTGTATTTTAGAAAACTTTTTTTTTATAATGTATGCTCGTTTTCTAGCAGTTGCCACAAATCGTCGATTGAAGTCTAGACCAACAATTGAAATAGACGGAACAACCAAACGTAAACAATGGCTTTAAACGCAAATTCTTCGAGAATCAAAGCACATCCAAGAAATCTAACATCATCATCTTTGCTTTATCTTCCTTTATCGAATGGCATTGTTAGTTTGTGTGGGAGTGTTTTGATTCTCCAGAATTTTGTGTTTAAGGGGAAAAAAAAATTGAGTTTCGATTTTTCTAAAATTATTAGGAAAAGACATCAAAAATCACATATTTTCGTATTTTTTTAAAGATAATTCACGTGCAAAAATATTTATTGTAATTTATCATGGCATAAAGTTGGACTCAAAAAACCGCAAAACATCAACTTTTCGGTTTTGCTAAGAGTCCAATATTTTTTCATGATTGGAGGCGAACCAGCCCAAGGCTGAAAGCTTCCTTAATAAAGTTAAATAATAATAATATTTTTTCATGATGAGATAGAAAAATTATTTTACGTTTCAATTTTCTTAAGAATCTAAAAAATAAACTGATTCCTTGGATTTTTGATATTTTTTTCCATAGTTTTTAGAGAAATAAAAACGTGCCGAAAATATATTTTATTTTATTTTTGGGGCGGTAATCTTCCCCTTAAAGCCATTGTTTACGTTTGTTTGTTCGTTTACAAAATCAGATACGACGATTTGAATAGTTACGCTTGAATTTATTTTTTTCATATTACTAGAGCGTTCTTCAGGGATCAGAGAAGGTTGGTATTGTATTAAAATGTATCCAGAAAGCATTGGCAAAAAAACTGGAGACTAAAATAACTGGTCGTGTCGAGGTCGTGTTTTCTGGAAGCCACTGTACCGAGGATAGCGTCAAAGTAATTCTAATGCGATCTCAAATTCTGAGGATTTTTTCATGGAAATTAAGAGGAAGATTCTAATAGAATTTAAAGGGAATATGAAAGAACTTTTAGAAGCATTCCTTTAGAATTTTTAGGGTAATTTCAAGAAAAATTTGGGGATAACTGAATGAAGAAAAGAGTTTTAAGATGGTTTCAATGAATCTCTGAGAGTCAGACCTTAAGTTAAAAGGAATTTCTTATGAGATTTCCTATTGAAGGTACATCACAATTCTGATGATAGTTCCCACATTTTTCTTTATTATTCTTTAGGCTGAATCGAGATTTGACTGTAGTGATGATTTTAGTGGGCAGCCCTAAGTTTGCACCTTTAGAATTGATAAAACGATCCATAAAATATTGTAAAACGTTCCATTAAAAAACATCCAAATGATCCATAAAACATCGGAGAAAATCCCTAAAAAAGTGTGGATGATCCATAAAAAATATCAATATTATCAATATGTTATGTGAAATTTAGCAACACAATTGTAAAAATGTACCACTAAATTTCTAAATAATGAGCATTGGAATTGTACGAATTACCCATAAACATATTGCAATTGATCCATAAAACATTCAGCAATGAACCTTAAACTAAAGAAAGTGATCCATAAAAAATCAAGTTTGCACACTTAAAAATATAGGCATGATCCATAAATTAGACGTATATTATTCATGTTTAGGACACTATTTTTTTAAATTTTGATCCATAAACCTTGAAAAATTGCTCCACTGCTTATCTACTTAGATTTACTGTCCTTCCCGTGTATTTAAGGTAGATGTGCGAAGCGACGGGCAAGCGTCTAGAATTAGCTTCCAAAAGAAGATTCTATAATAATATTCTTAAGACGTTTCCTATGGAAGCTTCATTTAGAAACTTTTTAAGAAGCTTATTCTAGACGCTTGCCCATCGTTCTGCTCTTCTGACAAAAAAAAAAAACACGGGCAGAACAGTAAATCTGAGTAGCTATGCAGTAATGTAGCAATTTTCCAAGGTTTATTGATCAAATTAAAAAACATATGTATATAGACCGAGATATAGACTATAATTGGAACACACCAAAATAAGCACGTCTACCAACAACTGGAACACCTACCCTAGGTATGATCCATAAAATTAACATTTTTTTTTTCATTTTTTCTTAAGAAGATTATTATTGAAGCTTCTTTTGGAAGCTAATTCTAGACGCTTGCCCGTCGCTTCGAACATCTACCTAAAAACACGGCAGGACAGTAAATCTAAGTAGTTAAGCAGTAATGGAGCAATTTTTCATGGTTTATGGATCAAAATTAATAATACAGTGTCCAAAACGTGAATAATATACGTCTAATTTATGGATCATGGCTGTTCGGAATATCGGGATAACCCTGTACCGCCAAGTCCAGTGACAACCCTGTGGGGGATTCAGAGAGCTACGGTAACGGTCGCTGTCAGAAATGGCAGCCGTCAGGTTTGGTTCAACGGAACTGTGAACTCACAGTTCCGTTGAACCAAATATCTAAGGTTTGGTCGGAGTATGAACGAGAAAAAAAAAGAGGAAAAGAAGATACAATTCCAAACCATTTAAAAAACGTTTTACAGCTAAATTATTTTAATTGCCTAAATTTGTTAATATACCTATCGTTTAATTAAATTGTAGTTATTTTTTAGTGAACTAGCTACCAACAATCAATACGGAACTAACGATTTTAAATAGGCTCACTACTTGACTTGCCTATTGGTCCCAAGCAAATCGATTAACGTACCTCATTCTAGTCAAAATTATAGTACTACACAATTTTTGTTTTGATTCGCTATGAAAGTTTGACAGGTAAAATGAGGGGTTCGTGGATTTTCTCGTGTTTTATAGGGGTGCATCGATAAGCTTGGGACCGAAGATAGTACCAGAGCTTAGCCAAAAAGTTGAGCACATTTCTTCGGGACCTTCTGGTCTTAAAGTTACCTCTAAGTAGCTACTGAAGTAGGTTAGTTGGAGGTGGAATGCGTGCAAATATTGAATTTAATAACCCTATATTTGCTTAATCTAGATACTACAGTTTGATCCTAAAATCTGGTAACCTACAATTTGTTCCTAAACGCTATATACATGATTTACCCTAAGTAACTAGTAAGTAGCTCATTCTACATCGTTTGCGTGCTTAACTAAAATAATAATTGAATCCCTAAATGCTAAATCTAGCCAAATCTTTGTTGAAAGAGTGACGGAAGATAACTCTCGGTTTGAAAATCTCCCGCTCAGCCTCCTATCGCTTTTCATGGAGGAATTTCTCTTCCTCCAGCGCTTTCTTATTTGCGCTTTTCTCCTGCAGCAACTGGTCTAGGGATTCTTCCAGGCTGACCACATTGGTACTGCCTTTTCCAGATTCGGTTGCGGCATCACTCCTCACTCTATTATTTCTGCTAGGTGGTTTATTTGAGACAGACTTCTTGGTTCCTTTTGCCACCTTATAAGCATTAAGATTGGTTTTGTTTTTATATTAGTTTAATAAAACCTATTTCAGCTTCAAACTGTCCAAAACGAGACTGCTCTGAGGAAGTTGCTTTCATTAATACGAACATGGCTATATTTTTAAGTGCGCAAACATGATTTTCTATGGATCACTTTCTTTAGTTTAAGGTTCACTGCTGAATGTATTATGGATCAATTGCAATATGTTTATGGGTAATTCGTACAATTTCAATGCTCATTCCTTAGAAATTTAGCGGTACATTTTTACAATTGTGTTGCTAAATTTTACATTAAATATGGATCATATTGATATTTTTTATGGATCATTCACACTTTTTTAAGGATTTTCTCCGAAGTTTTATGGAACATATGGATGTTTTTTATAAAACGTTTTCCAATATTTTATGGATCATTTATTGGTTTTTATGTTCAAAAGTATGTTTGCCATTTTAGTGATATTCTGATAAGCAGTCTGTATAACTTTGAACAATCGGTGAAATTGTGTACATCCTTTCGATGCCGGTTAGCATCTTCTTCAGGTAAAAAAATTGTTTTATTTTTCGTCCAACGGTTTTTCCGAGAGTGTAATTGTGTAATTGGTTCTTGTATTCATTTATGTTTTTGTTTTTTGCTACTATGCATTTAAATTATGTGGCTGTTGTTGAACGACCGATTTTTAACTGGATTTTTGTCAACATTATTTTTTTTTCTATCAAAAATAAGTAGGATAGAATAGCACAATTATCTGAAAATTTTCCATTCAAGTTAAAGTTCACCAAATGAAACGCAACCTAAGGAACGTGAAATGAAATTCGTACGATCAGTTCGGTTAAATAATCCATTTGGTCTAACGTATCTCAGTCTAATGAACCAACACTATCTAAAGCAGTGTTTTTCAACCAATTGCGAATTCTAAACCACTAAACCAAATTGGACGAAACAACCACCAAATGAAAGGTAATATGGTTCCATAGAATATTTTTTTGCATATTTCTAATCGGTTAACTGTTTCAGGAATATGTGGCACATTAAATGCCATGAGAATTCACAAACCAGTTCAATTGTAGATATTTGGAATACCCAGGATCAAGCTGCCTACACGTTTCGGGTACCTCCGGGGGGAATGGGCAGTTTCTGACTAGGGTCAATATCTATCATGCGATACCTCAAATCACTTGAGAATTCATCGGTCATGGGGTAAATGACGGCTTTGGCAATACCTTGTTCTATTATCGTTAGTTTATCAGTTTACATCCTTGAGAGCTAAATTTTGCTATGTGGATACATTGTGTTTCAGAGCATCTATTGGCCAAATTTGAGTGCTCTAGGACTTTGTTTACCTCCCGACGATAATAGGTTAAGGTATTGCCGAAGCCGACATTTACCCTATCACATCATATGTGCACTTTTGATGAAGTTTCTTTTAGTAACCCAACTAACAATTTCAGCTGCAGATTGGCTTATTCAGGCAAAAAATTGCTTATATATCAAATTTTTGCCTCTATAAGCTAGTCTGAAGCTGAAATTGTTTGTTGCGAAGAAGGGTCAGATCTCACTATAGGGGAATTAATTCAGGTTTTTTTAAACTGACCACACTTGAAAAAGCGGAGACATGCAAGGCCTGTGGGAAATTAGGTCTTGAATTCTTTCAAAAAAATACCAACTGAAGATTTTTTGGTTTGCTAGAATACAGGGTAAATTCAAGTAAATTCAAAAAATAGTAATTGGAAAACTGATCGATATTGACCAGAGTGTAAATCTAATATAACCCTGAGTTCATACTTGGAAGCTCTATTTAAAATGCTACAAGGTTATTTTGATGACATTTTGCTCTTAAAGTCATGTTAAAGTCTGGTCCACTTAGAATCCGGACACTTCATTTATGCGCAGCAGTGTTCGAAGTTGGAATGTTTTTCACAGCGATTTGTTTTGAAAGTACACGTGTTTCAGTGGTGGAAGTTTTGACTCGTTACGTGCAGTATTAAGAAAGTTGTACTAGATGGAAGACGAGAAAAGAAAATTGATCCTGCACACCCACGTCGAAAACACGACGGGGTCAGTCGAAAAAGTTGAAAATTGTCGCTTCTACCGTGCGAGATGTTCTCAAGTGTTTCCGTGATCATAAGAGTGTGACCCGGAAGATTCAAAGTAAACGTCGTGCTGTAACTTTTGATCGGTAACTGAACTGGAAGGTGATAAGTTCGATCAAGAGATACCCAGGACTCTCGGATCGATTTGTACCCAAAAAATATGGTGCCAGCCATAGTACCGTCCGGAGGATCTGTCTGCGAGCAGGCTACCGTTCATTCCGTGCCTCCAAGCAACTGAACAGGACGATTAATCAGAATATAGTGGCCAGAAAAAGCACCCGTAAGTTGTACGATCGCATGCTGACGAAGAACAGAGGGTGCCTTCTCATGGACGACAAAATCTATCTCAAGATAGGTTCCCGGACAAAAGTTTTATCTGGCCACAGCACGCTCAAGTACCATTTTACGTTTTATGAAGTACTACAAGGCTACTATAAAACAACATTCATAAAGCCGTGGTCAAGACAGCTTTGCCTTTATCACATCCACCAAATTCTTGTTAAGACTAGAATCTGTCTAGTTGGCCCACTTTGAAGAAGGTTTTGAAGGGTATATTTTCGAAGCACTTCAAGATTGCTTTGTTTCAAAATGGTTATATGATGAAAGCAATAAGCTGCAATAAAAACAATTTGGCATCAATAAAAACCAATATTATGCCATTTACCTTAGGTGCTTGCTAAGTTCATAGAGGAATCCATGATAATCATTCCATAATGCAACAAAAAACTGATCGAGCTTAATTTTTAATCTAAGATAAAAATACCGTTCCGATTCAAATTTCGGACGATTCAAATTTCGGACACTTTCATTTTTAATTAAATATTACATCGAGTTAGAAACAAAGTAATAATGTTAGATGATCGTGGAGGGCACTAGTCAAAAAAATTTAAAATTTACAAGACATGTGGATCATATTCGACCGAGATAATCAACTTTTAAAAGTGTCCGAAATTCGAGTTTAAGTGTCCGAAATTTGAATCGGCACGGTAATAAATTATTCGTTAAATCAATCAGCCGCGATAATTTGATGATTTTCGTTATCTCTTTCACTGCTCATTGATGGATTTTTGAGAATAATTAAGGTAGGTATTGAAAAAAAAAAAAAATAGATCGTGAAAAACGAAAACTGTAAAGCAAATGGAATAAACATTATTTTTCATAGGCTATTTGTGAAAAAGCTGTTTTGCTTTCATGAAATCTCTAACAAATGCAACACGTTTTAATGCGACTTTTATAAAGATAATTTGCATACTGAATTATTTTTATCTGAAGACATTTTTCTTGATCCTAAACCGTTTAGTCTTAAGATGGCATTAATAGTTGCAAAGTTGCCTGGAAAAAGTTAAATGTCAACATTTGTTTATCACTCGATAGTTTTGTCCTTAGGTTTGTTGTGCGATAATTGCAACGAGGTTCTACTCCAGCGTTGGGTCAACGAGTTGCGTGACATCCTCAATAAGGACGATTTTCCCCGATTTTGCTCCTCAAGAAAGTGTCTGGAAAGTGTAACTTGAAACTGGTGGAGGCTCATTCGTTCCCGAAAAGTTTTCCTTCTTCCGGATGATGCGATGAAGTTTATGTGCGCTTCCCAACAAACAATTTTAGCTGCAGACTAGCTTATACAGGCAAATATTAGCTGTATAAGCCAATTTTTGGCTGTGTAAGCTAATCTGCAGCTAAAATTGTTAGTTGGGTTGCTTGGATTTTTGGAAGAGTTAAACCTTTCGCCAAATGGAATTGCTGCTATGATTCGAAAGGTAGCCAATTTCCAGTTGACTGACATTTTCTGTAGTTTCCTGTCGGCAGATTTCCGCAGTCCCAGATTGGCACTGATACATGTTATTTAGATCATCATGGAAACGCAATTTCTGGAGAAGGCTGGGCTGTTTTTATTCAGAACAGAGACGGTTCAATAGGAGCTCCCATGATGGTCTGGAATTGAATTCCTTTCCCTTCCGTCGTCAGCATCGCTAGAATTATTCCTCCTAGTTCGACTATCCGTCTTCATTTCCTTTTGATTCCTTGAAATACAAACTCGATAAAAAATTTCAGATTTTGTCTTTATGCGGATCCATCTATTTAGTATAATTTGTAAACAGTGGGGGATTTTTTGATACCCTTTATTTACACTCAAAGACAACAATATACGCTTTTTGTTCCCGCTTGAAAGCGATTTAATAATTGCTTTTATATTGATAAAACTTCTTTATGGAGTATTTTGACGTGACATCAAAAAACAAGCAATAAGGACGTTTATGATTCATTATGATACCATTATGATACAGAACAGTTTTATGAAGGGATAGAGTGATGAATTAAATTAATCTCAAAACCAGGCGCGTCTTGACTTTATCGTCAGACTTTAAAAGGTTTTTTAAAACAACAAAATGTTGAACTACTAATCAAGAATGTGTTGCATTATTAAATGCCGTATTCAATTAAAACAAGTGTTTATTGCCCTTATAAAACCACAATAAATCAGAGTGAAAGTCAAAGGGCTGTTGAATTGTAACTTGGGCGGGGTGATTGGGACCTCCCTTAGCTCAGTAGGTAAAGGCGCAGCTACAAAGCAAGCTACTGGCGGTGGCTGGGTTCGAATCCCGGTCCGGTCTAGGAATTTTTCGTGTACGGAAAATATCTCGACTTCCCTGTGCATAGAAGTATGATTGGACTTGCCACAGAATTATACCAATGCAAAAATGATACAGGCATCGAAAGCTCTCAATTAATAACTGTGGGAGTGCATCTAGAACACTAAGTTGAGAGCACGTAATAAGCTAGACTAATATGCGATATGCCATAAGCTTGAAATGCGAAGAAGAAGAAAGAATAAGCGGGGTGATATCTCCAGCAAATTAAACTTTGTTTTCGTCGATAAATTCGCCCGGAAACTGATGAAATGGCCACTAAGGTTGACCAGTCCAGTGTGCGGCAGATGATGGCGGGAATTATAAAGAAAGTCCGCTGGTTCATCCGAACGCTGTCGGAGTAGTTTTGCATTTTTTTTTATGAAAGTACAAAATACCTTCATTTTGACTAAATTGGATTTTTCTTACGTCAAATCAATCCCGAGAAACACCTGGTTCTGTGTGTCCGAATTCTAAGTGGACCAGACTTAATAATAGGGCTCTAGTTGGAACGTTGAGAGTCAACTATATGAGTGACAATAGATTTTGAAATTTCGTCGCCCTATTTTTACAAACGACGGCAGAAAACCATCCTGTGATTCCAACATATTCCATCAATGTTACCTCAAATTTCCATGAGCGATCCACTTCCAACGTGCCTGCATTTCCATATTTTCATCATTATCGAATGTTAATGACGTTTTGTCATGTTGTTGTTGTTACTCACTTATGAATAGCTCGGTTGGGTGGGCCGCCCGCTGAACAAAGGCCCTATAAGGGACAGACGACAGAAAAAAAAACCCGAAACGAGATACGTTGAATGTCAACTCATTCTTATGCTATAGCAGTAATTGTGCTGCATATGCACTTGACAACGCACTACCCACCGAGTACCTTTCGATGACAACGCATTTATTTGTTTTTGAGCTGCTTTTTGTTAATGCACTTTTCAACGGAAAAAAAGAAACCGTTTCTCATTATCGACCAGGGAGCAATTCCTTTTTGCATTTTGTCATTGTTGATACCCAACATAGGACGATAAAAGCACAAACCTTGCATAATTCTTACACACATAATACACCTTTTTTTCGCGATGGACGACGTGTTGGAATGCGCGACGCTCACGCAATTTCGCAGGCCCTTATTTGGGGCAGCTCCTTATTTCTCGGGAACCGGGGGTGGAATGGGAACGGGGGGAAAATTGAAAGTGCCCTCCACATCAGCCATATCGTGATTGACAGTGATAAATGGAAAATTTTTCTGTCAGCACAGACTCGTCGCGATCTTTCCGTATCAACTACCGACACGCCTCGCCCCACCACAGACTCTATTTGTTCAGAGACATTGGCTTTTTTTTTGCGTTGCATAAAGGATGCAAATTTCCTTCGAGTTGCATAAAAATGATAATTCCTTGAGAGCCAATTGAGCAAAGGGGTGGTGACCTTCGGTTCGGTTATTAATGGCTTTTGCTGATTGGTAAGGGGGTATTCTTCACTTTTCCACTGTCGATGTTGAATTGGTTTTAAATATCAGGGTCCCGGTTCGAAAAGGGTGGTGTTCCATTTCAATGATAAATCATTGGGTGAATCTTTTGTTGGTGACCACGAGGAACTCCTTTACGACTGGTTGATCGTAAATTTTGCAAATTAGCAAGATAGTTTGGTGGCTAAATGAGCATTTTGATGGGATACGATAATCATGTTTGGAGAGTTGGAAGATGAGAGAATGCAACAGAAGCGCAGATGATAGCCATAATAAAAATGCAAATTTGGGATGCACAAATTGGAACAAATTAGTTGAAACACGAGTCGTGGCAAGATTGGACCGATTCGTTTCTGTGGGAAAAACAAAACAAACAACGTTTTATTGGAACGTTATTGATCGGTCGGGGTGAAGTCATACTTGCAATGCATTTTATTGCGAAGAAAATCGATGATTTCATCTGCTTGTAATAAGCCTCATCCGAAGGCCATCCATTTGTCACTGGGTGGAAAAAGTCATTGTAACTTCGAACAAATCTTCTTCAACTCATCCGATGGAATTGACATTTCTTCACAGTCATTGTTTTCGCACAAGGCTATTGAGGTACGGTTCCCATTCCAGCGATGCAACGAGGGTAATCTCCCGCCCAAGATCGAACGATGGCCAACCGCATTGCGCACGTTGAGGCCGACTTCAGCTTCAGAAAAAGAAATCGTAAACTTAAAAGCTCTCACCCGGAGATCGGAAAACAATTGCACAGTTCGATAATATTTATGTCATGATTGATTCTTGCGTACTTTGTTGCCTTTTGTTTTCGGTATCGAACCGAACCGCGGCGGTCTAGGCCGTCGTCCTGAACTTAAAGATTGCAATAAAAATGAAAGATGGAATTATTACATGGCACTTTGGCAAGGCGCGCATTTCGATTGTTTAAACAACTTTTTCCCCTCTTGATGCATTTTAATGTCGTGTTCCTCTAAAAATGGGCGGACTGAACAGGATGGGAGTGACTGGTGGTGAAAAATGGCATCCTTCAGCGGTGCTGGCTGGTTTCGATTGCATTCTGCAATCATCGACAACAAAAGAAGTCAAATCCCACGACTTTTGGATGTAAGGTTATGCAATCACGCGCTACATGGAGCTGGCTGGTGTTACAAAATATTTTGTTTTCTGTAATTAATATTGCATTAAGGATGGCTGAACCAGCGGACGGGCATCAAACTGCAATAAGTTTTTTTTTTTTCAATTGAAACTTTTCATCATTTGGGACTTACAAGGCAATTGTACTGTCGGGAATACGGGCAAAGGAACACGGGCAAAACAATTACCTTTTTAGCCGCCAAAAGCTGATAGGCCCTTATCAATTGTCAATTGTCGATAATTGTCAAACCACCTATACCAACTGCTAGAGGAATCACTCCCCTTACTGATGATGTTGCTAGTTTTAGAGATTGAGCATTTATTCGCGAGAAATCGGTAATTGAAGCCATTGCTTACAAAACTAGTTACGCCCAAATCTCAAATTATACCGGACATAAGGGGTCTGAACCATGTATGTTCGCTGTGGTTTATTTTGAGGCTCAAGGGAATGAATCTAATTCATTTTAGTGCTTTATTCTCATTCGCCAATGCACAGTGGTCCAGAATGCAGATTTAGGTGGAATGATTTGTTTTGAGCCTGAAATTGAAACTTTAGACTAAAAGTCTCTTGTACCTCATTTTTACGACAATGAATTCTAAGGTGGATCCTATTTTCATATATGAATAAATTAAGGTATACATTATTGAACAATGTTATAGCTGAGCAAATTTCAAGCAACTTTGTTGGAAATAACTTTTTTGTATCTCCTAAATTGGCCGATTTAGAGCTATTTTCTTGAATTGAGTTAGGGTGTCTCTTAAAAAACAGTTGTTTTGCTCTAGTTTTCTTATTTCGAATTTCTCAGCAAAGGTGTTCTCAAATAACTTTTAGATCTTAAGAAGGCGCAATTTTTTTTTGCAAAAGGTTGTCAATATCTTTCGCCGATCAAGAGTTATTGACGTTTTTATACTAAAAATATGCACTTTTCAAATGTTAATATCTCTGGTTGGGGCAAACAAAAAAAAAGTTTTTTTTTACGGCATTTCAAAGGGCGTATGTTGTTCTTAATGTTTTTTTAAACTCGTATAAAATCAATTTGAATTTATTCATATTTTTTGCTATATTTGGGCATATGTTTTTTATTAGAAGAGATACAGGCAACAAATCCAGCCATAAAACATTCGTCTTAAAGAGTTTTAAAAGTCTTTAGAAGATGACCTTCATTAGAAATTTCAAATAAAAAAGTTAGTGCTAAAAAACTATTTTTTTCCAGGAACACCCTAAGTCAACTCCGAAAAATTACTCTAAAATGAGAACGTTAAGAGGTAGAAAAAAAATCTTCGACAAAGTTGCATGCAATCAACTTAGCTACAACTTTTTCAAACAACACATGTTTTTATTTTGTAAAACAAAAATGTTAGTTTTAAACTTTCCCTAATTTGAGGACCGCCCTGACGTTTGCAAACACCAAAAGAAGGAAATTTTTAAGAACAAAAACTTCTTTGAAGACACTAAATGTCAAAATATTGAAACAAATGTACTAGCACATTTTATATAAATTTGTCATTAGAGTGGTCCTATGAAATCCATCTTTTGCCAATAACTTTTTTATTTGAAATTAGAGATTTTTAAAACTCTTTAAGACGAATGTTTTATAGCTGTATTTGTTGCCTGTATCTCTTCTAAAAAAAAAACAGATATACCCAAATATAGTAAAAAATATTAATAATTTCAAATTGATTTTATTCGAGTTTAAAAAATAACATACCTCCATTTTTTTCATATTATTGAGAATAGCATACGTCCTCCAGACCAACCAGAGATATTAATATTTGAAAAGTGCATATTTTTAGTATAAAAATGTCAATAACTCTTGATCGGCGAAAGATATTGACAAGCTTTGTGCAGCAAAAATTTGCGCCTTCTTAAGATCTAAAAGTTATTTGAAAACCCCTTTGTTGAGAAATTCTAAATAAGAAAACTAGAGCAAAACAACTGTTTTTTTTAAGAGCCATCCTAACTCAATTCAAGTAAATAGCGCTAAATCGGCCAATTTAAGAGATATCTACTTGAAGGGAAACTTAACGCCTCGAAAAAAAAATCACGTTGCAATCGACCTCTCGATTTTGTTAAGATTCAAATTTTTCTTTTCATGATGAGGTATAAAACATATTTTAACATGTAGGTATTTTTTTTTCAAGAATCTATAAAAGAATTAATTTTCTTGGATTTTTGATATCTTTTTTAAGAAAAATCAAAACGCGCCAAAGTTTTTTTAGGTGTTAAGCTTCCCCTTAATGCACATTGTTAAAATGATGATATTTTTGGGGCACATTGATTAAAAATGACTTTAAAGCTCTAAACATTAATTAAAATTAAATTAAAAAAAAATAGTAATAAGAAAACAGGAAAAATATACTCTGCTGCTTTCTGTCCAAATCATTCAAGGCTACCCCAAAGATTCAAGAAACACACATACATAGAAAGAAGAATAGAAGAAGGAGAAACCCAGCCCTCGTCGGGAGCGATGTAAGGGCAATGCTCTGATCGTCGAAGCAAAAGACAAAACGTCGTATACAGCGCTCCTCCCGAAGGTTCGAGAGGATCCGAAGTTGAAGCAACTAGGAGAGAACGTGGTGAAAACCATGCGCACCCAGAAAGGCGAGATGCTCTTTGATCTGAAGAAGGATCCTACGATCAAGAGCTCTGCCTTCAAGGAGCTCGTCGTAAAGTCTCTTGGCGAAAGAGCGAGCGTAAAAGCTCTATCCCAGGAGACAGTGGTCGAGGCAGGGATCTGGCCGAGATCACTACAGAGGAGGAACTGAGAAGTGCGTTGAGAGTGCACGTTGCAGCGAATTAGCTGTTGGAGACAGGCAAGGTCAAGGTTGGGTGGTCAGTGTCACTCCTCGGGTTACCAAGCAACTGGAGCGATGCTTCAAGTGCATGGGTTTCGGTCACCAGGCGAGGAACTGCAATGACCCTGACAGATCTGATCTGTGCAGGAAATGCGGGGAGAAAGGTCATATTGGAAGAGGCTGCACGAAGCAACCGAGGTGTAAGCTCTGCAAAAAAGTAGAAGGGTCTGTGCCTAGGGGCACGAACGGAAGCTTGACGTAGGACCGCTTCTTTTAATTGATCAATTATCTATTATCTCAACTCTTTTTGTTTTTGAATTGTAGGCGTACCAAATTTGTAGTAATTTTTTTTTCCAAAGAGAAAGTTGATTAAGAGAATCAATCAAAATCACTTGCACCCCTGCTTGCAAGTTTGGTTACAAGATTACAACTCTGGAGAGCATTTTGTGTGGTATTTGGGGGCTTGTGGTTCTGAATATGGACAAACAAGTACAGATAATTTCTATTCCAACTCTTTACTGATGTAAGCTTGATGGCCCTGAAAAGGGCCGTTTAATTGAAGAGGACATCCATGGCCACTTACGCTTGGCGTGTTTAGTGTAGGTGACAGCATCACGGATCTCATTTTTCAGGAACACCTTCAGCAAACCTCGTAAATCAGACCGGAGATACGTCAGACACCGCAACGGCGAGCCAGACGACGGATGGTGGTTATCTCGAAGAATTTGCGTTTGGTTCTGAATATGGTGATGAGTGTGCAAAATATTACGCAATTCCATCCTCCCTATTCGCACGCGCCCGAGGATCGGAGGCGAATGCCGCTTCGACTTGTTTCGTCTACTTACTACTCTCTGACGACTGTGCTGGGAAAGCAGCATATGCATGTAGGTAATTGGTGGATTTGTTAGTTAACTCGACGCTTTTGGACAATGCTGGACATTTACCAGTTTTTCAATGGTTTTTTGTTGAAAATCAACATTCGGAAGCATTGTTATCGATGCGTAGCCATATTTCTGATCGATTGGTGATAAAATTATTGAAATTGGACCAGGGGCAGCTGAGTTATTAACGTTGAAAATCTTTCTTAATTTGTTACATGTTCCATTTTCGGTTTTCACAAAGTGTACCCCTATATAGAAATCAAAGACGTAGTCCTACGTCAAAAAGAGGGCTGAAGGAAACGATCATACGACGGGAGGCTTCAAATGCCTAGCATACAAAAAGGCGATGGCAGGCCAACAGTAATGGAGGTAACCCAAATAAATCTCAATCATTGCGACACTGCTCAGCAACTGTTGTGGTAGTCGTGGCGGTCGACTGTGATCGCCAATATTAATGGAATCTTTATATGTAGTTGTGACGCACCCACAAGATGGGCGATGGAGCAGTTCCATGAGATGCTGCATGGGCTTACCGAAAAGCTGATTGAACGACCACCGGAAGTCATTGGAGGAGACTTCAGACAGTTGAGTTGGGAAACAGTCTGCTGGAAGCTCTGGTAAGACTAGAAGTTATGCTACTCAACGAAGACACCAGCAGCACTTTTCACAGAAATGGCCAGGAATCCATTATCGACATTACTTTCTGCAGTCCGTCGCTGGTGGCAAATATGGTTTCTAGAGTGTGCGACCATCAGGCGATCCAATATGGCATCGGCCAACGGAATACTGTGGCAGTACGGAGGACGAGAACTTGTGACCGGAAGAGGAAGACGAAGGCTTTCGACAAGGATCTTTTCGTTGAGGCACTCCGTGTGGACAGGAGTCCCGCAGATCTGAACGCGGACGAGCTGACAGCAACGTTAGTGAGAGCATGTGACACGACCATGCCGAGGAAACTGGAGCCAAATAACAGACGGCGCTCAGTTTACTGGTGGAATGAGACTCTTAGCACCGTCCGCGCTAGTTGTCTCAGAGCCAGAAGACGTGTTCAGAGAGCATGGACAGAAGTAGACAGAGAGGAACAAAAAGGAGTGTTTCGAGCGGCTAGGGCCGCTCTTAAACGAGAGATAAAGCACAGCAAGTTAAACTGTTTTAAGGAGCTGTGTCGAGACGCTGATGCCAACCCCTGGGGCGACGCATACCGAGTTGTGATGGCGAAGATCAGAGGTCCAACGATGCCCGCTGAAATGTGCCCAGAGAAGCTGAAAGTCATCGTGGAGGGACTATTCACACAGCATGATCCATATTGCGAGGAAGATGAAGACAACGTTGAACAAGTCTCCAACGAGGAACTCCGAGCAGCAGCGAAAGGGTTCAAGGCGGAGAAAGTTCCCGGCCCTGATAGAATTCCAACGTGGCGTTGAAGGCGGCGATCCAGACGTTCCCGGACATGTTCATGATGATGCTGCAGAAATGTATGGAAGAGGGCCAGTTCCTTGATAGGTGCAAGGTACAAAAGCTTGTGCTGTTACCGGAGCCCGGAAAACCGCCGGGGGATCCTGCATCGTATAGGCCTATATGCTTGCTGGACACTGTCGGAAAGCTATTGGAGAAGATCATCCTCAACAGGCTAACGAAATGCACGGAGAGTGAGCACGGATTGTCGGCAGGGTGCCTTCCATTCATTTTGGCTAAAAAAATGTTTTATGAAATTATGGAATAATAAGATATTATAATAATATGTTGTTTGTGTGAGCAACAAGAAAAGATTGTGGAGTTTGTATTTGACACATAATACCAGCCAATGTTGCTGCATGAGAGTCGAAATAAGCGATTTTGTCATTTATCTCACCCACTCTTTGCTCTTCATTCATCGCGGAGAGGCGATCAGAAAATCGCTCATTGTGGCTCTGTCAAAGCTAAATTTGCAGGTTTTATGTGTCAAACACAAACTTTAAAAATTTTTCTTGTTCTTTACACATACAAAATACCATCATAATATCTTATTATTCCATAATTTCCTAAAACAATTTTTTAGTCAAAATGAATGGAAGGTACCCTGATTGTCGGTGAGGCAGTTCGGATTCCGGAAAGGGAGATCAACGGTGGATGCAACCAGTGCGCAAAATAGTCAGGTTCATTGAGTCATTTTGATATGAATATGAACTGCCATCAGCCTCACCATTCACTGCCTCGTGAGAGTCTGAATGATTCAGAGGTAAACGAGTCACTGACAGCCGAGCACTCAGTCAGTAGCTCAGTCAACACGTTTATTCTGCCGTGATGGTACCCAATATTTGTTTTGAATAATTGAGCGTACATTTTCTATGGTAAAATGACTCAATTACATGCTGTGCGAGCGAAGGCAAGCGGTGTGCGTCGTCTGCTCGTGAGTGACTGAATGTTTTTGTTGGCTCTTTCATTGCCTCGTCCTTTACCGTTTGGTACAAACGGTCTGCAATGGATTGAATAGTACAGTGCTTTCACACTCAGCCTAGGCAGTCAATAATTTTACGCTCTGGATGTAATTCGGACAGTGATTGACAGAGCCGAGAAAGCTTCCAAACAGAAGCGGAGAGGAAATCGATACTGCGCCGTGATAACGATCGACGTGAAGAAAGCATTCAACAGCGCCAGCTGGAAGGCCATCGCCGAAGCGCTGCATAGAGTGAGAGTCCCTGATTACCTGTGCAGGATCCTGAGGAGTTATTTCCAGAACCGGGTTCTGGTCTACGAGACAGACATGGGACAAAGATCGATTAGGATCACAAAGGGGGGTTCCACAAGGCTCCATCCTTGGTCCAACGCTCTGGAACGGGATGTACAACGGCGTGCGAACGCTGAAGCTGCCCAAAGGAGTTGAGATCGTTGGCTTTGCGGATGACGTCGTCTTGACGGTAACAGGTGAGACGCTGGAAGAGGTGGAAGTGTTGTCAACCGAGGCGATCGACATGATTGGTAACTGGATGCAAGGAGCGAAGCTGCAGATAGTCCACCACAAAACGGAAGTGTTATTTGTCAGTAACTGTAAAGCGGTACAGCGGGCAGAAATCACAGTCGGGGAGCACGCCATAACCTCGAAGCGTGTGTTGAAATACCTGAGAGTGATGATCGACGACCGGCTAAACTTCAACAGCTACGTCGAATATGCCTGTGAGAAGGCTTCGAAGGCTATCAACGCGATAGCTAGAATCATGCCGAACAACGCTGGTCCCAGCAGAAGCAAGAGGCGTTTTCTGGCCAGTGTGTCGTCGTCAATACTGAGGTATGGAGGTCCAGCCTGGGTTGCAGCACTGGAAACGAAGCAGAACCAAAGGAAACTGAGCAGTAAGTTCCGGCTCATGGTCATGTGAGTTGTGAGTGCGTACAGAACCATTTCGATGGAGGCAGTATGTGTTATCGCCGAAAAATGGAGAGAACGGTGTCGATGGCTAAGTGGCAGCAGGAGTCGGATGCAGCAGAGAACGGTAGATGGACTCACAGGCTAATACCGATTCTTTCGACCTGGGTGAATAGGAAGCATTGATAAGTCAACTTCCACTTGACGCAGTTCCTGTCTGGTCATGGCTGCTTCAGGAAGTACCTGTATCGGTTCGGACACACAACGTCACCCTTCTGTCCGGAGTGTGGGAATGTGGAAGAATCACCAGAGCACGTGGTCTTCGAATGTCCTAGATTTGATGCTGTGCGAGAGGAGATGCTCGCCCTTAGCGCGGAGAATGTCGTCGAAGAAATGTGTCGAGAGGAGGGCACCTTTAACGCCGTCAGCAGAGCAGTAACGTAGATCATGTCAGCGCTGCAGCGAAAATGGCGAGAGGACCAGCCAGAAAGTAGTAATGTACTCACACTAGTGCGAAGTGAAGAACGAAGCCGGGAGAACTCTCCGTCGGAGTAGGCTGAATCCACCGCCAGGGGTTAGCCGAGTAGAACACGACGCTTGGAGCTAAATGGCTCACCAATTGAAGAGACGATCAGCGAAGTGGAAGCGCCAGTAAGCTGAGGTACAGTGAGGTGAGTAATGCACAGCCCCCTCCGAAGTAATACGACAAGTGGTTCCGGGGGAAAAGGGTAAGGCGTCCAAGGAGGTTTTAGTGCGGTAAGAATCCCACAATCTCCAAAGTTGATAGTTTTTATTTATCGTGGATATTGATGCACTAATTCTAATTATTTGAGGGTTTAGAAGAATTTTTACAAATAATAGTCATAGTAAGGGCAATGTGCGGTCAAAAACGTCCCAGAGTAATATGACCAACAGCATTTTTTTCACGTACTATTTAAAGACTAATTGATATAAAAAGTTTCAGCAGCTCTTCTAGATATTTTGGGTGAAAACCCTTTTAATATTGTTTTTTTTTAAACACATAAACATGCGTTATTACTATATTACGCCTATTATCACACCATATCCCATAACAATTTCATTATTCTGTAATAATTTTGATCATCAAAATAATGGGAAAAAAATTTCCCGATTTTATCAGTTTCCCGTTTTTGTCAGCCTTAAAGTTGAGAAGGGTCTGACAAAATCGGGAAAGCACTGTATTCAAAACTGAGAACGGTAATATCACCCCATCTTCCACTCCAGTCGCTGTGCTCATATTTCGGCTGAATAAAGTGAAGTTTTAACTCAATGATTGTTCCATTCTTATCATCTACATCAAGACCTACCGCATAAAAGAAAACAACAATATCTCCAACCATACACCATGTACGCATCAGATCGTAATCTTTTCACATCAGTGAGATATAAAGATCAAACAGATGACGAACCCCTCTCCCATCTGATACCGACGCACTATATGGACAAGACCAAGTCACCGTACTCTGGACCGCATGTAGCCATTACGCGCAACAGAGCTTACCGTGACATGAGAACCTGGGTACACTGTAAAAAATCTTCTGGTATATTTCAAACTAAGTTTCGGCTAAACTTGGGAAAACTTTTCCCCGCTTGCCATCAATCGACGCTCGCAGGCACTGCACTACAGGCTGCATAAGATCGTGATTGGAGTATCAATGATCTACCACCGTTCACGGGGTTGCCTGTATGCGTTTATGTTGATAAACAGTGCACGCCGGTAGTTGTCGTCCGTTCCAGTGAAGAAGCCGGTTATGCTAAGGAGCTACCATGGTGGGAAAATCGTTTCAAACACGTGATCTTCGCCGTTGCACCGGCGACCGGCTGCCTGTGCGTGCCCGATCGCGATATCAACTCATAGAAGGTGGTCGGTCAGTCAAGCTCCGCGCTGAAGTTGTTGATGTGATAAAAACATGTCAACCTAGACGGAGAGCGAGTTGCTGAAATTGATTAACGCGAGCGGGCGCTTCGTCTGTCGTCTGTGTATGTGTATCATCGAAGTTGCATAACTCGAGGCTTCCCAGAGAGTGCACTGAAGATTCCAGCGATGGTTACAGGTGGTGGTTGTGAAATTGTGAGTGGCTTCTATTAATATTTGGTGAAATTTTTCAAAATAAACGTATGTATTATATTTCCAGCATATTTAAAAAAAAAAAATCGAAAACATTAGTTTTACAAGATGCAAATGCAATTGGTCGTAGAAAAAAATGCACTGCAAATTAAATAACCAGCAGCGCTTGGGAAACAACTCTTGTTCTACGACATGTTGCGATTAAATATTGATGCATCATTAAAAAAAAGCGCAACAAATAAATTTCCGTGGAAATCCGTTTACTAATAAACGCTTTCTGCAATGCGTGCTCAGGTACACGAATCGCTTGGAATGCACTTAACTCGTAAAACTGAGCTGCACATTCAGAACCGAAAGAGAAGAGCAAGAAGAACACCGATCAGGGCTGAAAGTCTCTATAATAAAGCGAAAGAAAAAAGAAGAACACCCATCATGAACGAAGTGACGAATGAGGAAAAATTTCTTTGCCACTCCGTAAAAATAACATCAATATTTTGTAGGAAATAGACAGTTGGTTCGGACAACAAAACCTAACGCGCTCTCGGTAAACAGCGGAGGACCGTCGTGAAAGAGTCAGCAGATTTAAGTTTTATTTTTTAGTCGGTAGGTTTGTTCCGATTTCGCTTGGCTTCCTCAAAAGCAAAGTGGATCGGAGAGTTCTATCCGGTCGTAAAATGTCAATAAAAGTCAAGTTGGAATCAAGTCTGGTGTTTGAAGGTTTTCAAAATGTTTAATCTCTTTTAAGACGATAAGCTGCCTGTTATCAGACTCAGGCTTCTGCTCAGCTCAGCATGAAGACAGTAGATAGAAAATGAGCTGTGTGGTGAGTAGAGCATTAAATTTCAATCATCAGTCTTTGAAGCGTGTAAAATTTATTACCGCTGATTTCGGTAGCGAGGTCACTATGGGGCTGGCAAAGTGTGACTATACGATAGATGGATCTGGGATGGATGGATCACTTTTCCTCGCTTTGAAAAGACATAAATCAAGTTGGTTTTTTTGCTCATTTAGAGTGATTTGGATCAAAGGCGATGGTTTGAACCTTTTATTGAACCAGTTATTGCCAGTTGTAGATCGCTTCATTTTAACTTGTTGTTTGCCCATAAATTAATTTGCTACATCTGGACGAAGGTCACCAAGATTCTGTTTCTTCTTCTGCCCCTACAAACTGACAACTCAAAGAAAAAAGCTGCAGACAACTTTATCAAAACAATCCCACTGTACTGTTCTCGCCCATGCAGTAGTCAGTAGTCAGTAGGTACGAGTATCTCATAAATCCGTCAATAATGGGAATCCCATGCGCAGGCGATTCCCATACCCATCCGAAGGCGACGATTCGTCAAGGATACAGCCACGGCTGAACTGGACCGGGTACTGGGAAGGTTCAGAACCCTGTGGGATGAACGTATCAAGGAAATTGAAAAACTGTTGCAAAATGACTTTTTAATTGATATTAATGATTGTTTACCCACTTGGTACCAAAGGCGTGTTCTGTGTGTGGTGCAAAAAAGAGAAAATAATGCTCTTTAATGTTTGATTTGTACTTGCACTCGTACTGACTGTTGAACTTCACGGCGACGGAGATAGCGACGGGGTCGGTCACTAATGAAGATAGCAGTCCGGCAATTGATGATTTCTTTTCATACAGCAATTTACGATGACTGAAGTGCTTGAAGACAGTGAAAGGAGTTAACCAAGCTGTTATCGTTATTAAGATGCTTTCGCGTAACGATCCAGGGATGAAGAACGTGCAAATTTAGCTGTACCCAGCGTCATAATCGTTTCATCAGCTCGAAGGACCACTTTATGATCCCGGAAAGCCGCTCTTTCTGTGTCAGTCCGTAAGCGAATTTTCTTCATAAATAGATTTCCCGCTAAGAAAAGATGAGCCTCGTAGGTGTAGTAGATGTCTTGGTCAAAATCTCTAGAACCGTGCCGTGGGCATATTTACAACAGCTCTACGGCCTTCGACAAAGCTGCTCGGTTTATAAAGCACCAAGGGTTTCTGCAAAGAAAGGAACAGCAACTTCATGCCAACGCTGATCTAGAAAGTGTTTACTTTGACGATTTACGGGAAGGTACTGGGGGTAAATCGAAAATCTAAAATTGTGACCACCACGAAAAGGTGTAAGATTTTGAACGCTTATAACTTTGTCATTTATAGATGAAATAAAAATCCAAATAAACCAATCGATAGGAAATACCTTTCGTAAGCTGTTGCAATAAACGCTTTTTCAATTTTTCATAAAAACTGTTTTAAAAATGGACAAATAAAAAGTGATAATTTTATCACTGTTTTCATGAAATACACGTTCTCCCCAAACCCAGTCCTCATAATCAAGTGCAATTTGGTTGCACATCGTGCTGCTTGAATCAGAAAAGTTATAACAACAGCGCTGCTAATGTGCCTCAACTCATCACAAACCAATCCCACCAAGGTGGTCATTCTTAAAACAGGCCTGATAGGACTAGGAACTGTAATTAATAATAATTGAAATGTCAAAGGAACTAAAGTTGAAAAAACGCATCTGTGTCACTTGATAAGCTATACATGTAAACCACACAAATACAAGAAATAAAGATCATTTAAAGTGAAAGAAAAAGTGCCTCAACTCATTTTCGCTTCGGACGGCGGGTAAGCAGGTAGCAGTAGCAGTAGCAGTAGGAAGGCGGTTCCTATCAAGCGCGCAGAGTTCGAGGTTTGCACCTCGAACTTTGCGCGTCGTTCCTGTCAAGATCATTGGCTGCTGGTAGCGGCGTCGCCTCGATGGCGCAAGCGCTCTTTGCCAAATCTCAATTACTTTTCGGAAGGACATATCAGCTTTTGTAAACAACGCATTTTATCGTCGGTTTGGCATAACTAATACCTCGCCCCACATACTAACACCGTTAACAGGTTGGGAAAATTTTCCTCTATCTGCTGGTAGCACTAGCATGCATGGGCGAGCTACCAGCTACGCCAAATCGACGATCAAATGCGTTGTTTACAAAAGCTGATACGTTCCTTCGAAAAAGTAATCGAGAAATACTTCTTGGGCTGTGTACCAATTGCCGAGTTAAATTTAACTCGTGGTTAAACGTGACATTTCGAAAATGCCGGAAATTGATCAGTTTTCAAACAGAACTCAGCCACGGCTACCAAAATTTAACTTCTAGTCGGTCCGAAATAACTACGCTCGTATAGCAGAGTTATTCGATAACTCATCTGTCACTTTTAACCACAAGATAAATTTAACTCGCCCATTGCGACACAGCCCTGGGCCATTAATAAATTACGTATATTTTTTGGTCAATTAACCCCCCTTCCCCCTCGGAGCGTGTTTTGCAATACACCTAATACATGGCCGGTTCCAACTTCTGAAACCCCTCTCCTCCCTCAACTACTACGTTATTTATGAAAGTTCCCACTGAGCAACACTGAAAATCAGCAGCACACCACACAAAACGGGTTGGACAATTTCGGTATTGATCATCAATATTTCGCGATCACAACATTTTAGCTTGAAATCCCTCCATTCAATCTATTGATTGAATTAAACAAATCTTAATATGGTTTTTTAAGATTTTGCGCGGACATTCATTATTTTGCATAAGAAAACGGGAACGGGGTGTTTCTGTGGTGATAAGAAGGATTTTCCTGCACAGATTACAGTTTTGTGTTCCAAGCACTGAAATTATCAGACGGTACCTCTATTTATGCTTTTAGATTAGTTATGAAAGTCCCTCCTACTTGGAAAATTATGCTATAGAACGGTTTATACTACCCCAGTTTTTTTTTGCTGATGGGGGCGAGGCATAGCCAGCCGTTCGATTGCATAATTCTTCAAGTAGGAGGGACTTGCAATGCTTATCTCTTAGCATAAATCGAGGTACCGTCGAGTTTTTTTCAGTGCTAGGTTCTGAAATTAGAAAGTGAGCGTTCAAATGGGCCTACTTGTAATGTTCGATTCTGTTCATCGATTTTCTGTTTACATTGCTACAGCTAAGCAAAACAATTCAATCTGAACATTGCATTAGGTCCTAAGGACAAGATTCTCTTCGTCGACTTTCTCCTTGAACCCATTCGGCCCAGGTATTTTCAGCACACATATCGATAAAAGAAGTTTTTATCTCGCATCTAATACAACAAACACAACAAGAAACGATTATGTGCTCAAGTTATTAAGGCGGTGTTCCATTTGGTGAATGATTACTTAAATATGCCAGATGGAAAATTTTCAAATAAACCTGCTTATCCTGCAGACTTATTTCTGACCGACAAGAAATCAATTTTGACAGACGCTTTCTCGAAAATCGGCCGATCAACAACAAGGATTTTCGAACATCTTAATTTATTTTCGAAATGTCAAATATAAGTGAAAATTTTCACAGCCTTTTTTTTTTTATTTGTTCAATTGGTAGATAAAAGATGTACCGAGAACTTATTGGAGGGATTCATGGCTAATTGATATCTAATTGATATTGATGTTGCATAACATTGGTGCAAAATTGTGCACTCCGTTTAGCGTTTTGAAGTTGAATCGCTGAGGAAACCTTATTTCTGATCAATCTCACTAAAACATAAAAATTTTAAGAGTACAGATATCAGCTCTCACAAAACTTATAACAAAGAAACTGGAACTTCACGTTTGTTGCAGTCCAGTGCATAAGGAGTTTGAAAATGATGAGTGATTCATCAGTCACAACCGTCTAAGATTTGTGTCCTAGAAATCTTGAAGTGCGAAGGAATATCAGCCATCATGACGGTCATTGTTGGACGCTTCAATGAATCACCTGAAGAAAGCCTTACTCATATCTGATTGTTATTTAGGAACCAAAATTAATAGAATATGTATTTGCATTTTTATGAGGTCCTGAAATTATTCAAGTCGCACTAAGTAGGAAATCCAAAATATGTACATAGGACCGAAATCATAGGTTACTTCTACTGTATTTTAAATCAATATCTAGAAAAACAACCCCACCCATTTTTTTCTTCTGCTAATCATTTTATATTTAGCGTGTTCGTTTATGCCAGTTCAATTTGGTATAAAATGGTATAATTTCTGACTACGTTTTGAAATGACCGTTAGCTTAACAGTTCACCCTGCGTCATATGAACTGTGGTTTTAAAGCGCACAAAAATGTGTACAAACAAACTTTTTTTTGTATTTATGCATATACTGGACATATCTAGATTAACAGGTCAAGAGGTACTGTCCGCATTTATCGGTGGACAGGGTTCCCGGCGTAGGAGGTTCCGCACTATTTTAGTAGGAATTAAGATGCTGCCAACGGAATTTCCATACAGCTTCCACAGAGTTTTCTCGCGTTCTCGGCGAACGAGGTTCTGCGCGATTTCAGCGATTTGGATGCGGGAGTTCCAGAAAGTTTCAATGAATTTTTCTAGCTTTCTCGGCTGACGAGGTTCTGCATGATTTTGGATTCTAGATGTTGGCAATGTAGGTTCAAGGAAATTTCGATTAGCGTTTTCTTCCGTTCTTGGCAAACGAGGTTCAACACGGTTTCAGTGATTTTTGATGCTGCAAGCGGAGGTTTCGGACAATTTCAACGGAGTTTTCTTGAGTTCTCAGGGGAGGAGGCTCTACACGATTCCTGTGGAGATTCCCGAAGCTGCCATTATTGGTTCCTGTAGGTTGCACCAGGTTTCGTTGAAGATTTCTGATGCTGCCAAACGAGTCGAACAACAAAACAGGATAAATCCTTTCATACATGCATGCATGTATTGGTAGGAGCTGTCGCTTAGCTGCACTGAGAAAATGAATTAAATTTTATTTTGATGGCTAAAAATCCATTTTTTTTTAATTACAATAAATGTTTCACAATTCATCTGCCCTAGGGTGTAAGTGATTTTGATTTATTCTCTTCATCAACTTTGTCTTTTGTTAATAGCTCAGCGGCAAACATATTCCTTGATGCGGTTGCTATCCTGCATGCCAGATGATAGCCTCATTTATCAAACAATGTAGCAGAAATAGTGTGAAATCGGTTGGTAAAGCCGTGATTATCAAAAGAGAAACTCTATGAAGAGAATCAATCAAAATCACTTTTACCCCTTTGCCTCTAACCCCCTCAACTTAGTGTTCTTTGCAGTGATGCAAAATTTCATGACACTCACGTGACACTCGTCTTCCCATCAACCGACTATCAGATCATTTTGTCACGCAGTGAGAGTTAGAGCCATGGCAAACAACAATCACCAGTAATGGTCGCTGCTCACAAGCAAATCGTTACACTCGCTGCTGATAATGAAAAGCACAACGAAAACAGTGAAGACTTCTGTAGTACGATCATGAGAAAAAGTGAAAGGACAGAAGAAAATGAAAACAATGCCTTCGCATTCCAAGTTCGTCTCGGCAGGTGCAAGTGTGTGAGTTACAAACAAAACAGGCAACATTAAACGGAAGCTGTTGGGCTCACTCACCAACACACGCACATAAGCAAGCAAAGCAGCAACTGCTTCAAAACGAACACAGATGAGTGTCGTGATTGTCAGGAATGACCAGATCGGTGATGGATCACAACAGAAGACGAGATTCACCAGTTACTTTTTACTTCTTTCGTCAACTTGATGGATGGTCATGGAGAGAGCTTCGACGAGCACATTGATAGGAATGTACAAAGCGTTACTACGATTAGCTGTTTGATGATGGTGATTGTGATTGGTCGCAACTCTGGTTCTTTGAGAACTTCCACTGATGTTAATGGAGAGCTTTCTTAGCCTGCACCATATTTGCATTCGTACGTGTATTGCAAGCACAATCATACCACAGAGAAGACCAATAGGTCCCGAAAAAAACGTGCTCAACTTATTGGCTCAGCTCTGGTACTATCTTCGGTTCCAAGCTAATCGATGCACCCCTCGAAACATAGGAAAATCCACGAACCCCTCATTTTATCTGTCAAACTTGCATAGCGAATCAAAACAAATATAGTGTAGTACTAGAATTTCGACTTGAATGGGGTACGCTTATAGATGTACTTTGGACCAATAGGCTGGTCAAGTAGTGAGCAAATTTAAAATCGTTAGTTTCCAACCGGTGATAATACCCTATTCCAAAGGAAGTCGAGAAGTTTTCCAACCTGAAGAATTCTTTGACTGGACCGGAATGGTCTTAATTTTAGCTGTGCTCCTATATCCACAAATCTAAGATACCATCAGATTTTTGGAACAAATATATTTTCTTCAGACCTAACCAACAGATTCCAAATTGGTAACCATGCTCTCAAACTTGGTGAGAGCGGAAGCGAGAGAAGATTCCAATTCTAAATTAATGGCGGCCACCTCCAACTCAGATTAACTTTTAATACAGTCCCTGTTTATAAAATCTGCTAATTGTTTGCTTATGATTGTATTGATTAACACCAACGTCGATACCAAATCAGCCGGACATTTGTTATCGGGATTTAATCCGAGTATAATATTGTTGTTCCACTTGAAAGCTGGAATATCAGACTAGCAAAAAACGATTTTTTACATACAGATACATACGAAAAATATTTCATTTTTTATAAAACCGCTTCAAAACAGCCAAGCTGTACTTGAACCTGTCATTGAAACTGGTATAATGCTACCAATATTTACCGTGTAAAAAGCGTACTTACTTTCCATCGCTAGGTGGCCCTATAAAGTACATAGATTTTTTTTCACTTTTCGAAGCAGAGATGAGCTTCCTTTCTTTGGTTTCTGTTTAATTCTAGTTCCTAAAGCCTAGAATGCACTCAATTTTATCTTTAAAATAGCGCGTCCTAGGGAAAGGGTTTTTTGGGCGAATTTATTTACAAATCTGGAGAAATCCAAATTCTGCTGCTATGAACTGCCTTACCTCGGTAACATCCCAATTACGGTCCAACCCGGATTGAGTCCAAGCGATTCTGGGATACGAGGTCCTGAAGTCAGTAAGGTCACTGAGAAGATTCCTCGGTATGGTAAACTATTACCGCAGGTTTATCGACAAATTCAGCGAACTCACCGCACCACTCACCGATTTGCTGGAAAACAAACCCAAGAAAGTACGGTGGAATGAGGCAGCAGAAAATGCGTTTCAAGCTATCAAGGAGAGGCTAATTACTGCCCCTGTTAAGCTGGGTTTAGACATGGCAAGTCAATTGATCAAGTCAGTTGAATTCAACTGACTTGAACGTGAATTGAACGTGTAAACCATGTCATTCAACTGATTTGATCAACTCACTTGTATTGAAAAAAGTTGAACCAGGCTCAATTTTTCAAGCCAATTGAATTCAACTGAGTTGATCAATTGACTTGCCCTGTCTAAACCCAGCTTTATGGCTAATCCCGATTTCAGTCTTTCGTTTTGCGTGCAGACAGACGCTAGTGATACCCGAGATGTTTTTAAGACAGGTGGGCAGGAACTCACGGTCTCCCAGTGTTGGTGAGTTCTTTGCCGTTAATGTTAACGAAAAGTTCACTATTTTGCCATACAGAAATTCAATGTGAGTTTTTTGCCATACAGAATTCAATGTTCAAGTGCAAAGTGAACACAGTGGGAAGAAGTGTTAGTTTGTTTACTAACATGAACTATGCCCATTTTGTTATGGCAAGTTTTGCTATAAGAAATGCTCCTCGTGTTTATTAGCGATATTCACATCAAATGTTGATTAATTGCGTAAGAAATCATTTTGGCACGGCATTTGTGACCAGCGTACACCTTCCGGTCATATGAAACAGGTCAAAAACCGTCCAAAGTCGCAAAAAAAAAAAAAAATTGTTTTGAATTTCTGTATGGCAAAATAGTGAACTTTTCGTGAACATTAACGGCAAAGAACTCACCAACACTGGGAGACCGTGAGTTCCAGCCCACCTGTCTTAAAAACATCTCGGGGTTGGCTGCCCTTCGCTGCATTGAGAAGTTTCGATGCCTCACAGGGGGCACTCGGTTCACTCTCGTAACGGATTCATCGACACTCTCTTTTATAATGAGAGCCAAATGGAGATCCTCATCGCGTTTGAGCCGATTGAGCATTACTTTGCAACAATACGATATGGACATCAAACATCGTAAAGGGAAGGAGAACATTGTTCCAGATGCGTTATCTCGGTCCATTGAAGCATTGGAGGTGGTAGAAGCGAACACATGGTACCGTAAAACGGGGTATCTTTGATAATGCGGGTAACTTTGATAGTATAATGTAAAGATTAAATTTACTCGCTACGCTTTTTCCAAATTAGAAACATTGGTTCCATATTGTAGCTTAAGGTATTTCCGTTGATATCGTTGACACGTGTTCATCTATTGATGAAGCCGTCAACTACTTCGCTGAGGTCGTTGGCCGGGCAATAACTGATTCTGTCCCACTGAGGAGACCCTCTCCCAAACCCGCATGGTCAAATCCTCGACTACGGAATTTGAAGCGTCTGAGATCAAAGGCCCTCCGGAAATACTGTCGTATTCGTAACCCAATCACCAAACGATTATTTTCAACATCGAGCAACGAATATCGCACATATAACCGCATTCTTTACAAGAGCTACACAAGGCGTGTGCAGGCTAATTTACGGCTTAATCCAAAGCAGTTCTGGTCATTCGTGAATACCAAACGAAAGGAGGAGGGGACACCAGTCGAAATTCACCTTGGTGATAGAATCGCCAGCAATTCCCTTGAAAAATGTACGGCTTCGTTGTCCCAAGTTGCTGAAGCGGTGAGGGACACTCCTAGTGATGCTTTCAATTTTTCGATTACCTCGGTTACAGTAGACCTCATCGAATCCGCCATCAAATGATGAAATTTTCTAATGCTGCTGGCCCTGACGGGATCCCCTCAAGCATCCTGTTCAATATTTCATTACAGCAGGGGGAGTTCCCTACGCGTTGGAAATCGTCATTCATATTCCCGATCTACAAGAAAGGAGACAAGAGAAACGTCGAAAATTACCGAGGGATCACATCACTCAGTGCCTGCTCTAATGTTTTCGAAATCATCATCAACGACGCATTATTCTCTAACTGCAAAAAATACATTTCTCCTGACCAACACGGTTTTTATCCCAAGAGATCAGTTTCAACAAATCGAGTTCCGTTCATTTCTTTATGTCTTTGGAGTTTGGAAGCTGAAGCGCAGGTGGACGTTGTATATACAGATCTTAAGGCTGCATTCGACCGGGTTGACCACTCCATACTGCTAGCTAAACTTGAAAAACTTGGTTCGCCGATTGCTTGCGGCTTCAGCACCTAATCGATACTTTCGAAGAGTGGTGCTCAAGAAACTATCTCACGTTGAATGTACAAAAATGTAATATTGTCTCATTTCATCGCAAACTGAAACTAGTGGCTTTCAACTATACGATAAATCACCAACTTCTGCAACGTGTGGACAATGTTCGTGACCTAGGAATGCGCCTTAATATTCAAGCTTCATTACTCGGGCATCGTTGCGAAAGCTAACAGGCAACTCGGGTTCATTTTCAAGATCGCTGACGAGTTTCGCGGTCCTACCTGTCTAAAAGCTCTATACTGCTATATATCGACTCTCCAGGAATCTTGGCTGAATTTGAAATCTACGCACCCGAACGAGTTCTTCGGTCGAGGAGTTTCCTGCATCTTGGACCTCATTCTGCGAACTACAGGTTCATGTATGGGCGTTTCAACGAGTTTCACGAGTTTCGACTTTAACTGTGCAGCGGAAACCTTTCGTCACCATATTCAACGCAGTCTTCTGAGAAGGACGAGGACTTCTATCTGATTCACGGAAAACTCTATACCATAGGAGGATAACTTTTTTTATGCTATAGACTTGATTAATGTTCGTTGTAATTGTATTGTATTATTGTGATCCATGTGTTTCGAAAAGATATGGGGTTTTACGCCTTTTCTAGGCGTTTCCCCATCAGGCTTCATTTAGACACGTTAAGTCCGATGAAGAAAAACAAATTAAATAAATAAATAAATAAATAGTTTTTATATAGTATGTGTTACTTATTTTACAAACATATTGAAAAACAAGTTTCGTGTTTTTCGTCCTTTTGAAAAAGCACTCAAACCATCACTTATGAAATGTATTTCCGACAATACATAACAAATTCAATGTTGTATTCTTATTGCTTATGATGTTTTCTGATTATATACTCATTCAAAGTTTCAAATTTAAAGAACTAAATTGTTTGAGATTCACCCATTTTTTCTACATTCATTGAGCATTATCAAAGTAACCCCAAATCAAAAACCTGAAGTTCGGTCACAAAACTAAAAAAAAATAGTGCATATACTTTAATTTCCGTTAGACATATTACTGACGAATTGACTCTTGGATCCTCAGTACTTGTTTTAAAAATAAAAAAATTGAAAAACATTCATTGCTGTAAAAATTATTTAGAATATACTTTAAAAAATTATCAATGTTACCCTGTTTTACGGTACCACAATCTGTATGAATCAGTTGAAAACGAACCCGAAAAATACATCGACTTCCGGATCGAGGATGGTCGATTGTTCAAGTTTGTAGCTGCCAAATCGGATGTATTAGACTACAGATTTGAATAAAAAGGAGTGTGTTCCTGATGCACATCGGATTCGAGAAGTGCATCGAGAGTGTCAAACGAAAGTACTATTGGCCTAGGATGAGTGCTGACGTTAAGAAGTACGTAGGAAAATGCGAGGCTTGCAAGGAGAACAAGCACTCAACGACATCAACTGCTCCGGGGATGGGAAATCGCGATCAGGCCTTTCCAGATTGTGTGCATGGACTACATACAGTCTTTGCCTAGAAGCAAGCAGGGCAATGCCCCCTTATTAGTCGTCTTAGACGTTTTCTCTAAGTACTGCCTGCTTGTTCCGGTAAAGAAAATCTCTTCAGGGAGTCGGTGCACAATCTTGGAAGAAAGATTTATTTATTTAATTAAATCTTCAACATATTTTCTAGGCTAGGTGTCGAATTCTATATCTGTAAGTAGACTTACTAATGTTAAAATCATATACATCAAACGTTTCATTAAACACACGATAGCACAAAGTCCACGGTTCGTTGAATCCATAGTTGGTCCGATGGGTAGGTTGCCACAGAAGCGAGTAACTACGTAGAACTCTTTGAGGAGCATTGATGTAGATTTGGCTCACAAGAGAGTTGCAATCCACGTCACCGTTAAGCAATCCAAACACGAAGAGTCGCTGAAGTAGTTTCCTCCTTGCTGCCAACGTGTCCAGGTCAATCAGCCTGCACCGTTCTTCGTAAGGCGGCAAATTTACCGAATCGTTCCAGGGCAGAACACGTAAAGCGTATCTTACGAAGTTTCGCTGAATGGTTTCGATTCTGTTAGCTTGAATAGCGTGAAAGGGTGCCCACACAACAACAGCATACTCTAAAAGACTGCGGACGAGAGCACAGTATAGTGATTTCAGTGCGTAGATGTCCTGGAATGCGTTTTTGTTTCGTTTCAAGAAACCTAATGTGGCGAATGCTTTAGCAGTTATCATGGAGATGTGCTCATTGAATCTGACTTTAGAGTCGATGATAACACCCAAATCCTTAACTGAAGAAACGAAGAGCAAACTACTGAATCCTATCCTATAGTCATGTCAAAAGGGCTCGCGTGAACGGCTAAAAGATTTTGCGCAGCATTTTGTGACATTAACCTGCATACCGTTCAATGTACACCAGCGCAAAAGGGAATCAATTTCCTTCTGGAGTGCGCAACAGTCAAGTCTTGACTTAATTGTACGAAAGATCTTTAAGTCATCGGGGAACATAAGTTTCGAAGAACACAGGCGACTACACAGATCGTTCACGAACAGGATGAAAATTAAAGGCCCCAAATGGCTACCTTGGGGAACACCAGAGGGTATCTCGAAACTAGGCGAATTAACACCGTTAATGCTCACATAGGCTGAGCGGTCAGTTAAGTAATACTGTAGCCACTTCGTGGCCCAATTAGGTAATCCCATACACCTCATTTTGTCCACTGCAAGCACTATCGAACGCCTTACTGAAGTCCACGTAGATCGCATCAACTTGTCGTCGTTTTTCAATGGAGTTGATCAGCGAGTTGACAAACACCATTAAGTTGTTTGTTGTAGAGCGTTTCCTCGCGAAGCCGTGCTGATGTTCGGTAATTACTGGCCTAACCGCTTGATATACGACCTCATATACGATCTTCTCCAGAGCTTTTGGGAGGCAGCTTAGAATCGAAATTCCGCGATAATTTTCAACGTTGTGGATGTTTCCAGCTTTGTGAATAGGTGTGATGGACGCAACCTTCCACATTGTGGGGAAAACGCCACTAACTAGCGAACGATTGAAGATAATCGATACAGGTGAAGCGAGAGATGCAGAAAATTTCTTAATGAACGATGGCGGCAAACAGTCTGGACCAGGGCCTTTAGAAGGATCTACAGATGAAAGAACTTTCATCACCTCTTCAACAGATACATCCAACTGCGGGTAGGGGTAGTCGAAAAAACATCCTTGAAGAATTTTGCGAAAAGATCAGAAGCTTCTTCCGCGGAGTCAGCACGAGCTTCTTTATAGGACACATCGAGTGGTAGGTATACCGCCATTCCACCTAAGTTTCTTCACGTAGGTCCAAAAAGACGATGGATCCCGCTTTGCCTCCGATTCAATGCGCAATACATATTCATAGAAAACTGTGTTCAACCGGCTGGTGTAGTGCGCCTGTTTTCCTCAGTCCGTTGTTTGAAAAGACGTTTCCTTGCTTTCCGTAACCTGTTTCGGAGGTTCCTAAGTTCCGTGGTCCACCATGCTTGATTGTAGTGAACACGGAGGCAATGTCGTCGAATAGGAGTATATTCGTGGATGATATCGAAAATGGCACCAGAAAACCGGAAAACAGCATCGTCAACGTCACATTCAGTCAAAAGCGTCGTCCAGTCCATCGAGCCTATCCGGGCGTTGATAAGGGGTTCATTGCAGAAGTTGAAATCGTAGTAACAGCGGTCCAGCCCAACGTCGTCAGTATTAAGAAGGTAGTCAAATTTGATGATAAAAGATTTGTGATGAGCGTCGAGTTTTAAAATTACACAAGGCGATTCGAAAAGTTCGATTCTGTCAGTATCACTAACGAAAGCCAGGTCAAGTAATCTCTCGTTTACGTTACGTACATCCTGAACCTGCTGTAATCCACATGCAAGGATCGACTGGGTCAAAGCGATTTCTTGTTCAGATGAAGTGTTGGTCGGGATGTAAGAATTCATGTCGGCGTCAAATTGCCATGATAGTCTAGGCAGATTATAGTCTCCCAAAACTATGACTGTATCGGTAGTTTCAGCAAGCTCACACAATTCTTGAACACAAGATGCATGATTTGAGTAATTGGCGCAGTCCAAGTTAGGCCTTAAGTAGACGCAACATATGTAGACCGACTGCATTGGCAACGAAACACACACGGCCACTTGCTCTAAACAGTTGGCATTGGAACCAACTTACAACGTAAATGCTTTTTGACACCCGTCAGTACGCCGCCACCACGTAGCAGTTGAGATGTGGCTGGATTCAGATCGAGACGATAAATCACATAGTCGGACGAGAGAAAGATGGTTCCGAAGACTGTCCGTTCCGCAGTACGTTATAACGGATAATGCGACTCAAGAGCTGCTGAGGAAATATGAAATCCAGCACTGGGCCAATGCACGACACCGAAGTCAAGCAAACCCAACAGAACGTTTTAACAGGACGATAAACTCGATGATCCGGACGTACGTCCGTCACGATTAGAAGCTATGGGATACTAAAATTTCAGAAATTGAATTCGTATTGAACAACACCATACATGGATCGACGAAGTATACCCCGTACCGAGTGATCTTCGGGCATGAGATGGTAACGCGAGGTTCAGATCACCGGAGGGTGAGCTCTCGGAAGAAGAACGTGGGGTCAGGATGCAGGGAGTTAATAAAAAGAACTTCGAGCTCGTGAGGGAGAACTTGAAGAGAGCCTACGAGAGCACGAAACGGCAATATGACTTACGTCACAAACGCTACTCACCTGTATTCACGGTCGGACAACGAGTCTTCAAACGGAGCTTTACTTTGTCATCTGCTGGAAAGGACTTTACGCGAAGTTAGGTCCGCAGCGTGCGTTATCGTTGCGAAAAAAGGCAACAGCTCGTATGACATCGCAGATCTCAATGGTAGATCTGTAGGTGTCTTTTCTGCAGCGGATCTGAAGGCCTAAAATAGAAGAATATAAAAACACAGCGTGGTACCACCAATTAATAACTGTTTGATTTTTGAGTTACAGAAGGTCAATGGTGAGGAGGGTTACTGATTGATTAATCTATCTTTATTAAGGCTGGTTCGCCTCCAAATTGGAGGGCTACTGAACCGATTAAATAATTTAATTTTCGATTTGTTGACAAATAGCTGTGTGTTTTTTTTCTTCAAATAGCCCCATTTTTGCACTCTACGAAATAAACTGCATTTTTTCAGTTGGTAATTGCAGTGCATAATGTGAGAGAGAGTGAGCGTACAATAGGAGAATGGATAACCGTAGTAAAATGACTTTGAATCAACCACATTTTTTCGTCCATACTTACCTGATTGGGGGGCCTCATAGCCTAGTCAGTAAAGGCACGGTATTACTAAGCCGGAGGCGACCGAGGGAATCTTTCGGGTTGGAAATTTTCTCGACTTCCCTGGACATAGAGTATTTATCATTGTGCTTGCCACACAATATACAAATTCATGCATTGGTATTGGCATCGAAAGCTCTCAACATAATAACTGTGGAAGTGCATTTAGAACACTAAGTTGAGAGCACGCAATAAGCTAATATGCGCTAAGCAATAATCTTGAAATGCGAATAAGAAGAAGAAGCTACCTGATTGTATGTCCAGTATGCAATTGGTGTTGATGAGAGCTCTGTAACTCTTTACTCCTCTGGAGAAATTTCATATGTAACTGTCAGTCTATGTGTGAAACATGGCGGACTTTTTCTTATTCTCTCACTCCAACGCAAAACCCCATAAGGAACTGTCAAAATGTGTGTGAAGAAACGTCACTTCGGGACTGGTGTCAAGGCGAATCCCCATACATGATGAACTTCTAGCTAAAATCGTAAGAGAAGGAAATTTCCGAGAAGAAAAACTCGCAAAATGATCCATTGGCCAAAATAAGTTTCGACTAGTCATCAAATTGATAATAGTTCTTCTGAAAAAGTACCTTTTTACTTAGATTTTAGCCACACCTTCATAATCAGCACAAAAAAAAACACAATACGTCCTGAAATAATAGGCATTTGACATTTTGGTAGTTCACAGTCTTCCGTTCGCACACACTGATAAAACTGATACGTTATCACAAAAAAAGCCACAGCTGGTTAACTGATAACGGCCTACTCCGACATAGCAAAACGTTTCTAAAGGTGATGAAATTTTTCACACCGTACTCTAGCGTAATTTTGTAACAACTGTAAATATTATTCAGGAATTCTTTATTAATATGGCAAATTTTGAAAATTTGCATGTTCTGTTTAAGTAGATTTTAAATACTAATTTTAATTGTTAAATGTAGTATAGCTTATATATATATTTTATTTAGTTTTTCTTCAGTGTTGGTCCAACAATTTATACAGTTCAAAAGGGTACGCTGGAGACCGGAATCGAAAGATATTGAGGTTCGACCTTGAAACTGAGTTGAGTTGGTTTACCAACGATGATTGTTGAAGTGGCTTCACCGACATTTTTTTAACCCGAGCGGGGGGAGAGTGTAACCAGTGGTCTGTTTGTCTGTCTGTTTGAGATTAGTGAGATTGACGTACCGCAACTATAAGAGCGTTTCCCCTATACCATCTGTTATCTGTTTATGGCAGTACGACTGCGCCCATTGATTTGACACACGGCGGCTCTTTATCCAGGATTCGCTCCTCAAGCCGCTGCCATAAAATACTACACTGAAAATGTATTTTCGTTATTTCTCTGAAAACCGTTTCGTAAAAATGAATATCGTACATCTTTCATAAATGGTACGAAACATTCGTTTTTCCTGTCATCTGGCGCAATGTCAATATTACGCCTAATTCGTATAATATACAAATACATCTTCGTACAATCAAACCAACAACTGCGTTTATTGTCTCCTAAAGTGCTGATTGTGTGTTGGAGATGGGATAGTTTTTTTTTAGAAATATTGTCGGTTTGACCAATACATGCAAGCTACCACAATAAATCATCGCGGTGGTTTTATGTTAGAGAAAAAAAAATACATGCAAACAGCAGAAAAAGCAAGAGAAATCGAAGTACCGCTCCATGAGTGCTTCTTATTGCCTTTAGCTTTACCTTTTCACATAGCACAGATAGAGCGATGAATAATGCACAGATCTAACGATCGCAAGGTTCATGAGTCGAGTCCTGTCTGCAGCCTAATTTTATTTTTTTGTCATTTATTCCTTCGAATGATGAAGTTATTTTTAACCATCCTCACTAACACACTCCACATTTTTCGGTTTCCACAACCAACACTTGTGGACCGCTGGTTGGGTGTAGCGATAGCGAGTGTGGCAGTTCTAACGAAACTAGCTTCATACAATGTACAAATGCATTTCGTTGCAGAAAACAACGAATAAATTCGTAGAACAAACGAGCGATTTCGTTGTATAAACGAAATTTTATTTTCAGTGTATCTAAGTTACACACCTGTGATAATTCTTATGGGCGGGGTTGCAGCGCGCTTATGAGCGGCGCGCTTTGACCGTCACCAAATCAAGAACAACATGTGAAAATGGCATACAAGCTTTTTATAAACAAACATTCTTATGCCCTTTTCTCGCCACCCATCCCACATACAGCGGGCTAGTCGCCCACGGCTCGCCCCCGGACCGCTCGGCGGACGGGGCGGACTTGGGCGACTCGAACCTCGCGGCGCCGCTTGGTCCAATTTTGGTCGCCGGCGCGCCGGGGGCGACCATATTTGCAACATTTGGGCGCCTGAGGCGAAAACGATACCTGTCAAAAAACTGATCGTTTCGGCCATTTTGTCCGCCCCCAGGCGCCCCGGCGCGCTCCCGATTGTTCACCACCATTTTCTTTTTCAATGGGTTTTAAATTAATAAAAATGAAAACAGTTGAAGCATAAACATGACTTCATCAATAAATTTTATTTTTCATTTTCTTATAACTAACATATGTTTTTTTTATTAAATAGATCTTAACCTAACAATAATATCTTACAAGCTAAGTCAACCGCATCATGCGACACATCAAATTACATGAGAATTCAGTTTCTGGTTCAATGGAACTCATATCTAGTTCCAAGAACCACTTTGGCCACATCCGGACATATTCCGGGTGTCCCGGGGGAAGAAGCCAACATCTGATTAGGGTCAAACCCATCATGCGACACATCAAGATACATGAGAATTAAATTTCTGGTTCAATGGAACTCAAATCTAGTTCCTAGAACCATTTTGGCCACATCCGGACATATTCCGGGTGTCCCGGGGGAAGAGGCCAACATCTGATTCGGGGCAAACCCATCATGCGACACATCGAATTACATGAGAATTCAAAGACGGGTTCAATGGAACTCAAATCTAGTTCCTAGAACCACTTTGGCCACATCCGGACACATTCCGGGTGTCCCGGGGGAAGAGGCCAACATCTGATTAGGGTGAAACCCATCATGCGACACATCAAAATACATGAGAATTCAATTTCTGGTTCAATGGAACTCAAATTTAGTTCCTAGAGCCACTTTGGCCACATCTGGACATATTCCGGGTGTCCCGGGGGAAGAGGCCAACATCTGATTAGGGCCAAACCCATCATGCGACACATCAAATTACATGAGAATTCAACGACTGGTTTAAAGGAACTCAAATCTAGTTCCTAGAACCACTTTGGCCACATCCGGACACATTCCGGGTGTCCCGGGGGAAGAGGCCAACATCTGATTAGGGCCAAACCCATCATGCGACACATCAAATTACATGAGAATTCAACGACTGGTTTAAAGGAACTCAAATCTAGTTCCTAGAACCACTTTGGCCACATCCGGACACATTCCGGGTGTCCCGGGGGAAGAGGCCAACATCTGATTATGGTCAAACCCATCATGCGACTCATCAAAATACATACATCAGAATTCAATTTCTGGTTCAATGGAACTCAAACCACTACAAGAACCAGAACAAGAACCACTTTGGCCACATCCGGACATATTCCGGGTGTCCCGGGGGAACCCGAATAAAAATTTACGTTTGCCTAACGTTTGATGTCTACATCAGCATCGAAATAAAATATATTCCTGGCATCAAACATTAGAAAACATTGCTATTTAGATGTAACATGAAATAAAATTTTGCTATTCAAATGTTGCTCTGACGTCGAGAATTTAAATCGAATTTTTATTTTTTAGATGATTTCAGACGTACAAAACGTTAAAATTTAACGTTCTTCGGATGTTTTCAAATGTAGATGCTTCCTGATGTTGTCAAATGTACAAGACATTAAAACAAAATGATTTTCGGGTGTTTTCAATTGTACTAAGAACTTATTGTTTTCGGATGTTTTCAAATGTGCAAAACATTAAAATCTAACTTTTTCAAATGCTTTCAACCATTCAACACATTAGAATTACAAACATGATTTTGTAAACAGTACACACCATTGTTGTTAGATAACGTTATAGAAATGCATACATAATAGTCATAGCTAAAGCTCCCGTTCCCCACCAGTCAGTTAACTGACCTTAGCTAACCTAATATCATTGTAGCAACTCTCTATGCGGCATTGGAACCATGCCATCAGCGCGCTAAGAGTTATTAGACTACTGACATAGGCGCCAATTCGTGGATGACGAGGCACTAGGTGACGTTACAGCGAACTTGACGATTGTTGTATCATTTTTTAACGTACTACCAGACAATGATGCGTAGTGTTTACATGATCAAGTTTCCAACTCTACTACAATCTACAATCTACAATCAACTGGAAATCGATATCCGACGCCATTTTTAAATCAAATATGGGATATATTGTCATATACCGTTGATACCATTGACATCGATATGGGTATTTTTGGAATCAGGGTGACGTGTAGTGTTTACATAGGAAATCGATATCCGATGCTACTTTGAAATCCAAGGTGGAGGATTCCTGTTGCAGAAAAAGTGTCAAATATCCATAAATATGGGTATTTTTAGAATCGGGGTAATGACTGAAGGCCGCTAATCAATATCCGATAAGATTTTGAAATTAAAGACGGCGGCTTCTGGTTTAAGAAAAATTGGGAATGCTGTCAATTATCTATAAAATGGGTATTTTTGGGATCGGGTGACGTCTAGAGATTGGAAATAGGCATACGACGCCATTTTGAATTCCGAGATCCAAGAAGAGATTGGGAATTACTATCAAATATCAATCAATATGGGATTTTTTTGAAGGTTTTTGGAGGTTGTCGTCTAGAGAAAATCGATATCCGATGCCATTTTGAAATCAAATGTGGCGGCTTCCAGTTTCATAAAAAGTGAAAAATAATTTCAAAAGTCCATAAATATGGGTATTTTTGGAATTTGGGTCACGAATAGAGGCCAAAAATCAATTTTAACATAACTTTAACCTAAAATTTACTTCCCAACAAACAATTGCCTATTGAAGAAACGACTTCTTGACGATTTTATATCACTTCATGCTTAATAATACTTGTACTATTTTAAATATTAACTTCTGTTCAGGCTTTGTTCACACAAATATGGAGAATTTATTCAACTACAACATCGAAGTATTTGGTGTTGAATAAGGTATGTCGAGAAGCTTTTCTTCGACTTACAAAAATTGTAACAGAGCTTATTCGATCAAATTTTTGATTATTCAGCGTTAATTAGACATCATTACTTCCTTAAACAGCGATGATATAAAGGTGTATATAGACGCTTGATTATTATGTGAAATAATGTTTCATTAGACACTATTCTACATTTATTAAACGACTATTAAATTACGGGATAATTTAACTTAAACTTAACTTCAATTAAATTTTAACTTAACTTTAAATAAACTTTAACATAACCTTTACTTAACTTTGATTTAATTTTAACATAACTTAAATTTTAACATAACTTTAACCTAACTTTAACTTAACTTTAAATTTTAACTTAAATTAAACATAACTTTAACATTAACATAACTTTAACTTAAACCGAACATTAACTTAACATATCTTTAACTCAACTTTAACTTAACGTAATTTTAACTTAAATTTAACATAACTTTATCCTAAAATTAACTGAACTTTAACTTAACTCAAGTTAACTTTAACTTTAACATAACTTTAACTTTAACATAACGTTAACTTAATTTAACTTAAATTTAACTTAACTTTAAGTTAACTTTAACTTAACTTTAACTTAACTTAACTCAACTTTAACTCAACTTTACCTCAACTTTAACTCAACTTCAACTTAACTTTAACTCAATTTTAACTTAACTTTAACTTAACTTTAACTCAACTTTAACTTAACTTTAACTTAACTTTAACTTAACTTTAACTGAACTTTAACTTAACTTTAACTTAATTTTAACTGAACTTAAACTTAACTTTAACTTAAATTTAACTTCATTTTAACGTAAGTTTAACTTAACTTTAACTTAACTTTAACTTAACTTTAACTTAACTTAACTCAACTTTAACTCAACTCTAACTTAACTTTAACTTAACTTTAACTTAACTTTAACTTAACTTTAACTTAACTTTAACTTAACGTTAACTTAACTTTAACTTAACTTTAACTTAACTTTAACTTAATTTTAACTTAACTTTATCTTAACTTTAACTTAACTTTAACTTAACTTTAACTTAAATGTTAACATAACTTAATTTTTAACATAACTTTAAACTAAAATTAACTTTAAATTTTAACTTAAATTTAACATAACTTTAACATTAACATAACTTTATCTTTAACCGAACATTAACTTAACATATCTTTAACTTAAACAAAACCTTAACGTAATTTTAACTTACATTTAACATAACTTTATCCTAACATTAACTTAAGCATTAACTTTAACTTTAACATAACGTTAAGATAACCTAAACTTAACTTAAACTTAACTTAAACTTAACTTTAACTTAACTTTAACTTAACTTAAACTTAACTTAAACTTAACTTAAACTTAACTTAAACTTAACTTAAATTTAACTTAAACTTAACTTAAACTTAACTTAACTTTAACTTAACTTTAAATAAACTTTAACATAACCTTAACTTTATTTTTACTTAAATTTAACATAATTTAAATTTTAGCATAACTTTAACCTAACATTAACTTAACCTTAAATTTTAGCTTAAATTTAACATAACTTTAACATTAACATAACTTTAACTCAAGCCGAACATTAACTAAACATAACTTTAACTTAACTTTAAATAAACGTAATTTTTACTTAAATTTAACATAACTTTATCCTAAAATTAACTGAACTTTAACTTAACTTAAGCATTAACTTTAACATTAACATAACGTTAACTTAACTTAACTTAAATTTAACATAACTTTAACTTAACTTTAACTTAACTTTGACTTAACGTTAACTTAAATTTTAACTTAATTTTAACTTAATTTAACTTAACTTTAACTCAACTTTAACTTAACTTTAACTTAACTTTAACTTAACTTTAACTTAACTTTAACTTAAATTTTAACTTAACTTTAACTTAACTTTAGCTTAACTTTAACTTAACTTTAACTTAACTTTAACTGAACTTAAACTTAACTTTAACTTAAATTTAACTTCATTTTAACGTAAGTTTAACTTAACTTTAACTTAACTTTAACTTAACTTAACTCAACTTTAACTCAACTCTAACTTAACTTTAACTTAACTTTAACTTAACTTTAACTTAACGTTAACTTAACTTTAACTTAACTTTAACTTAATTTTAACTTAACTTTATCTTAACTTTAACTTAACTTTAACTTAACTTTAACTTAAATTTTAACATTACTTAATTTTTAACATAACTTTAAACTAAAATTAACTTTAAATTTTAACTTAAATTTAACATAACTTTAACATTAACATAACTTTATCTTTAACCGAACATTAACTTAACATATCTTTAACTTAAACAAAACCTTAACGTAATTTTAACTTACATTTAACATAACTTTATCCTAACATTAACTTAAGCATTAACTTTAACTTTAACATAACGTTAAGATAACCTAAACTTAACTTAAACTTAACTTAAACTTAACTTAAACTTAACTTAAACTTAACTTTAACTTAACTTAAACTTAACTTTAACTTAACTTAAATTTAACTTAAACTTAACTTAAACTTAACTTAACTTTAACTTTACTTTAAATAAACTTTAACATAACCTTAACTTTATTTTTACCTAAATTTAACATAATTTAAATTTTAGCATAACTTTAACCTAACATTAACTTAACCTTAAATTTTAGCTTAAATTTAACATAACTTTAACATTAACATAACTTTAACTCAAGCCGAACATTAACTAAACATAACTTTAACTTAACTTTAAATAAACGTAATTTTTACTTAAATTTAACATAACTTTATCCTAAAATTAACTGAACTTTAACTTAACTTAAGCATTAACTTTAACATTAACATAACGTTAACTTAACTTAAATTTAACATAACTTTAACTTAACTTTAACTTAACTTTGACTTAACGTTAACTTAAATTTTAACTTAATTTTAACTTAATTTAACTCAACTTTAACTCAACTTTAACTTAACTTTAACTTAACTTTAACTTAACTTTAACTTAACTTTAACTTAACTTTTAACTTAACTTTAACTTAACTTTAACTTAACTTTAACTTAACTTTAACTTAACTTTAACTTAACTTTAACTTAACTTTAACTTAACTTTAACTTAACTTTAACTTAACTTTAACTTAACTTCAACTTAAATTTAACTTAACTTAACTTTAACCTAACTTTTACTTAACTTTAACTTAACTTTAACTTAATTTTAACTTAATTTAACTCAACTTTAACTCAACTTTAACTTAACTTTAACTTAATTTTAACTTATCTTTAACTTAACTTTAACTTAACTTTAACCTAACTTTAACTTAACTTTTACTTAACTTTAACTTAACTTTAACTTAACTTTAACTTAACTTAACTTTAACTTAACTTTAACTTAACTTTAACTTAACTTTAACTTAACTTTAACTTAACTTTTAACTTAACTTTAACTTAACTTTAACTTAACTTTAACTTAACTTTAACTTAACTTTAACTTAACTTTAACTTAACTTTAACTTAACTTTAACTTAACTTTAACTTAACTTTAACTTAACTTTAACTTAACTTTAACTTAACTTTAACTTAACTTTAACTTAACTTCAACTTAAATTTAACTTAACTTAACTTTAACCTAACTTTTACTTAACTTTAACTTAACTTTAACTTAATTTTAACTTAATTTAACTCAACTTTAACTCAACTTTAACTTAACTTTAACTTAATTTTAACTTATCTTTAACTTAACTTTAACTTAACTTTAACCTAACTTTAACTTAACTTTAACTTAACTTTAACTTAACTTTAACTTAACTTTAACTTAACTTAACTTTAACTTAACTTAACTTAACTTAACTTTAACTTAACTTTAACTTAACTTTAACTTAACTTTAACTTAACTTTAACTTAACTTTAACTTAACTTTAACTTAACTTTAACTTAAATTTTAACTTAACTTTAACTGAACTTTAACTTAGCTTTAACTTAACTTTAACTTAACTTTAACTTTAACTTAACTTAACTTAACTTTAACTAAACTTTAACTTAACTTTAACTTTAACATAATTTTAACTTAACTTTAGTTTGTACATACTTAATTTTAACGTAACTTAAAAATAACCTTAACTTTAACATTTACTTAATTTTAATAAAACTTTTCCTTAACTTTGTAACACAAACTTTACCTTAACCCGAGCCTTAACCTTTAACATAAACATCGGGATCCGGCATGCGTTGCATCAGTAAGGATGCTTAACTCAGCCGGGTTCCTCCAGCGGATCAATTTTGGAAAATAATTACATCAAAATTGATCCGCTGGAGGAATCCGGATGAGTTGATGCGTTGCAGTTGAGTTAACTTTAATATAATTTTAACATAGCTGTATTATAAGTTTAATTTACCTTTACATAACTTTTACTTAATTTTACATTAACTTTAACTTACTTCTCAATCGGGTTCCGGCATCGGATTCTTATCGGAATCCGGCATCGCATTCCCTATTCGAATCCAGCATCTGATGTCCTAATGTTGTAATTCAGCAGGATGTCCTTGAAAAGAAAACAAAAGAAAAATTATTGTACTGTGCATCACTTACGAAAATCACAAACAGTTCATTTACCACCAAAGGAATTCTATTCGGATCTGCCTTCGGATGCCGTATTGGGATCCCGCTTCGGATTCCCAATGTCCACGTATGTCCGGATGTCCTGAAAAACAAAATTTTTGAAACATTATTTCACTGTGAATCACAAACACATTACAGTTCACATTTCCATCTTTAAAAAAAAAAATCACATGTTCAACGCGTATCAGGAATGCTGGAATCCAGATTTCTATGAAAATTTATCTTACCTCTTGACACGATTGACGTCTATCCAGCAAAATGTTCAGCTGCACCAACCGATTCTCACTCCCGGAACTGGCCATCGGAGGCAAAATAAAATGTTTCCCGACACGACCCGACCGAACTGACGTACGAGATTTGTAAAATGGCTGTCAGCGTAATCAGCCGACGCAAAACAAAAACGCAAAAAAATTGCTAAGTTCCATCCGCCATTTGGTCGCCCGGCAGATGAAATTACTCTAACGGGGCGAGTCGCCCTTCGTCCGCATCCCGGAGCGCCATTTGGTAGCCCGGCGGATGAAATTACTCTAGCGGGGCGAGTCGCCCATCGTCCGCATCCCGGAGCGCCATTTGGTCGCCCGGCGGATGAAATTACTCTAGCGGGGCGAGTCGCCCTTCGTCCGCATCCCGGACAAAGGGCGAACGATCAGTCTTCAAGTCGCTCAATGTCAAATGACGTCACTTTTTCGCCGGCAATTCGTGTGGGATATGACACCAACGCAAACCACACGCTAACTTGAAAGTACCCATTAATGGTTGAAAAAGACCCATTTTGAAGAAAAGTGGCTTAACTCATTAAATGAGAAAATTTTTAACCCATTAATGAGTATCTGTTACCCATTAATGAGTAATTGTTAATCAATAATGGGTAACAGATACTCATTAATGGGTAAAATTGTTTAATCATTAATGAGTTAAGCCACTTTTCTTCAAAATGGGTCTTTTTTTACTCATTAATGAGTACTTTCAAGTTAGCGTGCATCAACATCGCCGGATAGGGGAAGATTTCCCCTTCCCGAGGATGTTGTTAGTTTGCGTTGGCGACCCTCGGTTGGCGAGAAGAGGGCCTACAAAGGTTTGTTTACAAAAAGCTTGTATGCCCTTTTCACATGTGGCTCTTGAAATGAGAATTGAACATAAGCGCGACAATATGTACAGTCTTCTTATTACCGGGGTAACGGGGGCGTGAATAAGGAACCGCGAATAAGGATACCCACAGCTTATGGGATTTTCAGTAATAGGAGCTGTGGTGGATTAATTATCTCATTTGTTTCAAAATATAAAGCTATACTGTCTTGGACAAAGTTGTTGTACTGGGATAGACCAACAAGCCTGTGTCATTGAATTCAGGTATAATTGAGAACTACGCCGCTAGAGGCGCTTCACTTTTATGTTACTTATGACGGGCGCAATAATATGTATATAGAATATTTCGTGATCCTGGTCATATAGAAAGTTACTGTCTTCAGCAAAGTTGTTCAGCTGATCAAGTCCTTTTGGATGGTCACCATATTAGTTCAGAACTCTCTCACTACGCAGCGATAGTGTGCACATGAGCTTTGTATATAAGCTGTATCTCAAAATTCTGGCCATATAGAAGGTTACTGTCTTCAGCAAAGTTGTTCAGGTGATCATGTTCTTTTGTATGGTGTTCATATTAGTTCAGAAATCTCTCACTACGCAGCGCTAGTGTGCATTTGAACATCCTATATAAACTGTATCTCGAGAAACTGGCCATATAGAAAGTTGCTGTCGTGAGGAAAGTTGTTCAGGTGACCAAATCCTTTCGAATGGTGGGCATACTATTTCAGAACTCGCTCACTACGCGGCGCTAGTGTCCACATGAACTTCCTTAACATGTTATGTGTGGAAAGCTTATCCATATAAGATGTTGTTGTGCAATGTGAGGACAGGAACCGGAAAAGGGATGATGTGTAGAGGTCAGAAATCGATTTCGGACGCCATTTTAAAATCCAAGATGGCGACCATCGGTTCATGAAAAGCTGTCAAATACCCTACAATATGGGTATTTTCGTAAAGGGGACAACGTGTAGAGGCCGTAAATCGATGCCAGGCATCATTTTGGCCAAGATGGTGACTATCGGTTCAAGAAAAACTGTCAAATACCCTACAGTAGGGTATTTTCGGATAGGGGACGACGTCTAGAGGCTGTAAATCGATGCCAGATGCCATTTTGTAGTCCAAGATGACAACAATCGGTTCAAGAAAAACTGTCAAATACCACAATATGGGTTTTTACCGAAAGAGAATGACGTGTAAAGGTCAAAATCGATCCCATTTGTTCGTTGGTAAAAAAATAAAAGTGTTCAGTATTGAAAAAAACGCCTCAACGATCTTAAGTCTCACAGCATCTGAAAACAATACCGGGTTCGATAGGGGACAAAAAAGGGTTCTCAATCATGTTTTGCTCTTACGCGAAAGGGTCCCTGATGATGCAGTCGTTGGTTATGAACAATGTCGCAAATCCAAGGGTCATTAAATATTTACAGAAATCAAATCTCCCTGCTCATTATCGTAGCAACAAGAAAGGCAGGATGACCAGAAAATTATTTGAGGACTAGATAAACGACTGCTTCTTACCACAGTTGGAGGAGTTTTGCGCAGCCAAGAACATTAGCTTCAAGGCTTTGCTGTTCCTTGATAATGCTGCGTCGTATCCGCCCATCATAAGCAATCCCAACATAATGCTTCTATAAATACCACCAAAAATCACGTCTTTGATTCAACCCATTGATCCAGGCATCATCAAAAAATTCTGGACCCATCTACAATGAATATGGTTTACATTTTCATCCCACCACGGCAGAAATCGGGTTCAAAATAAATCAACTCTTGGAGTTCGAAAACTTCTGCACATTGGACAGTAATGTCGAACAGAGTGCAAAAATGCTAGATTTTCTAAGGGAAGTCAGAACCCTTTTCAAGGAGTGCAACAACGAGGTTTACTAGTATGCATAAAACATGACAGCGCTGATTGGTTCTTTGTCATCGTAAGAGGAAATACATTGTGGAATAGATCTACAGTTTACGAAAGAAAAAAACAAAACAAACTAACCGTTTAATTGTTTTGAGGAATTCTCCACGATACGTTGTCATCTTGCTTAAGGATACGCTGTACATATTATACAAATTATACGCAATATGTTTGGTAAGCTTTATTCAGGAAAATTAATGCGAGGCAAGATTTTGAGCTCCAAAATACCACAAAACATTAATTAGACAAAATGCATGTTCCTAGTGGAATATCGTCAAACCTACCCCGTAAACAGTCCACGTTAACTGTGCTGAACTGATACGAGGCTCACCATACCTTGGAAAGCCAATTGCCATCATTTTGGATCCCAAAATGGTGGGAGACATCGATTTTGGGCCTATATACGTCGTCCCCCTTAATAGTTTACGTTAAAGCAATGGCCGCCATCTTGGATTACAAAATGGCATCTGGCATCGATATATGATCTCTACACGTCGTTCTTTTTTTTCCGAAAATACCCATATTGTGATATGGTATGACAGTTTTTATTGAACCGATGGCCGCCAGCTTTGATTCCACCATTATTGTAGGGTATTTTACTGCCGTTTTTCTTGAACCGATAGCCGCCATCTTGGATTTCAAAATGACGTCTGGCATAGATTTCTGGCCTCTTACAGTGTATATACTCAACACGTCATCCTCTTTCAGAAAATACCCATATTGTAGGGTATTTGACAGTTTTTCTTGAACTGATGGCCGCCATCTTAGAGTTCAAAATAGCGTTTGGCATAGATTTCCGGCCTCTACACATCATCCCCTTTACGAAAATACCCATATTGTAGGGACAGTTTTTCTTGAATTGATGGCCACCATCTTGGATTTAAAAATGGTGTCTGGCATAGATTTTCAGCCTCTATACGTCATCCCTTTTATGAAAATACACATATTGTAGGGTATATGCCAGTTTTTCTTGAACTTATGGCCGCCATCTTGGATTTAAAAATACCGTCTGGCATAGATTTCCGGCTTCTACACGTCATCCCTTTCCGAAAATACCCATATTGTAGGGTATTTGACAGCTGTTCTTGAATCGATGACCGCCATCTTGGATTTTAAAATGGTGTCCGAAATCAATTTCCAGTCTCTCTACTCATCATCCCTTTTCCGGTTCCTGTCCTCACATTGCACAGCAACATCTTATATGGACAAGCTTTCCACCCATAACATATTAAGAAAGTTCATGTGCACACTAGCGCCGCGTAGTGAGCGAGTTCTGAAATAATTTGACCACCATCCGAAAGGATTTGGTCACCTCAACAACTTTCCTCAAGACAGCAACTTTCTATATGGCCAGTTTCTCGAGATACAGTTTATATAGGAAGTTCACAAGCACAGTAGCGCTGCGTAGTGAGAGAGTTCTGAACTAATACAAAAGGACATGGTCACCTGAACAACTTTGCTGAAGACAGTAACCTTCTATATGGCCAGGATTTTGAGATACAGCTTATATACAAAGCTCATGTGCACACTAGCGCTGTGTAGTGAGAGAGTTCTGAACTAATATGGTGACCATCCTAAAGGACTTTCTATGTGACCAGGGTCACGAAATATTCTTTGTTGGTCCTAAGATCCATATATTATTGCGCCCGTCATAAGTAACATAAAAGTGAAGTGCCTCTAGCGGCGTAGTTCTCAATTATACCTGAATCCAATGACACAGACTTGTTGGTCTATCCCAGTACAACAACTTTGTCGAAGACAGTATAGCTTTATATATTGAAACAAATGAGATAATCCACCACAGCCCCTATTAGTGAAAATCCCATAAGCTGTGGCCCGGCAATAAGGATCCGGCAATAAGTCAAAAAAAAATTCGTCTTGTCCAGACAATTTTGCTGAGAAATTTAATTAGATACCATTGTAAGCATTATTAAAGCCTCAATAAGCATTCTACAAGACTGAATCATGGTCTACAGAACCCTCATTAAACTATTTACCTAAAACTGCAAGAGAATTGTGTAGCTGATGAACTCGGTACCTGATGATCCACCACATATTTTACAACTCAAAGATGTCCATCAAACTCGATTTCTTGATCTGATTACCTCACTGACGACTCACGTGCTCTGAACTGGCACGGCTGGTGAAGTAGCATTTCAGCACGCTGAACCGAAAACCACTGTGGTAGGTCCGGCCCGGTTCAGCAGGTGACCTTTGCACATGCAAGAAATCTTACAACCCGAACACATGTCACGTCCACTCTTAGTCATTTGCCTGTTTTTTTTTCTATTGATCACCGGAGTGCCAAAATGTGCATCGTTGACCGTGAAGGCGAATTATCGGTCGATCGATGATTTTTTGGCAACCGCACAACCACACAGCAACAACCACCAACCGCCATAAACGTGTCAAGATTAGTTTCGATAATCAATTAACGATAAATCGATGCTGTACGTGCTCAAGTCAACAAAAGTTGCCGCCTTTTGATAAGTATGGATTTTACGAGCCATTTTTTCGAGTATTTCGGGGGCCTTGGGGATTGCGAGGACAGAATGTGTGCCGTAACCGAACCGTCAAATTCGATTATCGTTGAACCGAGCCGGGGTCTCCATAGATGAAAGGAAGTGACACACAGAGACACAGAGTGTGTGTGTGTGAGTCGAATTTCGCGAGTGGGCATTTATGCGACGGGTGCTATTTCGATGATTATGAGGTGCTAATGCGATGAGTTGAGGTTCCGGATCAATTCCAGTCAGTGATTTCACAGCGCTTGCGTCAGCACCACACACCCGTTTCAGAACAAGTCGTCGTCGTTGTATGGCATTCGAGACAATCTGGCGCAGAATGCTGATAGAGCTTGCAATTGAAAAAAAAATTGTCGACTGGAGTGAAAGTGATCTTTTAATGCAGCGATTATAGGGAAGAATCAAGCCTCCCGTTGGCACGGTGATCACTGAAAATAGTACCATCAAGGAGATAACCAACCACTGCAGGAGACCCTGAAGCCGAGGAACGCACAGTGGGCCGGAAATGCAATTTGGACGATAATAGTTTGCATCTCATCCGCATAGATGGTGCCATCATCTAACTTTTCAGTCTGACATCCTGTTTGCTTCCACTCACTTGCAATACAAAAATGATCTTCTAAATTTTGAAATCATTAGATGTTATAATAATATTTTGAACTTTTTTTTTTTTTTTTTTTCCTTTGATTTGTTTTCCGTCGATCTTGTTTTCCGTGCTGAGCACCAATGCTACCGACGCCAGAGAGGCAGCTCCCACACCTGGACCCTACCTATCGACCCATCAACTCATGAACCGGGGACCAACGGCTTTACTTCCCTTCCGAAGGAAGGCGTGATCAGAGATGTTATGCCTCAGAACATCCCGGCGGAGCTGGGGTGAGAGGTAATCACGCTTACCACTACACCACCGGCGCCGCATTTTGAACTTGTTAGATACAAGAAGAGGTTGAAAGGCAAGTGTTTGACGCATAAAACCTGTCAAATTCGCTTTCAGATAGTCACAATCAGCGATTTTACGACTCGCGAGCGAAGGCTCACGTGAAGGCTCACGAATCATAAAATCGCTGATTGTAACACTGTGGAAGCGAAATTGCCAGGCTGTATGTGTCAAACACTTGCCTTTCAACACCTTCTTGTATCTAACAAGTACAAAATATCAAGCTGAACATTGCATTAGGTCCTAAGTAACATTGATCGATTCTCTTCATCGACTTTCTCTTTCGTTAATAACTTGGGTATAGAACCATTTCTTGTCATGTTTGTCGTATTAGAAGACAGATAATAGCTTCTTTCATCGATCTGTGAGCTGAAAATAACTGGGAATGTCTTAACATGGCCGTGAGGATGCAACGAGAAAGTAGACAACGATAATCTGTCAATGTTACTTAGAACCTAATGCAATGTTCAGATTGATATCATTATAACGTCTAATGATTTCAAAATTCAGAAAATCATTTTTGATAGCAAGTGAGTGGAAGCAACCCTGTCTGACATTATGGAACTTTGTCTGTCTTGAAAAAATAGTAACTCTTTTGAAGACACCAAACTGGTAGCTCAACTTTTTTATTGGAAAAATATTGGATCAGTTTGGATCTCCTTTCAAAAATAAAATTTTTTTTCGCTTATCACCATATTAAAGAAAACAAGCACACTTAAATTCAAAATCACCCCAGAATTGTTTTCGGAAACCATTGAAGATTGATTGAGTAGTAGACAAATGCCGAATGGTTCGAACATTTTCTTTTCTAAAATTTGCCGCGAAATTTCAATTTCTAGCCCATAGTGGAACACTACTCAACTTGACCTTTTTTCCGATTCGCTGAACTCTGAGCTGGCTATGTTCTACTCAGTCACTCACCGCTTATTCTTTTGTCTTTCTCACATACGTAGCTACTACGAGGCTACGAGGCTGCGGTTGATAGCACAAAATCAACATATTTTTCTACGGAGAAGTAAAGTAGGTATTTAATATGCGATGATGCGAAGAGCATCGACCCGACTCCGACTAGGTACCTATCAAGTTTCAAACAAACGTGAGGTTTTTCGATTTTGTGTTAATTGTGTGGTGTGAGATGGTTTCTTAAACGGCGTGCCTAATTAATTAGGATGATATTCTCCGTAGGTGAATACGATTTTCGGTCGTCCGGTCAGACCGGATGGTGTCGATTTACGGAAGAGTTTTTTTTTTCTTCTTCGAATTCTCTTCACGCTACTACTGTTGGGTTGATACGCGGGTGGTAACAGAGCTACCACTTCCCGTTCGTGACTATTGCAAAAATGATTAAGTTCGGGCTCATGATTGTCGCGGCAGAGGGGGCAGGTGAGTTGGACTGCCTCATTTTATTACTTTAGTACATGTCATTTAGCTTTATGATATCCGTTTGTGCTCAAGTGTATGCTAAATATGGGATGCTGTGATTCAGGGCTGGTTTGCGTCGCTTTGGTACTATGATGATATGGGTCTTCTTCGTCGTCTTTCTTTCTGGGGCTTTACGCAGACTCTTAACTTAGTGTTCTTGAGTACTGTCACAGTTGTTAATTGAGAGCTCTCTAAGCCAGTAACATTTTTGCATTATTGTTATTGTTTGGCAAGTACAATCATATTCTCCAGGGAAGGCGAGAAATGTTTCAACATGAAAAATTCCTAGACCGGTCCTGCTGTATAGCTGTGCCTTTATCAACTGAGCTATCGGAGACCCCGCAGATGATATGGGTGACGTTCGTTTCTCACGGGAAAATATTTTTGATGATTCCAGGGGGACTGATTTGGTCGAAGTAAGATCTTTAACTTGCCCCGTAACGTGGGTAGATCACCTTTTCGTGGTACGTTACGGGATGGAAGATCTACCACCGATTCCTAGTCTTGACTACTTCAAACTAGGGGAACAGGATTTTACAGTAATCAAAGGAACACATCTTAGTCCTTGCTACTTTTTATGCCTTGTTGATAGTGATAAGTCCTCGGGTTTCGTGGACCGAGGATGATCTTGAAACAAGGAAAAAATGAGTTAGTTAGTCTTCACCTATGTGATTCCTAATCTTCTATTCGTTGTTTCCTAGTTTGAAGTGGTTAAGACTAGGGTTCTGATGCATGGTCATTATCGGTGTCATGTCTTGTTTTTTTTTTTGCTAAGGAATCCAATTTTGACTGACATAGGGGCGCGCCTTTGGAGGGTGTTTCAGCACTCCGAAGGGTGTAAATAGCGGGACCTTTCAATTAGAATCGATTCCTTGCGATAAAGGCAAGAATGACAACTGTATCAGAACCGAATACTTCATCATTTCTCAATAGTGATGGAGTTATACGACATGCACTAAACTAAGGACACGGGATATACTACAATAGATCAAATTACTGGTCGCAGTGGTTTTATGTCCCGAACAGAGGAAAAAAAAAAGATCTTTAACTAACAGTTTTATAATATAAAAGCTCCAGGGATGATGGAATTTTCCATATCCTAAGCAAAAAACTAAAATAGATTACCTTATCTTTTGTGGTAAAACTATTGAACAGATGTTTCTATTTGGCATACTTTCCTGATAAATGGAAAAATGCAAAAGTTGTTCTAATTTTGAAGCCGGAAAAAATCCTGCTGACGCTTCTAGCTACCGTCCAATAAGTTTGCTCTCTTCAATAAGTAAACTTTTGGAAAACATAATTTTAAATGTAATGATGCTTCATATCAATACGAACTCAATTTTTGCAGATGAGCAGTTTGGATTTCGCCATGGGCATTCAACTACTCATCAACTCTTAAAAGTTACTGAATCTGAAGGCTGCTCAACTGGAGTTGTTTTTTTATTTAAACAAGTTTTTAGACCGGCCATACTTTATGCTGTGCTAATTTGGTTTTGTTGTTTATTTATTTATTAATTTATTTGGTGGGAAAAGCCCACACTAGTGGGCGCAAAACCTCATCATTTCAGTACCAACAGTTAACATGGAATCCTGCAGATACATTTGCTTGAACTAAGTCCTAAACATATACAAAGATATTAATGATAACATAATTAACTTAATTTAAGTACAGAAAACAGAAACCGTCAAGAAGTTAAAAGTACATTATAAAACAGATTCTTAAGCCTAACACGGGACATATTAAAATCAATGCAGTTATAACATTTGTTGAAAATCTGCACATACTAGTTGAAGGCTCATTAGCGCCGTAATTTGTGCGAGAAGCCGGGTTATTGAAAAAAAAAAAAAAATAATATAATCGTAAATTTACGTGTCTGATATTGACATTCAACTGCTGCAGAAGTTAACCACAATTGATGTCCGATCGTAGGAGATCAGCGATGAAGGTAGCCTAAGAGACGCCTCTGCGAACACTAAGTAATTGTAAGGACATCAAATTACAGCGACTTTCATAACTAGGGAGATTGAAAGGATCACTCCAGGGTATCCAACAAAGGGCGAAATCTTCGCTGAATGGCGACCAGTACTCTAACGTGGAGCGGACTAGTGAGCAATAGTTTATAAACAGAAAATGTCCCTAAAGTCTTTGGTGAAACGAAAAATGAAACCAAGTTGAGAAGATGCCTTAGCGGAAACATAAGCCACATGGTCCTTGAAGGTGAGTTGTGAATCAAGTAACTAGGACCCCTAAGTCTTTAATGGTAGATTCACGGCTTAATATTTGCTCCTGCTGACTGCAAGCATAACAGAGAGGTGATTTTTCCTGGAAAAACGTTATAATGGCACATTTAGAAGCATTTAATACCATTCTGTTCTTGTCACACCAAACAGCAAAAAACGTCCAGCTGCTGCTGAAGAAACAATGCATCACTTCGATCTTTGATGGCAAAGTATAGATTGAAATCGTCAGCATAAGACAGCTTCAGGCCACGGATCGAAAAGTGAATGTCATTCAGATACAATAAAAATATGAACGGTCCCAGGTGACTGCCTTGAGGTACACCAGGAGAAACAGCGAACGGTTGAGAAAAAATGATCTCCAATCTTCACTGACATATGTCGACCGGTGAGGTATGAGCGAAGCCAATCAAGAAGGGAACCGTGAAAATCAAGTCGCTCTAGTTTGGCCACTGCAATCTCGTGATTGATTTTATCAGAAGCAGCAGAAAGATCGTTGTATATAGCATCAACTTGATGACTTCTTTCCATCTCGCGTCTGATTGATGATATGTATTGAACGAGATTTGTAGCGGTCAACCTCTTCGGCATAAATCCGTGTTGTTCAGTTGCGATATAACTAGAGCGTGTGTGTTTTAAATAATCTATCACCAATAGTTCAAAAAGTTTTGAGACTGCACATAAAGCAGCGATACCACGGTAGTTGGACACCGACTGCTTATTGCCTTTTTTAAAGACACGGAAAACAACAGAATCCTTCCAGCAGTCGGGAAAGATCCCATAATCCAAAGAGAGGTTGAGAATAGATGCTAAAGGTGCGGCCAGCACTCCAATACAGTTCTTAATAACCGCGGAAGGGATTCCGTCAGGGCCATTGCTGAAAGAATTCTTCAAACGAAGGCTTGCTCTACGAACATCATTAGTCGAGATAGGCGGATGCACAGTACGGGAACATCACTTACGGCGGCTACGATGTGCTCGTTAGGTAAATTTTCTTTGACGAAGACACTGCTGAATTGTGACATGAACAGGTCAGCAACTCCCGTATCCGTATCTGATTCTTCTTGATCTCTATTGTACATTGTAGAAGGTAAGCTCGATTCCTTCCGTGGATCGTTCACATGATTCCAGAAGCTCTTGGGATTTGCTTTGAGTTTAGTTTGTAGATGGCGCTGATGGGCTTGATAAAGTTGTTTGTTGAGCCACTTATGCTGTTTGTTAACGAGGTTGTACTTCCTTTTCGATGCATCCGTTCGAAGTTTACAACATGTCTTCAAGGCAGCTCGTTTGGATGACTTTAAATACTGCTTTAAGTACGTCATTTATCCATTGGTTTCACTAAAATGTTTGAATAATTGACGAAATTCGAATAGATAAATATGATCATGGTTGGACCTACGCATGATGATGGTTGGACCTATGTGTTTCCTAAGACGGCCGCTAGGTGCGCTTCGGTTTGTGTACATCCTTCATGCGCAGTTGATTTGAAATTCGATTTCGTTTTGGCCGAGTGATCAGTTTCTTCGATTGAAAAAATGGCTAAAGAAAAGAGTTATACGGTCGAAAATCTTCAAGAGACTGTTTTTTAGTAAGAAATAAATCACTTACCACGTATCAGGCACAGAAAAGGTACAATATTCCGAAAACGACACTTCACGCAAAAATTAAGGGAAGCCACGGCAAGAAATATGGAAAGGAAATAGTGTTGAGTGTTGATTTGGAGAACCAGTTAGGGGATTGGGTTTGTATGTGCGCTGCTTCTGGCAGTCCCAAGACGACGAGTTGGGCGTAAATTTAAAGGAGGAATTCCATCGTCAGGTTGGCTGAAAGGGTAACCACCGATTTCCGAACTACCACGAAAGCGCCGAAAGAATCTGTTAATATGAATTTACATTAAGCACTTCTCATACACCTTCTGTGTGTGAATTAACTTGAAATAAAATGTTAACAAACTAAAAATTGCTAACTGAAACTTATTTCCGAAAAAAAAACTCCTAGGAGAAAAAAAAACTTTAAAAGTGAAATTGAGTTCTGATATTCTGTAATTTTAAGCCCCTAAATTCCCCGGGGCACCCAGATCATATCCGGAAGTGGCCAATGTGGTCCAAGGAACTCAATTATGTTATTGATCTTGTTATCGAATTTGGAAGTAATGTGAAGTGTCGCATGATAGGTTTTATTCCTTCCATGTCAAAATTAGGTCCATGTTCCATATACCCTGGAACTTGTTCAGGCCATATCTCCGGAACCAGTTGACCGATTCCAAAAATATTCGATAGCTTTCAATGGGACCACAATACCTATAGTTTGACGTTGAAAATTTTCCGAATCGGGTCAATGATTTCCGAGAAAATGAGCCATGATGAATAGCTAATGCGTGGAAAGTGAACCTTTTTAAAAACGAAGTTAAACTCAAATATCTTGATTTTTTTTAAATAGCAAATTCATAAAAACTGTATAAAAAGGGTTTTTTAATGATATCAATGAGCTCTAAACAATGTTTTTGAACAAATATGGGGTAAACTAGCATTTGCAAAAATAGGTCCAACCATCATCATTTTTTAGGCCCAACCAAGATCAGTATAGGTCCAACCAATATCATAATTCTTTGCTGAATAAAAACGTTTTATAAAATCATTTGTTCATAATATTTAACTTTTTATGTTATCATTAGAAACAAGAAAGATAGATCTTTCCCCTAATCACGCATTTTTCATAATTATATGTTGAATTCATAAAAAAAATACGATATGAATGTTGAAGTCGTGTGAAACCGGCCTAAATAGGTCCAACCATCATCAGTTACCCTATGAGCCATTAGAGCGAGGATAAAAGAACCCTGTTTCATTCGATGACCAGTTGACTGAAGCAAGATTGAAATCACAAGGATTTCGTCAGTCGCATTCATCTTGGATACAACCAAAAAAAGTGAATCAATGTGTTGATCGATCAACTCAGAATTGCCAAGTCGATTTGGGGGTAAATACAACACGCAAATGAAGATCACTTTCAACGGTAGGGTAACAGCCACCCACACCTGTTCGACACCTGAGCTATTAGGTGGATGAAGTAACCGAGAGTTAAAAGTAGAACGAACTGCTAGCAAGACCCTCGCCGGAAGCTTTGGGGCTAGTAGCTCGAGAACGATCAGTGCAATAGACCGTAAAATCCGAACTAAATATTTGCTTAGAAAGTGTATTGCTGTTCAACCAAGTTTCGGTGAAGGCGTACATATCGTAACAAGCATCCGAGCAGACCAATTTGTACTCAGCTACAGTTGTATTCATGCCTCCAACGTTTTGATAATACAGCAATATTTCAGCTCCCTGAATCCTGGCTGCGTTACGGTTGTAATTAGAGTCGGGTGGCGTTTAGAACAGGCCTTGGCCTTCATGACGCGCCATATTGAGTAATCCAGCGGATTAAGCTCGGGGATGGCGCGGAAGATGTTCTTGCAACCACTTCTGAGTGCGGTTCGAGGTGTGGCACGGAGCCTCATCTTGTTGAAATACAACATTTGGCTTCAGACCGTACTGTTCTTTGATCCATGGAAGAACATACTTACTTAAAATCCCGATGTAGACCTCCGTGTTGACCTTGTCGCCTTCTGGAATGAACACCGGGTCCATTATTTTTGCCATAGGAAGCCACCAATCCAAACATCATAGCGCTAGCAGGATGCTTGGTCAGATACACGTTCTTGTGCTCGTCGGCCACGTCTTTTACCGGAAGAGAACTAATATACCGGTCGGTTCTGGAATTTGATTCGGGATCCACGGTAAACATGCTCTCGTCGGTGAACAGGATTACCGGATTTTTTCGCTTAAGGAAGTTTAAGATTTTCTTGCATCGTTCGTAGCTCCCGGATGCGGTTGGTAATCATGTGATTTTTTTTTTCCGTGACCTGGACTTCGCCCCGCAATCTTCCTTAAAGATCTCCCGAGCCGTAAAGTCACTGATCCCGTGTTCCTTTGCCATTTTCCTTATTGAACGCACTGGATTCACCCGAATCTTCCTTTTGATAGCAGCGATAACCCTCGGACCCGAGCTGACCTCGGACGACCTGTGGCCACCTTCGCGGATAGTTGTCATTTCTTTTCTCGGTGTAAAACCCTTTTGACGGGCCACCGGGACACTGCCACGGCGATTGAAATGTCTTTTTGCGACATTTGCGCGTGGGACAAATCACGAATACGCTGTTACCTCGTCATGGTGCAACTGCCAAACTAAGTAAATCATTTTCTTTTATACACAGCCTACTACGGTATGAGCTTTAGGTTACGCGCATGCAAAGAAAACCTAAGCATTATATGCACAGGTGAAACGGGAACCTTATTTGTACGATAGTGCAAACATTATCACGCATACGGTACTCACCATGGCGGACAACATCATGCACTAATTTTACCCAACTTTATCGTTTTTGTTTTGGAAGCTAGTAAATAAAGCAACATGTGAAAAGGGCAAAGCAGCATCACAAATATCCACCGGAATCGTGCAGAACCTCCTCCACCGAATACGCGATAAAACTCCCTGGAACCTCCGTGGGTAACATAAATAATCTCCACCAAAACCGTGTGCTATCCTCTCCACCGTAAACACGTAACAACTTCGTCGAAACTCCCGTCGAGCATTCATATGCTGCCAACGGAGTTTCGACAGCGTTTCCACGCATTGTCAGTGAATGAGATTCTGAACGATATCAATGAAGAGATTGGAAGCTGCTAACGGAAGTTCCGGGGAATTTTCTCGTGTTTTCTGGGGAGGAGCTTCCGCAAGATTCCGGTTGAGATTTCCAATGCTGCCAATGGAGATTCTACGGAATTTCGACGGAGTTGTCTCGCGATCTCGGCGGAGCAGGAGCTTCTGCACGATTTTCGTGAATTATCTACACCAACGAAATCGTGCGGAACGACGAGTTTTCTTGTCCTGTTGTATTTGTTTATGTTCGCTTCGATGCATGTATGTATCAATCCCCTGGCACGGCCATTGGTTCTTGAAGCTGCCGTCAATGATAGTGATGTCGCTAATGTCAGCATAATTTTAAGTCTCGTTCATTCGTTACCATCATCATGGTTAGCCAATGAGATCCAATCATCCGAGTATGTCTAATCGATAGCAAAATCATTGATTCTTGAAGCCTAAATTCACTTTTATGCACTTCTTTCTTATAATTGCATAGAGCAATAGAAAAAAAACACTGGAATACACCGAGACAACCATGGAAAGCACCACGCACATGAAAATATTCACCTATACGGTATCGTTACGATGGCCGTTTAAACAACCGCATAAACGATGCTGAAGCTCGTAATGTTTACATCAGCTGTCAATAACTGACGTATAATCGAACCAAAGAATCAAAAAAAATCGGCTTCAAGTAAAGTGTTCTTGGATGATTTTTGTGCCACTGGAGTGTCATGTATATATACCTATAGGTGTCACCGAAAAAGCGCATACTTTGTTTTGATGTTCACATCCGACTGAACGGTTTATGCAATCTTTGGAAAATAAATGAATTTGTTTTAAATTAAATGCATATTCAGTGGGCATTCTAAATGTGAGACGCCACTAGTACTCAACGCTGAGTTCCCACAGGTTTTAGAAAATTCTTCATACCTCAGAGTAGAACTGACGCTCTCTTTCTGAGTTATCCTCAGTGGCCGTGTAAATCGATAACCCAAATTTGGGTTAACGATTCTTAGCGTGTTGGCAGTTTGCCTTCTGTCAGCCTCGCGTCATTTTTCAAATAGACCAATGTGACATATCCACCATTTTGAGAAAATAGAAGTTTAAGTTTGACAGATTATTATTTTAACTGTTTAGAATCAATACATTTTGCAATACTCTGTTTACTGTAGTCAGTGAATAATAACGTTGAAAGTTCAGAAGAAACGATAAGTGCACAATTTTACTTTGAATTTCATGCTACAATTTATAAAAAAAAAACCACATAGGACGTTTTGACTAGTCAAGTTGTACATAGGAAATGTTAAATTGGACGATTTTTTTCAATGACATAATCAATGAGTGTTACATTGGACGTTTGGCCTACATGATACTAGATTCCTTTTCACAGATTTCAGAATAGAGTACCTAACCTTACCAGGCCCCGCCTTTAGAAAATGAGCACCAATCATGTTAGGCAGTCCAATTGTCCGAAGTAACAATCACGTACCCATCATTTCAAACTGTATATTGGACAATTTTTGACCTATGATTATCTTAAATTAATGGAAGTAAATTGGATGGGTGTTTGGTATCACATACAATGATAGAAGGGCAATAGTTTGTATTGATAAACTCGATTTGTTTACATTTGTTTCTTAGGACCTTTTGAATAGTTACGCGAGAGTTGCCAATTTTGAACCTGGTAAGAAAATAGTACCCAAAAGTAAGTTCTTTTCACACATCTCGGCACTATTGTGCAGGAACCCAAAAGTAGGTAAAGCGGATCAAAGTAATTTTCATTTACTTTTGTGCAATTCGTATGGAATTTTCCACAAGCTTTCAATCCAAAAGTAAGTTAGTTGTACCCAACAGTAGGTAAATATGGTTATACTCAACGTTGGGTTCCCACACTTTACTACCCCTGTTGGGTGGTTTTGCTCCTCCGTTTTTGACAACATTAGAAGGAGAAAAGGAGACAAACTAGTCAAAAGTAGGTAAAAGTGAACTGGCCGTTGGGTATTTTTTTCTTACCGTGTATGTAAAGAGGGATGGCAGATATAATCTGCCTAATCCTTTTTTCCCATGATTTGTTTTTCGTTGACGCCAGTGAGGCAGTTCCACACCTGGACCCTACCTATGGACCCATCAACTGCTTTACTTCCCTTCCGAAGGAAGACGTGGTCAGAGATTTAATGCCCCAGAAAATCCCAGTGGCGCCGACTTTGATTGAACCCAGGCCTTTTGGAATTTAAAAGTATCGTAGTTGGTAGTACCGCCACCTGTGGCGCGCATAGTCATTTTCCTTGCGTTTGACGTTTACACACTACCGCCATCTGTTCAGCGTATTACCCACCATAGTGTACTCAACAGATGGCGCTAATGTTTCAGCAACGATGTTTTACAGTGAGAAATATTCAATGTGTTATGTCTGTTTGTCTGTGGTATTAGTGTTGCGTCTTTTTTGCGAAGCGTATGGGAATTCTGGAAGTGGACCATATTGCTTATTTATAATATTTGGTAAAAGTAGAGTCGGTGTATAATGAGTCACGCCAAGAGAAAAACAGTTGAACTCGCATCACGGTTTTCGAAAGATTCCCTTTCTTTTAACTTGGCAACAGAGGACTTCTGCATCAACTTCAAATGACTTCTAGCGAGGAAAAAAAATTAACGGCTGTAGTAAATCATTATATCAGTGATTTTGTCGAATTATCTTAAGGAAAAATAGTAGAAATTGTCATTACTGATCATTACAAAACGTATCGCTCGACAAATGTAATGCTCACTGCGTGTATATGATCATTTCTTCGGTTATATTTAATATTTAATTGCAATTCCTTTCGTGGACCTTTCATAGCATCGTAATGCTTGTTTACTTTGCACGATAGGTAGCCGGTTTGACAGTTCAATAGGTAGACTTGGCTTCACTCTTGGCGTGACTCATTATACACCGACTCTAGGTAAAAGTATATTCTGCTTTTCAGATATCTTCTAATTTTACCAAAATAATTAAAAATAACTTGACTTAAAGTTGTGTTTCACAGTGTCATTATCGGTTCTCATGGTTATATAAGAAATGATGATTGTTTGGTGTAAAGCTATAAAGTATTAAAATAACCTAAATCCAACAATGCAAATTTCACCTTAATCATCATGGTTTCTAAGAATTCGATTTCTCTGAGGGGCGTTGCGCGACAATTTACCTCTGCTCTGGGCAGGAGCGTCCTTTGGAACAATTGACCGATTCACGATCGCCCGCATAAGCCGCCGAGTCCCGTCAATGTTCCTGGCCATAATTGTATGTACCTACATGCGTTCGATTCATAATAATAATTATCATATCTTGTTTTGTTCGCTGCGGCTGTTGTTGGTCTTTATTCGCGCGCCTCCGTTCACATTGTATTATTTTTCCTCGAACACATCCGACAAGTGGACGATGGTCAATGGCGATGTCTCGATGCCGGTACTTTTTCGGCGGACGTTGCTTCTGCGGTAAAGCGGATTCGGGGCTTATGAAAGCTATACAAACAGAGATGACGAGGAAAGATTTTTTTCTTTTTCATAGGAATAAGGTGCTGGGCTGGGTACTTTGGCACGTAGCGGATCGTCTTTTGTTCTGGAGAGAACATGGAATTTTTGTTTATTACACGTAAGCTCCTTGAAATTGGGTGTGAGCTGCCAGTGCATTGACTGGGTTGGTGTTGCCAGCTTTTGGATGATAATTTACATTAAAGCATTTATGCTAGCGATTGTTTCGGCATCACTGCTTCAACGACTTAACCATCAAGTTTATGTTGCGATAAGTCCTGGTTTCGTTCTTTGAAAGCCGCCAGTCCCGCAAGTCCCGTAACCGTTTTTTTTTAAAGATTCAATAAATTGGAATATGATAAAACAATAATGTGCCATAAAATTGGTAGTACTGCGCGGTTCGATTAAGATTAAATATACCGCTCCTAGCGTTGATGGACTCACAGTTGGCAAAAAATATTAACACGATAAAACCGTGTTAGGAGAAGGAAGAGCATAAAAATGTCGGCTTGAGGTTGGTTGCTGTGACGTATTGCATATAATTCCGGCACACAATCCGTTGCTGGTAGGGTTTTATTGTTTTATAATGGTGGATTTGGGACACGCAAGCATTCACCTTGTTCGATGCATATGTTAAACATTTTATAGAATTTTAAAAGTTATCCAATAATAGGATTCCGGTGAGATTTTCGGCTATAGCTTAACGTCGGATTTGCATTTTCGATAGGTATCACGAGGTCGTAAACATGTTCGATTTTCTAATCGTGATCGAGCTCATGGCTTCATCGGAGGGGTCATAAAAGAATTCGGTTAACCGCTTGTTCCAAACCCAACATTGATCGGCCGTTTTGGAGATAAAAGACGAACAGATGCTGTGGACAAAATGTTCAATTTAGATAACTTTTTGAAACTGTATTTTATGCAAGCCACAGCTTAGTCAGATAATGGGCAGCTACACAGCAGTACTATGCCGGAGGTGACGGTTTTGATTTCTCGTTTGATCGAACATTTTTTTGGGTTGACTTTTCTGGATATATAGACGACAGACTTCCAAAAGCCCTCAATTAGGAACTGTGGAGTTGTCACTATAACATTAAGTTGAAGGTGGATGTGAATATATAGTTGGAATGTAATAGCCATTTAGAAGAAGAGGTGTTTTAGCGGATGCTCATAGATTCAATTCCCAACTTGCTCCGTTTAGACTCCATTTCAATTATGTGTTGCTGTTAAACTCATAAAGGATGCTACTAGTTTCAAGAACTTAAAAGCGATTAACTCACTCTGTTATTTTCGGATCTAATTTCGACACAGGCTCAATGAATGTTCATCATCCGGTGCATGACGTGAACTTGGATAAAAAATCACTCCCGGAACAGACCACCCCGTGGATCAGAAATATAAATTCGCAAATCGCATAATCCGAGCAAATGCACGCGCTCGCGAAGCGTTTAGATGAAAAATGACTCTAATTTTGCTAGAGCAAATGACACACTTTCATAAGATCTGTGTTTCTCAAACGATCCGCTTTCGGCTTCCTCCTGCTCCTCCACGCCTGGACATTTGTTTCGAATACAACTTCCAAATTTTTTTGGCAGAATATCCACACACACACATACGGCACGCCACCACCGACTTGCCAAAAAAAAAAAAAACAAAACCGGCTGACTGACTCATATTCCGGTCCGGTCCTGGTTCCCGCGCTAACTCTCGGACTGTTTATATAATAGTGAGGGTAATGATTTTGCAATGCAAATTCGCCAAACGTGATTTGATGTGCCAATTTTATTCAAACTGTTTCGAACGCCCGATACGGAGCGATATGTGACACGAGCTACCGGTGAGGTGAGATATGCTGATTTCGATCATAAAGCTAAGTGTAAGGACCTAGGTTCAAATCTCGCTGCACCATCAAGATCACCGCTGTTTACGAGAATTTACTGTTTTTGCATTACAAACACACAAACTATGACTGCTAATGCAATACAAAGCCGCCGCTTGCTGGTCCGGGGTGTGAAAATATTGCCTATAGCCGAATTGCTAAACCACCGACGTCGCGCCGTCGTCGTCGTCGGCGTCGACGTCGTTGACTTTGACCGTGACTCGTTGTATGCCGAGTGTTGTTTATTACCACTACTTGGTAAGAAGCGCTATTCGGGGAACCAAGTCGCGCTATTACTGGCAAATCAATCAATCGAGCGATGACCGCTTGAATTCATAATGTTCAACTACTAGCAACTGGTGGATTCGCTTTTCGGATTTTGGATTTCGGATTTCGGTGGATATAGGGAAGTCGGTCGGGAACAAAAGTGCACAATAAATCATATCGTTTGATCGGGGTTTTATATGCGCGTGCGAGCAGCAGCGGTGCAATACGGCTTTTGGAAGCACTCAAATGAATGTAAATTTCTGGTTATGCAAATCTAAAAATATCACACAACCAGTCGAAGCTATTAGGATGGTTTGAAGTTTTCGGTACGTGTTTAGTGTTTTTGAAAACGTAGACTGATGTTTAGAAGCTGACGAATAGAATTTCGTGATTTGCACGGTCGACTATGGATAGACAGACATATTTTGAAACTTTGAAACACCTTATATCGTAATAAATCTAGCATGAGTGTAATAAATTGTGTGTCGGTGGATATTTCGATGATTTATGACAGTAAACGGTAATGTTTGTGGTTGAAATATCAACACAAAAATCATTCTCAAACTTTTTCATCTTCATCTTCTTCTTCATCGCATTTCAAGCTTATTGCTATTGGGGAGTTGAACCACTGCGTCCATTATTTGAACTTTTGTGGTACCCCTGTTTACTGTTCGTATCATGCAAGCTGACCACCATTTAATGAGTGGACAGCTAATTGCCTGGACACGTCCTTTTCCAGTCAGGTATGATATGGTTTATGAAACCAATTACAAGATGAAATTCCCCTGAGAGGATGAGAAATTCCCCCGAGAGGGTTGATAAAATGCCCCCCATTTTTCAATTAAGGCGAGTAGGAGAGGGGAAATAATGTAGTAGATAGAGTTAGTGTGGAATAGAAATGAGTAGAATCGAGTAAGCGTGAAGCCCCAAGTAACCAAAAGTTCTGATAAAAGGCTAATTGTGGCTTAAGCAGCTTGGTTCAAGGTGGTCTATAGAATTTAAGACAGCCTGATTTTTAAGTCGTTATAAGAACTTGAAAGTTCCGATACCAAAATTGAAGAGCATTCTAAGCAGCTTCTGGCGGAACTTGAACGGAAATTTTGGGAAATAAGTTAAAAAAGGTTTTTGTCATCTCCACCAATTTTATATTTAGTTCGCAGGTCTTTATGAAAGTTATTTCTAAAGGCAGGCATGAACGTGTATTGATTTATCAACATTAGTAGTAGTATTGGAGCTGTTTGAAGAATTAAACCCAGCCCTTCTGCATGCAAGGTCCAGCACGAACAGCTACGTCATCTGAGATATATTAAAGTGAGCAATTGTCCCACCTACTGTTGGAGTTTTCACTGCCAGCTGACTGACTTGAATACGAAACGCAACAGCTTGATGAATTTTAAATTGGTGTTTGCCTCCATGGTATTCCAACACACTTGTGGCAAATCCAGGAAATTGCTTTTTTTATGTTTGAATGGAATATTGTTGCACTGCATAAATATAAGAATTATAATTTATTTCAGCCACTGATCATTTCATATTAACGTACATTTATTTTTGTTCCTTAGACTTGTGCGGATTGCTTCATTTGGGCTATGACGGACCTTTTAAGAAACCTTCAAGTTGCTAAGAAGTTCCGCAGCGAACTTTTAAGATGCTTTAAAGTTGCTAAGAAGTGCAGCTGTAGGAACTTTATTTGAACTTTATGGAACTTGAAAGTTCTGTCGGAACTTTATTTGAACTTTATGGAACTTGAAAGTTCTGTCAGAACTATATTCAAACTTTATGAAACTCGAAGGTTCTGTCGGAACTTTATTTGAAGTTTATGGAACTTGGAAGTGAGTTTTATCGTTCAATGCGGAACTTTTGGTTACTTGGGGCGTGATAGACCGTATGCAAACGGAATCTCATTGGATCGGGAATTTTGATACAGCTAGAGGTATAAATATGAGGTATCTAAGCTCGTTGAAGGTACCCCCCTCTGGATTCTGGAAACAACCAACAGCGCAAAACAACAACCCCGATCTGTTCTCAGCGGATGAACTTATGGAAATCTTCGTCAACATGACCGGTGCTCTTCGTAAGTGCCACAATAAGCCCGAGCAGATCCAAGTGCTCGGTAAGTTCATAATCCAGTATGGCGTATAAACCGCTAACTACCGTCACCTGGAATGCTTGCTCTGTAAGAACAAAAAAGATTGAGCTTGCCGACTTTCTTCGCAAGCACAGCATCGTCGTGGGCCTTCTAATCGAGACCCATCTAAAGTCCGGCGACAGCTTCTGGTTGCCTGACCACAACATAATCCGGTTTGATCGCATCAGCTTCAGGGGGTGGTGGTATTGTGGTCGTCTTCAAGAAAGGAAACAAGTTCTACACCCTGCCACACATCCACACTTCTATCATCGAAGCTCTTAGTGTGCAGGTGGAACCACCAACTGGAAATGTCCAGTTCATCGCTGTTTACTGCCCTCGGCAGTGTGCAGCCAACAACGGATTAGCAAGAAAATTCAAGAACGACCTGACCGACTTGAACTAGCTCCCGATTCATCGTTGGGGGTGAACTGGATGCCCACCAGGAAGCTTGGCGGAACTATTTGATCACGCACAACATGGACAGTATACTGTGAAGTTTCCAAACAAACCAATGGGAAATCCCTCCACTCTGGACTTTTTCCTGTCGAACATCGGACTATCCAAGCCGGAGGTGCACAACAATCTCAGTTCCGACCACCAACCGGTGGTGGCTGAAGTCAGCATGAACGCGGCTTCTGCTCCAAGCCTGCGCAAAGACTACCACCACGTCAACTGGGTGCAGTTTGGACGTGTGGTTGACAGAGGCATCAACGAAGATCCGCCGCTTGACACCGTAGATGACATCGACCGGGGATTGGAAGGACTTCAACAGGCCATATCCTTGGCTGACGAGGCATGTGTTCGACAAGTTTCTTTTTCTTCTTTTTCTTCGCATTTCAAGCTTATTGCTTATCGCATATTAGCTTATTGCGTGCTCTCAATTTAGTGTTCTAAATGCACCTTCCACAGTTATTAATTGAGAGCTTTCGATGCCTGTACCATTTTTGCATTAGTATAATTGTGTGACATTGACATGGCCGATCTGAACAGGCAGATTGCTTCCAGAATGGACTCACTCCGAAATGAAAGTTTCGGGCATGTTGTCCAGGAATCTGGACGACCGATCCAGACCATTCTATATTGGACCGCAGCTCAGCTTATCTCGCATCGCAGTATATGTATATAAAGGGTGATACGGTCAAAATTTGGTCAAGGGAAAACGCGTGTAAATCGGTGAAATCGTTTATTTAAAAAATCAAATTAAATTTCTTTTTCAAGTTCAATTAGTATAAAATTCAGGAAAAATATTCAGTTAGGCTTCCGCTTTTCCAAATCCGAATTGCCGGGCCTTACGCTTGACCCCTGCCATCAGATTTTGTACAGCCACCTTGTCCACCTTCTTCGCCGCAGAAAGCCAGTTTGCCTTGAACTGCTGCTCGCCCTTAGCAGTTTTTTTGGTCTTCTTTAGGTTCCGCTTGACAATAGCCCAGTATTTCTCAATTGGGCGGAGCTCTGGCGTGTTGGGAGGGTTCTTGTCCTTGGGAACCACCTGCACGTTGTTGGCGGCGTACCACTCCATGGCCTTTTTACCGTAATGGCAAGATGCCAAATCCGGCCAAAACAGTACGGAACAACCGTGTTTCTTCAGGAAAGGCAGCAGACGCTTATTCAAACACTCTTTCACGTAAATTTCTTGGTTGACAGTCCCGGAAGCTATGAAAATGCTGCTTTTCAAGCCACAGGTACAGATGGCTTGCCAAACCAGATATTTCTTTGCGAACTTTGACAGTTTCATGTGCTTGAAAACATCTGCTACCTTTCCCCTTCCTTTTGCCGTATAAAACTCCTGTCCCGGAAGCTGCTTGTAGTCGGCTTTGACGTAGGTTTCGTCGTCCATTACCACGCAGTCAAACTTCGTCAGCATCGTCGTGTACAGCCTCCGGAATCGCGCTTTGGCCGTCGTATTTTGTTTATCATCGCGATTTGGAGTCACTACCTTCTTGTAAGTCGATAGTCCGGCTCGTTTTTTGGCTCGATGCACGGTTGTAGACGATACACCCAGCTTATTTGCGGCATCTCGGAGAGAGAGGTTAGGGTTTCGCTTGAAACTACCGGCAACTCTCTTTGTCGTCTCAGCGGCTTCCGGTTTTCGATTTCCCCCCGATCCAGACTTCCTGGCTGTCGACAAAGGTTCCCCAAACACTTTAATTACATTTGTAACGGTTGATTTGGCAACTTTTAGCGATTTTGCCAACTTTGCGTGCGAGTAGCTCGGATTTTCGCGATGCGCGAGCAAAATTTTGATACGCTGCTCTTCTTGCTTGGACGGCATTTTGACAACTGAAGAGTGAATTCCAAAATCAAAATAGGAGCAACATTCTACACACACACACCTTCAAAATGAGGGGTGTTCAGGTTTTTTAAATGCAAAATTGAAAGAAATACGTCAAGTTGATATTGACCAAATTTTGACCGTATCACCCTTTAGTACCCTAGTGACTAGGACTAATTTATTTATTTATTTATTTATTTAATATTTCTCATCTGACTTTGTGTTGTCGTAATGAAATTTGATTATTTTGATGGGGAGAAGCCGAAATGGCGTAAAAACACCACATCTTTTCACAATACACAATACAAAATACAAAATTAGGAACATAACATTTAACAAACATGATGTCAGCAGCAGTCAAAAGTATGAAGCTTTAGTGTGATGATTTATTAGCTAGAGAATGATCTTTAGAAGAGGGTAGGTGGATAGTTCCGTTAGAGTACGGCAGTATGATACTGATGATGGTACAGCACGCAACAACCACCCTACTGCTTCCTCTCTGAGATGATCACGTTGGTCATGACGAGAGGAGCAACACAATAGTTGGGTAAAGAAGAACTGCATTATAACACACCATCGACTGGAAATGCTCTCGCAAACGTGGGGCTTTAGGTAGTGATGAAAACGTCGCTAGAACTATTCCACAGCCGCAGTCAGTTTATGAGCAACAAAAGGGACGCACATTTTTGCCTGTGGACTTGGAGACATACTTCAAGTCCCCGCGTACATCGTACGGGCTAGGCAAAAATGTGCGTCATCTTGAAAAACTGTCGCTTTAATGGCCCTTCGCTCATTTTCAACTTCTATTCAATTTTCATACTGCCGTACTCTAACGGAACTATCCACCTACCCTCTTCTAAAGATCATTCTCTAGCTAATAAATCATCACACTAAAGCTTCATGTTAGCATTTCCAACCAACTCTGAAAATCGTTAACTTCGCGTATGAAGTAACATAAAAAACACTTTGAATGAAGTCAAAAGTATAAAATGTGTAATTTGCATGGTCCATCGTTGTAAGCAAACCTCGTCGTCAAGTAAAATACAGAGAACATGAGACACAAAAGATTCAGGTAGCACATTTCTTAAGCTGTGAGAGCATTGGAATGTTACTCACCTGTTGCAAAAAGTTATTCCAATTCCGAGTTATTCCAATTTTCAGTAGATTTCATCCCTCGTGCAGACTTCGTTGAATTCGGTAACGAAGCGCAGCCGCAGAAATGTTGAAATCGAAGTATTCGTAGAAGCTGTTAAAACTAGCAGACATGAATCTTATTGCATCATGCAGGCCATAATTTGTTGCGCGCGTCCAAAGATGTAAGAAATTCCTTGTCCGCTATGGTCGTTCAGGAGCATAAATTTCTAATTCTCCTAGAATACTTGGAGAGTCGATACTGCCCAAAAATACCTTAGCAACGAACACTGCCTGAGCGATAGTGCGTCTACGTTCTAATGTATCAAGGCCCAAAAGTTGCCAGAGATGTTCGTATGCTGTGAGATTGACAGGATCGTTCCATGGGAGGTGGCGTAATGCATAAAGTACGATTTTTTTCTGAACGGATTCGATTCTCGCTATCCAAATCGCTTGGTATGGGACATCTCCAAATTCCAATATTGAACGCACGATAGCACAGTACAGTGCGTTCAGGCATGTTGGATCAAGGAATTCATCAGCAATCTTGAAGATAAACCCGAGCGATGATCTCAGAATAATGCAGCTTGAATGTAATTCCAGGATCAAGCGTAGTTCCTAGATCGCGGATACTGCTCACAAGTTGCAAAGGTTCATTGTTGATTGTATAGTTGAACTTGATTGGCTTCTGCTTGCGATGAAAAGAGATGATGCTGCATTTTTGAATACTCAGCGTGACGAAGTTCCTGGAACACCAATCCTCAAGGTCTTCGATCATATGCTGTAACTGTAAACAGTCAGTAAGGCTTCGAACTACAACATAAATCTTAACATCATCTGCATAGAAAGATAGACAACCAGCCGGAATAATCAATCCAACCTCGATAATGAAGATTGAAAATAGCAACGGTCCTAAGTTGCTGCCTTGAGGGACACCGGATGTATTGGTGAAAGAGTTTGATTGTGCTGCTCCGATTTTCGCGCAGAGCTCTCGATTTGTCAAGTAAGACTTGAACCAACGAATGAAGCCCTGTGACACACCAAGCTTATCCAGTTTAGTTAGCAGGATAGCATGATCAACTCGATCAAAAGCAGCCTTCAAATCCGTATAGACGACATCTGTTTGTGCTCCTGCTTCCATATTCCGAAGGCAGGAGGATACGAATGGTGCTAGATTTGTAGAGACAGATCTCTTAGAGTAGAACCCATGCTGGTCCGGGGAAATATAGCTACAGCAGCTTGCAAATAGAGCGTCATTAATGATTATTTTAAACACTTTAGAGCAAGCACAGAGTGAAGTGATTCCGCGATAGTTTTCAATTTTGCACTTTTCTCCTTTCTTGAATACTGGGAACATAAAGGAGGATTTCCAACGCCTAGGGAATTCACCTTGCTGTAGTGAAAGGTTGAACAACTTCGTTAATGGCTTAGTAAGTGCGGAGGAACATTTCTTCAGGATACATGCGGCGATCCCATCAGGACCAGCAGCAATCGAATGTTTCATCTTGTTAATGGCAGACTCCACTAGCTCCTCGGATATCTCAAAGATGTCCAAACGAAGCACATCATTTGGCGTGTCTCTGGTTGCCTCGTTCACTTGATCCACTGAGGCAGTTGTGTCGTTGAAGGCGTGTCTGAAGTGTTCTGCCAGAAGGTTACATTTCTCGAATGGAGTGCGCGCATGTCTATCTCCAAGAGAGATTTCCGTAGGAAGACCAACTTCGTTTCTCTTAGTGTTGACAAACGACCAAAACAATCTAGGGTTGGTGCGAAGGTTGTGCTGTATTCGCCTAGTATACCGTTTGTAGAGAAACCGATTATACTTCCGATAGTTGTTGCTAGCTCGAGAGAACCATCGTTTTGTGAGAGCGAGCGGTGCGTGTTTGACAGTATTTTCGAAGGGCTGCTGATCGCAGTCGCTTGAGGTGACGGAGTCGAGCGTTTGACCAAGCGGGTTGTAAAGGAGGTCTTCGTTATGGTACACAAGTAGTGATTAAGCGGTTGACAATCCCAATGAAATTTTCGACAGCCTCGTCGACGCTGGGTGATTGCTCAAGCATTTGCCAATCGACTTGTTCAAGCGCATGAGTCAGTGCAAGAAAGCCTGCTTTGCGGAAATCAAGACCTAGCACATCTTCGGTGGGTTCAAAGCTGATGGGAGCATGAAGGCTGATGGATGTTTCCATCGCGGGTTGATCGGCATCAAGACTTATCAAAGGATCTGCAGCTTCAGATACCGAGCATTCCGGTAGAGCGAGCTCGTTCGCCAGTACAAGGTCAAGCAGTCGAGCATTCCTATTTAAAACGGTGTTGATTTACGCTAAGCCATGCAGGTTGAAACCATCAAATAGAGTCCAATCGAGATAACACTACGCCAATTGAGTTGACGTGGTTTTCAATGCAGTTTAGGTCAGATTTTTGGTCCGGTGGTAAGTAAATAACGCCCACGCTAACTGTTCTGCTCGTAGTTTTGATCTAAACCCACAGTTGCTCAAGCGAAGCAGTGATCGGTGTAGGGTCTGGACAGCAATTTAAGCGCTTTGCAGCAGCTATGAGTACACCACCTCCACGAGATTTAGTGCTGTTTAGACGGCTACGATCATTGCGAAATACTGTGAATAAGCTGCCGAAAAGTTGCGATGAATTGATTCGACCGTCAAGCCACGTTTCGAATGAGCGAATTTTAAACTGAGTTGTTCATCATTCAATAATTACCATTAATTTGAACAACTTTTCCTAAGACAGCTTCTATTTAATCGAGAAGTCATGTTAAGCAAGTAATTTGAACTCAAATTTCAAGTTAGTTACACCTAGTGAGTGAATTCTAGACTTAACAGAATCTTTCAATACCTGTTGTATCGGTTTCAAGCCTGTCACAACTCAAAATAAAAATCTTCGAAACTTTCATTTTGTTTTTGATTAATTGTAGGCTGAGGCTTCCATCTAAGCTAGTATCACATCAACACATTCCTACCCATTTCTTTCTTGACCTGCATTTGGACGCGGTCGGCGTTGGTATTACTTAGTTTGAGATCACTAGTTTTTTACATATTGAGGAGGGCCCAACTAACATTTTCTGCTTTGTAAGCCAACTTTTGCAGCGTTGTGCTGTAAAATAGCTGAAAAAAAAGCTGCAGATACAGCTACAAGCAGAAGCTAGCAAAAATGTTTTGTAGAGCGTTTACTCAACATTTTCACAACCATTATTCAATTTACCAATCTCACTGAATAACAACAGCCAATAAACGCTAATGTCACTTTTATACACATCCTAATCAACTTTCAACTTGTAGCTGCAAAACAAACCTAATAAAGTGAATATATTACTCATTTGATGGCTTCTACACAACCAACCACTCCTGCTGAATAACATAAACATCAAAAGTGTTTTTTCAACAACTAAACAACCTGTACTCAGCTAATCAACTGTGTTAGCGCTACTTTGGACGCATTTTCACAGTCAGCTAGGTTTATTTTTAGACGTGTGCACTTTTACAGCTTCTACTTTGCTCCTTTACAAAGGTGAAGTAACTAGTCGAGAAAAGTGATTCATGTGCACTATTATAAAGCATCTACTCAGCGATTTTGTTGTAGAAGGGCATGTTGATTTGTTTACATCAGTTCAAAGGGTTGGCGTGGCACAGTTGGTAGTGTCAAGGTTTTCCAATACGGTCGTCTCGAGTTCGATTCCAGGTTCCGGTGCAGGGTAAAATAATTTGGTGATGACTTGTAACTAATTTCGATTAATTTGATTTGACAGCAAAATAAACTCAATAAATTCCTCCATAAAAAAAAAATCGTAAGCAGTATTTAACCCGGCTTCAAGAGAAAACTGTGTAGTAATTATTAAATAACCGAGAAAAGGTTGAATAAGCGCCTTTCAAGTTGACACACAGCTAAACAGCAGGATAACAGCTGTATAGTAGCGTTAATGGATACGCAATAAGAGCTTGTCCCAACTGTCCCAACTGTCCCAACAACCATAAGTTGACAAGTCACGAATGACCCAAAAGCGTTAAAGTGACTAAAATAATTACAAAAAAAAAAAAATAAATAAAAAAAAAAACGCATTGAGGATGAATGCTACACAGCAAAAAATGTAATATCGATCAACGTAATTCAAGCTGATGTATGAAATAATGATATAATAGCAAAGAGCAGATACAATATTACATCAATAGATGTAACTTTGTTCGCAAAATCGATTTACATCTACAACGTAATATTACACAACCGGCGGAATGACCTCTGTGCAACTGTTTGGATGTAATATTCAACAATTTTTTTTTCTTCTGTGTAGTCCCAAGCATCGTCTATTGGTTCTCTGTATATAGCTGTTTGTCAAGTTTGGCAACAGACGTTGGTAGTGAGAAAACGTTACGACGATTTATTCTGTATGGCAAAAAACTGGAAAATATTGATTTTATCAAAATAAGGACTATTTCAGAAAAAAGCGCTGGGTGAGCTACGCTTTTAAAAATTTATCAATACGAATGAGTTAAAGTGACTCACAACTAAGTAAACGTGACTCAGACAGTGAGTCACTTTTACTCACTTGTGAGTCGCTTTTACTAATTCGTATGGAGACATTTCTAAAAGCGTAGGTCACTCAGCGCATAAGTAACCTCCGCTTTTAGAAATTTCTCCATACGAATGAGTATAAGTGACTCACTCTCTGAGTATTTAAGATTCGTTTTCAGTGTACCTAGCTAGTCAGCGGTCTCGATAATACAATTTAAGTGTATATGGCGTTTACATTTTTAAAGGTTTTAACCGGCCAATTTTTCAAAAACCACAATCTTTTATCTAATGGAGATGTTAATTTAAAGCAAATTGCGTCGCTCATTAAAACTGTCTTCCATTTAATAGGCTTTGTCCATCTGAACATCTTTGCTGGTATCCTTCAATTTGGTGGGAATTTTGGAACGAGTGATTCAAGTCGACCTTCAATAGCGCCTTACAGTGTGTCGAGCTACCTTCGTCACATCCGCAGACGGACAAAAAAATATTGGTACGCTCTTTTATAACCTCGCTCAATCAGCTCGTCTCTCTGTTCTCTCGATAGCGAGTGAGCACGTGATTGGTTGACTACGGCCGAAAAGTTTGATCAATTTTCCGATGTTTACTATTTATAGAAAACTATCATCTTTATACTAAACAAACCTTATATCCAATCTGAATCAAATGATGTAATTAAAATTGAAATTCATTCATAAATGACCGTGTTATAAGTGTTCATAACCTAACACTATTTCGTAACAATTTTTTTTTCTCCCCGGTATAGTCCACAAAGACGTAGTTCTACGTCAAAACTGTCGTCTTTGGACATACTGTAAATCTCCCGAGTAGATACTAATCTTCAACAAGCTCTCTTTTTACCGTGAAAGTTGTTTATCATCTCCCTAAAACTAATTGCTCAGAACATACAGAAGAAGTCCACGAAAGTGCAATCGAATGCATGAAGGCCTTTTACTATGTAATAATTATTGATGCAATTGGAAAATACTATCAAGCTTTAGTCATTTGAAAAGCTTAAGTTCCATGACATTTTATGAATCAAAATCAGATACTTATGAAGTTGAATCAGGATGTTATTGTTAGAAAACTTATGCCTGCATGTTTTTTTCCACAGCTCCACAAGTTTCACAATCAATGGTCTAATAAATCCCGAAAACCCTTTTGCTCCACGCCGACTGCAATCAATTACCAATTTTCGAAGGTCCCCCCTCCCCCGTATACATTGTACTTTATCTTGCAGCCATGTTTGCTCATAATTAATGACAGTTCATTTTCTGCTTGTTGTTCTTTCCAGGTACGTACGACGGCATCTCGTGCTCAAACTACGGATTCTCCTCCTGGCACAGCAGTCATGGAAGTGTAACCGAAACCATAAATTAAGGTAACACATCAAAACCATATTTCATCGACAGTCGCGCGAAACCGACAATTACATTCGCTCGAATGTCAGTCGTCGTCGTCGTCGCCGTCGATCGGTCGATGTGCACCGAGCCCGGCAATTACGTCCTTTTCGAAAGAGCGCGCGATCGTTTGACACCGTAGGATCGCGTGTTCTGACCGTTGTTCTGTTGAGAACTCGCCCCGTCGTCCCGAACCAATCTGCCAAAATCTGGCATAATTCTCCATTTATCAACGGATGGTCCACGGCAGTAGCGAGGGAGTAGAACTCGAGCAGCTTCGGAATGTCTTGGGACATGTTCGCTGCATGTTTTGCCCTACCTTCTGCTCTCCTTCGGTTGCTGTTGTTACTGTTGTTTTTACCTTGTGTCAGTCAGTCGTAGATCATTGAATTCGATCTCACACAGCGGGACTTTCCGCTGAACCGACCGTCGCGCCGTCTTTCTTCTTTATTGAGCTGGCGGGGGAAATCGATTCCGTGGAGGACGACCACGAAAACTGCAGGCAGTACTTTCATTGTCTTATCTTGAGAGCGACCGGACAAGAGAAGAACGTCGAGGGCCTTTGTGTCGTTCAGACGGACTCGCGGTGATCGAGAACAAAGATCCTCGCGATCCGTTTTGTTAGTTCGAAATGTTCTCCCTGTTAGAGTCACACCTCCACTGACACAATACAACGACGAGAACCTCGAATTCCGATCGAAAGCTTTTCCCCCGAAGATGAAAAAATTATCGGAATACCGTCGAGTTTTCGCACACACTACCGGACGGACGGGCTTTGTCCAGCTGTTATCAAGATTTCGCGTTTTCCCTTTTGGAATGACGGAGCCCAACCTTAGAAAAAGTGGTGAAATATTTTCCTGGGGACACGTTAATAGATGCCTTGGTGGAGGCAGCAATTCCAGTCGACCCGGAGAAGATAAGCATGCAGCAGCACCTTCGGAAGTTGACAGGTTTCTTTCGGTTGCTTAAGCAGCGGAAAATAGTGACGGGGGGTGTGGAGGAGATTGCAAAGGCAGACGAATATCAATTTATTTCATCTTGAAATGTGCTGCTTGAATTGTGTTGTTGTTGTTGTTGCTTTCTTTGGATTAGTCGCTCTGCAAACCGTTGTTGCCGTTGCTGTTGTTGGGGATAAGCTGTCACATTGTTTTCCCCAACATGTCAGTTAAGGCTGTATACACCCGCACCACTTTTATTTTCCGCTCACCTATCCGTCCATCCGTCCATCCATCCATCGTCGTCGTCGTCGTGTTTGTCGTATTCATGATAAAGTGTGGTGGTGAAGTCGATGACAGATTGGGAAAAGAGTGGCTTTGTTCCGATGTGAATTGCGACGTGAGTCGCAGTAGCGTCATATAAGATGCCGGGTTACTGTAGGAGAAGATCATTTTATATAAATATCATGCGTTTCCACATCCATAAAGGGTAGAGCGCTTCTTCAGCATACGCGCCCATTTTCGTCGTATCCAGAAGAAGCATCAAATCTCGATTACTTTTTTCAAAAGGACATAGGGTAAATTATGGCTTCGGCACCCATTGACTATTTTCGGCAACCGAAATTGAAACGTTAATTTCACTGTATTTTCCCATCAAAACTCTTCGCTGAATGTATTAAGCCGATTCCTTACCTTTTCAGCTTCAATCTGATTACATTTTTACGACTGTGCAATCCTGTTATGCCATATTTTTCTTTAAATTAAACATACACACTACAAAATACGGCTGATTTCGAGTTGCCGATAATAGAACAGCTGGTTAACACGCAGTTTAAATGGAAAGGGTGCCGAAGAAAAAGGGACTGCCGACAATAGTCACACTCACCTGAGAAGTTTGGATCGTTGTAAAAACATGTTCAACCCGTTTTGATCAATTCTGTCGATTGGAATTGGTAGAACAGCAAGCAGCAGATAAATGTCAACAAACAAACCTGTCATGTATGTGTGTGACGCTGAGAAATCGCTAATAGAAGTTCGGACGCTGCTTAGATTGACGAGAATACGTAAATTCCCCTATCTACTTTTGTAAACAAAGATTCAAACGTCAACTTGTCAAATCATCAGTATGCCGAAGTGAATCCAATGACGTTTCAATTTGTTTGGACGGAATTGAAACTCGTATGACGGAATTGGAATCAAGAAGCAGTGTTAGATTTTTTGCAATTTCTTAACAATTTGTGACTCTTCTAAATATTTACCGGTACCGTAAAACGGGGTATCTTTGATAATACGGGTAACTGAAAAAGTGGAATATAATGTTTAAATTTACTCTCTGCATTTTTCCGAACATTGTTCCGTATCACTTATGATATGTATTTCCGACATAGCCATCACAAATTCAGTGTTGTATTCTTATTGCTTATGATGTTTCTTATTTCTTGAACTTAATTGCACGGAGAAACAGACATAACACTCGCAATTTGTTCATGGAACACGTATTTAACGGTCAATTTAAATGTTTATTAGTTGGGAGTACCGCCACCCATGGCACGCATAGTCAATCCCTTGCGTTTGACGTTTCACACTACCGCCATCTGTTGAGTATACTGAGTTATGTCTGTTTGTCTGCGTTAATTGTTTAAGTTGCACGCATGATTTTCTACATTTATCGAGCATTCTCAAAGTAACCCCAAATCAAAATGCTGATGCCCAAACCAAAATGATCTGACTGACTCAAAATTGAGTAGGATTAGTCAGATTGCCTGTGTATGCATTAGTTGAATCTTCACCGATTTAATGCATTGAATGATCGTAGCTGCAACATTACAAGTATTATCTGGATTTGAAGGTCCTATAAACTGTAAACAGTGACCAGTTGAGACTTACTCAAAATTAATCCAAATATGGCAAACATCCGCTTGACAGAATGTCACATAAGACATTTCTGCGTCTTGCAGAGCGGTTGAGATGCATTATTCAGCAATCCATCAATGGAACCACTCATCCGAATAATCATCTCCCTTTTCCTACTTATATGTAGAAATGCAATATCTACGACAGTTGCCAAGATGGAAGCTGTAGCTACGTTCCACAGAACGAACCGTCACGGCACGGACCGTCGTCAACGGCATGTCTTTCCACCGTCATTCCGGATGATCGCGTGTCGGATGGTGATGATGATGATGATGCGTTGGTTTATTTTAATGTGGATACGATGACTTTCTTCCGAATAGGTTATAAAATGTCGATTAACATACTTCCCGTCGTCGTTAGTGGATTTAAGTGTATCTCGTGGTGAAATGTTTCGCACCGAGATTTATTTACCAAGATTTTTGAGTTCGGAAACGGTAAAGCATCACACGCTTCTATGCAGTCAGTCAGTGGGAGAGCATTTTGAGGTTACAAACCAAATAAGAAGAAGCATTTGTCGCGTAGTTTCGCGTTGTTTACCAGAGAAAAGTGCAGTTGCATGTATGGTTGGGCTGTTGACGGAATGAAATGCAGGCCAAACGTGGTGGGTTGCTGTGTGCTTGTTTTGATTATTTGTTTGCTTTGGGTGAAATCAAATTCAAGTTCAGCAGAGATGTGTTTTTTTTTTCAGTGTGTGCCAGAATTTGATGACCCTTTTTTGTATATAAGCTAATGCACACTGGCTCCAAATTCCAAGTATTGAGCATGAATAAATTTGTGTCCAAATCATCAGTTAAGATAAATTTTTCGGTTAAACCTATCAAGAGAAAGGACGCTTGCAATGCTGAGTTTCACAATTGTTTCAAACTACTCGACAGCTCTAAAATTTGAAACTGTCAAAATTGAAACTGCAACATGATCAATGCAACACATAGTTTTGAAAAGTGTTTGGTATTCTTCCCTACATATGTGTGCGTGTGCAAAGTTTGCTTGCTTCGGTGATTTTAACACAAACGGAGAAGAAGATTGTGATTCAAAAACGTGTTTCATGGAACAAGATGATTAAAAAAACGTAATCTAGTGTCAGGTAACGAGCTCGTACTACGAGAAGTTCGGACGATTATGCTGTCGAAACATGTAAAGAAAGTTCCATCTGAATACACCTTCTTTCCTTTATTTAACGTCGGTCTCTGTTCCGCAATCTAGTGCCAATCACCGACGGACATCGATTGCCATCCATTGACGGCAATCGAATGTGCAGAAAGGCAGCAGAATATCCTAAGAATTTCATGGAGATCACTGATCATCTACAGCTTTTTAAATAATTTATAATTATGCTGGTGTTATGGTTAAATGTTTGAGAGAAGTGATTTGAATTTTTGGACAGTTGAAGATGTTTCGAATAACCATATATATTATATTAATAATATGATCGACTTTTTTGCTAAGCTGGCGAACCTAATTTTTAGCGAGCGAAAGCGCCTCTGTGGTCAAAGAGGCTACCAATGTATTTGTTTATCTTCACGCGGGGTAAACCAAATTACAATTTATGCGATATTTCAAATGTATTTATGTCTGCATAGTTTATTATCCGATGTAAACAATGATACGTCACACACATTTTCATGCAATATACAAAATGTAATTAAGGAAAATAATTTGAATTTTATGTTTGTAATAAGTGCTATATTTGTGCCCCTCGTTGTAATTTAATGATTGTTGCTGGCCATTTTCAGCGCTAGATGGTGCGTGAAGCAATTTTTTTTTGGCTATTGCAATTTTAGGAAAAGGCATGAATGGATCATCTTGTTAATCTTTATATATAGAAATGAATTTTTGTCTGTCTGTCTGATCCTTATAGACTCGGAAACTACTGAACCGATCGGCGTGAAAATTTGTATGCAGGGGTTTTTGGAGCAGGGAAAGGTTCTTATTATGGTTCGAGACCCCTACCCCTTCTGTAAAGGGGGGCTCCAATACAATTGTAACAGAAATTTCTGCATAACTGGAGAACTAATCAAGCAAATGGAACCAATTTTGACATGTGGAGGTCATATGGGGTTACCCCTTAGATAAGAGGGGGGGGGGCAACGAACAATATTGCATGCTTTTTTTAAATTGGCGCATAAACTCAAGCTAATATTGAATCCCGAGCAAGGCCGAGCACACTCAGCTAGCAGGATATATTTGGAATAATGCTTGATCATCCTGAAGTATCGAACAAATATCCAAAGAATAATGTCTGAGTCTCGAGGTTTCATAAGAGAATATCTGAGGGATGCAATTTAATTTTTTGGATACCTTCAGAATGGTACCTATTTAACCTGAAAGCTTGAACAAATATGCTAAGGATTTAATGGAGATATCTGATCACCTGATGGCGTTTGGAATAATTTCTGAGCTACCTGGTATCACAAGAGAATATCTGAGAGACGTAATTTGGATATTACAAGATCGTCAGAATAATTTATCAACCAGAAGTATTGAAAAGAATATGCAGGGAAGTTTTTGGAGATCACTTATCATCTGGAAATTAGAAGTCATCTGGTTTCCTGAGAGAATATATGAGAGACATTATTTGAATTGTTGGATGGTTTGGGATCTTCAGAATAGTATCTGATCAACAACCTGAAGACTTGAAAAAAATATATATTGAGTACTTTATCGAATACAACAAATCAAGAAGACTGGCATCTTTTCCATTTTCTCATACAAACGCTATGAGACAGGTACAATCACGTCATCTGCCGATCAAAGGTAAATGTTTCGAACGAATTTGATAGCAAAGATTACATCCTCTGAAGAAAGGTTTGTGTATTTGCTCATTTTTCTATGCGTTGCTTCCACCTTCACCAAATATTATAAATTAACAATATGGTTCACTTCCAGAATTCCGTATATTTCTGAAAAGACGCATAAGTAATACCCTCTCCCGGTGAGAAAGGTGACTAAAAACATTCGTGGCCTTATTATTTAAGCGTGTAATCAATTCATAAGTTTAGTCAAATAAAAGGTGTGGCAAACAGTATTAGCTTTCTCATGCATGTTACACGCCTACCCTGACGTCATGAAATTATGCTACGTTCAGACTATAGTTGATAATAATAACGTAATAAGGTAATATAATATGATATCAAAAGTGCCTAAATAACGTGATATCTGCTATCCAGCTTTCCATGCTCGGTAATGGCGGCCTGTTTGTATGAATAAATCAAGGGGGGCGACACATCTAAATCTCAATTCTAGATGCTCAAAAAATCTCACACTAGCGAATAAATCTTTGAAAAATCTTCTTTAATTTCTCGCATCTACTTGCATCGCGCATCATCTTTTTGCAGGAAATCTTCAAAATCATGATAAATCTTCTTTCTATCTACTCAGTGACGCGCAGCTAGCCACAGCAAAACACAATATTTCATGCATCGTAGATAGAGTCGCCCCCCTCGGAATAAATTCATCCTTCACTGTGCTTTTTGACACTAACTGGAGGGCGTATGTTGTTCCATTTTCTTCTGTTCCTGGGAGAGGGAAAGGGAAGGGGTTGATATTCGAACATCCAGATAGTGTCAAAAAGCACAGTGAAGGATACATTTATTCATAAAAACAGTCCGCCATTACCGAGCATGGAAAGCTGGATAGTTTGAATGTACAATAAGCTTAGAGGTAATAAAAAAAAAACAAAAGAAAATGCAGATTATATCTGCCATCCCTCTTTACATACCACATTGGAAACTGACAGGAAGAAAACTTTCAACACGCTAATAATCGTTAACGCAATTTTGGGTAATAGATCAACAAACACGGTAAGAAAAAAACACTCAAAAATACTCAAAAACAAAAAAATTAAAATAAATTCGATTTTCAGTTAAAAATACTCAACCGAGTATTCAACCGTCATGTTTTCACCATTGGAAAATTTCAGCTTATTTTTGGATGAAAATCATAGCAACCTGCGCTGCCTTTGATACTGTCATTTTTGTGTGCTTCATCGCCTTCGTTCGTGCTCCATTATTGGCGTTGACGGCACCGTCGAAAAATGGTCTCTTCTAGAAATGATTGACAGTTTCTTATGGGATTTTTCGATGAAGTGAAAGGATAGTACCATAGAGGTAACTCTAATACCCCGTTCACATTACAGCGTATATCACGAGATATACGCTGTCTTGCAATGAGCACTCATACATCTAGTTTTCACTGGAAATCCTATGTATGAGTGCTCATTGCAAGACAGCCTATATTACGTGATATAGGCTGTAATGTAAACGGGGTATAAGACCAGAAGGTCCCGAAAAAATGTGCTCAACTTTTTGGTTCAGTTCTAGTACTATCTTCGGTCCCAAGCTAATCGATGCACCCCTCGAAACATAGGAAAATCCACGAACCCCTTATTTTATCTGTCAAACTTCCATACGGAATCAAAACAAACATAGTGTAGTACTAGAATTTCGACTAGAATAGGGTACGTTAATCGATTTGCTTTGCAATAGGCTATTCAAGTAGTGAATCAATTTAAAATCGTTAGCGTATATACTAACCCTTGAGTTTTAATAAAACAGCAAAAAAGGTTATCTTCCATTTAATTCCACTTAATTAATTTTGGTATCCATGACAGATACGTATTTCGACTACAATGTGCAGTCTTCATCAGTGTCATTCCCACTAAAGAACTTATCAAAATCTAACCCGCTTAAGTACTCATCCCCTAGGTAAAAAAGTCAAGATCATAGGTATAAAAATGAAACTACAATGTGTTGAATCGGAACCTACCTAACTAATAAAAACCAAAGATTTAAGTAAGCTAAAGGAGAAAAATCTATACAACTCTCTAATAAGGAAAATCCCCAAAGGCTTGGTAGCCATCATAATGAAGTAATGAAATTGGGTTGTTAGCGGAATGCTTTAATAAAACAGCAAAAAAGGTTATCTTCCATTTAATTCCACTTAATTAATTTTGGTATCCATGACAGATACGTATTTCGACTACAATGTGCAGTCTTCATCAGTGTCATTCCCACTAAAGAACTTATCAAAATCTAACCCGCTTAAGTACTCATCCCCTAGGTAAAAAAGTCAAGATCATAGGTATAAAAATGAAACTACAATGTGTTGAATCGGAACCTACCTAACTAATAAAAACCAAAGATTTAAGTAAGCTAAAGGAGAAAAATCTATACAACTCTCTAATAAGGAAAATCCCCAAAGGCTTGGTAGCCATCATAATGAAGTAATGAAATTGGGTTGTTAGCGGAATGCTTTAATAAAACAGCAAAAAAGGTTATCTTCCATTTAATTCCACTTAATTAATTTTGGTATCCATGACAGATACGTATTTCGACTACAATGTGCGCTAACAACCCAATTTCATTACTTCATTATGATGGCTACCAAGCCTTTGGGGATTTTCCTTATTAGAGAGTTGTATAGATTTTTCTCCTTTAGCTTACTTAAATCTTTGGTTTTTATTAGTTAGGTAGGTTCCGATTCAACACATTGTAGTTTCATTTTTATACCTATGATCTTGACTTTTTTACCTAGGGGATGAGTACTTAAGCGGGTTAGATTTTGATAAGTTCTTTAGTGGGAATGACACTGATGAAGACTGCACATTGTAGTCGAAATACGTATCTGTCATGGATACCAAAATTAATTAAGTGGAATTAAATGGAAGATAACCTTTTTTGCTGTTTTATTAAAGCATTCCGCTAACAACCCAATTTCATTACTTCACCTTGAGTTTTGTTGTTCGGATTGTAGAAGTCGGAATCTTGAAAATGCAAAGAACAAATTAGACTGCTCTTGTTGAGTGACGGGTTGCGACAGAAGTTTGTCCAGGCATCCACTTCCCTAAAATTTTGTAAACTTCGGTATGCCTTAGCTGAAATTTACTATATTTCCAAATGAAGCATTAATCCGGAAGAAAGAAATCCTAGAAGGGTCTTCTTTCTAGCTGGAACATCCAGAAACATCGCACAATGATCGACCCATAGCGTTAAAAAAAAATCATTAACCAAAACGATCCAGATATTTTAAATGTTTAGCTAACAGAGAAATTGACATGCAAACAACTCTAAATTGAGTAGAATTCACTTCTTCTACATACTATTCTGATTCCACCCTGAGACTAGGTAGACGGCACCCATTCTTATGTGCAGTAAGGAGTTGGCAGAATCTGAGTAAACCGGTTTTATTACGATGAGTAAAATGTACCCAAATTCTGGGGAAATGGCTAAAATCGCATGTTTAGAATGATGCACGTATAAAAGGGAAATTTTTGCGGTGTCCAAATACCCTACACGGTTCGAAAAAGTACCCAAAATTAAGTTCTTTTCACTCATCTCGGCACTATAGTGCAGGAACCGCAAATTTTCCACTCGTTTTCTACCCAAAAGTAAGTTAGTTGTACCCAACAGTAGGTAAATAAAACGTTGGGTTCCCACACTTTACTACCCTTGTTGGGTGGTTTTGCTCCTCCGTTTTTGACAACATTAGAAAGAGAAAAGGAGACAAACTAGTCAAAAGTAGGTAAAAATGAACTGGCCAGTGGTTACTTTTTTCTTACCGTGTACAATACTGTGGACCCCCGCTAATCTGAATGACACTTCGTGCATATAAACGGGTTTTATTTTTATTTTGAGCTTCTTGTAACCCTATGACCATTAGAAATTTGAGTTTCTGGTAGCCACATTTGCGGTTTTGTTTTGATTCTGCTTTCCATTTTGCATCGTTTCATTCCACTCTATTATTTATTACGCAATTACAGCGGAAGCGGAACGGCAGCGCAAAAAGCGGAAAAGCCCAATCTGAGTAAGCCTACTTGTCGGATTGAAAACTATTCAGAACAAAATTGACTCCGGCTAGGCATCTTGATGTCATTTTTGACAACTGCCAAACTGCTCATAAAGACGATAATGAATAAAAACTGAAAATGTTCATGCATTGGTTTCTTACCATTCCCATATATTCGAAAGTGACTGGCCCTCTGGATGTGGATGATGTCAAAAACAACAAAACATGATGAATTCAGTACATGGGACTTTACTTACTTTTGGCTTCCCACATAGTACCTAGTTGGGTGAAATAAACTTTTTTTCCTTGATTTGTTTTCCGTACTGAATACCAATGCTACCGACGCCCGAGAAGCAGTTCGTGATCAGAGATTTTGTACCTCAGAAAATCCCGGCGACGCTTGAGATATAAACTTAATTTTGACCATTTTTTTCTTACCGTGTGCTTAAATTTTACTCAATAGTGAGTTGTTTTTGATAGCCTTGTTACGCTCAATTTACAGTGTACTAGTCACCTTTCGCGTCACTAGAGCCGCTAGTGTCGGGAAAAATCGTGTCTTGAGGATAATAGAAGAGTGAACCATATTGTTAATTAAATTAACAATATAAATTTTATAATATTTGACCTTCACTGAAGCGCAGCGGTCAAGCGTATCTGTCGCTTGGATTCTGGCAATGTTGCCAGTCTTCTTGATATGATGTCTTCGACTTTATGGAGATCTCTGATTACTTGAAGGGTTATGAAATAATTTCTGAGTCGTTTTTTATCACATGAGAAAATATCTTAGGGATGTAATTTGGATTGTTGATTATTTTATAGAGATCGCAGATCATTTGATGATCTTTGAAACGATTTTGAAGCAACCTGGTAAGTTGGGTGAATATCTGAGCGACGTGATTTAAATTGTTGGACAGTTGAAGATCTTCAGAATAATACTTGATCAACATCAAGACTAGCAAAAATATCATGAGAAGTTTTTCAAGATCTCTGATCACCTGAAGGTCTTTGCAATATTTTGTGAGTCACCTGGTATCATGAAAGAATATCTGGGATATGTCATTTGAATCGTTGGTTGATTGCACAATAGTACCTGATCATCCTGCAGTCTTGAAAAAGTATCCAGAGGGCTTCATGAAAATCTTAAAATACATGAAGGTCTTCGGAATATTTTCAGCGTCACCTGGGATAATGAGAGAACATCTTAGAGGTGTGATTTGCATCGTTAGATATTTTCAGCATGATACCATATAAACCTGAAGTCTTGAAAAAGTAACCTGAGGTTGTCATGAGGGATCAGAATGATTTCTGGGCAACCTGGTAACATGAGAGAACATCTAATGAACGAGATTTTAATTGTTGGGCAGTTGAAGTAGAAGAATACCTGATCTTCCTGAAGTCTTGAAACAATATCAAGAGGACTTCATGGAGATCTTAGAACACCTGAAGATCGGTTGAATAATTTCTTAGCAGCCTGGTATCGTATGAGAGAAAATCTGTGATCGCGCACGGTAGGACCAGATTTGTACGTTGTGTGATAATTAATTGAAACGAGAACTATTATTTGACCGTCCTGCCATGGCGGAGGTATGAGAACTATAAACGTTTATTTATTGGAACATAACAAGGAAACTACAAAACAAGCAATGACAATGATATGGCAATGGTGGCATCTATGGGTAGGTATAGCAGCTACTTTATGTTAAGGGTAGAAGCTGTAGTAGTCGCCTGCAAGAACAATCTGTATGATGTAAAAGACGCAAGCGCGTTCATAAAAAATCTCTGAAGATTCATGTATTTCCATGAAGTTCTACGCTATGAAATTTCCAGAAATTCTGTGATGTTCCCCGATCTTTTATAAAAATACTTCTTACTTTTATGAAATTAGCTGAACTTAATGATACTCCATGAAACATTTTTAAAATATAAGTTTCATAAAGTTTACTGTTCTCTATGAAGTTTTCCGATTTTTTTGTGAATCTTCGAACTTCTAAAAAATATCTTCAATCTTCTCAGAAGTTCCCCAAACTTCTGTAAATTTCCCAAATTTCTATTAAATAAGTCCTCTCAACTACTACAGTCACTGATGTTGTGTAAAAAAGTCTAAATTTTCAAGGAAAGAAAAAACAAAACATACCCTCTGTCTACAATCCATGGAAACCATAAAAAAAACAAATTCAATCAATATTTTCAATTCAAAATCAAATTTTTTTTTATATCATTATTTTTTTTTCTAAAAAGTAGTTTTGTTAACCTTTTAATGATATTTTGATCTTCAGTGGTCCCAGTGGTTCAAAAGTTATGCATTTTTGAAAAAAAGGCTTTTTAAAAAAAAAAATAAAAAAAAAAATCGTTTTTTGGACCACCCTAACATGGAAACGGTCACCTTAATGACAAAATAAGCAAGTAAGTTCTAATATTTTGCGATAAGGAACAGAACTTTAAAAAATCGAAATTTTGAGATCCACTATATTGTTTTGCTATGGAATGGCGGAATAATAATAACAATGAAAACAAGTCTCATAGAACCACCACATCCAATGCAGAGTTTATACCTGGTAACTTGAGAATTTGAAGTAATGTCAGAGGGTTTCCAGAGGAATCCAAGAGAGCTTTCGAAATAAGACCAGAGAAAGTCCAGGGGACTCCCGTGAAATTGCAGAGATATTTCTGAGCAAGACTAGAAGACATTCAAGAAGTCCCTTAGAGAAAGTCCACAGATCTTCCAGAAAAAATTAGAGGACTTTCAGTAAGAAAGTCCTGCTACAGGGAAAGTCCCGATAAGATCCAGAGAAATTCCTACCATGTTCCAGGGAAAGTGCTGAAGGTTTCCAGGGAATGTCTTCAGCTCAGAGCATTTCAAGGACAAGTCCAGGAAACTTCTATGGAACATTTCCAGCCCAAAAAATGACCATTTTGTCTTGACCGTTTCCAATTTGAAGGAAACTTTGCTTATATGTTTACAACCATTTTAATTTTAATTTTCATTTAAATGTGTTTTTTTCTTCTTAAAAGAATCATTTTAAAACGGAATATTTAAAAATGGATTTAATATCTGACGAAAATGTTATCTGAGAAGAAGTTGTAAGTAATTAAATGTTCTTGGATAAAAAATACACTGAGAAGAAACGACGATTTTCTCCTATGCCTCCCAATTCAATTTTAGTAATAGTTTTTGTGCAACGGTTAAGCAACAATCAATACGAAACTAACGATTTAAAATTGGCTCACTACTTGACTAGCCTATTGGTCCCAAGCAAATCGATTACGTACCCCATTCTAGCCAAAATTCTAGTACTACACTATTTTTGTTTTGATTCGCTATGACAGTTTGACAGATAAAATGAGGTACAATTGGATTTTCCTATGTTTCGAGGGGTGTATTGATTAGCTTGGGACCGAAGATAGTACCAGAGCTGAGCCAAAAAGTTGAGCACGTTTCTTCGAGACCTTTTGGTCTTAGAGTTACCTCTATGGGTTAAGCCTGACAGCCATCGTATCTGAGAATTTTTTTGTTGTTAATAATCAATCATGGAAATTACGTTTAGTTGTTGGGCATCGGCATTTTAGAAAAGTCCAGAATGTTGAAAATACATAGTTTCCTATTTATGAAACTCGCAATTGCTTGAGAACGGATGAACTGAGGCAAACACTTTATATACGCTTACTTGTTTAAACTAGTGCATTGAATCGATAAGGCATAAGGCATCATCCATTCCAAGCATCAATAACCCCCCGTTATCGCTTACCCTCACACACCATTGTCTTTAGGACTATCAAGACTACCCAACTACCCAAAAAGAAGTGAAGTGACTATACAAGTCATTTTCTTTCTAATGCCACTTCAACCTACTTATGCTTATATCATATCGTATAAGTCAACCGCCCGCAATAAATTGTTAACAGTCTCCTGTCGTTGTACAATACTTCACGGATTGAACCAAAGACACCCATTTCTTCCCTCAATTGTGCTCGAGCCGGGCACTCCACCAATAGATGATTTACATCTTACACCGCACCGCATCCCTGGCAGTAGGCCACACTGCCGCTAAAACGAGGTCCATGTGTGAGCCGTGTATGACCAATCCTCAGCCGAGTCAGAACTTTCTGATGTCGAGAATTGGGTACATCTTTCCACTCTTGTGTAGTGTTCTTGATTCTACGCAGGAATGCATCACGGTTGTTATGCCAAGATATATTCCATGCGTATCGCGAGGTTTGCTTCACCCAGCGGTTAGCGTCACTATAGGGCACCGAAGTGACCTCTAGCTGAGCAAGACGACCCTTGGTTATCTAGTCTATCAGCAGCCTTATTCCCTGGTTTACCTGCATGTCCAGGTACCCATACAAAGGTTATGTAAGCGTACCGCTGCACCTCCAACAACCACGGGTGTCCAACCTGCCCATGCTCAAGGGCAGAAAGACAACTCGCTGAGTCAGAGAATACAACGGCCTGAGACCCGTTTGCTAGCCTACAAGCTTGCAGGAGAGCATAGGCCTCAGCTGAGAAGATACCACAGAGACCGGATAACCGGCCGCAGCGGCTTATGGCCTACCCAGACACCCCATAACCAACTTCCTCGTCGATCAAAGAACAGTTCGTAAATAGCATGGGCCTCCCCTCGTATGAGGCAGCAACCTCCCTGAATGCAGCTAGCTTTCGCCACACCAGAGCTAATGGAGGCGAACCAGCCCCAGGCTGAAAGCCTCCCTAATAAAGATAAATCAATCAAATCACACCAGAGCTGGCCCCCGCCCAACACATAGCTTTAACCCTCCAGTCGACTTTCGGTGCAGTAGCATTCCATGCCCGTTGCCACACACCTACTCCCGTCAAGTCGTTCCACCATCCTCTCGCCCTAGCAACCGTGGGCCTGTCATTGAGGATGGGATCCCATTGCAACAACCTCAGCGCCTTAGTGACCAGGTCTTCGTTGACAACATTCACCAAAGGTACCTTTCCATTCTCCACCAATAGGGAAGCTATTGGTGAAGACCTCAACGCACCACTACAAATTCTGTACGCCTCATTGTACTAATAGCGAATTCGTTTATTATTCAGTTCCAACTTGGATCGGGTATCAAGATTGGGTCTGCTTGTTTTCTGACAAACGTCAGTTTGATCGTTTGTTTTTAAAACCCAGCTCAGGTTGAGGTTCGCACTGACAAAAAGTTCGGTTTCGCACTGGGTTGGAACTGGTTCCAACCCCGATAATCTTGAGCAGGGAGACACCACCCCTGCTCCGTAAAGGATGCTAGGGACAACCAAAGCCCTAGCAACCTGTACGACGAGAGGCTTCAGAGAAGCGACCATTCAGGGTCCAAAGGATATTCAACTTGCTGTTGACGTTATCCTTCACCAACTTGGCGTGCTTAACAAATCGGAGTTTGTTATCAATAGTGACACCAAGCAGTTTCATCTCGCGCACGGCCTTGACCGCATGCTCACCGATACTAACGAATAGCAGACTCGGTCTATGATGATGACCAAAGCAGACGTGCAACAGTTTGGACTTCTCGGGGGAAATCACAAACCCAACACAAACCTAATACAAGTCAACGACGGACTGCACTGCATCCTGCATCTTATGCCTAACCACCCTAACGTATTTACCCAATACGATGAGGGTAATATCACAGACAAACAGACATAACTCCCGCAAGTTGTTCATCGAACAAGCATTTAACGGTCAATTTAAAAGTTTCTTAGTTGGTAGTACCACCACCTGTGGCGCGCATAGTAAATTCCCTTGCGTTTGACGTTTACACACTACCGCCATCTGTTCTGAGTACTACCCACCACAGTGTACTCAACAGATGGCGGTAATGTTTTAGCGACGATGTTTTACAGTGAGAAATATTCAATGTGTTATGTCTGTTTGTCTGTGGTAATATCATCGGCGTACACAATAATGCCGATCCATAGCCGCTTCGAAATGCGTGTTGCTGTGGGTGGATCCGTCCTTGCTTCTCCAGCTCAGTTGACAGACGACGATTAACCATTCGCTCGAGTGGTTTTTCCCATGCAGCTCAGCAGGGTTATCGGTCGATAACCATCCGTTTGGGTTCTATCATTCCCAAGCCAGAGGTGGTGATTCCTGTTCCGGTCTATACAAATCTTTCGGTTGGAACTCATAGCATATCATTGCACTTGATACAAAATAAATATACAAATTTATGCTTTGGTTGGCATATAGCAAAGAACACAAAGTAGAAAGCACTTCTAGGGCAAGTCCAGACCAAGTCCAGAATATCTTAAAATCAAGGTAAGAGCGCATACATAAATGACGCTGTCAATCCCCCTTTTTCCTCGAAGCGTATTGTCCGTGGCCTGGATTAGTGGTTAACATTCATGCCTCTCATGCTAAAACTTGACCATAAAAAAATATGCCTAATATACACACTTAGATTATTTCTCAGATTTCTGTGAAATTTACCGAAATCTCAATTGCTGAACGTTTGGTAAACAGTTCGGTAATCTTTCACAGTTTTCCTGTAATTTTTCACTGATATTGCCTACAGCAAAGCCAACAAAGCCAGTGCAAGTTTAACATAATTTGAAGGCCTTGGATTTTATGGGGCCTCAGATAGCCTGGTCAGTAAAGGCACGGCATTACCAAGCCGGAAGCGGTGGGTTCGATTCCCGGTCCGGTCGAGGAAATATTTTGGGTTGGAAATTTTCTTGACTTCCCTGGGCACTGTTGTCGTATCATTGTGCTTGGCACACAAACAATATACAATTTCAGGCTTTGGTTGGCCACCGAAAGCTCTCAATTACCAGCTGTGAAAGTGCTCAAAGAACACTAAAGGGCCACCCACAATAGTCCGTCACCGTCAGCGTCAACGCATCCATCATGTACTAAAAATGCTGACGGACGCATTGAAGCAGTGCTTGCGCACAATCATGCGTCACGTGTTACGTTTTGACAGTAGCATAATCTCGTTTTGATCATTTGTTTTGGTAGAAGATTTAATATGTATTTTAAAAAAAAGTACGAACATTCTGAATTTGGGAGGCGATTGGTGAATGGCGAGTTGGATTTGCCAGCACCGGGCAAGTTACCAGGCTCAAATGAAGTGATGCCGTATATCATTGTTGGGGGTGCCGCATTTCCTCTTAATAATAACTTGCTCCGGCCATATCCAGGTGTTGACCTACCTCCAATTCAAGACAACTTCAATCAACGGCTGTCCAGAGCCAGGAGGGATGGTGATGGGAACATCAGTGAACCTGGTGAATGGTGTACATTAGTTGTTCCTCTGAGATGTATTAACTCTGCGGCCCTTCAGAGAGACAACAATGCGACACGATCTGCATACGTTAACCGAAATGTGTTGGCCAAACATGTATTCACACAATATTGTTTAAGGATATTTTTTTTTTTTTTTTTTTTTTTTGTTTTTTTTTTTTTTTTTTAAGTCACCCAAGAACTCTTGGGTCATTCGTGACTTGTTCGGGGGTGAGCGTTGAACTCATGACTTTGGCGTGAGTGGTATGGATCTTAACCACTACGCCGGGGTCGCCCCCAGTTTAAGGATATATAAAACATTGCAATAGTTTAAATTGTATACAAAGCTATTTCACTAGTTGTATTTTATTGAAAAAAATCACTGAAATTTGTTTGGGAATTGGGGTTGGCCCTTCTTACAAATGCAAATTCCTACTAACAATGTTTTCCATGATGTGTTCAAAGCAACACGGCACAACATACGCTTCTGATTACGCTGATGTAAAAAACAGCAACATGACGCTGTGTCAATTTTGAAAATTTTCAAAATTTAGCACAGCGTCAGCGTTTTAGTACTGGCGCGCACTGAGCGCAACGCATCTTTGTGGGTTGCTAAACTGAATAGCGTTGGCTCAAACCAAGCTGTCAGTTGACGCTGACGGTAACGGTGACGGTGACGGACTATTGTGGGTGGCCCTTAATGCAGTTTTAGTTTGAAGCGAACCCTCACCCGGGTTGCAACCTAAGAGCTGTCAAACTGATAGTTTGAGCGTCAGCTACGAACCAAGCAACCTGAAAAACGACTAGGTTCGAACTCGAATTTTTTTCGAGGTTCATCAGTTTTACACATACCTACATTCAAAACTTAAGGTATGGGTGAAATGTCAAAAAGGTAGACAACAAAGTCGGTCAGAAAATATTGAATTGTTATGAGCTTCTATATCGATTTTTATTTTGCGATGGTATTCGGGTCTTTTTCGGCCCAAACGCGCTATTTAAGTGACTGTAACTCTGAAGTCAAAAGGTCGATGATCTTGAAATTTGGTGACTTTTCCTAACTTCTGGTAAAGTTTCAAGGGTTTTGAAGTACGTACTGTGTCTCAAAAAAAAAAAAAAAAAGTCACACGCCCGGCTTCTGGGTCGGTAGATGGAAGCGAAAAAATTTCCTCCCGTCATTATTTTTGGATTTTGCGTTGTTCCGGATTTTGTTTTCAACAGTAGAGTGATATTGCTGACGAACGGATACTTGAATTTCCTGAATCGAGTTCCACAGTGTGCGGATTATGTCGGACGGCCAAGTGGTGTTTCAAGATTAAATTCCGGACATTCCGTGCAAGCTCTACCACAAACTGGATTACCCCGTGAAGCGGACCGTCTACAATTGTGACTTCCCCTCTAACACATCACGCCAGCTTGTTGGGTTAACTTGGCCAGATTTGGTGAGTTCGTTCCATTTTGTCCTTTATAACATTTTCATACCTAATTTCCGAGTACTAGTACTAGTACTAGTACTAGTGATACTACAAACATTTCCAATTCATTTAATACGTGTCAATCAAGCAATATAGCTTGATTGAAAGTTCCAGTACATGTACATGTACATGTACATGTGATTTTCAATCTACCTGCAGCAAAGGGGAATGCGAGACATCTATAGTAACTGCACGGAAACAAATCCGATTCCATTTTCATGAATAAGAAATCATGAAATGGAAAAACTTGCCATCCCATGAAATCATAACAATGATTCATGATTTCGTCATGGAAATTCATGATTTCATAATGCAGTGGAATCAAGGCCGCTACAAGCGTTACACGTACTTGGCAAACCGTGTTCATAAACCGCACTACATAGGTATCTCTTATACGCCTTTTGTCTTTCTTCTTATACATGTACTGATAGTCTAGTGGTCAAAGACTGGGTTTTATAATCTCAAGGTTCTTGGTTCGAATCCAGTCTGATGCTTTATTCTATTCTTTTTACATTTTTTTTTTGGTAAAAGTTAAACCCATGAATTTTAGATCATGATTTCAAATCGGATGATTCATGATTTTGGGTATGTTTGCTGCGTTACGCAAAAGTTGCTCATGGTATCATGAATATTATTCATGGTGTATTTTCATAACATGAAAATACGCTTTGTTCATGAAATCATGAGTCATTTTCCTCATTTCGGAGATCGGATTTTTTCCCGTGTGCACAAACCTCTTTTTGCCATTTAAGCGGTTAGAATGCCATTTGATCATCATGACCGCACGGAATCAACTACAATCCGGAGTGAGTTCAGGAGAATCGAAACCGGCTGTTCTGCGAAGAAATTTTTGTGAAAATATGATGCTGCGCCATATGTCATATGAGCCATCGAGTACTCCGGGACAAGTAGTCTCCAGAAGATCCAGAACACTCGTAGAAATGGTCCAATTATTAAATTCATTCATTACTTTACCTGAATATACGATGTGGAAATATTATTTGAACCATCCATGACCTCACGCTGGTCCTATAGAAAATCCGGAACATCCGTCAGAACCCCAAGACTGCAATCAGCGTATCGATTCATGGTGGCATGGTTGGTTCATGGCATTGTGATGATCGATTTTTGTAATTTAGTCACCATTCGATAGATATAGGAATCTACTTTCAAATGAAGTAGAAAGTTATCTTATTGGACCTGCATTTGGCCAACCGGATCGAAAAAAAAAACCGTGGCTCCTGAGTATCGATTCATGTTGGCATGGCTGGTTCTCGGTAATGCGTCCAACAAATTTTAAAATTAAGCCCTATTTTGAAAGGACATAGGCTTTTCAGCGAAACAGATAGTGAATCGATTGGACTTGTTGTTGGCCAGCCGGACCGAGAAAACTAGTGAGAGGATTATGGTCTGAAGATTCCCGAAAAACTCCGAGAACTCCGTGTACGGTCAATTCTTGAAAGACAGCCTAGAGATAAGAGATTTTTTGTAATTTGTATAGAATCTTCAGCATAGCTATAACAAGCAATCCTTAGACCGATTCTGTTACTGGGTGGCCAGAAAATGGTTCTATGATTATCCCGAATCACCGCAAGTATTGTCAATTTTTAAATGTGGTACGAGACGTACGCGGTTTTGTTAAACTGGATACAATTTTGATCAAAGATGAAATATTCCATTTCAATAGTGATCCTGCTACTTACTGTCCATATTCCTCATCCTGTTGGATTATGTCTCCTTCATGGTCATAAATTAGCTCGTAATTCATGGTATCCATTTGCGTGCATTCAAATAAATTTTTTGAAAATGAAAAATGGCAGCGGACTCAATTAGCAGCGAACAAAGGAATGTCCAGTGCATATTTAAAATGAAAACTCTGAAAACTGCTTTTGATGCAATCCCTTGGCAGCTAGCTGTCATTGCCTTTTTGACTATTCTATTTCAAGTCACACATTTCAGTTCACCCAGTTCACTGCGAGAGTGAAATTAAAAAAAAAACTAACCCTGTTTCGAACCTGGTTCATAAAACTAAAACGGCATAAGTTGAGAGCCGGCAAAACGCTCGCTACAGAACCGAAAAAACTCTCGCGATAAAGAAGAATAATAATAATAAGAACAAAAAGAAGAAGATGAAGAAACAGTGTAAATTTTTTTTAGGTTTGAAAAGTTCACAAAATCTGTGGTAGCCAGAACAGAGAGCTGGTAAAAGTGCAACAGCACTTTATATTCTTATACAGCTGTAAATTTACAATGATAGAAATGCTCAAATTGATGCTCATTTTCTATTCAAACGTCCCAAAGAGCACACACACATAACCACCAATTCGATTATCCTTGAGCTATCAACAACGGCAGACAAAAGGTACTACCGAACGTCGGTTGTATCACCTGAAGGATAGTTGGTCATTAGCACGATCTTGCTTATCACGTTTATAAGCTACGGCTATAATCTTACACTGACTGACTGGTGCGTTTAATCGGTTAAATGCTGCTTCGCCGAACACTTCCATTCAGTCAGTCATTGGCTATTGGTGACCGGTTCTGGTCGTCAACACACCCATAATAATAACACACCCATAATAATACACACCGTGAAGCCAAAAGCCGGGGCACCGAACGCACCGAGAGCTTGACCGTGCAGTTCTTTGCCCTCAGAGCTCTCCGGTGGCGGAGCTACCGTAGACACCGTGCACATAGATCTAAACTTCGATCGTGTACCCCCGCTCATAACATACGATAAAACTTTTTTGTTTACATTACCGTCCACTGGAGTGACGTTTGTATGCGCACATGAGACCGTTTTTCAAACCAACTACCCAGGTTCCGAAAGAGAAGACCAGACGCCGCCGCCGTCGTCATCATCATCTTCTCCTCCACTCCATAAATTGATGCAAGTTCACGAGAGTCGCATGTCCACGCCAAGTATAAACAACAATCGTCTGTAGGTACGAGACTCTTGGCTGGACGATCGGATGGGACTACGTCTGCTGTCTTCCTTTTCCATTATGCATAGTTTTGATGGGTGCTCCGTGGTCGAGGCCGTCCTAAGGAAACAAACCTCGTCGTTTGCGTCTTCCCGCGATCCAGTAAATTGGATTCTATTAAATTTGCTAAGCGAACCCCTCTGACTAACTGCCGGCCGGCCGGTTGTTTTGATCACGTTGACTTTGGTTGATGGCATGGCGCCTATGCTGGGTCCATCAATTGTGCCGAGCTGTCATAAATAAATGCGTGCGTGTGCAGCATGCGATCGACGACAGCGACGGCGCCAAGATTTCCGTATTTCTCTATATACCATACACAGTGAAGCTCTATTATTTTCTTAATGAGCGCAATCGAATAGATTAGCCTAATCCGTGCAGATCGAATGGACTCGTTTGATTGAAACATCACTCTCATTCATGGATGTGACGTGGGGTGGCTGATTGTTGAGCTGGGATGGGACCTTCGATCACCATCTATAGAGCAGCACGCCGCCAAGTCGATTGTACAAATATTTTCTTACACGAAAAAGGTAGCCCGCAACTAGTACTTGTTTGGATCGATTCATGTTCGGTTTACGTTTCGATAGGTACTGTCAGTCAGTCGGTGGATTCAAAACATAGCCGAAAATAAACATTTCGAAAGCTGGGAAAGGCTTGATGCCTATAATAGAGTTGATGTTGGTGCGTTACCCTTGCTTTGAAGCGTTTATTTACAATTGGGACACAAGTGATGGATATTTGGATCCACCCTACCGTGAACCGGGTGAGTTGAACGACATCTTGAACTACACGTCACGTTAGTCGGTTAATAGTGTTTATTTCTGGCGACCCAGTGTCAAATTTGGAATGTACGTAAATCGGTCGTTTGAAGCATTTTTGTTGAATGAATGTCGTAATGCGGTTTGCTCATTGAGTGCAGCATTGTTGTCTTGAGTTGGAACAAGTTTACTCCCATTGAAGCACGCTGGTGGTGACGTGATAATCGAGGCCGGTTAAGGAAATATTTTTGGTATTATTGCTAAACGATTTTAAAAGATTCCGCAGGGGAGGCTTTTGATCGATTTGAACGAAATCTTTGAATATTTAGAAGACTACTCATTTGTTTTCAATGAACTGATTTACATGTTTCAAAAAAGGAAATATCTGCGATGGAAATTATTATCTGCAGCTCGATCGCCGGGCCATTAATGTCATCAAGATTATCAATAATAGGCTCCTAACGCTTCTAACGTATCGCAACAATAGGACTGTTTTCCCCATGTGATTTTAAAGCGGTTTGTTTTAGAACTTTACCCAAGTTCCAGAACTAAAATATCCTTTTCTAAACCTAAAGTCTTGAAAAAACCAATAATAGATTTAAGGTGATGAATTTAAATGAAACATTTCTCGCGTAATATTTGAAATTGGCCTATCATTTGTTGTAAACTAAACTTGCTAGGGTCTATACGCGCGAACCGAAGTACGCCCACACAGCAAAAAAATAATTTTGATATCACGTCAAAGTGGATGCACTACAATCATGTCGAAAATATGGTGTAATATTACTTGCTAAAAAGGACAAAATTATCATTAATACAATGCATGAACTGACATTACGCTGCTTTTACTGCATTTGTTTATTTATGTGGTCATAAAAATTACATGAAATTTTCGACATGAGTGTAGTGCATCCACTTTGATGTGATATCAAAATTATTTTTTTGCTGTGCACGCAAACCAACAACATCATCGGATAGAGGAAATTTTCCTCTACCCGATGGTGTTGTTGTTGTAGCCAGTTTTGTTTACAAAAGTGTATAGGCCCTTTTTAAATGTTACACGAGGTTTGATCATTACATAGACCACTAACGCCTACAGAGGGGAGCAATGACAAGCAGATGACTCTCATTTTTATAAGTAAGTTCACTTTTCCCACAGTAATTTACATTCTATAACTACACTGGCCCTTTAAAGTTTATATTATAAACTTCAAAGGGCCAGTGTACACACTTAGAAAAATTCATGTAAATTTAGATGCTCTGAGAGTGACATATACGAGCGTCAATTTTGACATAAATTTGAGTCATAACAAACGCGAAATATAGATTAATCAAACATACTTTTCGTCGAACAACGAACTTTTTAGTCTCGGAGCACTTAATATTACATGACATGTTTGTTTACGTCGCATCTTTTATATCAAAGATAGAGGTCTCCATACACAACAATAGGCTCCTAACGCTTCTAACGTATCGCAACAATAGGACTGTTTCCCCTGTGTGTTGCGATCCCCGCTACCAAATGAGCTAAAGGGTGATACGGTCAAAATTTGGTCAATATCAACTTGACGTATTTCTTTCAATTTTGCATTTAAAAAACCTGAACACCCCTCATTTTGAAGGTGTGTGTGTAGAATGTTGCTCCTATTTTGATTTTGGAATTCACTCTTCAGTTGTCAAAATGCCGTCCAAGCAAGAAGAGCAGCGTATCAAAATTTTGCTCGCGCATCGCGAAAATCCGAGCTACTCGCACGCAAAGTTGGCAAAATCGCTAAAAGTTGCCAAATCAACCGTTACAAATGTAATTAAAGTGTTTGGGGAACGTTTGTCGACAGCCAGGAAGTCTGGATCGGGGGGAAATCGAAAACCGGAAGCCGCTGAGACGACAAAGAGAGTTGCCGGTAGTTTCAAGCGAAACCCTAACCTCTCTCTCCGAGATGCCGCAAATAAGCTGGGTGTATCGTCTACAACCGTGCATCGAGCCAAAAAACGAGCCGGACTATCGACTTACAAGAAGGTAGTGACTCCAAATCGCGATGATAAACAAAATACGACGGCCAAAGCGCGATCCCGGAGGCTGTACACGACGATGCTGACGAAGTTTGACTGCGTGGTAATGGACGACGAAACCTACGTCAAAGCCGACTACAAGCAGCTTCCGGGACAGGAGTTTTATACGGCAAAAGGAAGGGGAAAGGTAGCAGATGTTTTCAAGCACATGAAACTGTCAAAGTTCGCAAAGAAATATCTGGTTTGGCAAGCCATCTGTACCTGTGGCTTGAAAAGCAGCATTTTCATAGCTTCCGGGACTGTCAACCAAGAAATTTACGTGAAAGAGTGTTTGAATAAACGTCTGCTGCCTTTCCTGAAGAAACACGGTTGTTCCGTACTGTTTTGGCCGGATTTGGCATCTTGCCATTACGGTAAAAAGGCCATGGAGTGGTACGCCGCCAACAACGTGCAGGTGGTTCCCAAGGACAAGAACCCTCCCAACACGCCAGAGCTCCACCCAATTGAGAAATACTGGGCTATTGTCAAGCGGAACCTAAAGAAGACAAAAAAAAAACTGCTAAGGGCGAGCAGCAGTTCAAGGCAAACTGGCTTTCTGCGGCGAAGAAGGTGGACAAGGTGGCTGTACAAAATCTGATGGCAGGGGTCAAGCGTAAGGCCCGGCAATTCGGATTTGGAAAAGCGGAAGCCTAACTGAATATTTTTCCTGAATTTTATACTAATTGAACTTGAAAAAGAAATTTAATTTGATTTTTTAAATAAACGATTTCACCGATTTACACGCGTTTTCCCTTGACCAAATTTTGACCGTATCACCCTTTAAACCGTGGTATATGCATAGAGGGTAGTGACCATACCCGGCGATGGAACAACGGTTGCATCGCGAAGTTTTGACTTGACCAGTTTCGTCTATGTAAGGAGATTGACCATTTTCAAATCATGACTAAGCAAGTAAATACTTATGGTGGCACCAGAATGACTAATGAGTTAGTTCAAATTTGATGCCTATAGGAGCTCCATAAAATTCGATGTTTATTTGTACTAACTCTTTGAATATTATAGTGCCACAATAGCTTTTGACATTGCGAATCATGCTTCAAAAATGGCCAATTCCCCATACATTTGTGTATGGCGTCCTTATCTTTATACCCGAAGGAGAAAATCACATTTCCGTTTGTTTCTCCTACGTACGGTTTGCTGCCTCGATATTTGTGTGATCGAATTGATAGAGGAAGTAACTTTCCTAGATATAGACACGCGGACATTTCTTGATCTGTGCTTCAAAAAATTCATTACATACACAACAATAGGCTCCTAAAGGCCGGCGCACAATAGATACGTTTCCAGGTTTTTTGATAGTTAGCCCATGCCTTATCTGCCAAAAAACCTGAAAACGTATGCATTGTGCGCCGGCCCTAACGCTTCTAACGTATCGCAACAATAGGACTGTTTCCTCGAAATGTTTTCAATTTGATGGCCTCGATACATCAAACGTTCAACAACACTTAAGGCCCACGCACATTAGATCCGGATCGGACGCGTTGCGGCAAAGTGACAGCTAAATCTATTGTCTAACTGTCAAATTTACGTCAACGCAACGCAAATGGATCTAATGCGGGTGGGCCTTTACAGAATTTTAGTACTAGGAAACTAGAAACACTGGAATAAGAGACCAGCGGAGAAACGAATGTGTCAACGAGATAAACCAGAGGCGTCGCGAGCCTCAGTTGGTTACCTGTGCATCAAACTTTGTTCGTTATAGTTTACGACCACATATTAGTTTTTGTATTTTTTTTTTAATTCTCCATTAAATCGAGTGACATATTTTCATTTAAAGGGCCTATCATCATCTTGTGTAAAAAAAACTTGTATGGTCCTTTTCGCGCTAACAGTAGTAGGAGGAATTGCAAAACTTAACTAATTCTCGTTCTTGTCACAAGACTAACTCTTTCGACTGAAGTGTAATAAAGAATACTCGTCAAACACTTCCGAAAACATTTCTTGATACAACACAGCATCAAAATCTAGAGAAAATTCATGAAGTCCCGTGGGTAGCAAACTTGATTATTGAATTATTAATCAACTCTTTATTTATCAGAACAACACTATCAGAATGAACCAGGGGAGGCTCATAAGTTTTGACAGGCCCACCGGCGCAACCATCGGTAATTGAGAGTTTTATAACTGGAAAGAGAGTGACAGCGAGCTTTTGCGTTCTCTTCCTCTATTACTCTCTTTGCCTGCAATCAGATATCCACGTGCACAGCGAGAAATGCACGCTTTAGGCACCCATACATCACAAATGTTCTTCTAATTTAAACTCACACATTCATACCGGTCTGCAAGTATGATACACGTCCAAAGCGTACTAGACTGCTGTTTCCGTGCTGTTCCCGTTTGACGCGTGACTGCTGAAAGTTTCAATTACAACTAGTGGTGCAAACCGCCATGTACTGTGGAAGATTTGTGGTATGTTTCAAGAGCTGATAGAAGGTCCGCTTGGCTTACATCAGGCATTTGAATAGACAGACAGACAGAAATTTAGTTTAAAGGTAATGTTTCCTTATTTAAATACTGCCCTATGCCTTGTTATTTTTATTTTAACAGATAAAAGACAAACTCAACGCATATATGCATATATGCATACGTAATGTGAACTTCAATGACAGCAGTCCAGCAGTTCTACATTTTATTTAATGAACAATCCAATGCCTACGAGATTGTGCCAAAGGTGTGCGATGTATGTGCCCAAGCTGTGCCGAATCTACTTCCGACACACTGTGCTTGTCAAATCGCATACATACCAGAACGTCGACATCGAAGTCATGAAAGATTCAAACTGAATGTAGGGGATTTGACAGCTGTACGATACCCCTGGTCCAGAGTGATTGACCGGAATTCGAAAAAGGATGGGAAAATCGCTTCAGCTTGTATGAATATTCGTCGAAAATTTCACTTTGTGTTTGATTTTTGTTCTAGATTTTACACCTGAATTAAAATTTTGTGTAAATCCACTGCTAGAGATATACAGTGTTTTTATTTGGTTTTTGTATGGTTTTTTGTAATGCCAGAAAACTGACGCCACATCTCAACGGATATACTCACCACATCATAACCACAGATTCAACCAATTCAACGGCCGTGTAAACTAATGGCAACCGAAGGCAACAACCAAATACACACGACAAAGAGCAGAATAGACAACGATAACATTTAACGGCAAATGAAAATGAACAAGATTACGGATAACCAGCAGAACTTAACTAGTGATAACAAGCCCTCTACTATGTATAAAATACAACAAGAGATGAACCAGCCAAAGGCTGAAAATCTCTATAATTAAGGAAAAAAAAAATATAATTAAAATAAATGATATTTTTTTAGTTGTGACAGCATTGCGTAACACCTTCGATTTGATCAAATTTCCCAATACCTTTTATGTTCCAGTATTTGATAAGTTTGTGTTTCCAAAGATCGCCTCATAAGAAGCCTTCGTATCTAATTGAAAAGCAGACAAATCATGAAGTCCAATAAACCACTGAAACTAACCCATTTTTCCGTCCTCTCTAAGTGCAGCAGACACAGACTGCAACCCCACAGTCCATTCACCGCAGCCCGGCCAGGATCAATGGCCCCCTTCCAAGCTGTTTTGCAGTCAACCGTGCTTGTAATTCGCTGGTTTTCCACCACTCCTCCAACTCTTCCCCGCCGGTGCACTCCTCCCGCCTAAACCTCAACTGTATCTGCACGGTCAAGTTCTCGAACATGATCTTATTTTTCGATTCACCGCACGCAATCCGATATAAACAGACAACCAGATCGCGCCGATCCCAGGTACAGACAACGCAGAGCAGACTCCAACGAGTCTTCCGACGTCGTCTTTTTCAACGCATTACACCCCGCGTGTAGGCGATGACATCACATGCGAATAAGCGAGAGAACAGTGCGACGATCAACGACGGCTGGTGATCGATGTGCTGTATCATATCTGCTATATAAGAAGGAAACTCAAAACATATCGAGATCGTCGGGAAACCAGAAGGATGATGCGCTGCCGTAAGGTGCGGAGGGCTCCTCGCGAAGATTAAACCGCATAGCTCCCCTGCTGCGGCTCCTCCGGTCTATCTGAAAGAGATGAATATTAATTGTTTGGAAGATAAATGGCAGATAGACAAATAGAAGTTGTTTTTTGCATGTTCTGCGACGATCGGCGACAACAACAGCGACGACGACGACGGGCTCGGTGGGGTTCAACACGCGTAATGTACTATGCGTGTTTCGTTTGTGTGTTGTACAACATGCGTTATGTAGACAAGCTTTTAGCATAATGGAAATGGCGAGCAGAAGTTTACCGCGTTGAGTTCTACAAGAGATCGTTGGCTTATCTTCTTAAGCTTAGCACAGAGGTGCAGGTTTCTCGATGAGCGGTGACAGCATGTTCCTCAACTGACAGGGTCTCCACCCATATTTTTATTACCTTAATCGCTCCGAACAGCAGAATCCAAATTCAATTTCCATTTCCATTACCATTCTCCGGCCAACTGTGCTCTGATAGTCGAAAGCGAAAACCTTTCTCACGCAAATGGCAGGTAAAGCACTCTTGTCCGTTTCCCGCAACCCACCGTTCTTCGATACAATTTTAATTAGTTTTCGCTTACAACCGATTTTCTAAACAACATCGTCCCCTTTCTTCCCAACTTGGCTCCCCTGGCTTTTATACAGCATACGTGTGTATAGCACACCCATTTCACTGAAAATAAAACCAACTATTTTATGCTGCGACTGTTCATCGTAGACTCGTTGTTTGTGTGTAATTCCAGACAATAAGTTTGCTCGAACTATGGTGGTTTTCACTTGATTGGAGCCACATCCACGACTGGGGGCATTCCGCTATGGTTGCATTTTTTTCACACGGGACCTGTTGTGGTTGTTTTGGCGGACAATTCGAAACGCTATGTGCGATGCGTTCGTTCCGGGACTTTAGAATGCCTATGGAAATACAGTAATGATCCGATTTTGTCAGCCCCTCCATGCATCCGATGTTTAGCTGTCAATAATTTCACATAACCGTAATTCCAATTGTTTCTCATTGATCTTCAAAAGGTGGACGATGGAAAATAATAGCTTCTTCTTCTTCTTCTTCCTCACATTTTAAGATTATTGCTTATCGCATATTAGCTAATTGCATGCTCTCAACTGAGTTGTTCTATTAATTGAGAGCTGTTGATGCCTGTTCCATTTTTGAATTCGTATAATTGTGTGGCAAGTACAATCATACTCTATGCCCAGGGAAGTCGAGATATTTTCCAACGTGAAAAAAAATCCTAAACTGGACCGGGAATCGAACCCAACCACCTCCAGTATGGTTTTGCTTTGTAGCTGCGCCTTTACCGACTGAGTTAAGGGAGGTCCGTGGTACAATAAGACCACTGAAATGCGCATGGGTTTCGTAGAACATAAGAAAAGATTTCCATAAAAGGGGACGACACAATTGGGTCATTACTGTACATGTGTATACGTTGTTTATTAATATGATCTGGGATATTATGAGATTGTAGATCAGAGGATATTACGAATCAAGATGTTGAACTTAAGTACGGTCAAACAGATCATGAAGCAATCGGAGAATATGAACATACATGAGCATAATTCTCCGCCGGCGGTTGCTACTGCGTTATTACCAAACACTTAGAAATACTTAATCTTACCTAATCTTGACATAAAGGATGAGACGTAAACAGAGATGTCATATAATATTCAATAAAGCGAGACTGAAAAGTTTGAAAGTAAGTTTGATTGAGCTGAATTTCACGTCTATTATGACTCAATTTTATGTCAAAATTGACGCTCGTAAAGACTGGAACGCGCAAAAATTGGTCAACAAAAAAATCGTTTCTTTCAGTCAAAATTCATATCACAAAAATTTTCTTATTTTTCTTTTGGTAGTTCAATTCATATATTTAAAGGAAAAGAATGTTCGTTTATTCTTTTGGTTTGCCAAGTCCAAACTGCCGTGCCTTCCACGTAACCCCTTCCATTACATTTTGCACAGTGGTCTCATCGACCTTATTCGCCGCCGAACGCCAGTTAGACTTAAACTGCTGCTCGTTTTCCATGGATTTATTAGTTTTTTTGAGATTTCGTTTGACCAAGGTCTAATACCGTTCAATAGGACAGAGTTCTGGGCTGTTGGGAGGGTTGTGGTCTTTTTCCCATAGTGGCAGCTCGCCAAGTCCGGCCAGAACAGCACAGGTCAATTATGTTGCTTTAGGAATGGTAGCAGCCGCTTTTCCAGGCACTCCTGGACGTAGATCTCTTGATTGATGGTTCCCGTAGTAATGAAAATGCCGTTTTTTAGACCACACGTCCATATGGCCTGCCAGACGAGATATTTTTTTTCGGGAAAGTCGATAGTTTGATGGTTTTTAAAATTTCAGCCACCTTCCCTTTTCCTGATGCGGTATAAACTCCTGTCCCGGAAGCTGCTTGAAATCCGCCTTCACATAAGATTCGTGTGAGAACGTCGGATTCTTTTGCTACGCGAGCAAAATTTTGACACGATGCTCCTTTTACTTGGACGTCATTTTGAAAACTGGAGAGCAAACGATGAAACTAAAGCCCTACAGTAAAAGTATGGACGACAGTCACCACAAAACTGAAAAAAAGCTGTTCCAATCGTGCAAAGCGGTGCATTTTGACGATTTTGACGGTTCGATTGGAACAACTTTTGACAGACGTCCATACTTTTAGTGTAGGGCTTTAGGTGAAACTCATCATAGTAAACATTGTTTATACACTTAACTTCCAAATGCAGCATTTCAGGTTTTTTTTATGCATTTTTAACAGAAATACAACAATTTGAAGTTGACTAATTTTTGCGCGTTTCAGACTTTATAGGTCAGTCTCAGAGCACCTAAATTTACATAATTTTTTTCTATGTGTGCAGATCACCTCTAATTACACATATAACCAATATAAATAGATGATGCTTGGAACTAACACTCATCCTTAATATGTAAAAACTTCACTTGAGGCAATGCCAGCGCCGAGCGCGTCCGAATGTACATCAATTAAGGAATGGGTAGATAAATGTTAACGTGTTCGGAAAATCAAGATTGGTGGCACCCTCACGGCGAATGAGAGCGACTCAAACTTGAGTTAAGTTTACTCATTATCGGAAAATGTGCAGAAACTCAGCGATGAGTAAACTGATAGCTTCTCAAACTACATAGGACTTCAAGGCAGATTCATTAACTTCCGGGAAATTTAAAAAACTTTCAAGTAGTTCTGAAGAACCCAGCATAGTTTATTCCATATTTAATGATGATCATGATGATGATGTTTCCACCTCTTACCCCTACAAAGGTTTGAGCTGGACAATTTATCTTTAAAATAATTAAGTATGACATCTTAACCAGTTTAGTAATAAAATCGGTCTCGTTACAGTCTGTTTTTCCTTGATTTATTTTCCATCGATCTTGCTTTCCGTACACAGTACCAATGCTAAAAATACCAGGGAGGCAGCTCCCACACCTGGACCTTACCTATCGACCCAACAACTCATAGACCGGGGACCAACGGCTTTACTTCCTTTCCGCAGGAAGACGTGATTTTGTATTCTCTCGAAACCATCATGGAATAAATTGAATTTGAGACGCTTCTCTGAATTCTCTAAAAAATATCACCAGAATATACTTTAAATACTTCTTGCAATTCCATTCAAATATTCCTCAAAATTTCGATGGATCCATCATCCGAATGCAATTTTCTTTGAATTTTCCTCGGAGTTACCATGAAATTCTCTTCAGTAAGAAACCCAGGAAGGATTCTAGGAATTTTTATTGCATTAATTTCAGATTTTCTTTTGAATATCACTCTCTTGGAATTCCACTCACATTGAAAGTTTCTTAGAATTTGCATTTCACCTCACAAATTCCTTTGATTTCTCTTCATAATTTGTTTCGCAAACTCTCGTGGAATTTTTGTTCTCAATTTCTTTGAGTTTTCCTGGAGTTATTATCAGATTCAATTGTAATCTTCCTTTTGTCATCCCCTTCATCCCATAAGTACTCTCCGACAAAAATCCAAGAACTTATGGTCCGGATTCGTTCTCTACCACAAACTCAATGAAATTGGAATTTTCCTCTGAAGTTCACAGGAGTTCTGATCCTCAGAAATTACTATAAGGTTTAATTAAAATTTACATTGAATTCAATTCAGTATTTTCTTGAAATTCTACTCAAAACTATTCCAGGCATCACATGAAATCTAAAATTCCTCAGAACTACCTCGAACGCAGATTGATGTTTTTCTCAAAGATTTTTTTCCCGGAACTCTTTTTGATTGAGGTCCTAAGAAATTATAATAAAATTCAATGAGCCTTTAAAACTGTGCAAGGAAATTTACTTTCTTGAAAATGTCTAATAGTATTATAACTATTAAGTCCAGAATTTCAAAACCTTATTCATTTTTTTGGGGAAATATGCGTGTTGCCGGTACAAAAAAAAAAAAACATATCAAGTGTCTGATTAATTTAAATTTATTTCGTTGGAAATGCTATACTAATATCTACATGAAGTTTTCCTCAACATGGTCACTAAAATCGCTTCTTTTTTTGATAGCATTGATCGCTACTCTTCTAAATAGACGGTTACACTCTAAGGTTATGTCATGGAATCAAATAATTGTGTATTTTGTCTGATGTTCTGTTACTCTATACCTCCCTAAGTCGATGGTTCGTTAAATATCGAGTAAGGGAGAGCTGTCTGTATTTGACAATCCAATGTACTTTGGCCTAGCTGGCATCTTGAACGAGTTTGATCTAAACACTGATATGTATGAGCACCTTGAAATTTAAATCACTCTTACTAAAGCTCTATTTTAAATTATTTACTTGACAAATTTTCCAAATAAATCATATATTTTGACCGTTTTTGTATGACATTGCAAAAATATAAAAAAAAAGTAAGAGGTTGTATCCAAGACACGACCGTAGAAACCACTTTTTCCCATCACGGGAAAACCTCGTTTTCTGATGACAAAATTTTTGGTTTATTCAATATATAATAACAAAGTGAAAATGCGAGGAATGTTTTGCAAAAATTTTCTATTCGCAACATATTTGCGATCAATCATATAAATTCGAGATTTTTTGCAGGTATCTAGTGTCCTTGAGAAAACTTCACCTTAATTCGAAGTTTTTCTGGTTAATTGCCAAGGTCATGTGGTGTTGCACTTCAACACTGTAACGCATTTGACCACAAACGTTTGGTTGCTGCGTAAACACCGTTCGGCGAGATGGAATTTGATTTTGAAATCTGTGTCAGGGAAAGTGCTTTTCGCAGGCAATCGGTGATAATTTTAATTATCATATCAATAGTTGCACGTTTGTGCCATTTTCAATAGTGAAATTTTGAAAATTGACAAAGTCTTAATTTTAACAGATTTGTAGAAATGTTTTTAATCGAAAAACAAATATTAGTTTTCGCGTGTGCTTAAGTGTAAATTAAGATGTAACACGTCTTAAGAAGTTTTTTTTTAAGTGATATTGTAATTAATGTGAAAAATCTGGGACAAGAATTTGTTTCGAGTAGCTGTGTTGCTGTGGTGTCGCGTCGGTCGATTTTTCATTTCGCTTGTTTTTGGTGCTTTGCCTCCCTCCCAAGAAGAGTTTTACCGGGTATTTTTTTTTCTTGGTGCTGGCGTTCTGCCTTCCGGAGGATGCACGCGAATGAGGTGTCAAGCAAAAATTCGGTGCAAACGAAAAACTTCGAATGTGATTCAAAATGTCGTGTTGGATTGTAATTTGTCAGAGGCAGAATTTGGTGAGATCCATCTGATTCTCAATTCTAGATGCTCAAAACATCTCACACTAGCGAATAAATCTTCGAAAAATCTTTTTTTTTTCATTTCTCGCATCTACTTGCATCGCACATCATCTTTTTGCAGGAAATCTTCAAAATCGTGATAAATCTTCTTTCTATTTACTCAGCGTACGCGCAGCTAGCCACAGCAAAACACAATATTTCCTGCATCGTAGATAGACTCGTCCCCCTCGATCTGATTTATAATCAATCATAAATGCATATTTTCATATATTACTATCGCTTTCCAACTCCCGGACTAAACTTGCTTTAAATTATTACATCAAGGATTGTTGTAAGCAAATTTCTTCCATAATACCACTGCCGGCCAGTCGGGATTAGATTGAATACATACACACACACACACACACACATTTGTAGAAATGTTTTTAATCGATTGGCGTATTCAGAATTAAAAGTATCTCTGGATAAAAAATCAGACCACTTCCATGCCACGACCGACTTTGGTTTTAGAAATTGCTCCTCCAATGTTGCCTTAATAATGAATGGTATGTTAAATCTAAACAAATGGGTACTGACATCTGATTGATGACCTTGACAAATGTCAAGAAAATACTCTTTAACGAATTTATGGTAATCCTGAAAAGGACCGTTTGGTCGTGATGGTTGAATAATGCTGAGCTATTAGGGTGTTAAACACAGATGAGGCTCACGAGCTGTATGTTGTTCGGAACGAGGGTGACGCGCTTGACATAGATGGCCCACAGCGACTCACAAAGAGCTGCTGAATCCGATCAGTAGCGGTGCGGCTTCTTCCTCCTTCTTTGGTGAATGGACACTCATGTGATCTGCAGCTCACCACGCGCTGAAAGCACTGCTGCTGCTGATGATGACGACCGACCGGAATTCCCACACACCGTTCGGTGAGACCGGATGGAATTGGATTTTGAAATCTGTGCTAGGGAAAGCGCTTTTCGCAAGGCAATCGGTGGTAATGTTGATCACCATTGCAACAGTTGGGCATTTGTGTAATTTTCAATAGTGACCTATTGAAAACTGATAAAGTGTTCATTTTCGTCGATTTGTAGAAAAAATTCCAATCGATTGGATTGTTTTGAGTTAAAATTCATCCACTCTTGACAGAGTTATAAGTGGTTAAAACCTGACCACTTTTCGTAACGCGGTCCATTTTGGGTTTTTGAAATTGCACCGTAATCCTACGGTTAAAAAAGAAAGCATGTCATGTTTTTTTAGTGAAAGACTATTGCAAATATTAAAAATATTTTTGTTTTTGTCCTCATGTTGGATTAGAACCCAAATAGTAGGCTGTTGGTGTGTTCGAACGTACATTTTTTCCGCGATGTTTTTTTTTCCTATAATAGGCTGTTGATCTGGTCAAAACCAGGCCCAGGATATGATTTCCAGTTTCACTAAGACAGAAGACGTCTTGCGAGAGCTGCATCTTATTTGATCTAGATCTGCGTCCCTGCTATTTGCCACTGACAAGCTGTTCCGAAGCCAAGTAAAACCTCCACAGGGCCCTCGAAGTCCCATCATTCGTCCCATCGTTGAGTCGCAGCGCTGAACAAGAAAAGGCTTGCCAATCGACTAAATACAAACATTTTTTATCACATGTCGAGGGAAGACATTTCGTGCAAGCTCTATCACATGTCTTCGTCAAACGGACCGCCGGCAATTAGGATTTCCACATCAACACTTGTCAAGCTGCCTTTAGGTTCAATTGGCTAAACTTGGTGAGATTGTTTCTTTTTTTTCCACTTTTATCCTTTCAAACCAACCACTGGTAGATCACTTTTTCGTGGTGTGTGGTTTTACCACCTAGTCCTGACAACTTCAGATTAGGAGAACAGGATTTTCAGTCTGGAATTAAAGGAACACATTTGAGTCCTTGTTAATGGTGACGAAACTTAGGTAGTGATCATCCCCGTTATGATTTTTTTATATTATATATTTTAATCCTAAAATATGGTTTATGTTCGTAGAGTATATACAGTTATGTTCAATATAATAGCAGCGCATGCCGATCCATACAAAAAGGTCAACTTTGACATAATGTAGCTTTGTTAACTTTTGATAAATTGAGCTGAAACGTTAGCCACAGAACTACAAATATGTTCAATTTTACCATTACAAAATACCAAATTTTTGGAAGCACCTGTTGGAAAGTGAGACACTAGGTAAAATTGTTCAAAATAATAGTTGGTGCTACTTAGTGGCGAAAGATAATTTTTTTTTGACATAATGATGTCTTCAAAATTCATTCACGGTGAGGTATGGGAGAGAAGTTTGGAATCATATCACAAAAGCTCGAAATCACTTCGGAAAGTACTGAATCACTTGAGAATAGTTAAGAGGTAAACCAGCTTACCGCTTCAATACAGTTTGGAATCACTTTGGAATGTATTGAATTACTTAAGAAAATAATTGAATCACTTCGGAAAGTAGTAAATCACTTCGGAAAAGTTCTAAATTACTACAGAAAATAATGAATCACTTCAGAAAAGTTTTCAATCACTTCGGAAAATACTGAATCACTTTGGAAGGTATTTTTTCACTTTAGAAATGTTTGGATTTTTTTTTTGAATGCACTGAATCGATTCAGAACAGTTTGGAATCACTTTAGAAATGTTAAAAGTCACTTCATAAAGAACTGAATAACTTCAGAAAAGTTTGGAAACACTTAAGAAAAAAATCTAAATCACTTTGGAAAGTACTGAATAATTGCGGAAAGTTCGCTTCGGAAATAATTGAATCACTTAGGAATGCACTGAATCATTTCAGAAATGTTCGGAATCACATCGGAAAATACTGAATATCTTCAAGAATGTTCGGAATCATTTTGGAAAAGTCTTTCAATTTCTCTTCAAAATAATTGAATCAGTTAGAAATGCACTGAATCACTTCAGAAATGTTCAGAATCACTTCGGAAGTACTGAATCGCTTCAGAAATATAATAATCACTTCGGAAAATAGTGATTCATTTTAGATAGTACTGAATCACTTCATAAAAAAAAATTAAATCACTGCAGAAAGTACTGACTAACTCCGAAAAGTACTGAATGATTCCAAATAGTTTGTACTCACTTCCGAAAGTACTGAATTACTTCTGCAAGAACTGAATAACTTTTGAAAATCATTTCAGAAAAGCTCGGTAATTCTTCGAAAAGTATTGAATATCTAAAGAAAATTCCTGAATATCATTGGAACATGGTTAATCTTTTCAGAAAGTTTTTAATCGCTTCCGTAAGAACTGAATAATTTCGCAAGGATCACCTCACAAAACTTCGGAAAGTATTGTATAGATTCTTTCAAATTTGCAATCCCTTCCTCAAGAACTGAATCACTTCAGAAAAGTTTGAAATCGCTTCAGAAAATATTTAAACACTTCAGCACAGAATCATTTCAAAGAAGTTCGAAATCTTTTTGGAAAGTACTTAAACACTTTAAAAGCCTCGGAATCAGAATTACTGCAGGAAAGCTTCAGAAAGTAATGAATAACTTCAGATAGTACAGACATACTTGAGCATGATAATGATTAACCACTCACAAATCCACCACCTCCAGCATCTATCTTACTGGTAGTTTTGAGAACTTAGTTTTGCCCGAATATTTACGAAAATTTCTAAAAATTGTTCAAGGTTTTTCCTGAAATTTTGAGAAAGTTAAGTATGATATGAGATAAATGAGAAAACAAAAATTATAGTGCTTGAACAATGTTGACGGAACTTTTGGAAAATATTCATAATTTTAGAAGGATGATGGGACTTTGGATAACTTAATAGCTATCAACAATAGGCGTATACTATTGTGGGTTATTGTTTGTCATAAAATTTCCTATATTTTTAGCAGTACTGCCACTCATCGCAAGTCGGTCTCATTTGCTTCCCGGTTCAATGGAAATTTCAGCTAATTTCATTATACCGGATAAACTCAACAACTTTTATGGGTAAGTTGGAAAAACAGCAAAACTGGCTCTCCCATCGCATAAAAAGCAATGTTACAAAGCAGTTTCCATTTCGGAACCACGGTTTTAAGCTGGGTTTGAACTGCACTTCCGTGGTAACCGCTCTAAAGCCGTGCCTCCTCACTTTGCTATCACCGCGATCCCAATCCATTTGTTTACCAAAATGACCTTGCCTTGGCTCCGTGAGCAGCATCACCAGCTAACGTTCTTTGGTCATCAGCTAGACCCATGCAAGTGTGAGGTAGGATAAAATAAAACATGGAAACAGCTTCGTCGACAATTGCATCATCAACCCATTCGGAAACTATACACTTTATAGTCACCTAAGAGCACCAGCGAATCTGGGATGGGAAATCTTGCTTTATATAATACACATGTCCTCTTTCTCTAAACGCAGCCAAAAATCGAATTTAAATCGCCTTATTGCCGCTCTCACAGCTTGAGCCAGTAAATTATGACGGTGCTTAAGGCTTAAAACTAAGCGGCCACTTGTCTCTGCTGCTGCCGCTGGGGGAGCCAGACACAAACCTCGAGCAACATGTGAAAATGGCTTATGTGTAACATTACTTTAATTGCTTACGAATCACAACACGCCCACGCAAACTAAGTACCTATATCATCTGATAGAGAAAACTTCCTCTACCAAATGATGCTGCTATTCACTAATAAAATTTCAAAGATTGTTTTTATGTGTCCCACACATGAATTTTTGCAATGTGATCAACATATGATATCTCTGTGTCAGACACATACTTAATATGTGTACACATAAGAGCCATGTGTGACCACACATACTATTCATTTGACTCATAAATTTCATATGTGCTGCTCGGTAGATTCTGTTTTATGTGTAGTCACATGAAAATCATGTGGAATTACACATGGAAACTCGTAAATAGAAATGTGTGGAATTGTATTAGTGTTGGTTTGTCATTGTTTACATTTGACCCGTTAGGCTCTTTTCGCATGTTGCTCTGAAAACGACAAACGGCACCGATCTATCGTGCTGAGTTTTTAGGAGTACCAATACACCTGGAAGAAGTGATGAAGACTTTTGGCTAATTAATTATCAACGACCGATAATAACTGCTGCTAAACGCAGCTCACGCAGACCGGCCCATTCCACATGAGTATATGCTAATCGCAATGTTTTCTACCCGGCAGGACCGCCTCATGTGACAGATAAAGATCATAAATTCATGGATCGACATATTCACCATACTGGGCTGGACTTTGGAGGGGCAGATCGAGCTCTCCGTAGAAAATTTATTTTCAACCAACCTCAATGTCTCACATCCATACGATCTTAAGTAAGTTTATTTATGATCACTTGTCATTTCTCCCCCCTCAGAATCGGAACCGCAGTGGGTTGTTTCAAATTTATCACTAGAGATTATCGCAGTTGGTGCTACTATTTTTGACCGGTACCCCGCCGAAAGCTGAAAAAATGGCTGTAAATTAGTCGCGACTCATTCCCTGCTCTGCCCTGCCATTATCTCCCGTTCATTACGACCGAAATTTTGGATATCGAAATCGCTCACCTATCAGCAGCCGTCACCGTGAACAATAGGGTCAAAACTTTATGGGCAATCGTCGGCGTGCTTAAGATCTCGTGGGAGGTCAGCATCAAGGCAGTTGGTAGTGGCATAGAGTGAAGAGGGTTTCCGGCTCGTGTCAAAATTTGACCATCCATGCACGGGTGCTGCGGTGGTTGACGATGATTTGAGGGGAAATCTAAACTTACACACTGACTGTGTGAAATGCTTCGTCGTCTGCTGGATTTGATGTTCCCACATTGCACGCGCACGGCCGGCCTCCTATAATTGGTCTCCAGTCCGATCGGACGGAATCACGGGTTCATGGTTCCCTTGTGAAGTGAGATTTGTTTGGGCGTCCCCCAGACAGACTGGGAGGAACATGGAGCCGGCCGAAATTAACTTTTCATAAACATCATAATATGATGGACGTAATTTATTAAATGTATCATGCGGTCGTTGGATAGCCTGTATGGTTGGAATCGACTGGTGCTGGTTTGAATCCGTGTGTGTGTGTGTGTGTGTGTGTTTAAATCTAGTGCGAGGAAATGATTGAATCGTTTCATGTTTTCTTCGATGATCATTTGCTAGATTTGTAAAGTGAACTTGGGGATATCATTATAATGCAGAACCTTTTGTAAGTATTTTTTGCGAAATTTTGTTGAATTATTCCGTAATATCTAAATGGACTGCAAAGTAAATTCATGTAACAGATCAAAATCGATCCATTCCTATTTCTATGGATTCATATGATGTTCTTGCGGAAAGTTTCGTTAACGGATCATAATAGTTACTCGTCACTTTTAGCTCTCAGAGTACCAAGGCTGCGACCGTTGTGAGCAACCAACATTGAATCACCCCTCGGATTTCCCGTAAATGAACCGTCAAATAAAACAATTCACCCTGTTTTCATTTATCTAAAACTGCAACCATGCTCATCACCAGACTGTCGCTACAGTTAAGTCTTTTGTGATCTTCCTCGCCATAGGTATCCGTATGATGACACAACATTTATCTTGCATCAAAACAGCACTCCAGGTCCGCTCTATTTGCGCAGCTTTACCGCGTACTATCGTATAATATACTTTGTATCGCGCTATGGGTTTGTGTGTGTTCACAAGTAGAATTATAGCGCCACTTCCCCGAGGAGTACCTAAGTAGATGACGTTTGCACAGCATCAGCATGTGACGAGCGTAGAATCATCCACGCGCTCCCGCTATCTGCTGACGCGGATCTTCTGCGGTTGTTCTTAGAGTCGCTGCGGTACAAACTTTCCTCTGTGCTACCAATTGCCGTTTGATTGGTTGGAGAATTTGCCGACAGACTCTCACTTTCAGTCGCGATCAGATTGGTCGTCATGGTCTTCTTCCGGTGTTTGATTGAATCTCGGAATGGCGCTGCGGTTATTGCTGCCGCACAGATGTCAACGATCTGCACCAGCAACAAACAACAACGGTGCGTGGATTCGTTGTCATCGATCGCCGGCAAGGTCTCCCACTCAGCTTTGGCCCGGTGATGGTGCTGTGCCGTGTGCGCGGCAGCTTGTTTGAATTTCAATTTTGCGAGAGAAGCAGGAGGTAAGAAAAAGGAACAGAAGTCACCTCAGCGGATCATGCAGCATCATCTTTGCAATCTTGGTTTGACATAGACAACCGGGTATTCGCAGATCGCGCGTATCCTCGAGTCGTGTGTGAGTGTGTTGACTCGCTTTTTGTTTTGGTTGTGCCATGGTTGAAGTGACGGGTAGCTGGATTCTGCAAACACGGGCAACTGAGTTGTACAATGTTGTGCAATACTTTTGATTGAAAGTTTGCTTTGTAGAACGAAAATCACCAAGATGTCACTTCTATGAATAAATATTCAAGCTAGATCTCAACGATCTAAATAAAAAAAAAATGAAAACTCCCATGACTGATCCAGCTGTGCACAATTTCAACTTCCTCTCTTCAAAAGTGTCACAAGTGATCTCATACCAACGCAAGCAAATGCAAATTTGCCAATTTACCCACCAGCAAATCCCCTTGATCCGAGTCAAGGTCGGGTTACTTCATACGAAACGTCTAGAGAGCGAGTGCGATTCGGAGAGCGTCTCCGACCCCGTGCCCTACCACCTTCTATCTTTCCGAACATAGCCGAAAATATATTAGAGCGATTCCCGAGTAAAGTTCCATACCAAATTGGTTACAAGTTCTGATACCCGGTTTTCAAGGTTTGATAACTGAATATCCCTAATTAAAAAAAAAGGTGTGCATTGGACAAATGGTTTGGATGATACCCTGAACACGTTTTTAAGCAAAATAACCATATGCCTTTTATTAAGGTCATAACAACAATTATAACAAAAATGACAACCAATTTCAAATTATGTTATCGATTTGATATTGCCTTTCGCTGATAACTGAAATAAGATTAGTGGTGTAAAGTAAATTGTTTTGTTTAGCAGGCAGATAATATTTAAAGTATTGAACTAACCTTGCATCGTTCGTAAACAAATATTCTCACCAGGAGATAGTGAACTTTATATGGAAGTATCGCTACTCATAACAGATTATCGTACAGCTTTAGAATTAACAGCACTACATTTGTGACACAGATGTTACAACACTTGTCATTGGATTTATTGATTTTATTGACAACTTATTAAAGTTTATTATCTGATCTTCGATGATGAAACATCTTTAGATTGACTTTTGTTCAGTCTTTTTTCAGGCTGGGGTTATTAATTGATTTTTTAACCCTTCGATGATGGAAATTCTTTGGATTTATATTATACACCCATCCCAACTAACAATTTAAGATGCATACTAGCTTATACAGCCAAAAACTGCCTTATGCAGCTAATTTTTCCCTGTGTAAGCTGAGCTGCAGCTAAAATTGCTTGTTGGGATATTCTGGTTTTCGTTCTTGCCGTGTTTCCCTATAAAAAAAATACTTAACGCGTTTTTTTTTCCTTGATTGAGGTCTAAATCACGATTTGAGGGGTGTTGGGGTTTGGAAATCTTCGTTTCGCGTTTATCTCTTTAATTTAGGCGCAAATTTCATCGTGTCGATGAAGGGTGGAATATTTTATGCGTGGATTTTCGAAATCTTAGTTCAGAATCTTCTATGTAGAAATAACGACGTGATATGATATTTTTTTTTTAATATTACAGCAATTCCATAGCAACACGATTTAGTGGTTCTCAGAATTTCGTAAAAATGGGTAGTTATGTTCCGCATTGCGAAATATTAGACCCGTATTTTTTTGTTTTGTTATTAGGGTGACCAAAGGGGTTTTGTATGAAGGTGGTCCAAAAAATCATTTCTTTTCAAAAATGGCTTTTTTCAAAAATTTATAACTTTTGAATAACTTGGCCGATTTCAAAGATCACAATACTGAATGAAAGGTATTTAAAAAAATATAAAAAAAATAAAAAGGTCATAAAAAATTGGGATTTTGTATTGAATAACGTAGATTGTATTTATTTTTTAAGGTTTTCATGGTTTGTAGACAGACGGTGCAATGTGTTTTTTATATTTTTCCTTGAAAACTTTGGATTTTTTACAAAACATTTAAAAAAATCAGCGGGTGTTTTTTTTTCGTTTTTGAGTTACATTTTTTGAAGTTAGCAAGTTTTGGGTTTTCGCCGAGGGGCACGCAATTGCCTTTTTGACTGCGTTGGATTTAAAGTACAAGGTGTTAAACTATGTAATTAAGTAATTAAAAATGAAAATTAAGTATTTCATGCAATTAAATTTAATTTCGCGTAATCAAAGCAGTGCCATTGTAATTATTGTAATTCAAACACGTACTTCAATTTGATTACGTAATTAATGTAATTAAAAATTTATTGTCTGTAATTAATGTAATTAAAGTAACACAAATGTAATTAAAAACGTACCCAAATCCTTATTCTTGAACTATTTAAAAAAAATTGAAGAAAACCCTTAACACATACTCGAATAATCAATTTATTCGAAAACTCTTCTTACACCCCGAAATACGCCCATTAATGTTTTACTAGACTACAAACATGACCAATTCTGCGAATACTCATAATACATTTCTTGAAGCACCATGCTAGAGCTCGTGCTAGAGTTGGAAACTGAAATAATCGACTCGCGACAATCGATTTCACTCTCGTTTTGTACGTTCAACATAATGTCGTATCTAGTGCACTGTATCCGTTGAATAATGCACTTTAATGCAGAATTAGAATACAATCGATTGTCATGAGTGGGTTATATCGGTTTACTACTCTAACGACAATATACAGTGAAAAGTAAGTTCTTTTTTTCCTTTATTTACGTCGGTCTCTGTTCCGCAATCTAGTGCCAATCACCGATGGACATCGATTGCCATTGACGACAATCGAATGTGCAGGAAGGCAGTTTCCACACCTGCGTAGGATATCGCACCCATTCAACACACATGGGCCGGGACCAACGGCTTTACTTCCCTTCCGAAGGAAGACGTGACCAGAGATTTTTATGCCTCAGAAAAAACCCACCGACCTCGGCTGGGATTGAACCCAGACCCATTGGGGTGTTAGAAAGCAGTCACGCTTACCATTACACCACTGGCGCCGGCTTGTGAAAAGGAAGTGATACTCATAACGAGGGCCGTGATTGCCGTACAAATGAAATGGGAATCACTTAGTTGTGACGACAAGTCTTCAAATTTTACATTTCCTCAAATTCAAGCAAATCCTCGAGCAAATTTCCTCCCGATTAAAAAATGTTCGCAGCACAATTCGACAGATGATGATATTAGCTTGTGCCTGAATTATCAAATTCAATGGAAGATGTATTTGCATTTCCATTAATTTTCTGATGTTACCCGTGAATTCTTCGATAATTTCAATATTTCTTTCAAACATAATATTATTATACTAATAATAATTAACAGATTTAGACCAGAGTTCATTAACAAAAAAAAATATAATCAGGTTTTGGTTGCAGACACTAAGATAATTCAAACCAATTGTGTGCTTTTATTTGTATTATCGTCATCATATGATCACATCCGTATTCAGAATTGACGTGATAGCACTTATGAAATTCGCCTCCCCATTATTCGTCTTTCCATGGGTCAACTAAACAATACTATGGGCAGAACTCCAAACCGATAGAAAACGATGAGTCCCATGTGCACAGGACACGAAATGATCGTTACCGAGCAACTTGACACACTCAAGTTATCCGTGCTGGGAAGACAATTGCATACTAGCTGCGATTTTTTCCCGGAAGTAGCGCAGCGTGTGAATGTCCAAAGTACTCACCAGCTCCAGTGTCCATTCAGCTCTACGTAGACAGTTTAGGGGGGCTGACAATTATGCACGGCCCATACAAATCTTAAAAATTTTGTATGGACAATTCTCTACGCAGGGGGAGGGGGGTGTCAATAATAAAAAAAAAATCTACGTAGTTTATGAACAACCTTATCGGCCTAAAAAAACTTCTGATCCTGCGAAACGGCTAGCGAAAGAACTACCACCACGTACAGAAATCGATCATCGCCAGTCAAACACAGACACATCGGTGACCGAGGGGGGCGACACATCTAAATCTCAATCATAGATGCTCGAAAAATCTCACGCCAGCGAATAAATCTACGAAAAATCTTCTTGCCATTTTAAGCATCTAAATCCATCTACTCGCATCGACTTCCATCTTTTTGCAGGAAATCTTCAAAATCTTCATCAATCTTCTTAAAATCTACTCATCGTACGTGCAGCTAAGCACAGCAAAACAAAATCGTTTCTGCATCGAAGATAGAGTCGCCCCCCTCGTCGGTGACTGATGCTTTCAAATACGATTGATTTCTATATTGCTGAAAAAACATGCTTTTGAATTTAATTCAAAATACATATTTTATTTTTAAACATGTTTTCAATTTACTTTGAATCATTCATATGTTAAGAGTACAAACAGATTTATTTTTGATTTGTGTCGAAAAACCGAGGAAAAAACTATATTTTCGGGTCGGTAAACTTCCCCTTAACCATACATTTTGGGATTAAATACAAAGAGGCAAAACGTGCTTAACATAATTTTCTATTGTAATTCTGTTTTTGTTAAAGTGACCAGATATTTTGCGGGCTAATGCGGGACGCTCTGTCCAAAATACTGAGCATGAATAAAAGAACCATTTTTCTAAGGAAAACAACAATTTATTTATATTTAACAAATCTTATGAAAATTTAAACATATTTTTCGGCTGAGTGCACCTCCTTAAGCAAACCATCATTTTCTGAAATCATCTTATGAAAACTATCACAAGTCTCATCAAAGTTTTGCCTGACCTGTAGTACAGATTTCAAAGTATCAACAATTAGTTGTGTCTTCTCAGTGGTCCAAATTTTGTTAACTACAGAAAAAACTCGCTCTGTAACAGCATTAGTTCCTGGAAGACACAAAGCAAATTCAACTATCTTTCTGAGGTTTCGAATTGGAATGCCATTTGTGTCGAAATAAATAAATATCTCTACCCATCTATTTTCAACTTTTGTGTTGCTCTCTTTCCAACCCTTAATTTTGTCTTCATCATTGTATTTCTTAAGATAAGCTACTTCGTCGAAAAGGTCTCGCTCATTTTTATCCGCCTCAAGTAAATCATTATTTCCGCTGAACTCTGCAATATACTCAAAACTTTTCTGAACGACTGACCATTCAAGTACCTTATTCAAACATACCCACTTAAAGCAATCAACTTCTTCAAATTGAACAATACGAGCTTCCAAGTACAAAATACATGCTCGATAAAAATTCTGCGTGCTAGTTCTAAACACGCCTGCGTGTGGCCAAGCGTCGTCTACAAGCTTTGTCATCTGACTCCGTACTGCTAAAGGAAGGTATTCCATTTTCAGCCTCTCTTCAAGCTTGAACTTCAGCTCTCCTACTTCTGACGCAACTTCAACGATGGTTACGTTGTTTCCTTCTATCTATTTTACTGTTTGATGGAATATTGCTGCTTGATTGTGCACAAAATAAAGCCACATTTCGGAACCATCATTTTCAAAGAAATCTTTTAGCATCCTTGGGCAATTATCAATTGAGAGGAAATAAGACTTCAAAGACGAGAAAAGCTGCAGCACACGTTCAATTGCTGGCATTAGAGCCAGCCACCTAGTTTTGCTGTACCCCAACAATCGATGGTACTCAACTTCTGCTTCTTCGCAAAATTGTTTTAACAACTCAACTCGCACAGTATATAGGGGAATTTACGTATTCTCGGCAACCTAAGCAGCGACCTTCTTTCTATAGCCTTTTTCTCTATGGAACGCACACATATGCAGTATTGGTTTGTTTACAATCTTTTGCTGCCAGCTGCTCTAACTATTTCAGTCGAAAGAATTGTCAAAAACTGTTTTGAAACGCTTTTACAAAGCTCCAATCTTCTCTAGTGAGAGCGAGTATTGTTGGCAACCAGTTTTTCTTCGGCAACCGTTCCATTTGAACTGCATGTAAATCTACTGTTCTATTATCGGCAACTCGAAATCAGCTACAATTTGTAGTGCGTGTGTTTCATTTCAAGAAAACCTTGCTAGATTGCTTTTTCTCAGTGGTAAAAATATAGCCAAATTGAAGCTAAAAGCATAAAGAATCGTTTGCATGCATTCAGCGAAGTGTTTTCGTAAGAAAATCCAGTGAAAATAGTGTTTCAATTTGGGTTGCCGAAAATAGTCTGTCATGCCGAAGCCGTCATTTCCCCTATGTGAAAATGACCATAGATTTTAATGATAATTCCTTCAATGTCAACTGGCAGCTGATCTGCTGCTGACTGTATAGTATTATGTACGATGTGTGCAGCGCATCCTACACCAATAATCGGTTTTTTCAAGTATTCTTTAAGCCTGCTAAACACATTGTTGGTACCTCGTCTATGCAATCCCCCGAAATTAGTATTCGCGTTATCGGCACACAAAGCAACTACCTTGTTTTGTAGATTATGCGTCTTCAATATTTCGTAAATGGAGCTTGCAATTATTTCCGACGTTTCACCTGGCAGAGAAACGAAATCCAACAATTTTATCTGGGTTCCTACTTTGTAATCAAAGTATCGAATTAGAGTGGGGAACAATTTAATATCCTTATGGTTTGAAGCATCAGTAAAAACAGTCAAAAAATCGATTTGCTGCAACTTTTTCAGCATTTCCTGAACCGAAAAAGGGGCAAAAACGTGTTTCACGATAGCTTCAGCTTTCGTACGAGCACACGAGAACTTCGATTCAAACAACATCCGGATGAGTTTTGAGGAGCAATCCAACGACCGAAAAGTTTGATTGTGGGCAATTGTGTGGTACACGTAAACAGCCTCGGCGACAGCAAGCTTTTTTTCCTTTGCTCCATACTCCGTTTTGCGAAAGAAAGAACTCACTTTGGAAGATGCTGCTGCTGCCAGTAGTGCTTTCTTATGCTTTTCAGTAGCGAGATGCCGAGTGATGTCATTTTTTCCACCAGATGCAATCGAAAAAATACTGTTGCATTGGCTACAATGCACACCGTTCTGCGTTTTTGATTGCTTGATGAACGGAAATTCAGCTTCCAGATCATCCGTGAATGTGCACAACCTTTTCTTCGACATGGTTTCCTGCAGAAAGTCATCATTTAGCCAGAACATAGGTACCGAGTATTTGCTTACCCACTTTCAAATATTCTTGGAACAACCGGGAACAATGCGGGAAAATCTGCGAAATTATGATTAACTGATGAAATGAAACAACTTTTTATAATCTCAAATTCAGTACAAACGATCGATGTTGCAGGCAGAGTGAAAATAATTTTCGCAGTGAGTGAAGTGAACTCGAAAACATGGACCTCAGCAGTCAGCAACAAGACGTGAGAATGAGCAGGATAGCAAAAAAACCGAGCCTCCAATTTGTTGTTTAGTTACCTTTCTCTGTCAAGCTGCACACATGGATGAATGGCTTCATTATTTTCCCACTTATCTGCATGCGTCTTACTCGCACTCCTTCAATTTGAATGGTGCAGTGTGCAGTAGTTGACAAAAGTTTTGTTGTTGTTGTTGTTGTTGTTGTTATTGTTGTTGTTCCGATTCATTTTGTTCTCTTTCTTGAAATGTCATTTCATACCCTTCAGCATTAGTCGAACCCTTTAGAAATGGATTTAAAATGATGCGCGCTCTATCTGGTGGAATTGAAAATAAATAAGCGTGCACTAATTTTCATTTTAAAATCACTTTTCAAATGCGGGACGTTTTCCGGGACATTTGGTAATCCGGGACGTTTTCCGGGACACTTGTAAATGCGGGACATGTAGGATAAATCCGGGACTGTCCCGCAGAATCCGGGACGCCTGGTCACTTTAGTTTTTGTTCACATCCACCAAATTAAATTCGTTATTTCTTAGGTTGAACCAGTTAGCACAAACAAACATTCCTTTAATTGTCGCATTCTCCGGTGCTTTGACAGGGGCGTGATCCAGGGTATAGGTTTTTGCCCTGTCAACACCTCGGCAGTGTTGAAATCCAACAACATTTCCAATCACGAACCGATCGTTGCATGTGAATTGGCACCCATCACCAACGTAGATTTCCTCGGGGAAATCATAACAGCGGTAGCGATACAATCTTTCAGAGCTGACATTATCCTACGTAGCAAAAGGGCCTGTGAAATTTTTGTGGGGTAGTTTAAGTACATTTCTCGCTGTAAATTAATGGAGTTAATGTACTTAATTTATGCGACTTGTAATTAAAGCTGAAATTTTTAAATTAAAAAATTTCAGATGCTCGTAATTAAAGTAATTAATCATGTAGTTAACTGTAATTATTGTACTTAAAAAAGGCTTGCGCAGGAGTTAAAGGTTATTGCGTGCCCCTCGGTTTTCGCTCAATACATAGTAGTCTAGTTGCATAGGAGTATTGAGCGAAAACCCAAAACTTGATAACTTGAAAAAATATAACTCAAAAACAAAAGAAAAACACATCGCTGACTTTTTGATATAATGTGTGAAAGAACATAAATTTGCAAGGAAAAATATCGGATTGATCGGAAATCCATATGTGAGCTCACCGCTGCGACCGAAATCTAGTAGCAGTAAATTGAACGAGAACTTAATTGTATATTTTTTGGTAATATAAGGAACTCAGTGACCTTGTCGCGACAGATTTTGCTTATTGAGCAGACATTTTTGTATACCTTTTTCGTCGATTTTTCCTTTTAATTCTACTACTTTTGTATCACTTTCACTTTCACTAATTCGCTTTCACTAATTCACTTTCACTAATTCACTTTCACTAATTCATCATCACTTTGAACTATAACAGATACGTATTTCGTTTACTACTTGCAAACCTCTTCATTGTCGAGTCATAGTCATCAATCAATTTAGACATTTTCGGGTTCAATTTTATGCTCCTGCACATTATAGAGTTTTAGCACCGACAAACCGACAATTTGTATGATCATTCAAATTACAAAGAAATTTCTGATCAAAGCACAAAACTGACATCTGCTGCCGTGTTCGCGGAAAATATTGATCCTAGCCACGAACACGCTTACAAAATTTATGAGTTGGTTCGTGTCTTATCTATTTTGAACAAATTATTTTTATCTAGATAAATCATTTGTATGGTTTTGACAGATGGGATCACTGCACATTTGAATCGGCCATTATGGATTCTCCATCAAGAGTTAAGTTTCAGTTTCATGTCGGTTTGTCGGTGGTTTTAGTGTGAACCAACATGAAGGAGTATTGGCAACAGATAGTACAGGTTTGGGATTATTGGTGCATGAATATTTTTCGAAACTTTACAGAGGAACATCAGAAAATCCTTACCTAGATAGATATGAGAACCCATTGAACTCGATTACCAAAACATTATCAGCAGAAGACAGCATAGATCTCCTCCAGGACATTTCCGAAGAAGAACTCTGGGAAACTTTGAAGATGTGTAACAAGAAGAAATCCCTAGGCTCAGATGGTTTGACCTATGAATTTTTAATAAATCATTTTGATTTGTTAAAATCTGACCTTGTAAGGTTGTTCAACTTACATCTGAGTGGACAGGGTATTCCACCCAAGGAATTCACAGATGGAATAATTACTTTGGTACCGAAAAAAGTTGACCTGACAAATTTGGACAATCTTCGGCCAATCAGTTTATTGACTGATTATAAACTTTTCACCAAGATTGTTTATAACAGAACTCAAAAACATATTGCCAAATTAATTGGATCTGGGCAAAGTGCATGTTTTTGTGACAATTTGAATGATGTACGTAGGATTATGACAAAAGCTACAGAAAGTAAACGTTTTAAAGGGCTTCTGTTGAGCCTTGATTTGGAGAAGGCTTTTGATAAAGTAGATCACAAATTCCTTTGAAAAGTGCTGGAAAAATACGGGTTTCCAGATCAGCTGATTCAATGCATTCAGCATTTATACAGAAAAGCAGCTTCTAAAGTTTTGTACAATTTTTTATTTTTAACGAAGGATATACAAATAAACTCATCTGTCAGACAAGGATGCCCACTGAGCATGTTATTATTTATTTTGTATGTGGAATCACTGATTAGGATGATTGATCAAAGCGTGCTCGGGGTCCTTGTGTATGACAAATTCCTGAGGGTATTTGCCTTTGCGGACGATGTTAATGTATTTCTTCGAAACTCAGAACAGCTTGATAAAGTTCTACATATCATTGCATCTTTCTCAATGTTTTTGGGAATTAGTATAAATTTACAAAAATCACGATTCATGAGGCTAAATAACTGCAATGGTGGACATTTCCAAGTAGCAGAAAATGAAAGCTTGAGATTGCTTGGAGTTACCTTCAAAAGTACTTGGAACGTAGTTGATATCAACTACGAAAAATTAATTAATGAAATGAATGGTTAGTTTCCTTTCACAACATGTGTTTTTTTTTAAGAAGGTGTGGTATGTGAATACATTTATCCTGTCCAAGCTATGGTATTTGGCTCAGCTTTATCCTGCAAAAACTCAGCATTTTGCAAAAAATGAAATTATTGGAAATTCTTTATGGAAAAATTACATTTTTCGAATGGACAGAAGACAGCTGTATCTCGATCCCGACAGTGGTGGAGTTGGTTTAATTGACCCTACGGAAAAGTGCAAAGCGCTTTTTATAAGGAATATTGTGCATAAAAACGACATAGATGACGAATGTATTGGAGAAAAGTATTTGCAGAACTTCAAATACTTACCTAAACTAACACGGAATGAAAGGAGTGGATTCAAAAAGCGGTTCAATTGGACAGTGGAATAAATTCTGCTAGGCAACTTTACCGCTTATTAATCCATCAGCAAGGATTTGTCCCACATGTGCAAACAAAATGTACAACCAGAAAGCACTGCAAGGATGCTAAATGCGATAGTGAACCAGTGAAGATATCACTAAATGAACAAAATTTTCGCCCCTTTGGTTCACACAATAACGTGTTTATTTAAAAAAGCGTATGTTTTATTGAAAAAAAAAATCATCGTTCGACATTTTGAACTTAGACCCCTTGCGCCACCTCTAAAGAGGCACCTTTTAGGGGCCTCATAGCCTAGCCAGTAAAGGCACGGTATTACCAAGCCGGAGGCGGCGGGTTCGATTCCCGGTCCGGTCGAGGGAATCTTTCGGGTTGGAAATTTTATCGACTTCCCTGGGCATAGAGCATCATTGTGCTTGCCACACAATATACAAATTCATGCATTGGTATTGGCATCGAAAACTCTCAATCAAAAAACTGTGGAAGTGTATTTAGAACACTAAGTTGAGAGTACGGAATAAGCTAATATGGGAAGGTCCATTAATTAAATTTGGCCCATTTTCAACCCCCCTCCCCCCTTTGTCACATTATTTATATGGACCTTAATTGTTTTTTGTAAGGCTCGTCACAGTTTCCAAAACCCCCCTCCTCCCTAAAAGTGTGACATAATTAATGGACGATCCCTATGCGCTAAGCAATAAGCTTAAAATGCGAACATGAAGAAGTAGCCACCTCTAAATGCCAACGAAAAAAGCTCAATTTTTGATATGTTTCTCAATTAGTCCCAATAATCATTTTCCACATGGGAAAACATGTCCCTGAACGATTTTGGGACAATCTAGTTTTTACATTTTTCGCGAAATTTTCTGAACAAAACATATAACACATGTAGTGTACAGTAAATGCAGGTAGTTCACAATCGATTCGAATGCATAACTCATTTCAGACAAAAATGCTTTTATGGGCAGTAAATCTGATCTGTCAATAATCGAGTTACATCCACGGGCGGTCAATCATGCTCATGCTCAATCGTTCGTACACAAATAGTATTTGATTGTTATCTAGATGATATCAGGTTGTTATTTTACTTTGCTCGGGTTATGAGAGAGTCTTGTGCTCTGCTGAATGAAAACGGTCCCCGATGGGCATGATGTCGCACATTTGGCTCATTCATCATTTTTATTACAAAACGTTTTGCGAATCGGCTAGTTTCTATATGGACTGAAACGAGTTCTAGCAGTCGTCCTACTCCTCCTACGCCTCCTCCTCCTCCTCCTGAGTATGTAGTGACGATTCGGGAGAGAAAAATCGAGGAGTGTGTCATGGATCTAATTGGTATGCTGGCTTGGTCAAGGCTAGGTTTTGAAGAGTGCCTCTTCACTAGTGTGTGTGTGTGTCTGTATGTGTGGATTTAAGAAAGAACAAGAAACTCCATAGCAGCTGGACACGCGGCTGGATAAATACTTGAGCTTGGGGATGAATGATTGAAAGCTATAAGTTACAGTAATAGTATATGATTTGGGGCACACAAAACAAATGTGTCGTTCAGTGAACTAGAACGTACGGTATTCTGTTGCAAAGAGCGATACCAGATGGCTGATTTGGTGTCATTGAACGAAATATTTATGCGATCGAACTTTTCATGCTCTGGTTGGTCTGGTAGAATTTCTGGGTAGATCTTATGTTGTCAACCGTTGTTCCTTTATTTTATCTCAGATTTCACTATTTTTAATAAAATCAAGCGTGTCATTTCAAACTTGTAATCAATTGTTTTTTGTTCTTTTCCAGGTTTGTATTAAACATTTATCAATGATATTACCACAACCCAAGTGAATGGATCTATGTAAAGGTAATAAATCCTACGATGTCGAACGAAGATGTGTCACATCTGCCAAAGATCGTGAACTTGATAGGCTTGAACGTGAGTAATTGGGTGATGGTGATCTGCGATACGATAGGCTTGGGTGATGTCTTCGAGGTTGCGAAGTTCTGAGTCGATCAGAACTGTTTCGAGGATGTTTTTTCTAGGATAGGAGTGAACTTTCGTCCGTTCGAGTTCTGGTTTGATTTTGTCGGAGAGCATTTTACTGGTAGCTGGTGAAAATTTTGTTCACCGTCCGTTTCTTTCCACTGCCCAATCCGCTCTCATTCTAATGAGAATGAAGCTTAATATATTTGTCATGAACCATGGTCATTAATTGTATCAATTGAAAATGTAAACAAAATCACAAAAGTCTAACTAAAGGGTTGCCAAACTAATGGGATATTGACATGATTGATTGATACACTTCGGCTTACTTCGAAATGATCGGCACAATGCTTGGCACAGCTTTCGGCACTGTCAAAACTCTTGGCACAGATTAAGGTGTGCAGAGTTGGGAAAAAGTTAGATTTATCTTTTTTCATAGTAGGCCCTGGTTAATTCATAAAATTGAAGAATTATGGGTAATACTAAGGTGAATAATTTCGCTCAACATTGATTAAGTCAATATTTTATACACAATTCAATTAAGTTCGTGATTTTGCCATCTCCGACCACTGTGCATTTCTATCAGCTCATTGGGACGTAATAGTCGAAGTAGAAGAAGCAAAACCAGGATTATGTTGCATTGCTTTGTATGAAAGTAAAATTAAACCGACCAATGTTCATGTCCACACAGATCCTGAACTAAGCCAATACGAATCTTATCTCCAAACAACCAACAACCAACAGAACAAGTTCACTTTCAAAGCCATTGAAAGCGCGATAGTCTTATACCCAATACGGAGACCGGTTCCCAATGTAGACTGTTTAGCCACCTCTGTCGCTTTCATTTGGGATCGTCATGAATGTCCATTGCCCATGTTCCGGTTAATTTAATTGCCTATTTGCATCGTTCCTGATAAAGGCAGTATTGGAACAGGTTCGAGCAACAAGTGGAATTTAAATTTGTAGCTGTAGAAAAGGATAAGAATGATTCCCCCTTACGGTATGAATGGGTTTCGGAGCATTGACGGACACTCACTAATTCTCGTTCCTTAAAAAGTTGAAAAATGTTCAATCAATGCCATGGCGAAACTCTTCAACAAAGTGTGAAAAATCGGTCCCATTCTTGGTCTGCGGAACGTTCAAAAACAGCAATAATGGTCATATGTTTGCGTACAAATGACGCTGACAGCCGCTCGCGATGATGGTTGCTTTTATTGCCGTGTGATCAATAAAAATCGCTAAACAATTATCGCCGCCGTACACAGCGACTGACGATCTTCTTTGCCGGCGATGCCTTCCACAGATAAAAGTGAGAACACGGTGGAAATTGTAGGCTTCAATTCGCTTCAGTGTCTCTAGTTGAGCTAGAGACCTGTTCCTTAGGATCTAAAGTCAGGATGGGATGAGTCACGAAGCTATTATTATCGTCCGGAGTGGTCGATGCGTCTACCGGTGTGGAGCAACTGATGCTGTTTTTAGCATTGCAATCAATTTAATCGAGAGATCACCACCATCACGAACCGACGAACATTCATTTCAATTTAACTAGTAGCGATTCTTGGGCGGCGTGGATGCCATGGGGCCCCAGGGGCAGGGCGCGGTGCATATCTTGGTCCCGAGGAAGTCGACAAGAGCGTACATGTGCACAGTGATATGCTCCATTTGCAACTGATTGGTTTGGTTCCTGCTCTCTAGCCATCAGTGCAACCCGTTCGTTCGTCGGAGAAAAAGGTGGTGCATCGAAGCGCGCAAAACTAGGCTCAACAACGAAGAATCAACTACAACAACAACAACAACAACAACAACCACGTTAATAGGAGAATAAATCGACTTTTAACATAATTTATTCATTTGGGAAGCTTGCAGAGGCAAATGACGATGATGGCGACAATCCGTGGGAGGGAGAAAACGTAATTTGCATAATTGGAGCGGTGAGTGAAATTGATGATCCGAGGGTGATAGTGGAATTTAAGCGATGCGGTTTGTTTCTATTTATAGGCGGTTAAGCTATTAGGCGATAGAGAGGGCCAATTTATCTGAGCCATCTTCCCCGGAAAACTATTGATGACTAGCACCGATCCTAGGGTCTATCCCAAGAATAATGATAAAGTAAACTCTATTCCGACTAATCATCACCTCCTTTTTGCCACATTTCCCCCAAAACACACAACATATGTACTTATATTTTTGTACCGCGTTCACTGTAACAGACTTGTTGCACTAAACTGCTATGGCCACCACAGGCAGTGTACTCTAATAATAACTCCGGACATGCTGTGAGCGCGCGGGGATATATTGTTTACCCATTTCGGTTTCGGTCCGGTGAGGATCTAAACAATCCCGTTTTAGTTGCCAACGTTCAAAAGATAAACAATAAGCAAACAACGTTCTCGGATCGTCGGCAGTCTGCCGCAATCGAATAGTTTCAAACTTACAGAAAAGTGTTTTGCAAGAGTCCGATAAAAAATAGTTCAACAAAATCGAGCCATACCTGTACCTGCAACGTAAGCGGCTTCATTATTTTTGAAGCATGTGATGGTCAATTGAAACAACATATTAACACACCCCTTAGTTGTTCTACTCTGGCATGCTGGGCAGGTTACAACATTAATTCCGACTACTCAATCTGGGAGTGATTAGGGAGAGAGAGAGAAAAACTGGTACACGCGGCGCGGTTATCCTCCCCGACTGGAGCAAAGATTTCAGTTGAAATTAAGCAGATGCTCGATCGCCAGTATGCTTTATTTGGATTCGGATAGCGACCGAAGGGGAATAGTTTTGCGGCCCTGTTCGGTGAATTCGGTTCCAGTGAAGAAGCTTGATTGTGATGACTGTCAGGTTTTGTATCAACACAGATTTATCTTTACAGTCGTAGGTAATCTATTTTTGTTATTTACATCCACGAGACCCATGAGGGATTGGGTGGTGTTTGCACACATTGTGTGATGTCTTTATTTGTGCTTTGATCATCTGCACATGGATGCACAAGCTCTGTTTCTGGTTTTGCTCTTGATTTCTCAGTAATCATGGGGATGGTGTTGAATTACCATGAACGAGCATATTTCGCCCAACAATTGAAAAGGGCCTATCAGCTATTGTATGCCCTTTCCGTGGAATCCACCGTGCAGACCACCCACGCAAATCAATGGGATCACCGTGCAGGGGAAACTTTCCCCTACCCTATGATACTGTGTGTTTGCGTGGGGGGCCTGCGGTTTGCACGGAAAAGATTTGCAAAGTTTTGTTTACAATAGCTGATGGGCCCTTTTCAATTGTTGGTCAAGATATGTGAACGATAAAAATGAGTTGCATCATTGGTGAGCAGATGGCGTTGTTATGCGTTTTTTTGTTTTTGTATGTTGCATTAACCGGCCGAGTTAACACCCGGGAGGTTTCTATTGTTTACATTAATAACATCAGCATGCTTTGCATAATTTATATGAGAATCACAGTGACGAAAGTTTCTATAAGCATGTTCTTTTGAATCACAGCCTCCAAATTTATTGGAATTGCCCTTTTTTGAACTCCTGGTCAAATTTAGTAGGTTAATTAATAAGCTGCAAGAACGGAACAGGGGTCTCAGTAGGCTATCTTTAAAGGTCGAGGAAATATTTCGGGTTGAACTTTTTCTCGACTTCCCTGGGCATAGAGTATCGTTGTGCTTGTCACGCAATATGCAAATTCATGCATTGGATGGCTGGCATAGAAAGCTCTCACTCAATAACTGTGAAAGTGTTGAAGTAAGTTGAAAACCGGCAAAACGCTCGCATAAGAAGCTTAAAATGTCTATAAGGAGAAGGGGAAGTCCTTTGCTGTAAAAACAAAGCCCTGCATTGCCCCACTCTTCCCTCTTCAAGGACATAAAGTTTAAGGTCTCCACTCTCAACCTGTCATACACCAAATTTCATCTGCCACCGGTTGCCCACTGTGGAACCATTCTGAAAAAAGACGGTCAAAACCTTTTTCCCGCTTTTCTCGATGTTTTGGTGTTTTCGTAGAAGTTTCTGTACATGTTAGTTTGCATGTTCTGAAAAATTCATATACTTTTTTTTTTATTAAGGTAGTATTACTCTTAGAAAAACTAACCTTTTTGTAATCACAAGATAATATGAGTATGTCTTTGTGAATGCTGCAGAACTATGAATTTAATTAAACTTTGCTGAAGACAATATGTTTCTACATCCTAAGTCTAGCGAGATATAAATGGATTTTTGTCAGGACTACCCTAAAATCAGTTTTTTACTTTTTTGCATCATAAATCTCAACTAATTGAGTCTACATGTTATATAGAGTTTTCAATATCATAAAAATACACAACTTTTCTCAAAACAGCAATATTGTAAATAATTTCATTTGCTTTGTTAAGCGACTTTAAAGCAAAACTTCACCAACTTTGCAATTATAATTTCTCTTAAATGGCAGTTTCTGGCAGCCAAAATTAACGTTGTTTGAGCAACCAATAATATCTTGAGTAACATTTGAAATGGGCCTATGCCCAAACCATAAACAAATCGAGTTTTGATACCATTCTTTAGCATCGCTTGGTAGCTACTAATCGTGTAGGAAAGTTCCGCATAATCGAGAAAATTCATTAAAAATAACTCGGTTTTCGAAACGGCTGATCAACGAAATTTTTCGATTCATTAATAGGCCCGCACGCTAAAACGGCCAACCATTCAAATTTTCAAAACAAAGCTAGGCCCTACTGCTTGAGGCAGGGCCGATGATTTGTTTTGAATTTATTTGACGTTGCGAAAAGGTTTAGCAAAGGGCGTACAATTTCTGATGACAAGCACAACGGCTTAACAAAAAGGCCCTATCCATTGAAAGATTCACAAAAAAGGCTTATTATTTTATGAAATTAAATTGTTATCGATTTATATATATTTTTGAAAGCTTTTCGCATATTTTGGATGTTGTATACTGAGATACAGTTACTATTGTTATTGTGAACAATATAAATCCCTAAAATACTTCAGTTTTCTTAAATATGAATTGAATAGTTGCGGAAAAATTTAAAATTCATTTTCTGGTCTGTTTACGTTTTGGACATAGGTCCATTTCAAATGTTACTTTAGATATGATGTACTAATGTTCCAACAATCACTGTCGGGTCTGCTTGGGTACATAGGTTTTCCCAATTGTCTTTTCGGACGATTTGGTTGTATTCAACCTTTGAACCAACGAAGTTATTTATGGCAACTGATTCTTGGGCATTACAGTTGTACGTGGCATGAAGATGGGTAATTATGGTGTTTTGTATCATTCTCCCAGTTCTACTGACCAGCGTTTTGTTGAAGTTTTAAAGAACTGGCTCGAGACATTCCTTGGTTCTAGTAAATTAAATATATTGGCTGGTGATTTTAATATTAATTGGCGTGATAACCATAACTCGAATCATATGAAGCGTTTAGCTGAGTTTTTTTTTTTAATTTAAAGCAAGCGGTAAATGAGTATACGCGTATTTCCAGGCACAGTCAAACTTTAATTGATCACGTTTATTCTAATTTTGATTCCATTCGTTCAGTTACGGATACTGATTTCAAAATAACCGATCATGAGACCTTAGTGATCAATGTATTAGATAATATCAATAACAACGATGAATTAGTAAAATTTAAGTACTGGAGGAAATATTCGAAGCAAGCTGTTTCGAATCTTGTTGAGAGAAGCGTGGATGTTCCATTCGCGGCCGGTAACTTATATGAATCTACAGCTGTTCTTAATAACGCTTTGAAAACCTGTACCAATCAACTAGTTAAGCAAAAGCTCTGGTATTTATATCTTAAATTCTCTGGCGTGGGCCAGCTCTATGTCTGGGGATGAGAAGCTGAAATACCTTATTCACCCGAACAACTTAAACGAAAACATTAAAACCATCCATTATCCATTGGGTATTTTCTCTTTGAAATTTGGGTAGAAGTAGTTTAGAGTGTTTATCGCTGTCAGTTTTTCGAAAGTTGGAAAAAGTGGCGTCACCCGAAAAGCAACGTCGCGAATTTATTTGCGCAAGCACCTGGAAAATCCTCAACTCTCGCAACGTGCAGTCAACGGTGAGTCGTGTGATTAAACGTTACTACGAAACTCTGAGCATCGAACGGAAGGAGAAATGCGGTCAGAATGGATATTCTATTAGTGATCAGGATCACAAGCGTGTCGTGGAAGCATTTAAGCGGAATCCCAATGCTTCGGTCAGGGATGTGGCCAAAAAGTTGAATCTGTCCAAGGCTTCCGTTCAACCAAAGCCAACGATCAGGGGGACTGCATGCGTACAAAGTGCAGAAGGCTCCAAATCGTGACGAACGGCAAAATACGGTGGGAAAGTCACGGGCCCGGAAACTGTACACCTAGATGCTGACGAAGCCTCATTGTCTCATCATGGATGATGAGACTTACGTCAAGGCGGATTTCCGGCAGCTTTCGCGGCTACTGTTCTACACCGCCCAGCAATAGTTTGATGTTTCGGAGGAAGTAAGGAAGTAAAAACTTTCAAAGTTTGCCAAGAAATACATGATTTGGCAAGCGATCTGCTCATGTGGCAAACGAAGTGCGCCGTTCGTGACTACTGGGACTGTAAACGGGAGATCTACCTCAAGGAGTGTCTACAGAAGCGTCTGCTTCCTATGTTGAAGCAATACGAGTGCCCTACGATCTTCTGGCCGGATCTAGTTGTGTGCCACTATTCAAATGTTGTCCTGGAGTGGTACGAAGCCAACGGGATCACTTTCGTACCCAAGGACATGAACACCCCTCTCCCCCCCAACGCACCGGAACTAAGTAATACATACTTTAATTGATCATCGAAAAATACTGGGCTACAGGGCGGACTCGATTATCCGGAGTCTAGAAAAAAATTTCACTCCGGATAATTGAGCCCTCCGGATAATACAGCCATCAAAAAAAAAATTTTTTTTTTGGTCTTATGTTCTCATTTAATGCTTTTAGTGGTCCCATTGAACGCTATTGAAGGATTATAGAATCGGACCACTGGTTGTGTAGATATGGCCGGAACAAGTTCCGGCATTTATGGGTCATGAGGCAAAATTTGACTTGAAAGGAACAAGACCCATTAAGCGACACATCAAATTAAATCAAAATTTGATATCAAGATCAATGGTGGCAAAAATTAAGTACCTTGGACCATATTGGCTACTTCCGGGCAAGTTCCGGGTGCCTCCGGAAAAGTGGTCAGAACCACACTTGAATAAAAACCTATCATGCGACACATCAGATTATATCAAAATTCGATAACCAGATCAATGGTGGAAAAAATTAAGTACCTTGGACCATATTGGCCACTTCCGGACAAGTTCCAGGTGCCCCGGGAAAGTGACCAGAAACGGACTTGGATAATAACCTATCATGAGGCACATTAAAATATATCAAAATTCGATAAGAAGATCAATGGAATTGAACCCATGGACCATCCACTTGAGAAGCGAACGTGAAGCCAACCACGCCATGGGACCCCTCAACTTGAGAAAAATCGTAGTCTCGCGACTCTCACGAGTGTGTAGAGACAAAGTTTAGCTTGAATAAAAATCACGGCTACCGTGAAGGCACCATATTTGACGCGGTTCCTAACTTGACGCACTCGATCAATTTCGACCATTTTCCATTAATATTTTTGAAATGATAACATTGCAAATATTAGTTCCAGTGCTCTAGGGATGATAGTGTAACAATTCAACTGATAGTTGCTGATAAAGCGACTGCAGGCGAAAATGAAGACGAGAATGCGGAATTCGATGACATGTCTGATGCTGACATAGTCTGTTCTTAACCATGATTCACATTTTTATGAAGGAGAAAGCGTGACGAACACCACTCTGGATGAAACTGCAAACATTTCTACAGCAGATGACAACCAAGATGAGGAGTACGAACCAGTTCCAGATCAATCAGCGCTGAACAATATTGACACTATCATCACATGGGCTGAGGAAAACCAATTGCCGGTGGAACGGCAGTTTTTACTTCGTGAAATCAGGGGAAATATTCTTGATAAAAAAGTCAATAAGGATTGATTTATGATCAAATTTGCAATTCTCTTTGTTTTTACTGAATAACTTTACTGATGAACTACTGTTTTTACTGAAATGATGAATCAATGAATTGAACTACAAAATAAGATAAGAAAATTGATATAAATTTTCAGGTATGAAGCCACCAAAAGACCAATTCTCACGATGTAATAAAATGTAATTTTCGCATATCCAATAGCTCGAGATCCTGAGCAGATAGAAGTTACTGTCTTCGGCAAACTTGTTCAGGGTGTCAAGTAGTTTTGGCTGGTGGACAGTAGTTCAGAATCTTCTCACTATACGGCACTAGTATAAACGTGAAATTCTCATATAAAATATCTTGAGATCCTGACCAGATAGAAAGTTACTGTCTTAAGCAAAGTTGTTCAGGAGATCATAGCTTTTTTGCTGATTAACAGTAATTCAAAATCTTCTCACTAGGTAGTGCTCGTATACATGATAAGTTCTCGCATGTGATACATCACTAGATCCTGACGAGATAAAGAATAAATGTCTTTGGCAAAGTTTTTCAGGAAGTCAAGATCTTTTCGTTGGTGGACAGTTGTTCAGAATTTTCTCCCTACTCGGTGCTAGTATACACATGAAATTCTCGGGTATACAATAGCTCGAGATCCTGAGCAGATAGAAAGTTACTGTTTTTGGCAAACTTGTTTAGGGGGTCAAGACTTTTTGGCTGGTAGACAGTAGCCCAGAATTTTCTCACCACGTGGCGCTAGTAAACGTGTACAATTCTCGCGTATGCGTATGGTAGAAAGTTAATTTCTTCGAAAAAGTTGTTCATGAGGTCAATGCCTATTGCTATTGCCTAGAAATTTTTTATCACATGGCGCTAGTAAACGTGTACAATCCTCGCGTATGCTAAGCTCGAGATTCTGAATAGGTAGACAATTACTGTCAAAAGACTAGAAATTCTCAGATATAAAATATCTTGAGATCCTGTCCAGATAGAAAGTTACTGTCTTCGACAAAGTTGTTCAGGAGGTCAAAGCATTTTTGGCTGGTAAACAGTAGTTAAGAATTTTCTCAGCACGTGGCATAGATGTACACTTCTCGCATATGCTATATCTCGAGATCCTAATCAGATAGAAAGTTACTGTCTGCAACAAAGTTATTCAGGAGGTCAAAGTTTAGAATTTTCTCATAAACTTTAGACTTTAAACTCCTGAACAACTTTGTTCAAGACAGTAACTTTCTATCTGGTCAAGAACGTGAGATATATTAAATGCGAGAATTTCACATGTATACTAGCATCATGAAGTGAGAAAATTCTGAACTACTGTCCACCAAGACCTTGACCTCCTGAACAACTTTCTATCTGATCAGGGTCTCGAGATATAGCATATGCGAGAAGTGTGCATGTATACTAACGCCACGTGGTGAGAAAATTATTAACTACTGTTTATCAGCCAAAAAGTCTTGACCCCCTAAACAACTTTGCCGAAGACAGCAACTTTCTAGCTGATCAAGATCTCGAGCTATTGAATATGGGAGAAAGGCACGTATATACTAGCACCGCATAGTGATAAAATTCTAAACTATTGTCACCCAACAAAAAGATCTTGACTTCCTGAAAAACTTTGCCGAATACATTTACTTTCTATCTTGTCAGGATCTAGAGATATTTTATATGCAAGAGTTTCACATCTATAGTAGCGCCGCAAAGTGAGAAAACTCTGAACTACTGTCCACCTGCGAAAAAGCCTTGACATCCTGAACAACTATGCCGAAGACAGTACCTTTCTATACTCAAGATATTTTATATGAGAATTTCACGTGTATACTATCGTCGCGTAGTGAGCAAATTCTGAACTATTGAGCACCAAGCAATAGGCTTTGATCTCCTGAAAAATTTGTGAAAGACAGTAACTTTTTATCTGGTCAGGATCATGAGATATATCACAAGCGAGAATTTCACGTGTATACTAGCGCTACGTAGTGAGAAAATTCTGAACTACTGTCCGCCAGCGACAAGGCTATGATCTCCTGAACAACTTTGTCGGAGACAACTAACTTTCTATCTGGTCAGGATCTCGATATAATCCATGTTGTAAGCAGTTAAGTCAAATCCCACGTAGTATAGTCACAGTTTACGCGGTTTCCATTTACATATATTATCCGCATTTTTTAGGTGTTTACTGTAATCAAAGTTAAGCTTGTTTAGATCAAAACAAGTTTTTTGAGGAATACTTGTTGGTTTCAGATCAATTGGTAACTCAGCAACAAAATGGCAATGGAAAACTCATGTGTGTTGTACAAAGTACAACAGCGCGAGTAACGGAGGGTTAAAGGCCCTTTGGTACATTTTTTTTAGGGATCTTCAAAAATTTTGTTCGGTTGCCGTTCCCCTCCCCCCCTGAAACGTGACGTAATTAGTGAACGGAACGTCATGGGATTCAGTTTTTGTATGTTGTTGTGGCACATGATATGTTTGATTCCTTTCAGGTCAAAGGTAATCCAAACCCCCTTAACGCCGGATTTTGTAACAAAGGCACACAAACACTTAAATATAGTCATTTCCCGATCTTGTCAGACTGAGTCGAACGATGTATGTTACTCGTCCTCGGATCGAAAGTCGGTTTTCCAATTTGCAAGATAGGTAAAAAAATATTACTCCGGATAATCGAGCCATTTTCTCCGGATAATCGAGCCCCGGATAATCGAGCCTCCGGTTAATCGAGCCTCCGGATAATCGAGTCCGGCCTGTATTATGAAGCAGGCACTACGGAAGCATCCCAAGGAGGTCAAATCTGAGGAAGATATGAAGAAAAGTGGGTTTCCGTACAGAAAAAGTTGCAGCCAGATGTTGTACAGAACCTAATGAGTGGAGTTAAGCGTAAGGTGCGAGCGTACGGTTATGATATTGAAGCTGAATGAAGTAAATATGCCAAAAGCTTACTAATGGGTTATATTTTATTGTCTGAAAGTTTGAAAAGGATCGGTCAACTAGGTTATTTTCTGGAGTGTTTTTTTCCGTGATGCAATTTGATGTGGGACACCCTTTTTCCAAAAGATAGAACTAATATAGGTCAAAATTAAGAAATCAAGGTCAGTTCGAATAGTATAAAAAGATAGCTCTTATCAATCTAGAAAACTTTGTTGTATTAAGCGGCGCCGGTGGTGTAGTGGTAAGCGTGATTTCCTCCCACCCCAAAAGGCCTGGGTTTAATCCCAGTCGGCGCTGCTGGGATTTTCTGAGGCAAAATTTCTCTGATCATGCCTTCCTTCGGAAGGGAAGTAAAGCCGATAGTTCCGTTAGAGTACGGCAGTGTGAAAATTGTAAATAGAGAGTAAAAAGCGAGCAAGGACAGCTTTTGGGGGAGTTTGGTAAAGAGGGATGATTAACCCGATTTGTACCATCCTCAAAGTTGTCCTTGCTCGCTTTCTACTCTCTATATACAATTTTCCCATTGCCGTACTCTAACGGAACTATCAACTCTATAATTTCATCTCCTTATCTATCGTATAAAAATTACCACTTTAGTCTGTTATTTGAAATTAGCATCTTCAACTATGTAAATCGTTAACTTCAACCAGAAGTAATAAAAACATAATAGTTAAAGCTCTATCTTGCTGATCTGGTTGAAATTATAGTGATCTAGATCAAAACTTGTGATGTAAAAAGATTGATCTTATTCACTTGAACAACTTTGCCGAAGACACCAAACCTCGATGGCCTGATTTTTTTTTTGTGTTATGAGGATTTGTCCGATAAGTTGCTGCTACCAAAAGATAGAACTGATCGAGATCAACATTCAGCAATCAAATTCGGTTCTAATGGTATCAAAAGATAGCTCTCTAGAAAAGTTCGTTGAAGATTTTGATTTAATACCGTGCTTCCTCAAAAGATATAGCTGATCTAGATCAAAATATAGTGATCTAGATCAAAACAAATGATGTCAAAAGATAGTTCTTATTTACTTGAGACACCAACGTTCAATGACTTGAATCTTAGCAAATGTGAGATGTTGTAAATTTGTACGATCTGCCCCATTGCACACTGGGAACAAAAACGTAAAAATGTCTCAAAAATCAACAACACCAGTTCTCGTTGGAGAAATTTGATCAATTTATTCTTGCCTACAGGGACAAATCTCTGGAATCGAATGGATTTGATTTCATCTTGAGCAGGATAGTGCAAGTTGGGGTTAAGGTTATTTTGTTCCATAATCCCTTATTTTGAAAATTAAATAACTCCCAATCGATTTAATCGATCTAATGTCAGCCAAAAATTTTCAATAGCGACCAAAAATATCCATTAGTACCGCCCTAATGACGCGTTCATCCAGATAAATTTTAAGCGATGGACCCAATCTTAGATCCATAGGCCAACATAAGAGCCATTTTCCTTACCTAATACCTATGAATATCTGATAATTTACCCCAAGTTATACTTTTACTTTATTTGATAAGATTATCTCATTGAAAACAGAACTTAATTTTATTTTATTTTTTGATTTTGAGAATACGGCAATTGGGGCACAACAGGTCAACATGATAGTTTGCACATATCTGCGTAAGTTGAATCCATTTTTATTGGATTCTTGAAGTATTTTTCTATTGAAAACCTATTAAGGATTATTTTTATTTTAACGGATAAGTTTTGAAAAAGCTTGCATTGTTCAGTTTCATTCTATTCCTGAGATTATTTCCTGTATGTAGGAATCATTTGATCAGAAAATCAGATTAAAGAGACATTTCTTAAACCCTTTTGCTACCGTGAACAGGGGAGGCTGCATGAAGCCGCCCATGTAACATTTTGGGTTTTATGAGGGTTCTGAAGACCAATAGCCGCAAGACCGACTTGTAGAATGCTATAAAACCACGATAAAACTTGCAATGTCACTTGGGCATGGTGGTAGCTATTTTTAAACTTGTACTAAGCAATAACACATTAAACAATAACATTTTGAAAAACAATTTAGACAATTTAGAATTCAGCATTTGGTGGTTTTGTGAAATGATTGCCTCTAAAATTCTCTTGAATTTGTACACTGAAAAAACTGATCCGTAAAAGTTGGAAGCGAGAACTGAATACAAAATTCAAAATTAAAAGTGACCAAGCGAAAATTCAAAAGGTGCCTAAAAATTATCAATAAATTCCAATAAAGATAGGTTATTGTTTTTGCTATTTTCGGGGTTTTATTGGCTCTTTTTAAATATTTTATTGGTCAAATTCTAAACTTTTTAGCTCATTTAGATTTTTAATTGGAAATTCTTCAATAATTTATGGATGATTTAAAATTGTGTATTGCTCTAACATATGTTTTCTCTTGTTACTTTTGAATTTTCTCTTGGATTTTTTCAATTTATTTTCGTTTGCAACTTTTTAATTTTCAATTGCTACTTTCAACTAGTGTATTCCTCATTTTCAATAGCTTTTTGCACCTGAGCAAGTTAATTTGTAATTCCGTATTAAATAGTAGTAGTTTTTCCTTCTTTTAGTGTGTATTTACAATCTAACTCCCACTGACTGACAGTGGCATTATGGATAGAATCCTCCTGCAACCATCTTTTATATAAATAATTGCAAGAATGTTAATTCCTGGAGTTAGAAGGTGACAGCTCTATCGCAACTCCAAAAGCCCATTTCAAGAACGCAAGCATTTCGAAGCTATTTTCGTATACGATAAGCCCCGCTCCAATACATTTCAATGTGGGAATTATTAATAATGTACTGGAACTTTCAATCAAGCTATATTGCTTGATTGACGCGTATTGTAGTATCACTAGTACTAGTAATAGTACCCGGAATTGAAGTATGAAAATATTATAAAGGACAAAATGGACCAAACTCACTAAATTTGACCAAGTGAACCCAACAAGCTGGTCTGATGTGTTAAAAGGGAAGTCTCAATTATAGACGGTTCGCTTCACGGGGTAATCCGGTTTGTGGTAGAACTTGTACGGAATGTTCCGAATGAAACACCTCTTGGCCGTTTGACACAATCCGCACACTGTGGAACTCGATTCAGGAAATTCAAGTATCCGTTCGTCACCAATATCACTTTAACTTTACAATCCGGAGCAACGCAAAATCCAAAAATTTGACGATAAGAAAATGTTTCGCTTCCATCTACTAGCACAGCACTCTTCGATCTGGAAGTTTTTCCTTCTTTTCGTGAGCGTTTATTAGGATGTCATTTATTTATTTGATTTACCCGGGAGAATTAAAAGAACATACTCAGTGGAGCCAGTAGACACATCTGGAGTAAGCTGACAAAATGTTCCAGGGGACGTTGTTGAAAACTGCCGGGAAAATTCAAACCCAATTTTCGGGGGGAATTCTAAAAAAAAAACTTCCCTTGGAAGTTGAAAGACGCTTCCGGAGAAAATTTCCAAAACGTTTGGAGAAAATTGAAATATCCTGGGCAATTTGGAAGAATCTTTAGTGCTAAGGCGGAATAGCATCCTCGTTATTCTTACTTCCAAGTGAAACCGGTTTTGGGGAGATACTTCCAGAAAAAGTTGAAAGGAATTTCTGGAAGTCAGTAAAACACAGGGACTTCTGGGAAGCCGGAAGAAACTTTTATATGAATTCAGAAGAGTTTTCCGTGGAATTTCAGAATGAAATGGGATATAATTTCTACTTCCACAGGAAGCCAGTAGAGTTTCAATAGTTTAAAGAAACTTCCGATCGAACGATATAATACATTTTTGGAGAAAGTTAGAAGATCTTTTCTGGGAAAGATCGAAGATTCTTCCAGGGTAAGTTTGAAAATATTTCTGAGTAAAATCATAATCGATGAATCATACGGCTTTGCAGCCTGGTAATCCAAGATTAGAACGGATGGCTCAGAGCTAAAACGCAGGGACAAATTAAAATTCATTTGTTCTAATCTCTAATCTTGGATTATACCAGACTGCAAAGCCGTAAATAAACAAGGTTCGAAGAAACTTGCAGAACATTTCGGAAATATCTTCCAGGAGAAACCAGGGTGAATCAGAAGAAACACATGTAGGAAATTCGTGCAAATTTTCCGGCGAAAAAAATTATTATTAAAATTGATTTAAATATGTGTTATGCCCAAGGGGTAGGTCACTCCGCACGCCAATCTTTGGTCATCTTTTTAGACAGTGTGCAACAGGTGTGTTGATTGTACCGGTCATAGAGCAAGCTGCGATTGTTTGTTAAATAGCCATCCCAGCAACCCGGTATTTCTGACACCTTAAATGTTTTTGTTTGAAATCACAAGGATAAATCGGATTGATGATGACGCGGAAAGTAGCGGGTGTGCGAAATTTTGGGTTTTTGTGTTCATAGGATAATAAAAGTCCTGTGTTTTAGGGTTTTATAATGCCCTCAATGGCAGACCAGAGACCTAGCCTTTCGTGAAGCGAAAGCAACGGTCTATCAGCGATCGGAAAGAGTTGGAAACGGTGGGGAACATTGTTGAAGACTGACTATAGAGGATGATGAATAGACTTCTGTAGGTTGTTTTGTGTGAGTTGCAGCATTATTTGAATTAAAGGTTCTAATGGGGTCTGATTAACTGCCTCTTTCTCCCACTCTAGTACCTACATTTCGTATTTAGATCTATAAGTGAACTGCTGGTCTGAGTTCCTCTGGTACATTCAATTAGAGCATGTTCCTGAATATACAGTCAAACAGCACGTAATGTTGTGAGCAACTTCAATGACAGTTGTCCAGCAGTGCTCCCATTTTATTTACAACAATCCAATGCCTACGAGATTGTGCCGAAGGTATGCCGATGGATGTGCCCAAGCTGTGTCGAATCTAATTTCGGCACAATGTGCTGAGTGACTAACCCCTTGGTTATGCTTCATAAGTTAACCGCTAGAAGTTCTAACTCGAATGAATAACGATCGAAAATTATATCTGGTCACCGGATAAAATTATTTCCGAAATTCCGGAAATTACCGGGAAGAGCCATCAGTTGTTTTCCGATTCCCAGACAGCCAGAAATGGTTGGTATTTTTCTTTGTAAACCACAACCAAAACTGATTTGCTTATGAAACCAATAGTGATAATGATCTTTATGTTCATGCAAATATGTATAAATTGAATTAAATAATTAATTGACAGTGCCGAAAAAATATGATAATTCGCGAAATTTAGAAAACCTGGGACGTACTGGTAAATGTTGATCCCGGGAATTTCATCCTGTGAAATAAAGCTCCATAGGGGAAAACGGCATTTCAAGGCCCCTGAGCCATTCCATCGCATTCAAGGACTTATATTCCCACTCACAGTCTGGAGTTATTGTCATCATTGCTTTAACATTGAGGCAGGTCTGTCTGCGAAGCCTTATAAAACCACAAGCTTCACACGAAAAACGGGTCACCTCCTCACCTGAATCTGCATCCAGCAACATATGCATTATGATGCATACAATATACTCTCGTCCCCGTTCCCCCATCCCCTTCCAACCGTCTGGTAAAGTGTGCGTGTGTGTCAATTTCTTCTGGAGTGTATTCAGTCGCTTCCAGCGAAAAGTTAATCAGCGCGCGAAAAAGTCATAAATACATAAATAAATAAATTTATCGATTTTATTGCCTCACACTACCGAGGTATAACGTTGAGTTGATCCAGGTCCCCAACCGGCCACCGGTGACCGGTTAAGTTTACGAACTGGTCGCGTCGTCCATCCTCTCCTGCCATCCTTCCTTCCACTCCAACCCGGGAGGCGACGATCAACGAAAGCGAAAATCCACGCCAATTCGCAAACGAACGAAAGTGAGAATCGATTCGACATGTGACAGTAGAGTAACGTATGAATGTATGAACTCGAGTATCGTAATAGTGGGCCCACGCCAAAACTTCTTTTTTTTTCATTTCGTACAGGTCTGTTTTCGCTTTTCGACGGTGGTTATTGATGGGATTTTATAGGGTTACCAAACCAGGCAATTAGGAGTCAATAATTGGGCATTGCACGCGCGGTGCCCCTTGGCGACACATACAAACGCACATGGAAAGGACAGGTGGACTGATTGCGAGTGGTTTGTAAATGTTGTGATTTTTGCACATTTGTTAAACCTGCGGCAGGCACCGTAGGTGATTTGTGATCTCTCGTTTGTCCAATCTCCGGAGGTGGGCTTCTCCCTCGTGAGGTGAATGCAATCTTGCGTCAGGTTGGTCAGGATCGTAAACTGTTGCAGTTTGTAGCAATGCAATGGAGGGGGTGGGAGATTGAATGCTGTGGCTGAGTGCCAATATACTGCGACAGTTCATTGATTGAAGCTGCCCAAGGCGAAGGCCACACCGTACGGGACATCGTGACGATCAATCGAAAGAATTAGTTGACGGCGAGAAATTCTTCGGCGGGTATTGATCTTCCACATGACGGCGGCAAAGCCAGACGATGAAAGCCTCTTCACTAGTGCGTACATGTTTTCAATGATTCGCGACGGTGTAGAAAAGGCACCGCTCGCTCGTCAGCCAACATTTATATCAATTTGAAAATTTTGCAATTCGCTAAGCGCCAATCAACGCAACGGAGCTATTTTAAGTTCTTGAGTGGTGAATAAAAAACCAATATTGGAAAATTTGCATACTAATTGAAGCTTACATATTAGCATGTGAATTTGTATATAAGGCAACAATTTCATCACTTTAAGCGAAGGCGTGTTACAAATTATTCTCAGATCGGTTGCTCAGGTGTACCAATATTTTTATTGATATGCCCGGATTCAAATGTCCAATCGGGATTAAATACAAAAAAAAAAAAATATATGGGAGTCCAATACAAACCAAATGGAATCAGTCAATAGATTCAACTATCTCCGAGAAAAGTGAATGAATAGAATATTTTGAATGCGAAATTATGTTCACAGCTCTGGAACCAAGTGTGTGATCGGAGATAGGAAATCTATGGAGGTTTTCTGAAAGTAAGATACAAACAAAATGGAACCAGTTGCAAGAAGTTCAGTCATCTCTGAAAAATTAAGGGATTGATTAACACAGTTTAATTGTGAAATTTCAATTTAGTTAATAAGTCCGAATAGTATAACATTAAATCGGGTTCTATAAGAGAAATATAAAAGCACAATTAATCAAGTTGCACTCAAATCGATCCAGCCATCTCCAAGAAAAGTGAGAGAGTAACATATGTACACATACATGTGTACATCACATACACCCAATCTTTTTGAGGCGGGAGAATTTTTACAATTTCCTTTTCCTGTAGTGAAGTTTGAAAATTTCTGTAGGTACCATAATTTACAATGATCATTTATTCTGATTGCTTGACACCAGTTGAGTTTATTTGAGCATCGAAAAAATTAAAATAAGGATTTCGTAAAACAAGGATTGGGTATATACGCATAAATACATTTTTAGATTTTGTCAAGCCGAGCCGATCTATTGGCTACGCTTGACCCTCCGGGCTTTAGATCAAAATCTTGTTTTCAAGTGATGCTATATGGGTCATTCTAGCTCAAGTGGGTACATCACCTGTCACCTGTTGATGTCACTGATTTGAGCCAAACTTGGCCAAAACACTTATTTTGGCATTTTGAACAAACGCCTTTTTTTTTATTTTGCTCTGAAGTGCTTCGATACCTCTCGGCTAAAACCCTGGATTTTCTAGATTTTAAAAAATTTCATCTTCAGAAGAGATTACTTCACAACTAAATAATCTATTCGTGATCTTAGAATGTCAATTTGAAGGTTTTTTAATGTAGATTCTTAAAGGTGTACCCACATTTTATGTTTGTTATGGTAACTCCCCTGAACTTATACATACTCTGATATGTTAACCCAATTTAATGATAAAACAATAAAACTGGTCTACCTGAACCAATTTGGTGATTTAGGGAATTTTTCTTTCGGTATTTTTTTAAATATCATAGCATGAAAACGGCTCATCTAATCGAAATAACGTCTGAGATAAAGATGTAAAAAATTGAATTGCTGAATTGGATGAATTTCTTGCTATAATTTTCCAATCGCTAGATATTCGCAATCAATCATTTAAATTCGAGATTATTTTGCATTTTTCTAGCGTCCTGGAGAAAACCTTATTCGAAGTGTTTCTGGTTAATTGACAAGGTCATGTGGAATTCGGTCATTATGAAAATTTGTATGTACTACTTCAATTACTGTTATTTGACCACAAACGTTTCATTGCTGGGTACATTATCAAAGAGCTTTGGGGGTGATGTGGCTGGCAGCAAGGCGAGCGAACGTTCTATGAAGTGTGGCTTCTTCATCCTTCTTCGGTGAGTTTCGCGGTGTACTGGAGAACAATGTTCAACGCTACGCGCCGAAAGCACAGCTGCTGCTGATGACGATCGAGCGGGCACCACCACACACAGTGATTGAATTAGCATCGTTCGGTGAGACCGGATGGAGCTCAATTTTGAAATCTGTGTTAGGGAAAGCGCTTTTGCAGGCAATCGCTGATAATTTTGATCACCATTGCAACAGTTGGACATTTTTGTAATTTTCAATAGTACATACATTTATTTGTACAACATCACATTTAAGATAAGACATAATGCACAATAGTACGCCACAATACTCGGTTTGCGGCTGCCGCTCTCCATCCTCGGTTATGCCCAATGCTCGCTAGATCACGCTATACCTGGTCCGCCCATCGTGCTCTCTGCACTCCACGCCTTCTTGTGCCAACCGGCTCAGTAGCGAACACCAACTTTGCAGGGTTGTTGTCCGGCATTCTTGCAACATGCCTTCCGGCTTTGGCCACCTTCTGGATGCTGGGTTCGCCGTAGAGTGCAGCGAGCTCGTGGTTCATTCTTCACCGCCACTCACCGTACTCCTGCACACCACCGAAGATGGTCCTTAGCACACGTCGCTCGAAAACTCCGAGTGCTTGCAGGTCCTCCTCGAGCATAGTCCATGTCTCGTGTCCATAGAGGACCACCGGTCTTATTAGCGTTTTGTACATGGTACATTTGGTGCGGGGATGAATCTTTTTTGACCGTAGTTTCTTCTGGAGCCCGTAGAAGGCACGACTTCCACTGATGATGCGTATTGTTGTCAGCCGTCAGTAAGGATCCAAGGTAAACGAATTCCTCCACTACCTCGAAAGTATCCCCGTCTATCGTGACATTACTTCCTAGACGAATCATGCCATGTTCGGTTCCGCCTACTAGCATGTACTTTGTTTTTGACGTACTCACCACCAGTCCGACCTTTACTGCTTCGTGTTTCAGGCGGGTGTATAGTTCTGTCGCCGTTCGAAATGTTTTTGCGATAATGTCCATGTCGTTCGCAAATTTTCGTGAAAATCGTACCCCGGCTGTTGAGCCCGGCTCGTCGCATTACACCTTCTAGAGCGATGTTGAAGAGTAGGCAGCTTCCCAGGTAAGCCGTTCTCGTCCATGATTTTCCATAGCTCTGTGCGGCCGATACTGTCGTATGCCGCCTTAAAGTCGATGAACAAATGATGCGTTGGGACCTGGTATTCACGGCATTTCTGAAGGATTTGCCGTACGGTGAAGATCTGGTCCGTTGTCGATCGGCCGTCGATGAAGCCGGCTTGATAACTTCCCACGAACTCGGTCATTTTAGGTGATATACGACGGAAGATGATCGGGGATAGCGCTTTGTAGGCGGCATTCAAAATGGTGACCGCTCTGAAGTTCTCACATTCCAAATGGTCGCCTTTCTTGTGAATGGGGCAGATTACCCCCTCCTTCCAGTCTTCCGGTAGCTGTTCTGTTTCCCAGATCCTGACTATCATCCGGTGCAGGCAGGTGGCCAACTTTTCTGGGCCCATATTGATGAGTTCGATTGCAATACCATCCTTACGAGCTGCTTTGTTGTTTTTGAGCTGCTGAATGGCATCCTTAACTTCCCTCAGCGTGGGAGTTGGGTCAGTTCCGTCCTCTGCTGCACTGACGTAGTCGTTTCCTCCATTGCGCTGGTCTCCCGTGCCTACGTTCTCCTCGTCATTCAGGTGCGCATCGAAGTGCTGCTTCCACCTTTCAATCACCTCACGTCCGTCCGTCAAGAGGCTCCCGTCCTTATCCTTGCAAATTTCGGCTCACGGCACGAAGCCGTTGCGGGATGCGTTGAGCTTCTGGTAGAACTTCCGTGTTTCTTGGGAACGGCACAGCAGTTCCATTTCCTCGCACTCCGCTTCTTCCAGGCGGCGTTTTTTCTCCCGAAAGATGCGGGTCTGCTGTTTCCGCTTCTATTTATACCGTTCCACGTTCTGTTGGGCTCCGTGCTGCAGAATTACCGCCCGCGCTGCGTTCTTCTCATTCCGTCGACTTCTTTCCACGTACCCGATGCGTCGGTGATGGCTGCTTTTACTGTACTCCAGCAGTCCTCTAGAGGGGGCACATCGAGCTCGCCCTCCGCTGGCAACGCTCGCCCTCCGCTGGCAACGTTGATTCTGCGCATATGCTAAGGCGACATCCGGTTGCTTCAGTCGCTCTAGGTTGTACCGTGGCGGGCGTCGGTACCGTACATTGTTGATGACGGAATGTTTTGGGCGCAGTTTGACCATCACCAGATGGTAGTCAGAGTCGATGTTAGCGCCACGATAGGTCCTGACGTCGAAAATGTCGGAGAAGTGCCGTCCATCAATCAGAACGTGGTCGATTTGCGATTCCGTCTGCTGTGGTGATCTCTAGGTGTAACGATAAGGGAGGCTGTGTTGGAAAAAGGTGCTACATATGGCCATGTTCTTGGAGGCGGCGAATTCGATGAGTCGTAGACCATTCCCGTTCGTCAGCTGGTGGGCGCTGAACTTTCCAATCGTCGGTCTGAATTCCTCCTCCTGGCCTACCTGAGCGTTTAGGTCTCCTATGATGATCTTGACGTTGTGGCTTGGGCAGCGATCGTACTCGCGGTCGAGCTGCGCGTAAAATGCGTCCTTGTCATCATCAGTGCTTCTGGAGTGAGGGCTAAAGTTGAAGAATCGGCCCTTGATCCTCAACCTGCACATTCTTTCGTCGATCGGCCACCAACCGATCACGCGCTTCTGCATTTCGCCCATCACGATGAAAGCTGTGCCCAGGTCGCGTGTGTTGCCGCAACTCTGGTAGATGGTATGATTACCTCTAAACGTTCGCACCATGGATCGTGTCCAACACACCTCCTGCAGAGCTACGATGCCGAATCCGCGGTCCTTATATTGGCGAGTATTCGGATGCTCCCGATGAAATTTAGAGATCGACAGTTCCACGTGCCGAGTTTCCAATCGCAAGTCCTATTTCGTCGCTGGGGTCATTGCCGTTGGTTTTGGTTCCTATAAATAGTGGTCTATTTAAAATTGACAAAGAGTTCATTTTAAAAGATTCATAGAAACATTTTCAATCTATTGGTTTGTTTTTAATTAAAATCCATCCGCTATTGACAGAGTTATAACGGTCAAAACCTGACCACTGTTCGTAACGAGGTTGATTTTGGTTTTTTGAAATTTTGCCGATCGATCAGACAGTCGTTGGGTGTACCAGATCAAACTCGGATTCACCCGATGGTGATAAATCATCCAGGATGTCTGACGGAAATTAGCGGTGTAAGCGGCGCCGGTGGTGTTGTGGTAAGCGTGATTACCTCTCACCCCCTGGGTTCAATCTCAGTTGGCGCCGCCGGGATGTTCTGATCACACCTTCCTTTGGAAGAGAAGTAAATCGAGGACAAAGCGAAGGTGGCACCATTACAGTACCTGTCTACACCGCGGTTGGAGCTAGAAGCGGCTGTTCTCTGTGCGCGATTGGCAAAGCCGATCTATGAAGCCCTTCCTTTCCGGTAGCGAAGTGGTTCCTGTGGTGTGACTCTGATACATGATATCATGGGTGTAATCGGACCAACGAAGGTATAAGCCGTTCGTTGCCTATCGTTTTGGCGAGATTCTCAGCTTGGTGTTGGGTAGGAACGACGTACAATCCAGCGATTTGACGAAGTGGGGCAAAATAACGAAGATGAAGTCGGGAGACCGATAGTTCCAAGGACCGGAGTTTCTGTATCGCGGAGTGGAAGAATGGCCGAAGCAAAAGCGTCCAAAAGTGGAAGTTGCCGAAGAGCTCCGGGCGAGCTTTCTGCTGCATCACATCGTGTTACCCGATAGGTTTACGGACAGGTTGCTGCATGTTTCGCGTTGGACAGTGATGGTGCGGACCCTAGCAACAGTGTTCCGATTCATGTCCAACTACCGGTAACGCGTCAAGAAGCTGCCGATCAGAGCCGTTGGGAAAGGTGTCAAGCAAGGATCAGCGTTCCCCACCGTAGATGTGCCGTTGCGACAGGAGGAGTACCAGGCTGTGGAAACAATTTTGTGGAAGGTGGTACAGGCAAACGAGTTTGCCGACGAAGTGAGGACCCTGGTGAAGAACAAGGATTCGAAATGTCGCTCGAGAGGTCGAGTAAGCTGTATCGTCTTGCTCCGTTCCTGGATGAGGATGGTTTCGTGCGGATGGAAGGTCGTACTGAAGTGGCTGAATATACGACGTTTGATGCAAGCTCAAGTAACAATTCAGTAACCATTTAGCATCCACTCTGATTTATGATGGTTTTATAACGGCAATGAACAATCAATTTAGTTTAAATATAGCATTTCAAAGTGTAAAACATTCCTGCTCAGTAATTAAGCTTTTGCTGCCTTTTTATAGTCTTGTTTAAAAAATAAATTTAAAACAGTTCTCAATCCCTCATTAAAACTGCTCTGTAATTCAAGCATAAACGTCATCAGCAATTGTTTATTAATGTCTTGATAAAATACTTTATAAACGTGTTCCATCATTATTAAAGCAACAATAAAACCATTAGGTTTTGCATTAGAGCAAAAAGCATTTATAGTTGCTTTTTAGGCTTTTAAAAGTGCATCATAAACTCCCCAATTACTTTGTTTACAAATTGAGCTTAAAAGGTGGTTCCTGATAGTTAATAAATGCCAGATTTACACACTTAGAAAAAATGATGTAAATTTAGGTGCTCCGACACTGACATGTACGAGCGTCAATTTTAACATAAAATTGAATCATAATAGACGTGACATTCAGCTCAATCAAACGTACTTTTCGTTGAATAATGAACTTTTCAGTCTCGGAGCACTTAATTTTACATGACATGTTTGTTTACGTCTCATCTTTTAAAAACAAAGATGGATTCTGTCACGTGTAAGATTAGGTATTTCTAAGTGTGTAGTACAAGGAAATCTCGAAGGATAGACGAAGTAGGATGAAAAATTCAAGTAGATTTCAGCAAAATTTACTTTTTTAGAAGAACCAGCACACCATCAATGACTGACCATCTGGCGGAGAAGAGTAAAGTGAGCGGGGCTCTCGAATTCATAAAACATTGTCGAAAGCTGAAAAACATACCAACTCCAAATCTTGCGAATAGACAATCAAAATATCAACCGACAGCAAACTACTGAAACTGTTAGTTAGCGGAATGGCTTTAGATAAATACAATTCAGCCTGCAAGTTTTCTTCATAAAAGCCATTTTAAACCCTTGTAATGTGTTAAGGATTTCTTGAAAGCAAAACAATTTTTATACAATTGACCCCTGAAAATCAACTTAATGCCACCGCCATGTTACAATTAGTTTGCTTCTTTTTACAATCTTAAATTTTCAATCTATATTTCCTTAGATATAACTATAGCAATGAGCTAACATTTAAATGCGAAAATCATAAAAAAATATCTCGGCCAAGCTCGATCTGAAGAATATTTATTTTTTTGTTTTCAATGTAAAATAATTAGTCAAATCGACGTTTTACGAGGGCGGACTTATTTTTTTCGATGTTTTCACGTACATTTAACATAAAATTTAATAAGGCACTTAAAACAAGGCCACTTAATGAGAACTATTTTAATATAATAGGATATAAAACATTTTTTTTTTATACCATCAGCTTCTATTTTAACTATTTTGATAAGATCGGATTCATAAATCCTTTTCTATCTTGATTTATTCTTGCCTAGTGAATTTAGCAAGCGGCTAGGGGAAATGGCTCGGAAAAGGTTTTTATTGTTGCTAAATAGCTTTTATTGTAGCTTTCAAATGGTCCTGAATACGTTCGTCATACAACCTTTTGCAGTAAATCAATTTTGAAGAGCTTCGAGAATACACCCTTCAGAACCTTCTTCAGGGTGGGCCAACTAGACATATGCTAGTCTTAATGAGTTTTGGTGGATGCATTAATGATAAAATAGCCTTGACCAGGGTTTTATGAATGTTATTTTATAGTTGCTTTGTAGTATTTCATAAAAATTAAAATGTTACTTGGGAGGTTTCCGATCCGAAGGACCGAAAGTTGTTGGAACACTACCATCGGCATTATGGGCACAGCAGCAGAGAAACCGTTGTGTTCTACATCCCGTGTATCCGAGTGCTAGTAGATCAAGTAATGCGAGCCTGTGTTTGGTGCAATATCCAGAAGGCGAAGCCAATTGTTCCGAGAATGACACCCTTACCAGGACGGCGGCGTTTGGCGGTGAGGGTCGATACATTTTCGCATGTCGGCATAGAATATGTTGCGGTGTAGCTACACCGGTGCTACACTGCCGTACACCGAAATAATTTAGGGTGTAGATATAGGATGCACCTTTGTTTACAAACAAATGATGTTGAGCTGTCAAAGACTCGCGCTTATTCCTGCTTACACTACACCGGTGCTACACCGCAAAAACGAAAACGACATAACTGTGCGAGCGGTACATTTGGAGGTGGCGTACAGCCTGACCACGGAGTCGTGCAAAATGGCGATCAGGAGGTTCGTGAAACGACACGGCAGTCCGATCGAGATCCTTTCGGATAACGGCACGAACGTTGTCGGTGCTAGTCGAAATCTGCTGAAGGAAATCAATCTATCGTGTGCGGATACGTCTACCGGTGAGAGGACCCGTTGGACTGTTAACCCGCCGGCTGCCCCGAACGTGGGAGGTGTGCTCAGTGAAAGAGGCACTGAGAACGTTCACCGATGGTCGGAAGCTGGAGTCGGAGAACCTGATCAACTCTCGTCCACACACCTACGTGTCCACCAACGTGAAGGAAGACAAGGAAGCGTTGACGCCGAACCATTTTTTGCGCGGTCGTTCATCGGACGAGTTTCTGCCGTCGAGAAATCCTGTTGACCTGTCCAACACGTTGCGTAGAAGCTACAATGTAACTGACAAATGATCACGCTATGTCTGAAGGCACTTTTTTTTGCAACTTTCATGTACCTCAGTTTTTTCATCACATGAAGTTAATATTGATCCTAACAATCAAATCTGTGAAGGTTTTAAAATATTTCATCTTGGGTTTTTTGAGAAAAAGTGTTTTGAAGTATACTTAGGCGTTTATGAAGGTGTATATGGGCTATTGACGATACAAAACTGTTAAGGATAGAATGAAATGAAAGTTGTCAAAATACTACGTTTCACTGGAACAGTAAGATTCCCTCTTCGGTACCGTAAGATATCGTAACTTTGTCATGTTTAAATAAATAAAATAAGTTAATAACAATGGTTTAGTCTCTAAATTTACTATTATTACACTAGTTTACAGCATATTTGAACTTTGTTGCTGATGGTCATTTCCCATGTAAAATAGTGCGATGAATTCAAAAATGTAGTCAGAAAAAATGTCAGTCGGATAGTAGCATCCATATTGTCCAAAATCTTTAGCTGATGATCAAAATTGCATCCTTCCAAAACTACACGTTTATCAAGCACCTACAATGGCGACCAGCGAATCCAAATTGCGTATGCTGAGTCGCATTTGCAGCAACCACCCAATTTGAAGCGTTATCGTCGATTACATAAGAGAACCGTAAAAGAGAAAGCGATATCACAACAAATTCTCTCTATCATACCTGTTTTCTAAGACATGGAGTGTAAGTTGTTCCACCAGCAACCCAATGAGGCAGTTTATAGAAGTTACATTCAAATTCAACTCCATGTAAATAAGTTTTTCCTTGATTTCGTTGACCTTCGATGAACTTCTTTAAACTTTCCTGATGTTCTTAGAACTTCTTTGAAGTTCGCAGAACGTCTCTGAGTTTAGCATTTCCTGGCATTCTCAGATATTTCTTTAAGTTCCTAGTATTTTCCTCATGTTATCAAATTTTCCCTGTGGTTCACAGGTTTAAAGAACTTTTTGCTGAGCATCATTGAAATTCATATAATGTTGCTTTAATTCACAGAACTCTCTTAAAGGGCGTAGAACTTACCAGGAAACCATTGTACTCCCCTGAAGCTCATAAAACGTCCCTGAAGTAGGCAAAATATTCCAAAAGTTTATAGAACTTCTCCGAAGATCGAAGCACATCTTTAAAGTTTAAAGAATTTTCCTGTAGTTTGTAGAACTTCCCTGAAGTTCAATAAACATCTCTGAAAGTTATTAAAATTCACTACAGTTCCATATAGTTTGCAGAATTTTCTAGAAAGTCGCTGAACCTATCAGAAAGTTCCCTTAGACAAAATATGGGCAAGAGACAAAGTTCCCTTAGACAGCTCACTGGGCAAGAGTAGCTAACCTCATGTGCAGTGTTCGGAAAATATCAAAAAATCAAATCTCACCAACGCCCAAGATCACGCTTGATTTTCGTAGACAAAAATCAACAAGCAAACTACTGCGGTTGATTTTGCAAGCTATGATATCGCAGCTCGGAATATCAAGATAACAAAACTCACCAACTGCAAATCTCACCAAACTGTGGTGAGATTGAGTTTAATAATTTTTGCTTTACACCCGAATGCAACCGAAACTTCCATATTGGCAGAAGTCCCTTCGCGTTTGCCATCGGTGAAGATTAAAAAGAGATAGCAAACTATGCTTTCTCTTTCTAAGAAAACAATGTGCAATGGAATCATTTTTGTGTCGTGTCAACTCTCAGCTTGATTCGTGCACGTTGTGAATAGTCTCGCAATATCAAAGGAGCTTGTAAAATCAATATCAAGCATGATATTTTGTGACAATATCACGCGTGATCAGTGCTGAGATTTGTCATTGTCATTGACAGACTTTTGCGCGATATTGACAAAATTGTTTTTCACATAGTCAATGATAGACTTGATCCTCAAAAAAATCTTTGTCAAAATCTCATTCATTTTTTCGTCAATGACAAAGATTCACCTGGTAGCAGAAAGGGTAATTTCTTGCATTCTGAGTCACATTATTGTTATCCAAGCTGTTCAGGACGTAGATGCTTGTTCATTTAATGGCTCCATGTAATTTTTTTCCTCAAGCCATTTAATTTCATTTTAAATTTAGCTAATAAACAAATCAGCACATGTTCGTCACTGACAAAAATGCCACTGACAATTGACATGGTTTGCCTTGACGATGACTGTTAGCTCAAACGAGTGACCAAAGTAGAATTTTGAGTATCACCGTGTATTGTCGAAATTGTGCAGCACTGCGCGTGATATTGCGAGCGCATGAGATCGGAAAAATATCAATTGATTTCTGATTTTGCCAATACTGCTCATGTGAGTTTAATTCCTGTATTATCAACGTTATCGGTTAAACGATTTTCAAACAAATTCGTCATGGTTGCCAGAATTTATTTTCAATCTCGCCGTTGAGTCAAACATGTCTATTTATTTTTAAAAATACAAGCAAATGTTTTGCCTCACAGGATTGCAAAGGCCACCTTCGCCACCTACTGAGTATGGGACACAAAAATATCGGATACCTACTATCTCCTTTATTGAACTCCAATATAAATCTTTCAACGATCGTCGCTACTAAAGTGGAGTGAATTTTTTTCTTGACAGAGTCGCTTTTTCGAAGAACAAAAAACAAACGCTCTATTTTCTTCGTGATTTTTTTTAATTTTCCAGATTTTCTACACAATACATATATAAAAAAACACTCGGAACAGGACAAAAATCAAAGCCTACTATGATTACGTGGCTGTCCTAGACTGCCCTGCTCGTCCTTTATCTTTTACTATTATGAGGGAAGATAAATTAAACAAGATGTTGCTCTAGCAACAAATATTAATTGAATTTGCGTAAACGGATCAATATGAATCTTACTTGAGAGTCAAAAAGAGCTCTTTAAAGCCATTTGGATTAATTCAATCCACTTTTAAACCTTATTTAACTCCTAAGTTCAATTCGTAATAGTTTTGTTTCGTCAATAGGGCCATATACTCCTTCATAATCGGTTTTGTAAACTTCAAAACACTTTTTTCTCAAAAAAACCAAGGTGAAATATTTTAAAACTATCACGGATATGATTGTTAGGATCAATTTTAACATCTTGTGAAGAAAAAACTGAGGTACATGAAAGTTGCAAAAAAATTGCCTTCAGACATAGCGTGTGATATAACATACTTTGATGAGATTATATTCATCCCGTGACAAACGGCACTACACTGACGCTAGTATATCGCCCGTCCAAAATTGTTTTCAAGTTACCGTTACTAAGATGTGCAAAACATAGCTGGCGCCATCAAATGACAGGCTTTGACATCAGGTGAAACAATCACGCTACCCGGTTCCGTGTCGCATCTGCGTATGAAGGCAAATTGCATTTGCCTCTATTTAAAACACATTTTACAGCTTATGGTCAGGTGAACATTGACGTAAAACAATATACCTATGTTCAATGCTTGGACAAAAATACACATTTCTGGCTACATGGGAAACGTTGAAACAACCATTATCAAGCCCATTATCATCATGTTTAGATTTCAATTCAAATTGACGCCCGCACCTCATCAGCAAGGTTCTCCAACCTCCACATCATTAACTCAATCAGAGTCTGTCATCACCCCCAGTGATGACCACACGCACCCTGCCTGACCAAGCACGAATACGCACTAATCGCTTCCCTCCCACCTATGGAATTCATTACAAACCTACAAACCGGCGACGACTCGCCACTACGCAATCCGTCGGTCGTGTAGTACAAAGGAGATCATCGCCACCAGACTGCTAAATCGAACATTTTTATTTAGCCAATCGCATTAAAGCTAGCTCAACATTTCACGGCGCACGACCGACGCCACGCTACACTAAATACCTTACAGCTACGGTGACGGTAAGCGCCAGGCCACTTAAACAGTCGCAGGTCCATCTTTGGCGGATGCCACGCATGCTTATGAAAATGGTGTGTCTACCTGCTTACCCAAAATAATAGAAACCGACACAAAAGACAGGTTCGGGAAAATCAAGCAAACGGTGGGGAAGAAGAAGCACAGAAATCTGCTTATTTTGCGTTTACGTACGCACCGGCATTACGATCGACCGACGATCGGTCAGTGAGCGATCATTTTGCTGCTGAGGTGTGTGCGTCCGTCATCGTCGTCGGCGTAGTCGTCGTCTTATAGACTCACATATGGAGAGAGGTTAATTATAAGTAGAAAAAAAATCGCGCTTTGCCTAAAAGTGCTTCCAGGCGCTAAATTTAGCAAAAACAACCTTGAGGTTGCTTACATTTAGGTTTTTTTTTCCTGTTCATCGTACCGGACCAAAAAAAAAGAGTTGCAAATTTTATGCGTGAAATAATGTACCGATTATTTACTTTCCGCGGTGTGGATAAACACAAAATCAGGCAGAAATGTAAGGGGTTCATGAAGGGTATTACTCAAAAGGCTTCGTCGCAATCTTAGATTTTCGATAAAGGCATGTTTCTAATTCCGATAAAATCATCAAATCAAATAATTATCGAAATAATATTTATGAGGTATCTATGATGCTTAATCTAGAATTCTAACCACTGGTGATTCTTTAGAATTACATTGCAAAACTTGTTCCGATCTAATAGAAATAAAGCTTCCAACAAAACATGCTCATGAATTACCACTGGCCTGCAATATCACTGATAAATTTCCAGCAACGTACTCAGCAGGTGGTGAAGGTGGCATTTGTCACTATTAAACATCCTAAGGGTGGAAAAATTGCCTGGATTTTACAAAACTAAATAGAGATCAAGACAGAGACTTGTTTTACTGACCGTCGAGGTCGAAAAGAATTTCTAGCAAACATGACCAATTTATGTTGGACAATCGTTTGATCGATAATTTAGATAATACAGGAATGTTTGAATTTGATTTTCGAACTGTCACTTAGAGGGTTAACCGAGGGCTCAACAACTCAAACTCCACGTCAGAGAAGGGTTAACCAACGAGATACAAACAGGTTGATTTTATTTTGACCGCCTCATGAATGGTCATGAGCTTCTGCATAGAATAGTACCTACATCTCCAAATGCTATATCTTCGGATCTCAATTTTGAATAGGCGCTATTAAAAGTGAAGAAATGTTGCTCCAAATTTAAATTTACGTTAACATGGGATTATTTTTTTAGATTTATTGAATGTAAAGTTGGTTTGTACCAACACAATGGTTCACCTGTTGGCAAATATATTACATCAACAAAAAGCTGCACTCTTTTGTTTTGGTGGATAAATTACGGTTTTTGAAGTTTGCTTTACTACCTTTATTCCCAAGTAACATTTTAAGTTTTATGAAATACTACAAAGCTACTATAAAACAACATTTATAAAACCCTGGTCATTTCTGAGACCGCTTTGCCGTTAATGCATCCACCAAAACCTCATTGATGCTAGAATCTGTCTAGTTGGCCCACCCTGGAGAAGGTTCTGAAAGGTGTATTTTCGAAGCTCTTCAAGATTGATTTACTGCAAAATGGTTGTAAGATAAACGCATTGAAATCCATTTCAAACCCGTATTTAAGCTACAAGAAAAGTTATTTGGCAACAATTAAAAGCATTATCCGAGCCATTTACCCTAGTTCACTAGAAAAAAAAAACAACAATCAAGATAAAAAAGGATTCATAAATACCATCCGATCTTATCAAAATAATTAAAATAAAAACTGATCGCATAAAAATCCTGCCGAATTTCCAAAATTATAAAATAATTTTCATGAAGTGGCCTAGTTTTAGGTGCCATATAGAATTTGATGTGAAATGTACGTGTAAACATCGAAAAACTTGAGTCCGCACACGGAAAACATCGATTTTACTAATTTATTTATTTATTTATTTATTTGTCTGCATCAACAGGCTGTGTAAAGCCCCAATGATGATTTAAGTAACTTATATAGGTAAATCAAAAAATAAAAACTAAGAATAAAATACATAAATAAAACACACAATCATTCACGGTTAACTGTGCCAGAAAAGAACGATGAGAAGTATCTTCGTAGCAGCTGTCGAGGCATATGGAAATCAAAGATGCCCGAGACTCGATTGAACACTCATTGCAGCCCACCTATTGCACCGTTCATGCCATAGTTTGTGCGCTGAAGTGGCAATCTCAGCATGACGTTGTTACGTAGCGCACGGGGTTGGACGTTAATGTTGACTTGCCCCAAGATTGCACTGCAATCAATTCTACCTTGTAAAGTGTCCGCAATGAACAGGGCCCTAGAGGTGTCTCTTCTAGTTCGGAGAGGCTCCAGATCAATCCGCTGGCAACGACTTTCATAGCTGGGCAGATGAAATGGGTCTCTCGAAGGCAACTTCCGCAGAGCGAATCGAAGAAAACGGCGTTGAACGGACTCAACTCTCTCAGCACCATTGTTGTAGTTTGGACTCCAGACCACAGAACAATATTCCAGAATGGATCGCACCAAGGAACAGTACAGTGACTTCAAACAGTAGATATCGGAGAAATTCTTTGCTATCCTGAAGATAAATCCCAATGTCCTAGACGCCTTGTCGACAACGTACGAGATGTGCTGCTTGTACGTAAGTTGAGAATCTAGAATAACACCCAGATCTTTCACATGGTTCACACGGTCGATTACAGTGCCGATAAGTTTGTATTCAAATGTGATTGGTTCTTTCTTCCGAGTAAAAGTGATCACTGAACACTTAGTGGGGTTAACCACCATTCGGTTCAAATTACACCAGCTAGCAAAGGCTTCGAACTGACGTTGAAGGAAGTGACAGTCATCAATCGAGTGGATTCGTAGGTAGATTTTAAGATCGTCTGCATACTATAGTCGTGGGCCTTCGATGACCAAGTTCACGTCATTGAAGTAGAGTAAGAAAATCAAAGGTCCCAGGTGACTTCCTTGAGGTATTCCTGACGTAGCTAGATAGATATTGGACCGGTTGTCACCAATGGCAACCATCAGTTGCCAATCAGTGAGATATGAACGAAACCATCGCAAGAGGTTGCCGCTGACCCCAAGTCTATGCAACTTGGCAATCGCGATGGCATGGTTTAGCTTATCGAAGGCAGCTGACAAGTCGGTGTATATGACGTCTGTTTGAGTCCTCTCTGCCATGCTTTCCGTAAGATACGATGTCAAACACAGCAGATTTGTGGAAGTAGAACGACCGGAAGTGAAGCAATGTTGATCACCACTTAGATACTGCTTACAATGAGAGAGTAGAGGCTCCATGATGACTAACTCGAATAACTTCGAAATTGCGCTCAACGACGTAATTCCACGATAGTTGTCCACATCCCGTTTGCTGCCCTTTTTGTGGATAGGAAACATATGTGCGAATTTCCAACAAGATGGAAATGTACCACTCGAGATGGACAATCGAAATAGGTGAAGCATGGGCATCAGTTGGCGATATGCTTTTTCAGGAATACGGATGGAACGCCATCGGGTCCTGGATTGAAGGACGACTTGAGTTGTGATGCGGCAGTGGAAATCATCTCGACGATGATATCGCGAATAGCATCGACGGCTAACTCGCTTGAACTCATAATTGAGCCTAACGTAGTGACGTTTCAGCGAAAGCGTACGATACTTAGTGAATTTTCTTAATGCGGCTCTCTTGGTCGACTTCAACCTAAGCAGTTCACTCGTCTGCCAGGGAGGATGAGAAATTTTACGGTGAACTCTTTTCGGAACGTGCCTGTCAATGACATAAGCCAAGACATGTGAAAATGTTTGCGCAGCGGTTTCAACATTATCAGGATCGAGGATGCTCTCCCAATCTATACTAGATAGCACGTTGACGATACTACGGTGATCGGCTTTCCGGAAATCGTATGACACGGTCGTGGAAATGTCGTCAAAGACCCGATCGTGATTGTCAGCAACAGTGACAACCAAGGGAGGGTGATGATGTACTTGCTTTACTAGTGGAGAAAATGCCGTGGAGATGAAAGGAGTGGTGTCCTGAACGCTAACGAAGCAGAGGTCCAGGCTACGGTTGTTTTCGTTGACTACGTGGTTTATTTGAGATAGTGTTGCTGTACTATAGCAGTCGAGAAGGCTAACTGATCCTGTATGAAATACAGAGTGTACAGGGTCTGGGTAGAGAAAGCCGCTGTAAGATGGTTTCCAGGAAACACCGGGTAGATTGAAGTCACCCAGAACGATTATCTCATCAGTTGGTGTCGCACTCTCCATTATGGTGAAAACGGACCGGCAATGGGTATCGATAAGTTCGTTGTCACGAACCCGGTCAGGTGCAATGTACACCGCACATAGGTACAGTGTGCGATCGCTCAGTTCTACGGCCACCCAAACTTGTTCCACACAGTTCCACAAGACGTTTTCAATAGCTCTCGCCTTTAACCCGGAACGAACTGCCACGAGAACACCACCTCCAGTAGATTTCCGACTGTTTTTCGGATTTCTGTCACAGCGGAAAACCTCGTATTTGGATCCGAACACCTGGATGGAAAGCGTTCGAGAATCGAGCCAAGTCTCGACAAAAACGATGACATCGTAGCATCGGTCCGATACAGCTAGGTGGTAGTCAAGAACACCAGAATTCATTCCGCCTACGTTTTGGTAGTAGAAAATGACGTCGTGTTTACTACGGTCGGTGGTCGCACGAGGTAAGGCGTTTTCCCTGGAAGTCATCGAAATATCAGGTGGCGAATGGACATGAACAATCTCAAGTGGATACTCGCCGTAGTGAGTAGGTTGGAAGACCCCCTCTCCACATCCAACCACAGGCCCGGAACGACTATGAAGATCGGAGGCGGCAGATGGCAGGACTGGGTCAGAGGGATTGGGGGCTTCCACAATGCTTTCTACAGCGCGTCCTAGGTTCCAATTAACAGGAGTAGAAGCATTTCCTCGATCGGTGACATCCAGAGTGCTGAAATTCAACTCGGCATCAGGCAGTGAATGTTCAGAATAATATTTGTACTTGCCTGACATAGCAAGTTGGAAGACCCCCGATCCACATCTAAGCTCAGGGCCGGGACGACATTGATGTACGCTGGCAGGAATCGGCACGACTGAGTTAGAAGAACCGAGGACTTCCCAAGTGCTTTCTACGGTGCGTCCGGGTTGAAAATACTCATCGTTCGTTCCTGCGATGCGTCTATTTGTCCGAAGTGCAGCAGCAATTATGTTACATTAAGAAAATAAAATATATTCTTCAGATCGATCATTAAGCTTAGCCGAGATTTTCGTTTCTCATGTATTTTGCATTCAAAATATTTCTCATTGCTAAATTAACTAAAATAAAGTTATATCCAAGGAAATATAGATTGAAAATCGAAGATTGTAAAAAAAAAACAAACAACATAATTGTAATACATTCCACTGCGTCCTAGCAAGAAGTACGGTCGACTTAGTTCGCGCTCCGCTATTTTGGAAGTTTTCTCGCTATTCGCTTGATTTAAATTGTCAGTTTTTTCTCGCTTAGAGTTCCCAGCTAAATAATTAACTAAAAGTGAGTTTTTTTCTGAGAAGAAAGTGTGTTTTCGGCATCATCGGAAGGAAAATTGTTTTTACGATTGCCAATTCGCCAACCATTTTGCGCACCATCGGTGCGTGGTAACGCATACCTGCACACGGATCATCGTCATCGAGTGTCAGCATCTGCCTCCGCATTTACACCGCTCATCTATCATCGTATGTTCAGCTGAGTGCCGACCCTCACATAAGCACACACCAACGAAGACCGCCCGCACACGCTGATCGAAGATCATCCACGCTGCGCGTCGCTCCGCTGCTGCCGTTTAAACGCTCGGTGGTAGTAGTATAGGATTATCAGATAAGTTTTTGTTCTTGTTTCTCTCTTTCGCCCACAGTTAAATTTTAAGTTTGTGTTCTGTGTTTGTAGTTTTTTTTTGTGTATTGTGTCCGAGTGATTATCGTTTCAGTGGTAGAGCGTTTTTCGCTCCCACTAGTACTGCAAAATGGACATTTTGTCGCAAGACGAAATGGACGTTTTGTCGGAAGATGACACCACTTTGCCACGCGATGGCAAGAAGGGTCGAAAACGTACGTCATCTCAGAAGAAAGATGATGTCATCCCTGGTTCATCGTCTCAGTCTGGCAAAGGACAGGCTCAGATAAACCCCCGATCGCGAGCCTATCCAGATGACTCGACTGGCCCATGGGTTGTCTACTTTCAGCCCAGAAACAAACCTTTGAATGTAATGCAAATTACTAATGATCTGACGAAGCGATACTCGGCCGTGACTGAAATCACGAAGGTTAGGCACAATAAACTTCGTGTCTCCGTCTCTAACCTGAAGCAGGCTAACGATATTGCTGCCTCCCAGCTCTTCACGCTCGAGTACAGAGTTTACATCCCAGCTCGTGATGTGGAGATCGAAGGTGTGGTCACCGAAGCGAGTCTGACCCCCGAGATCTTGGAGAAGCAGGCGGTTGGCCGTTTCAAGAACCGTTTGCTTCCTCCGGTGAAGATACTGGATGTCCAAAAACTGGGCTCAGTATCTGTCAGCGAGGGTAAAAAGAGTTTTACCCCCACAGACTCGTTCCGTGTGACCTTTTCTGGTTCAGCCCTTCCTCACTACATCGAGCTGGGAAAACTTCGACTACCTGTGCGTTTGTTCGTTCCCCGGGTCATGAACTGCCAAAACTGTAAGCAGTTGGGACATACGGCCTCCCACTGTGGCAGCAAGGCACGCTGTTCCAAATGCGGAGAGAAGCATGGGGATGACACCTGTGCAGCTACCGCACCAAAATGCGTGTACTGTAAGGGAACTCCTCATGGTATCTCGTCATGCCCGGTGTACAAACAACGCGGGGAGAAATTACAACGCTCACTTAAGGAACGTTCCCGGCAGTCTTTTGCAGAAATGCTTAAGACGGCCACGCCATCGACCAACGACAAAAATCCCTTTTCTCTTTTGTCAGATGACGAGACTGACTCTGACTTGGCTGAGGAGGGAACTTCTTTCTGTTTTTCAGCACGGAAACGAAAACGCATCCGTTCGCGGAAAGTTGAAAATGAAGAACCCCAAATCAGCTTGCCCAAATCAAGGAGTGGTGGAAAAAAGGAAGTTTCTACTCCTCCTGGATTCAGAAGAACTGACTATACCCAGGATTTTCCACCTCTCCCGGGGACATCCAAAACCCCTGATGTCCCATTTTTAAGAACAGAAGCCCCTTCTTCATCTGGGTTGTTCTCATTTGATAAAATTGTGGACGATATTCTCAAGTACCTGAATATTTCTGATCCTCTCAAAAGCATTGTTCTGGCAATGCTTCCTACTGTGAAGACCCTCTTGAAGCAATTGACATTGAAGTGGCCCCTCATTGCAGCAATCATTTCCTTCGATGGATAATTTTCCAAACGAGGTCGGGGATTTGATCACTATTCTACAGTGGAATTGTCGAAGTCTTATTCCTAAATTAGACTCTTTTAAGTTTTTAGTTCACAATAATGATTGTGATGCATTTGCTCTTTGTGAAACTTGGCTCTCTTCAGATATAGATCTTCCTTTTTATGATTTTAACATTATTCGACTGGATCGTGAGGATTCGCGTGGAGGAGGGGTACTTTTGGGGATCAAAAAGTGCCATTCTTTCTATAGAGTGAATCTTCCACAATTTACAGGTATTGAAGTTGTCGCATGTCAGGCTATTATTAAAGGTAAGAGCCTTTGTATTGCTTCTGTTTATATTCCTCCTAGAGCCGTTGTTAATCGAAAACAACTTTCAGATATATGTTCAGTACTTCCTGCTCCACGGTTGATTATGGGAGATTTTAATTCCCACGGTACAGGCTGGGGGGAACTGTATGATGACAACCGTTCTACTTTTATATATGACCTCTGTGATAACTTCAATATGACAATTCTTAACAATGGAGAAGTAACACGTTTGGCTGGACCATCCTCGAATGGAAGTAAATTAGACCTCACACTTTGCTCTAACTCATTATCGTTGGATTGCACGTGGAATGTGATCCAGGATCCCCACGGTAGTGATCACTTGCCGATCAAAATTTCGATTGCCAGTGGGTTCAATCCGTCGGAATCCGTTAACGTCGCGTACGATCTCACCCGTAATATCGATTGGACAACGTTCAAGACCGCGATAGAGGAAGCCGTGTCGTCGGTAGAAGGGCTTCCACCGTTGGAGGAATATAACTTCCTCTCCAATCTGATCTTGGACAGCGCGCTTCGAGCTCAAACTCGGCCGGTTCCAGGAACGTCTTTGCGTAGGAAACCTCCTTCCCCTTGGTGGGACCACCAATGCACTGAGGTTTATCGTAAAAAGTCCGACGCGTTTAAGCTTTTCCGGAAACGTGGAACACCCGTGTATTTCGAAGCGTACTCGGCTCTTGAACGCGAACTCAAGAGCCTCATCAAAGCCAAGAAACGCGGATACTGGCGGCAATTCGTGGACGGATTATCGCGCGAAACGTCGATGAATACGCTTTGGAACGCGGCGCGAAGGATGCGTAACCGGTCTTCGAACAACGAGAGCGAGGAGTACTCAGATCGTTGGATTCTCAAGTTCGCGCGAAAAGTATGTCCTGATTCCGTGCCGGCACAGATGATTCCTCGCGAAACGACGAATTCTGTAGACGAGATCAGCCAGCCTTTTTCAATGCTGGAACTCTCACTCGCGCTCCTTTCGTGTGGCAATTCGGCTCCGGGGGCTGATAGGATCAAGTTCAACTTGTTGAAGAACCTCCCAGACGTCGCTAAGAGGCGCATGTTGAACTTGTTTGGTCAGTTCCTGGAGCTCAATATTGTTCCGGATGATTGGAGGCAAGTGAGAGTTATAGCCATTAAAAAGCCTGGAAAACTCGCTTCAGATCATAACTCGAATCGTCCCATCGCGATGTTATCGTGCATTCGAAAATTGTTGGAGAAAATGATCCTTTTTCGCTTGGACAAATGGGTTGAGACGAACAACCTACTCTCAGATACTCAATTTGGATTCCGTAGGGGCAAGGGAACGAACGACTGTCTCGCGTTGCTTTCCACAGAAATTCAGTTGGCTTTTGCTAAAAAAGAGCAAATGGCTTCTGTATTCTTGGATATCAAGGGGGCTTTTGATTCAGTATCTGTTGAAGTCCTTTCAGACAAACTCCACGCTAGTGGCCTTTCTCCATTAATAAATAACTTTTTGTACAATTTGCTGTCAGAGAAACATATGAGCTTTTCTCATGGAAACTCTACAGCTTCTCGATTTAGTTACATGGGTCTCCCCCAGGGCTCATGTTTAAGCCCCCTTTTGTATAATTTCTACGTCAGAGAAATTGACAATTGTCTAAGTGACAACTGCACGTTGAGACAACTTGCAGATGACGGCGTAGTGTCTATGACAGGGCCCAAAGGGGTCGACCTGCAAGGACCCTTACAGGATACCTTAGACAATTTGTCTACTTGGGCTATTCAGCTAGGTATCGAATTCTCCACGGAGAAAACTGAGTTGGTCGTTTTTTCTAGGAAGCATAGCCCAGCACAACCAAAGCTTCAACTTTTGGGTAAACCGATCACTCATTCTATGTCCTTCAAATATCTTGGGGTCTGGTTCGATTCAAAATGCACCTTGAGATCCCACATTGAGTATCTGAGACGAAAATGCCAACAAAGGATCAATTTTCTCCGAACAATTACCGGAACGTGGTGGGGAGCCCATCCGCAAGATCTTCTAACGTTGTACCGGACAACGATTTTATCGGTTTTAGAATACGGTAGTTTTTGTTTCCAGTCGGCGGCTAAAACTCACATCATCAAACTGGAACGTATCCAGTATCGTTGTCTTCGTATCGCGTTAGGATGCATGCACTCGACTCATACGATGAGTCTAGAAGTGTTGGCGGGCATATTGCCACTATCTGATCGGTTCTCGGAATTGTCCCTCAGGCTCCTCACCCGTTGCGAAGTTATGAACCCACTGGTAATCGAAAACTTTGAAAAGCTTCTTGAGCTGAACCCTCAAACTCGTTTTATGTCATTGTACTACGTGTACATAACACAGGATGTCAGCCCTTCGCCGCATAATCCCTATCGTGTTTGCTTCTCCGACTTCGACAGTTCTGTTCATTTTGATTTATCAATGACGCAAGAGATTCGCGGAATCCCAGAGCATCATCGTTCCATGATTGCTCCGTCAATTTTCGCTGCAAAGTTTGGCCAAGTTGATTCCGCAAGATCGTTCTTCACAGATGGATCACTAATAGAGGCGTCCGCTGGTTTTGGTATTTATAACGAATTTCATAGCGCCTCTCGAATGCATCAAGCTCCTTGTTCCGTATATGTTGCTGAGCTGGCGGCAATACATTGTACGCTAGAAACGATCGCCTCACTTGCACCAGATCATTATTTTATTTTTACGGATAGTCTCAGTTCTGTCGAGGCTATTCGCTCCATGAGGCCGGTAAAGCACTCCTCGTATTTTCTCATGAAAATACGAGAGCTTCTTAGTGCTTTATCTTTAAGATCTTTTGTCATCACCTTTGCATGGGTCCCATCTCATTGCTCGATTCCGGGCAATGAGATGGCTGACTCACTTGCTAAGGTGGGCGCTATGGAAGGCGATATTTACGATCGACAAATCGCCTACGATGAATTTTTCTTCATTTATCGTCAACAGTCACTCGTCAGCTGGCAGAATAAGTGGAGTGAAGGGAGTTTGGGACGATGGCTATATTCGATCATCCCTAAGGTGTCGAAGAGTTCTTGGTTCAAGGGGTTGGATGTGGGTCGAGAATTCATTCGTAGGATGTCTCGCCTCATGTCCAATCACTATTCGTTAAACGCTCACTTGTTCCGTGTTGGGCTGAAGGACAGCAATCTCTGTGAATGTGGACAAGGTTACCAAGACGCCGATCACATCCTTTGGTCTTGTGCTGAGCATCGTGGAGTCAGATCTGAGCTGTGCGATTCCCTTCGGGCTCGAGGTAGACAACCTAATGTTCCAGTTCGGGATATTTTGGCTAGACGCGATCTGGAGTTTATGAAACTCATATATGTTTACTTTAAGAATATTAACATTAGATTGTAAGTTTTATTAACCATGTGTTTAGTTTGTATTTTGTACGTGTGGGTTTTTTTTTATGTTTGTTTTCAAGATGAATAGAAATTCGTTCATGTTTTAGGATTAATTAAATATTTGTATCGTAAACCACATTTCAAACCTTCCTCTCCCTTTTCCCATCCAAAAAAAATGTAAATCCCCACTAACCTCGAGACAACCGCGAGTATCCGGTCCAGCTCCTTTAACTTTAAATATAAGAAATCAATAATGTATAACAAAAATGATAACTCGGCTCTGTAAAGTTTATTCGATTGAGCCTGTACAAATAAAGTAATTAATAAAAAAAAATAATTGTAATATGGCGGAGACATAAAAACTGATTTTCATGGGCCATTTGAGACAAAGTTATTTTGCTTTCAAGAAATCCTTAACAAATTCATAAGGGTTTGATTTGGCGTTTATGCAGAAAACTTGTAGACTGTATTGTTGTATATTTATGGCAGCATTTATGGCGGCAATGTTGCCTACAAAATGTTAAAAATCAAAGTTTGTTTATCTTTCGATAGTTGCGCTGTGCGATTCAGCGTTCTTCCAGGCGATTATCTCTCGATGGCTTGGAAGCAGTTACTCAGAAGGTGTTCACAACATTTTGTACAGCTGTAACCTCGATCATTCCCGAAAAATCCTCTTCTTCCGGATGGTTCTGGAAGTGCACCATCAAACTATGCAGGAATGTACGGTTGAATGATTTTTTTTTCCAAGTGATGACCCTTTCGCCGAATAAAATCGCAGCTATGGATCGGAAACCAACTATTGTATGCTAACTGACAGTTTCAGTCGGTACTGACGCAAGTTATTCCGATCTTCATCTATTCGCAAGGTCTGGAAAAGGCTGTTCTGTTTTCAGGCTGTTTGACAATGTTTTACGAATTTGAGATCCACGCTCAAATCACTCTTCTCGACCAGATGCTCAGTCGTTGATGGTACCTGTTCCGTCGAACGTAGGGGAAACGCTCCTATAGTTGCGGTACGTTAGAAGCGTTAGGTTCCTATAGTTGTGTATGGAGTCTCTATACACAACTATAGGAACCTAACGCTTCTAACGTACCGCAACTATAGGAGCGTTTACCCTACTGGTTTTTCTAAAGAACTAAATTTTATTGAAATCGACTTCCCTTCGGTCGTTAGCATCGCTTGAATTTTTCCTCTAACCTTGTTTATCCTTCGAGATATCCTTGTCATATTCACTATGAGGATCCATCCTTAAAGTTCAATTTGTAAACAGAGGAGATTTTATGATACACTTTTAAAAGCCTAAAAGGCAACAATGTATGCATTTTACTCTCATTTAAAACCGAATGGTTTTGTGACTGCTTTTATAATGATAGAACAGGTGTATAGAGTATTTTATCAAGACATTAATAAAAAAATGCTAATGAAGTTTATGATTGATTTATAGAACAGTTTTATGATGGGTTTGAGAACTACTTTAAATTTAATTTTAAAACAAGACAGTTTTTGACTTCTCGCCAGACTATAAAAGGTTTTTAAAACAGCGAAATGGTGAACTACTAAGCAGGAACGTTTTACACTGTGAAATGCTGTATTTAAACTAAATGGATTATTCATTGCCACTTTAAAACCATCATAAATCAGAGTGGATGCCAAATGGTTGTAGAATTGTTACTTGGGTTGTATGTCCCCGATCTTATGATCCTAGGGCTGTCATAATGTTCCACGAAATAATTTTGATTTTCAACGTAGAACCCATTCTACGCTCGCAACACCAAAACGTGGTAGTCGCGCTCGGCATGTAACATTTACTCTTCCCAGCCGTCCGACGTAAACGGTCGGCATATCACACGGTTGTGAGCAATCTTCTACTACTAGAGCACTTGTTTTCGGGCAACACCTGGCCACCTGAAAGCAAACAGAAGAAAAATCCTGACGTACCTAACGAAAACCGTCGTATATCACTCAGTGGCGCCCATCCTCGATCGCCAAGAACTTTGATTCCTGATAATTCCGACAGGGCTACTCTGCCGAATGTTAACATAAATACTCAATAACAATTAGCCCCAACTTACGCTAATTGTTGAAATCCCAACCGGTGAGGAATTCGGGAAATTTCGATTTCGTAAATAGTACCGGGACTGCGTGCCCGTGTAGTAAAGAAGTCTGGATGGTGCGGGAAAAAATCCTAACCTTTTTTTTTATGGCCACGGTTAGTTTGGATAACAGCCGGTTTCCAACCAGACCGAAAATATTAGCCTCGTCGTAACGAGAGAATGCTACTATTACACGTTTACGCGGGTAGGTGAAATTAGATCTTGTTTAGTCTCACACCCCGATGATGACGATAGCGACGACGTCGACGACGAAGAATTTTCAAAGCTAGCGATGCGTCTGGATGCGTTGTGGTGCTCAATTAGGATGGTTATTCTTTCAAAATTGACTTCTAAATTTACCGGAGCCGGAATGTGAACCTTGTTTTATGTTGCTTGCTAATATTTATCTTTCTGCCGGGGGTAGCGAAATTGCAAAAATTTCCGACCGCCAAGGCCAAATTCCCGCCAGAACATCTGGAAAAATGGCAATCGATTCGGGTTAAGGTTTATACGTTTGGCTGAAATTCAATTACTCTTTATGGGAAATTCTATTGAAATCAGGTATTGCAGTGGGATTAATTAATACGCAGCATAAAATCGGAATCTCTATCAGGTCAAAAAGGATGTACTTCAACCACGTTAAAAAAATGGTCTAATTTTAATTGTCACGAATGGAAAACATCACAAACCTCAAACCAACACCCGCCTCTGGTAGAGGAAGTTTCATCAAATCTTCTTGATGTCCAAAGGTAGGTTGTAAGGAATTTTATGTATATGTGGAACATGTATGACAAATGTGGAAAACAAAATTTCATAGTTTAAGCAGCTTCTTGAAAATGGTAATTTTGAACAACGGCGTAATGCGTAATGTTTCAGCATATACGGTTTTTGATCTAATTTCCATCCTACTAATCACAATCCGCACTTCAACTTTCTTTTCCAATCGGATATGAACCCAAAATAGAGTGATTTTACTATGGATGTCTTTCAAGTTTATTTACCTTTCTATAAGTACCATTGGACTTGATGAAAAGTCAAAAAGGCATAGTGGTGCCAAGGGTATCAAAACACGCGCTTTTTTATTTACGCTGAAATGGGTAACAAAACTTCTTCTTATGGTAAAAGAAAATTAAAGATTAATCCACTTAAAAGTGAGATTCATAATTTATTTTTTTAATGTGATGAGATACAAAAAAAAATGTGTTGGGCAAAGCTGTAGAAAACATTACTGTGAACAACTTGGCTGAAGACTATAACTTTCTAGTTCCTATAACTGCTGAGATATAAAGGTTTTTTTTTGTGGAGATATTGTTAAAATCAATTTTGTACCTGTAAATTTTCCTACAATATTTCTACATGCTTGGCATGTTCTACAAAGTTGTTAAAATATCAAATTACAAATCTTTTCAGAAAACTGTAAATTGCTATCATTAATATTTGAAAAGTTATTTACATTTTTTGGTTGAAAATTACCCAACTTCCAATACCAATAACTTCTAAACGGGCAAAAACGAGCAGGCCATTTTTTGGGCAATTGAAACTACAAGAAAATGCAATGAAATGGTGAAGAAACCAGACCGGCCCCACGTGACTCTTAACCGAAATACTTGCATTGAAACTAAGAGTTGAACAAGGTAGAAATTTTTTACAGGTTGAGCACTGAAAAGTGCTGTTTAAATTGGTTGTAGCTTTAGGTAGTAGTCACACTTCCTTCAGCAAAAAGCAAATAGATCCGCACGGCAAGAGAGCACGATGCGGACTCTTGATGCTATCACCTGCTCTTGTCTTTCTGCTTAAAGGGTGATACGGTCAAAATTTGGTCAAGGGAAAACGCGTGTAAATCGGTGAAATCGTTTATTTAAAAAATCAAATTAAATTTCTTTTTCAAGTTCAATTAGTATAAAATTCAGGAAAAATATTCAGTTAGGCTTCCGCTTTTCCAAATCCGAATTGCCGGGCCTTACGCTTGACCCCTGCCATCAGATTTTGTACAGCCACCTTGTCCACCTTCTTCGCCGCAGAAAGCCAGTTTGCCTTGAACTGCTGCTCGCCCTTAGCAGTTTTTTTGGTCTTCTTTAGGTTCCGCTTGACAATAGCCCAGTATTTCTCAATTGGGCGGAGCTCTGGCGTGTTGGGAGGGTTCTTGTCCTTGGGAACCACCTGCACGTTGTTGGCGGCGTACCACTCCATGGCCTTTTTACCGTAATGGCAAGATGCCAAATCCGGCCAAAACAGTACGGAACAACCGTGTTTCTTCAGGAAAGGCAGCAGACGTTTATTCAAACACTCTTTCACGTAAATTTCTTGGTTGACAGTCCCGGAAGCTATGAAAATGCTGCTTTTCAAGCCACAGGTACAGATGGCTTGCCAAACCAGATATTTCTTTGCGAACTTTGACAGTTTCATGTGCTTGAAAACATCTGCTACCTTTCCCCTTCCTTTTGCCGTATAAAACTCCTGTCCCGGAAGCTGCTTGTAGTCGGCTTTGACGTAGGTTTCGTCGTCCATTACCACGCAGTCAAACTTCGTCAGCATCGTCGTGTACAGCCTCCGGGATCGCACTTTGGCCGTCGTATTTTGTTTATCATCGCGATTTGGAGTCACTACCTTCTTGTAAGTCGATAGTCTGGCTCGTTTTTTGGCTCGATGCACGGTTGTAGACGATACACCCAGCTTATTTGCGGCATCTCGGAGAGAGAGGTTAGGGTTTCGCTTGAAACTACCGGCAACTCTCTTTGTCGTCTCAGCGGCTTCCGGTTTTCGATTTCCCCCCGATCCAGACTTCCTGGCTGTCGACAAACGTTCCCCAAACACTTTAATTACATTTGTAACGGTTGATTTGGCAACTTTTAGCGATTTTGCCAACTTTGCGTGCGAGTAGCTCGGATTTTCGCGATGCGCGAGCAAAATTTTGATACGCTGCTCTTCTTGCTTGGACGGCATTTTGATAACTAAAGAGTGAATTCCAAAATCAAAATAGGAGCAACATTCTACACACACACACCTTCAAAATGAGGGGTGTTCAGGTTTTTTAAATGCAAAATTGAAAGAAATACGTCAAGTTGATATTGACCAAATTTTGACCGTATCACCCTTTATGACGTGATTTTCCGTCCCTTTCTACCATGAATACGTCAGGCGGGCCGTATTTAAATAAGGCCCGTGATGTTGCCTACTGTCAAACGTATAGAATTGATATGGGGTTGCCAGCCTCCTGGTTCTAACGCATTGAAACGCCATTACACACTGGGCCAGAAATGCAATCTAGCGGAGCAAAATTAATAACTTTGATACGAAGCATTTCCGCGACTAGGTGTCTTGGGTCAAGTTTCTCATCATAATAAGGACCATCTATTGACATAAACAAATAGTTCAAAACTCTTCCGCGAAGATGGCGTCACAATCTAACTTTTTTCTCTGACGTTTTAGAGACTTGATGTTTTGAGCAAAGTTGTTTGCCTTGACAAAATAAACGACTCTTTTCAAGACGTAAAATTTCCACAGCCTACTGGTTTCGAGTTATATGGGGTTAAAGAAAAAAAAAAAATATGGTTTTTTTCTTTCTGTTTCGGGTTTTTGTTTTGCTGACAACCATTTAATGTTATATTTTTCTCTTATGCAAATGCATTAAATAAATAACTTTTGTGAAGAAACATACTGGTTTAAACTTCAAATTTTAAAGATATTGTTGAAAAACTGAAAAATCAACAATTTTTCAAAGTGCGAAAAATCGCAACCTGACATTTTCAGCAAAACTCGACAATAAACAAAATATCAAAATTTTTTTTTTTTTTTTCCTTGGATTTGTTTTTCCGTCGATCTTGTTTTCCGTGCTGAGCACCAATGCTACCGACGCCAGGAAGGCAGCTCCCACACCTGGACCCTACCTATCGACCCATCAACTCATGAACCGGGGACCAACGGCTTTACTTCCCATCCGAAGGAAGGCGTGATTACAGATGTTATGCCTCAGAACATCCCTGCGGCGCCGACTGGGATTGAACCCAGGCCTGCTGGGGTGAGAGGTAATCACGCTTACCACTACACCACCGGCGCCGCTTTAAATATCAAAATTTGAGAAAGGTTTATTTTGGTGTTTTTGAGATTTCATCATTTTAGTGGAACAAAATGAAATTTTGATTGCTTTTCTTTTTGCACACGCCGGTAACCTACACAGACTCCTTCCATCATGAGTAGTTTGCTATAAAGTAGTGACACTCTTCTTTTGCGTAGTTTCTCGTAGATCAGACCAGAGATACGTTTGACACCGCCAAGGCGAGCCAGATGACGGAAAGCGGTTATCACGAAGAACCTTACAATGACACTTGGTGTCAAGACTTTTTCCTCCTTTGCCACGACCAGTCATTGTTGCTTGTTGGGCAAAAGAGTCGACTACCTAACCTGCCACCACATTCCTACTGCTGCTATTGCTGCTTCTGCTGCCTGCTCACCACACCGTCCGAAGTGAAAATGAGTTGAGACTAGTAGTAGTAAAATTTACGTTAAATGCTGGTTTTACATTTCAATTGGTTAGACTTTGGCTCTTCATCTTTGTTCAAGTTAACACTCCGAATACGGTGGGTAAAAAACTTTACGCCGACTACGAAGCCTCCGAAAAACGTGTAACGGCAAGTTTGCAATGGCACAACTTAGCCATTTCTTAATGAATTTCAAAAATTGTGGTACCAGTTCAGCTTCGAACCTGTTCGGATACGGTTGTGTATAAGTTTATTTCTGTTTTGTGCGTGCGTTCGCTGATTTTGCCAGATTAGCGCTGGCACTCTGCCTCCCGGACGGTTATACGTGTGTGATTGGTGGTTTTCTCGCTTTCCGAGAAGTTTTGGAATCGAAAAAGAAAACGTGATGCATCATGTTTGCAGGCATCAGAAGAAGTGTCGCTTTCTGCGTTGTTTGTTTTTTTCTTCGCTTGTGCTCCCGGTACAGAAATTTGTGGCGTCGCGTGTGATAGTTTTTGATTTCAGTTGTTTACGCGTTGTATGATTTTGTGAGCGGTCGCTTCGTGTTCGCGTCATGGAGCAATCGACTACATTCGACCAGAGGATTGATCCCCGTAGGGCGGGTCTATGATCGGAGCTACTACACCAAGCGTGACATAGCTGCTTGCAAGGGATTCAGTTGGACTGATTTGGTGAGATTGTTCCATTTTTCTACTTTTGTCTATTTAAACTTAATTTCTATGAATGCGTATCGTTTGGAATCATTTGATTCGGATGAGACTCTTAACTTTTATTGTTTACATTGTGTTTCAATTGGTATTCTTAAGAACTTCATAAAATAAGGTTTCAATATTTAAATTGAGCAGATCGACTAGCCTGGTGGCTGCCGCTTTTGCTTACTGAGTAGAAGACCGCCGGGTATCCACATTGTAAAGATTCCCTATTTTCAGCTTTTTTACAGTCTGGAGTTGTTGTTTGAACCATTTAGTTTATCAATTTAATTTATCTGTATAACAATTATTCACAAGCATTCTTCCAGGTCAATTCAAGAATAGTTTGATGATGATAAATCTTCCTAATATTCACATTACAGTTATGACCCGATCCTGTCAATCTCTCCGCGCATCAGACTGTTATTTTTCAATAATTCCACATAATTGTAATTTCATACCTTCCTCCTTCAAGATGAATGTTTAAGATACACATACTTTGCTAGCTGACAAAATGGGGTCATTGCTGTATAATTATTCTCTTTTTGCAGCCTTCATTCAGACTGGATCTATTGATTTAAATTATTTGAGTTTTCTTCCAGCTCTTTGATGACGGAACATCACTAGATTTATACTGTAATGATTCACTCTTACAGCTTTCACCCTGGTTTTGTCTGTTGATTTGATTTGTTTGAATTGGTTTTCAGCTCCTTGGTGTTGGCAGTCGCGGGCGATCAATTTTGCTCATGCTCATGCTCTAAGTTTATTTTCAGCATTTCGATGATGGAACGTCTTCAGATTTATATTATAAGGGGGCTTATTACGGATGTCACATCACGGTGAAAAGTTGTCACTTGTCGTCACGGTGAAGTGATTCCCATTTGATTTGTACGGTAATCACGGCTCTTATTCTGAGTATCACTTTCTTATCACCGTGTAGTGACACCCGTAATAAGGCCCAATGATACACCATTTGGTTTTGGCTTCGGGCAAATCCAAGTATAATGCATGATAACACTGATTCATTTAAAACCATGGTCGCATCACTTATCAAGGTGAATCCTGATCCAACGAACCCAACTTACTAACAAAATCTCCTTTTCTGTGTCTTTTGTTGGAAATTTCAGGGTTACATCTTCCTTATTGGGAGCTGAGGAGACATAGAGCTGCATCATATTGTATGTAAAATAATTATTATTTTCATTGCGGAATACCAGTTTTTTTATCCATATAAATGTATTTTCATTATTACGTATTTTAATGTTCTGATATATTTAATTTCTCCATTACATATGTTTACTATATATATATAAATAAATACTGGGTTGGGAGGGAGCATCAGGGTATCATTTGACCTGAAACTGGACGATTGGAGTGGTATGACAACCGGAGTCTAGGAGGGAATAAACACTATCATTTTCTTTATCCTACCGATTCGATTGTGATGGTGTGAATTCTACTCCAACAGTTTCAGTGAGATTGACGCGCCCTTCTTAACAAACCATTCTGTAGGAAGCTTAATAAGTATTGCGAATTGCGTTATTCGATTTGTTGGATCGTATCGTTGGAAGGAGATTCTTAAATTCCCGTGGATTTCGCGTAAGTGTCTCTGCTTACGGGTCCACCCCACCGTTTTTGGCCCTTCATACAGCGATATTGTGAATTCAGATCGGTAGCTCAAATTGATCTTGCTATTAAGTGGAGCTGCATACAAGACAAGATCTTCGAAGGGATGGTGGCTACCTTACATACATACATACATACAATTTCAAAAATTGTGGTACCTTTAGAATTCCTAGGGTTTCTAGATGATTTTGATTGCAAAAAACTGAATAGAGTCGTCTACTTTTTTAAAAAGCGAAAAGAGTTGTTACACGTTTTTTTTTAAAGGTGTGTTTGTAGGGTTTTGCAAGTGGCGCAAGATCTGTAATTTAGATTAATGGGCACAAATGTTCACAATTAGCCAGAATACAGTCATGGTTCCTATATATGGATCCTGGAGACAACGGAACGGTCCTCGAAAAATTCGGAACATCCATAAAAATGGTCAATCCATGATCCTGATCCTAGACCTCTGCGGTTTTTTTTTTGAAAACATTAGGAACTGTGATACAAAAAAATATTTGGGGTCGTGACATAAACATGTCGTCTACTGTACGTGCTCCAAAGTCTGTTGCCGTGCCACCTTTGTTTTCTGCTGCATCACCCTTGAGGTGCTCGTCATAGTAATGCTTCCACCTTTCAATTTTATGGAGTGACCATTTTAAGGATGTTGTTGATCTCCCGGACGACGGTCCCATGGCTATCTAGGTACATGTTTAAGTCACGGTCACAAATTCATTCTTATATCACAGTTCCTAATGTTTTTGGAAAAAAAAAAATGTGGGGATCTAGGATCAGTTTCATTGATTAACCTCTTTTACGGATGTTCTGGACTTACCAGAGGATGGCCCCATGGCTATTTGGGTCCATGTTTATGTCATGTCCCAAAATATTTCTTATATCGCAGTTCCACATGCTTTCGACAAAACCGTACATTTATGGATTTTTCGGATCTTCCGAAGGACGTTCCGATGGCCATCTGGGTCCATGTTTATATCACGATCCCAAAATCATTCTGTCATCACAGTTCCTAACGTTTTCAAGAAAACCACGGAGCTCTAGGATCAGTTTCGTGAATTTTCCACTTTCACGGATGTTCCGGATCTTCCAGAGGACGGTCTAATGGCCATCAAGGTCCATGTTTAGGTCACGACCCCAAATTCATTCTATCATCTCAGTTTTTTTTTTCAAAAACTGCGGGATTTTTTGGATCCTCCGGAGCACGTTCCGATGGCTATCTGGGTCCATGTTTATGTCACAAGCCCAAATTTTTTCTATCATCACAGTTCCTAATGTTTATAAAAAAACACGGAGCTCTAGGATCAGGATCGTGGATTTACTACTTTTACGGATGTTCCGGATTATCTGGAGGACGGTCCCATGGCCATCTGGATCCATGACCCAAATTCATTCTTATATCACAGATCCTAATGTTAAAAAAAAAAAACACGGAGCTCTAGGATCAGTTTCATGGATTGTCGACTTTTACGGATGTTCCGGATTTTCCGGAGGACGGTCCCATGGCCATACAGGTACATGTTGATGTCACGACCCCAAATATTTGTTTATATCACAGTTCCTAATGTTTTCAAAAAAAAAAACCGCGAAGCTCTAGGATCAGGATCATGGATTGACCATTTTTACGGATGTTCCGGATTTTTCGAAGACCGTTCCGTTGTCTCCAGGATCCATATATAGGAACCATGATTGTATTCTGGCTAATTGTGAACACTTGTGCCCATTAATCTAAATTACAGATCTTGCGCCACTTGCAAAACCCTACAAACACACCTTTCAAAAAAACGTGTAACAAGGTTTTTGCAATCAAAATCTTTTAGAAACCCTAGAAATTCTAAAGGTACCACCATTTTTGAAATTCATTAAGAAATGGCTAAGTTGTGCCATTGCAAACTTGCCGTTACACGTTTTTCGGAGGCATCGTATTCGGAGTGTTAATTAATTATTCTAATGTAATGATTGCGTTTACCGTTAATTTACAGGATACCCTTTTAAGGGCTTGTTTTTGTTTGAATTTAAAAATTTGATAACCTACCTACTTGAGCACAGGAACCTACCTAGATACTTGAACTAGGTTGCCAAATCACGAATGATCTGGTGGTTTGATCGCAGACAGGCGACTCTGAACCATTCCAGCGTGGACGTCTTTCGCTCCTCGAGTGTTTGAAGACCGGCCAGGTGGTGAATCTCAGAATTACGAGTTCGCGGTGGACTGTTAAGGATCATTCTGAGGATCTTGTTGTGGATCCTCTGAAGCTTTAGGTAGTGGCACTGAGCACCACTCTCCCAGATTGGCATACCATACTCAATAGCCGGCAGAATGATTCTCTTGTGGGCAGCAAGCTTGTTTTTGAGGGACAGCGTGGACTTCCTGTTTATCAGAGGGTAGAGCGACCTGATCAAGATGTTACACTTGGTGGATATCTTGTCCACATGGGATCGGAATAGCAATTTGCTATCGAGGGTGAGACCAAGGTAGACTACTTCACTCGACCATTCAATGGGAGTGCTATCAAGATGGATTTTGACGTTAGCAGGCGGAACAAGCCGAGGTGAATTCGAGTGTGGAAACAGAGTGGTTTGTATTATAGCTGCATTGATACAAATCTTCCTCCTCTTGAAATAGTCGGACAGAACATCCAGGCAGGATTGTAGTTTACTCGCCAGAGCACGGATCACTCGACCCTTATAGATGATGGAGGTGTCATCTGCGAACATTGATAGGATACCACCACCCGGCAGGGGAGGAACGTCTGACGAGAAAATGTTGAATAGGATAGGCCCAAGAAGGCTACCCTGAGAGACCCCTGCATCAACGTTGAACGTATCAGAGGGGACATTGTTCATGTAAACCTGGAATGATCTGCCCGACATGAAGTTTTTGATGATCTTCACGAGGTAGATCGGAAAGTTGTATCGATGCAGCTTGTACACTAGGCCATCATGCCAGACATTGTCGAACGGCTTCTCGACGTCCAACAATGCCATGGCAGATGTATTGGAAACGAACTTGTTCCGCTTTATGATGTTAGTAGCCCATGCGAGTTGGAGGATGGTAGAGTGGCCTTTCCTAAACCCGAATTGCTCTTTGAGAAAGATGTTATTATCATTTGAAAACACCAGCAGACGACTGAGTATCAACTTTTCGATTAGCCTCGAGATGGAGGACAAGAGGCTGATGGGGCGATAGATGTTGGCACTGGTTGGATCTTTACCAGGTTTGCATATTGGAATCTTTTTGGCTAACTTCTAGCATGCAGGGAAGTAGCCAAGCTCCAAACATTTGTTGAAGATAACGGTAAGATGATTGAAGAAGTCAATACTCAAGTTTTTCAACTCGAGGTTGACTACACCATCCAGACCGGCAGCCCTACTTTTGCTCAATCAAACAGATGAATATATCCTTAATAAGTAAAAAAAATCTCCTTAAAATAGATCGGGTTGCTCCTTAAATGATTGATCAAAACACGTTAAAAATCTTAAAATGCTCAGTAAATATTTAAAGTACGCTCCCTAAAATAGAGAAAACTGTACATTAAGCATTTGAAAATGCTCCTTAGTATGCACCGCTTTGCACCATTTTGAAGTGTAAATGTACCATATATCATCGGAAAAACTGCTGTAGAAAGGTTAATAAGTACCATGAAATCAGCTGAAATGTTGTGTAAAAATGCACAAATGCACACAATGATTTACTGAACATTTCAGCTGATTTCATGGTACTTATTAACCTTTCTACAGCAGCTTTTCCGATGATATATGGTACAATTACACTTCAAAATGGTGCAAAGCGGTGCATACTAAGGAGCATTTTCAAATGCTTAATGTACAGTTTTCTCTATTTTAGGGAGCGTACTTTAAATATTTACTGAGCATTTTAAGATTTTTAACGTATTTTGATTAATCATTTAAGGAGCAACCCGATCTATTTTAAGGAGATTTTTTTTACTTATTAAGGAACATCGTCATTGTTTAATGATTCATTTACCTTTTTACCATCCAGACCCGCGGCCTTCATGTTTTTAGTGCTTCTAACAGTTGCTATCACCTCATCAGCCGATATTCTACTATCATCATGCACTATTACGGGGCCGTCAGCGACTCTAGACATTACCTCCAGTACAGCAGGCTCATGGGGGCTCACCATGGTTTAGCCAAGATTATGTGAAATCACAAAATGCTGGCCAAGAGCATTGGCTTTTTCAACTGGGGTTATGAGTAAGTATGGGTCCGAGTTCTGGTCAACAGAGGAAAGTGGAGGGATTTTGCACAATCTGGAAGAGAGCGAATCTTGTTGGCAAAATCGTTATTTCTGAGTTCCACCATGGCTTGGATAATTTTGGTTAGCCTATTGACATTGGTCTTCAAATGAGGCTGCCCAGAACGCTGGAACTGTCTACGAATTGTATTACGGAGCCAGATAAGATCTTTGCTTGGGCTGTCAAGGTTCAGAGTATGACTCACCTGTCTGGATGCTGGTACGTGTTGCTCCCTGGCACGGGATATCGCATCTTTGATGGTTTGAAGACACCGATCGACTTCTTCGAACGACTCCGGTAGGACGTCGTAGTCGATTGCTGTGTCCACACAGCGCTGGTACTGCTGCCAGTTGACACGATAATAATTTCGCCGGGAAACTTGAAACCTCTTGGCCTAAGGTTAACCTTAGGCCAATAGGTTTCAAGTTTATCTCAATTGAGATATGTTATCGCCAATGTTGCTGATGAAAATGTCGATGGTGGCATGATCCCCGGATCGACTCAACAGGGTGGGAGTGTCCGGACAAAGGATGTTGTAGTGGGTTTCCTGCAGATCGTTGCACAAGACTGTGCCGTTTTGGTTTCGCCGACTATTGCCCCAGGCTTGATGCTTGGCGTTCAGGTCGCCAGCGATGATGAAATTTTGTCGCCGTCGTGTTAGCTTGATGGTGTCTCTTCGGAGGTCTGCGGCTGAGCCGTACCTAACGTTGCTTGGGGCAGTAGACCGCGATGATTGGACCAAGCGATGTGCTCACCTCAACTCCGATGGCTTCGATAGTTTTCAGCTGGAAGCTTGGTAGTAGCTGGCAGCTGATGTTCCGTCTCGCAGCGATGACCACTCCCCCTCCACCGGAGCTGGTGCCGTCAAGCCTTACGAGCCGATAGTCGGGAAGGAAGACGTTCAGCTCGGGCTTCAAGTGATTCTCGGTGATAACGGCTATGTCGATGTGCCGTTCGTTGAGAAAGTGAACAAACTCGATGTTTTTGCTCTTCAAGGAGCAAGCATTCCTATTTACGATCTTGATGGCTTCACGGTCCATATTTAGTGACAAGGGACAGACAGGTGTTGCAGGTGCGCATGATGATGATGACCTCGGCCACGAGCGTCACAAGTTCCTCCGAAGTGAACGGAGAATCGTCGACAGCGTATGATAAACCAGGGGCGGTGAATGAACCTGGAATTGGGTGGGCCGCAGCAGCAGCGAGACGATGCTGAACTGTCCGACTGTTGGGAACCATTTGGATACTCGCAGGATTGGCTTGTTGGTTGTTGAGCGGAAGCGGGGCTAGGTTCAGAACATTTCGACGGGACTGGAGAGCTAGGTACTGGACTTCCGAGAGTACAGGAGGCTTACGGAGGCAACCGGGCTGATTGTTGATTGTAGCCTTCCGATGGATATTCATAAACTCCACTCGCTTGGGACATTCGCGATTGTAGGCTTGGTGGTTTCCACCGCAGTTGACACACGTCGGCTCGATTTCATCATTTTGCTCACAGGACGCAGTTGAGTTAGTTCCAGCACACTTGCCGCAGTCTGTCTTCATGTGGCAGTTTTTGGTGCCATGGTCATATGAGAGGCAGTACAAACACTGCGTTACATCACGATGTTAGGGTTTGTAATGCTCCCAACTGATGATGACCTTAAACAGTCCCGGATTTTGGACCTCAGAGCCGCAAGACTGGTGGATCCCTTCGTAAAATGCACCAGGAACAACTGATCACGGAGGCTGGTGTTGTGGTTGGAACGCCGGTTCATCGGGTACACTGCTTCAGACTTTAGCCCGAGCCGCTCCAGCTCGGATTTCACCGCAGTCGCCTCGAACGACGGTAATCCACGCAAAACCACCTTCAGTGGCTTGCTTGATGGCAGATCATGCGTGAAGAACTCCACGTTGTTGTCCTTCAGGAAACATCCTATTTGTTTGTACTCCTCCAGGATGGAGCACATGATTTTGATACCGATACAGCAAAGTTTGAAGCAAGGCAGCAGCTTGTGTTTTGCCAATTCGGCACCCAGCTTGGCAACATTCTTCACCGGCGTGAAAAGCGGGGGAATCCGCTCTCTTCTTGCAATGGGAACGGCGTCACCATCGCCTTTTTCTTCCGGGAGTACTGCATACTGGTTGGCTTGCAGTACTCGTTTTCCGGCGTCATCCTGCGACGCACTGGGCTTGATTAGCACCTTCTTTGAAGGGCCCGCTGCGGTCGCATTGGCACGTTTACGCACCATTTGTTTCGTGTTTGCAAGATCAAGTTGGCGACACTTCCACGGCGCAACGCGACAGCACAAAACGAAACAAAATCGAATCGAGAACTCGAGCGAAAATACGGGCTGAACAGCTCAACAGTCGAGCAAAGAAGTTGAGGCTAGACAGCAGCGCTCTTTTATACCTTTTCAGGTTAAAGCAGAATGATGTGCAACCAAGTGGTACTCGATTATGACGACTGGGTTTGGGAAGAACGTATATCTTATGAAAACAGTGATCAAATTATCACTTGTTATTTGTACATTGGACAATGCTTGACATTACCACTTTTTCATCAGTTGTTGTTGATGCGTAAATTTCTGATCGATTGGTGATAAAATGATTGAAATTGGTCCAGGGACAGCTGAGTTATTAATGTTCAAAATATTTCATAATTTTGTTACATGTTCCATTTTCAGTTTTCACAAAGTGTACCCCCATATTGAAATCACAGGCGTAGTCCTACGTTAAAATCGCTAAATTGAAAATGAAGTCCTAGATATGATGGTTCAATGCTGACTATATGTATATTGCCAACCCTTGAAGCTGATGCATTATTTTTTTAAACGATTTTTTCCCGTGACCAATTTTTGATGTGTACATTCTTTAAGGGTTAAGAATCTCCAACTAGCAACCATTCAGCCGAACCGCCACGAAAAAGGCAGTGGGTGCCTGTACCGAGACCCCCCAACATTAAACAAATAGCTCATTTCCCGAAACGGGACAACCTACAAGTAAACGAACAAACGCGAAGCAAACGGCAGGCGTCACCAAGAGCAACATCGCCCGATCATAAATCTTTTGCGATCCGAATTCGCTCAAATAGTTCCAATGGATTTTAAATTGCCATCCACCGCTGCCACCACCGCCAACGACATCCATCCGTACGCAGCAAATTGGCCATAAATCATGACCCATAGAGCAGAAAATCCGTTCGTGTTGTTTCTCTAGTTTTCGGCGTGGCGTTTCTTCCGGAGGCGGCGGCCAAGAATCGATCGATCGATGCGTGTAGCGATAAAATAGTTGTCGAGCATTGGCAATTACGTAATGATGGCTTGTAGGATATTCGTCACCTCCCTCTAGTGGAGTGCGTTGTTGTTCAGCGGTGACCATTTGACACTGCTGGTCGTTTTTCACACCGTGCCCGCTAGGTTCGATGGCCTCTGATTGGTCGCTGGAGGAGTCTATTAAATTTCAAGCTGGGAGACAATGATGGTGCAAAGCAACTCGGCATCTGCAGTCAATCTTCCTTCCATTGTCTGGGAAATCTTCGGGCTTGAACGAGAAAGGGTAATAAAGAATGAACAGACTTGAGCAATTAAGAGCATATGGCTATAAATCTTCATCTGGGCGCCATAAATGAGTATGAGCCCACATATGTAAACTAGCGATTAATAATTGGTCGTATAAAGTTCATTCATACACTAAATGGAATAGGGTTTTGATTCTAGCAGGTTCAGCTACAAAGTAAGACTCTTGACGACCAGATGTTCAAGTTGGCCAACGAGGGCCTGACGTCAAACGAAACCGCATCACACATTACCGACGAAAAATTAATAACCCAAATCGCCGGAGGGAGGCTATCGATTGCTTCTGCTACCTACGTGCACGCAACGCAACATTTACCCAGCAAAAGTCAACGATCCATTGATCCTTATCGTGGCCGCGGAGTGACTTTATGAATATTTGTCGTCCCGCAAACCGCAGGAGAGCTTACGCAACATAGACCTCACCACCAACTCGCGAAAAGAGCCTTCGAGCTAGTTGTTTATGACGGTGATTTTCTGGTCCGTCCGAAGCGTGATGAAACCTTCGGATATGTGTCCATTTCTTCCCGGAGGGCACTTCCAACGGCGCGACGCGACGACCACGCGGCAAGCGGCGAGGGTCAGGTCAAAGGGAACCGCTCAGTGCAGACATAATTCGGAATAAACGATCCCATCAACCTACGACGCAAGGCTTAGCGAGCTCGGTCTGTCCGGTGGCAGCGGATTACAGCATAAAAATTTGTTGATGAAGATTTATGAGGTCCGCTGTGGCAGTGGGCCATAAAAGGTCGGTGTTAAACTGCGTGGTGGATGGAAATGAACCCACCCGACGACGATTCGGAAGTGATTACTGATTTTCAGCTAAACCTTTTAGCCACGGTGATTCATCGGTTGCCGATTAGACGGCTCATTAGCCGCCAAACTACCGAATTGGCGTGTGTGTGTGTGTGTATTAGTGCGTGTCGTTAAACGAAGATCTGCAGATAAGGGGCATGTTTTTTGTCGATTGAAATTTGTGGAGTCCGATTTGCATTGACAAAATCTGAAAACAAATGGATTTAGCGTTAAGTTCATGCTCGTTGGTGGGTTTGGTGGATTTACGACAAGCCATTCGTCAAGAATGGCGTTATTGTGAGGAGGGGCTCTTTTAGAGGCCATTGTCTCAAAATCAATCATATGTATGTCATATATTAATCATCATGGGAAACATGTGTGGGGCGACAACTGTCAAAGAGCTTTTGAAAAGAGCAAAACTTCACTGATTAACACATTTTTTTTAGCTCCACGGCTATACGAAACCAATAACGCCTGGTTAAAAGTAAATATGAACGCAGGTTTCAATGCATTATTGAAACGCCAGCGATCAAAACCAGAAACTTTTGACATATTTTTGTGACTATGACATGACCAGACACTCCCGACACTAGCTCAGTAGCATGAAACCCCTGAACTGTGTCACAGGGCCGGCATGTTACTGGGGCTCCGCGGACAAAATAGGAAACACAGGAATATTCACATTTTATAACACATTTATGTGCCCTATTCTGTGGCGTGTGGCTGTGGGTTTTTACATATGTGTGGCGTGTATGCGGGGGTTTTAAAATGTGCACTGTACTCACTGCTGCAGCGGGATCTCCTACGGCGTCGCGACGCTGGCGTTAGTCCACACGGCTGCTCCTGCACTACCGTGTAGCCGGAAACTTGCGGCACGGGCTGCAGACAGTGTTGTTGCAGCTTTGGGAGAATGGCGGATCTGGTGGCGTTCATCAGCCACATACGGCTCAGCAGGCGTTGCTGGCTCGTTTGGCTGGCAGGCGTCTTCCGTCGTTGACAAAATTGGCTGACCGTGGCATGGCCGCCTTGGTCGAGCCGAGACGGGACCCTCCTTGGAAATTAAGGCCACTGGCCTGAGGGAATCGTCCCTGACGGACGATCGAGGATCATTTACTATTAGGCTCGGAAGCCATCTTGACTTCCGAGCCGAGCCGTGTAAAACCGTTTTATTTACGGTACGAGGTGTACAAAATGTACAAAAGCACAAGAGGTCCTGAGAATTATCACAATTCAGTCAGGGAAATTTCCGTCAGTATAATAAAAATCAATTACCTGAACGGAGGTAGGCTTTCCAGCTTAAACCCCACAAGTGGGGGGGGTGTTGTATTATATATACACTACACTTAACACTCAACTGGTCTACACGGACGCCTGGTTACTTCTGCCTAATCTTCCAAATCTAAGATGGCTAGCTATTCATCATCCAATTTGCGCATCCATTGTTATTTTAAAGCCAAGATATACCTCCCTTCAGTAACGTTACGTTGTTGTTTGCAGCGGCACAAACCCTCTCGCTCTTGTGTGTGTCTACTGATTTAGGTTTAACAAAACGTGTATTTTCCAAACAACTGGTTACAATTTTGTTTATTATACTTTGAAGAGTAACTGTTTATTATACTTTGAAGAGTAAAGTTATAGACTTTGCTTCTTGATATACACAAATTAACTCTACATCACTCGAGCAGGAGACAACTAACGAGTACCTAATTATGTTATAGATACCAAAATTTGGAGCGGCGCCGGTGGTGTAGTTAAAAGCGTGATTGCCTCTCACCCCAATGAGCCTGGGTTTAATCCCAGTCGGCGCCATCGGGATTTTCTGAGGCATAAAATCTCTGATCACGCCTTCTTTCGGAAGGGAAGTAAAGCCGTTGGTCCTCGGTCCATGAGCTGATGGGTCGGATAGGTAGGGTCCAGGGTGGTAGCTACCTTTCTGGCGTTGGAAGCATTGGTACTCAGATCGGAAAACATAGGGTAGAGCACTACTTCGTCGTAATCGCCCATTTCCGTTCTATCGATCAGAAAAGATCACTAATAACAATGATTTCACCATGCACAAATCAGAAATAGCTTTGTTCCGATGCGTCAGTTCATTAGCTACAACATAAATCCTATTAGAGCGCATTGTATGAATATTTACGCTCATGTTCTCAAAACAAAAGAAGCGCTCCTAGCGAATCCCCTTTTTCTACGTTTATCCGTAGGACGAAGAAAATCTAAATGCGTTTCAATGCGTTAAGACGGAATTGAAACTCGTAAGACGAATTTAGCATCAAGAAGCAGTGTTAGATTTTAAACAATATCTCAACAATTTGTGACTCTTTATCAAATCCAACGGTACGTATGGAAAGGTGAATAAATTTAGAAGTCATCTTTGATATACATATTCAATTTTTTGTTCAAACCCGTTCAGAAAAGAGAGGTAAAGTACGGGTTGTGCTTAGTAGGACGGGAATTAGATCAAAAACCCTATCGAGAGACCAGAATCTGACGTTGATCAGCCTGACATAAGTGGTAAAATACCCAAAAAAAATACAAAAAAAAATTGCATGCTAAATACTTTGTAAATAACAAAAATTGATATTTGAATACCAAAAGAATACCTGGATGGTATTGTTTTGGTATAGAATTTGCTTAATTTGGTATTGGAATGTGATTGATGGATTTTTTTGGAATTATGCTTTGGTATTTCACCTCTTATATATGTCAGGCTAAAGCTTGAGTCATTTAATATCTGTACGAAGAAAAACGGATCTAAAGTCTGGAACGCGCAAAAATTGATCAACTTCAAGTTGGTGTATTTCTGTTAAATATGCATAAAAAAAACCTGCAAAAAAAATGCTGCATTTGAAAGTTGAGTGTATATACAATGGTTGCTATGATGAGTTTTCACCGTTTGCTCTCTATTTTTAAAATGGAGCAAGAGGAGCAGCGTGTCAAAATTTTGCTCGCGCAGCAAGAGAATCCGACGTTCTCAAATGCCAAGTTGGCAAAATTTCTGGATGTGGCCAAATCGACCGTAACAAACGTTTTAAAAGTGTTCGGGGAGCGTCTGTCGATCGCCAGGAAGCCTGGAAGGGGCGGCCATCGTAATTCGGACGTGGCAGCGACGACGAAGAAGGTGGCGGTGAAATATAAGCGGAATCCTAACCTCTTCATCCGGGACGTCGCTGGCAAGCTCAATGTCTTCCATACTACTGTGCAGCGGGCCAAACAACGAGCCGGGTTGTCGACGTTTAAGAAGGTGAAGGTGGCGAACTGAGATTACAAACAAAACACGTCAGCAAAGCAGCGGTCCCGAAAGCTGTATACAAATCTACTCACACGCAGGTGCTTGAAATCATCATCAACAAGGAATATTCTGCTTTTTGTATCGATTTTATAGAGATCCGGCGTGATCTTCCACATATTTTTGAAATGAAGATTTATAAATCTGCCCCAGCGGTTATGATCTTCCAATTTTTTTAATGTGGTGTTATTTGAGCTGTAAATCCGTTCAAATATGTGAAAAAATAAAATAAAATAAAATAAGACCCCTCCCGATGAAAAATATGCAAGATACGGATAACAATATGCGTTAATTTGAGATGTAAACATTGCAATTTTTAAGTAAACAAATGGTTTGGTTGACGATTCCTCTCATAATCGCCTAGCACACTCCACATTGGTGGTGCATAGAAACAGCCTATGGAACCTTAAAAAATTGACACAATCGTAGAACATCAACTATTCATTAAAAAAATTGAACTCTATTTTTTGCGCAAATTTTTGATTATTTTTTAATAGGAAACTGGTTTTAAGACTAATGAAAGATTTTTCGGGGAACAATTTCTAAAATTTCAATAAAAGGTAAAGTGAAGTGTTTTGATTTTTGTCCAAATACGGTGGGTAAAATACCTTACGACGACTACGAAGCCTGACATCCGTAAAAGTGATCAATCCATGGATCAGGTTCCTAGAGCTCCGTGGTTGTTTTGAAAACATTAGGATCTGTGATCGAGCCCACACAGTTCGAAAAAGTAGTGTAAATTTCTGTCACTATGATGCACATAAATGGAGCGTCACATATCATACAAATTTACATTACAGATCGTGTAAATTTATGAGTCATTTAATGAAATGTTCTAAATATTTTATGCAACCATCCATCTTTGTAAGCAATATTTATTGCAAGTTGCTAGCTTACGTAATGAGGAAGTATAACATGCTTCAATTTTAGCATGCATGGATATTTACATCACCATTAAAATTCATAATTTTTGGTGTGCATTTCATAAATACCCATATTGTATGAGCTTAGATGCATATGCGCTGCCTCCGGAGATGAACCAGCGTCTGGCTGAAAATCTCCTTAATAAAGACAACCAACCAACCAACCAGCATATGCGCTGTCCGGAGGCCTCCATACTGAATTTTGTTCCGCCATTATGGAATCCCAAAATGGCGGTGGATGACGATTTTCCACTTCTACTCATTGAACCCATTTCATAGATACCCATATTGCATGGATTTAGATTTTGTTCCACCATCTTGGATTTCAAAATGGCGGTGAATGTCGATTTTCTACTTCTACTTATTGAACCCATTTCTTAGATACCCATATCGCATTGGTTTAAATGCATATAAGCTATCCGGAGGCCACCATATTGGATTTTGGTCCGCCATTATGGATTCCAAAATGGCGGTGGATGTCGATTTTTCACTTTTACTCATCTAGCGCATTCTATAGATACCCATATTGCATGAGTTTAGATGCATATGCGCTGTCAGGAGGCCGTCATGTTGGATTTTGGTCCGCCATCTTGGATTCCAAAATGGCAGTGGATGTCAAATTTTTACTTTGACTGTAAAATTCATAATTTTTTGGTGTGTAGGACTTTGTTTACCCCCTGACGATAATAGGTTAAGGTATTTCCGAATCCGACATTTCCCCAACATTGGTTTGGTTCCAAGATTCAACAATGACGGAAAAATTTCCTTGCCTAACCGCTGATTTCAAATTTGAGACTGTATACATTTATAAGACAGCATGTTGTTCTCATAAGTTACTCATTACTCTAGATCAACTACCTTTCAGACCCCCCTAAAAACAAATTAATACGTTATGGACTAAACATTCTTCACTTCAAAATTTCAAGTCATTTGGTAAAATCTTGTTTATCATTTAATCTAAAACAATCAAACTTTATTCACGCCAAATTACCTGCGAACATTGTTCCCGCCTCCATCTGACAGGGTGCTTACATGCTTCCTTTACATACCTCATTACACCGTAAAACCGTCACGTCTCGGTGGCCATTCTTTTCTAAACCAGCACTAAAAGCATTGTGAATCATTAATCATGTTTCCGTCGGCAATTTTCTCATCTGGCCTCAGGTTCCATTGTTTTTTCCGGCCGAAAATAGCTCACTCACGCACGTTCGCAGCGTTCAGTGTGTCACACACACCTTGGTAAATATAGGCATAAGGACGGACGTCACATCAGCATCAGTCATCTGCCAGCGCCGCTCCATCCGGCGATGTCCGCGTCCAATTTGTATCATCGAGGAGGAAAAGCGGTTTTCCTCGCTCTTGGCCCGTGATGTTGCTATTGTTTTTTCCGATGCGTGTACGACAGCCACTTGATCTGAAGAGCGCCCCTCGTGTGAGAGTAGTGTAGACGTAGAGAATTTGAATTTATTTTCAAGCCGGCCTCTTCAGCATCTTCCGTTCGTCTGTAGATTCTTCGATCGCGGCGTTGTAATATGTTTTGACGTCGCGACGCAGATACCGATATGTTTAGCAGTGGGAGATTTAGAACATGTCTCGTCCTCGCGCCTGCCACTAAACCACGCACGCGGTTCGCCATCAAACATGTGGAAAAAATGTATAAATTTAAAATTTCAATGTCATTTTCTAGTGATGTTCTTCAAGTCTGATTTTTTTTTCTCTTCTCTTCTGGATTTCTTTTCAGCATCATCGGCAAATCGTGTACTAGTGGAAAGCCAAACACACTGGCAAGTAGTTGTAGGCGGGTTTTGCCGGTCCGGTTCGGGGGTGTTTGCTTCAGTTCGCAACAGCCGCTTGATGCACGCTGACACGTGAAAACCGTGGGGTCGTGAAATTCCGCCGGCGCGCGGGCCCCTCACATCATCCCCCGTTCTACTAGATTCGAGTTTGCGGACCCTGGCAGTGACCATTGCCAGGGTGGTGGTGCTGCTGCTGCTTTTGTTGCTGCGGAACAGGACAACGACCTCTTGCGTCGGTGCACCACGACGATGACGACCCTCTGGTCTTCGTCCAAATGTATAATCTACACCGTGGTCGGTGCGCTCGTGTTGATAATAGTGACGTTAATAGTGACTTATATGCAGCACCAAGGGAGCACCAGTCCACAACCACATCCGGCGCCTCCTCCCGGGTTGGGGGCAGCCGTGGTTGGGGGTGCAAGTGCGGGAAATAGTGCTACCGACAGGACAAGTGGGACTACACAGCAGCCGGGTAGTGATGCAGTGCCGGGTTTAGTGTCGGAAACGCCTCCCGGTGGTGGAGGTGGAGGTGCGGGTGGAGTGGAGAATACCAGCGGATTATCAGGTGAGTTGAATGTTTAGAACGTGGAGTATTTGGCCTGCCCATATTTGTTCATGCGAGTCCCTCTGTCAACTTATTTATTTGCGGGTTAGATTACGATTAACGTGAAATGATCTATATTAGGGGGGATATAACGAAGCGTAGTGAAGTGCGACCAAGTGGCGTCAAACCTAATTGCAAGTATAATAAAATTTCTTTGTGCACTCAATGCCGGACGGCTCATTAATCCAGACATTTAATTTTCTGTTATTACTTCCACTTTACAACGGGGCCAAGAGGTTTGGCCGTAAATTGTATTGACACATGCTTGCCATTCTGGTTACTCGGACTTGAATTTTTTTTGGAGAATTCTCCTAAATTTCTTTAGAGTTCTAGACGCATTGATTTTCTAAGATTTTCTGTACTTAAATATGTTGTACAGACAATTTGTACTTAGTAAAAATGTTGAGGACTTCAGAAAAAATATTTCAGAGCTGAAAATGGCTGGGAAATGGAAATATTAGGCGTTAGTCGGTACTATCGCATTTAATTCATAAGAAGTCCCAAGGAACCATATCGGTCTGAGAAGTTCGGAGGGAGCTTCTACACCGTTTGAAAACTTCATGTACATTACTGCGATATATAGCACACACGGTATTAACGCTAGATTTGGCGTACATTTACACAATATTGCATGTAAATGTTAGCGTAATATTTCGTAAACCAGCAATGTTGTATGCAAGCTTGTAAACAATTTCGGTGACAACTAATGCGAGAAGAGATTTTACGCGATTGTAAAATTAAGATTTTTTCCTGTGTAAGTGATTTTGAAAGAACTTCTGGGAATTTTCAAGGAACTACACGGTTTTTTTGAATCATTTGTTACGTTACAAAGGATTTTCTTATATTATTTTTATCTAGTTTGTGGTACTCTCATTTATGGGAATTTGGCACCTGGAATCGCGGGATCCGATAGGATAGTAAACAACTGTTTGCACTTATATGCGCTTCGAGATCGGATACCCACGACAGGATATCATATAATTCAGACGGATAACAGTAAAATATATGTGTTCCGGCATCTACGGTATACAGTTCCATTCTGATATATAGGATCCATTTCCATCCTTGATGTTGTTTGTGTTTCCTAGCGGATTAATCGGAAAAGGCAACGGACGGGCGGACACAGGCGAAACCGTGTTGGTCGATTGGTGTTAGCTCCATAGCCATAGCATTACCCAGCGTAGTCGGTATATTATTACGTTCAGAGAATTTTCGCCCCAAAAGGGATTTGTATTGCGAACATGCATAAACTGACGTTGATTTCCATGGACACGAGACCCAACCCGTATGCATTTCGTAACCGTAACATCGTCCAATACGATCAGATGTACCAGACATTTTACCAACCATCGCTGGAGATAACCCGATTCGGCCGTATTGACAGCCGTATCGATAAAACTCTCTCGTCCGGCCATGGTGTGGAAGAAGAACTCGGTAGGTGTGAGGCCCGGATTGAAGCTGTTCTGAATGAGAGCCGCTAGTATTTTCGCTGTGAATCGGATGAGTTGATCTAAGTTTTGCTAGTTGTGAAGTGATCATGGTTCAGAGAATGCTTACAATGTGTTCCGTTTTCCATTTTAAAATCCTTGGTTAAATCGTTGTTTCACCAGTCTCAAGTTTCAAGTATGAAATAAAATTTTCTAACACTAGGTTCACTTCGAGGTAAACAAAGTAACCTTAGCAACGATTTGCGAAACGTCAACACTCAACAGTGATGCCGTTTTATAGTATATTTTTTGTGTCCTACTTGTCAGTGTGTGTCTTAAAGTGCCGAACTGTGCCGATCAGTGTAGCATACTGTGTTTTGGCACAGTGTGCAGAGTTGATTACCCCTTGCCGTCCAGTCACCAAACACGTAGGAATGTATCAGTTCCGTGGTTGGACTTTCTGGGCATCGCTTGGATTCTCTTCACACTCTTCTTACTGTGTTGACTCATCTAATTTTGCATAGCATTGTGAAATGTGAAATTAGACGAACTAGGGGAAATGGATGTAATGTCGGCCTAAATGCCCCTATTTTGGGCCCATACATAAATTCAACAATCTAGTAAGTTTTCAATAGCGACCAAAAATATACATTAGTACCGTCCCAATGACGCGTCTTCTAGATAAAATTGATAAATAGCAGTTTTTTAGCGATGTGTTCAATCTTAGAAAATTAAAACCATTTCCCCTATACTTTATATTCGGGGTACTCGTATACAACGTATATTCGTTATAAGTCAGGTAACACAGTAGGCCACTGGAGTCGCCACGCCAATTATATAACGGTGGACCTATATAGTCTACAAATGTATCTGGCTAATGACATTTGAGTTTCGAATCCGTTTCCCACCTTAGTCTTAGTGTTCTCTAATGTTATATTCATACTGTACTGGATATGCTTCAGCATTGTAGATTGTTGTTGTGTATTAGATAAAAATTTCATAAGCTAAACACATCCGTAGACCATATAGGCAAAGAAAGGAAGCTCATCTCTGCTTCGAAAAGTGAAAAAAATCAATGTACTTTAGAAAGCCACCTAGCGGTGGAAAGTACGCTTTTTACACGGAAAATATAGTTAGCATTATACCAGTTTTAATGACACGTATAAGTACAACTTGACTGCTTTAAAGCGGTTTTATAACAAACGAAATATTTTTCTACCAATACAATTCATTCGTATAGTAACGTATACGCTGCCGTTCTACGCATATCTGTCCCATATTGTAAAAGTAATATCTGAGAAAATCGCGAATAATGTTTCGAATCATTTCTGCTCATTGGAAGAAATATTAATGAAAATGAGTCAGTGCATTGTTTACATTTCAACATAATCAATTTGTTTTAATGAAAACTACAGAAATTACCTTCAATGAAATTAGTTAAGCCTATGTTTATGCGAAAACAATTCAGTGGGACTGTTATGCCGAGAAATTTACTATGAAGTAGGATATTCTACGCATATCAGTCCCACTAAGAACTATTACATTCCGTGTTGCGTTTGACGATTGTGGTTGTGTTTACATGAGCGTGCTTGAGTTCTACGCGATTTTTTGAAAGTGGATAGTTCACATAGGTTTGCATCATTAACTGAAACCAACAATAAATGCGTTGACATTGCTACAATCGTCGTTTGCTACATCTATGAAGCCTTTAAAGTATGGGCATCTTGAGAAACAAATGATGAATGCTCTGTGTAGAACACAATAAGATTATCGATCGTGGACTTCGATGATTTCAAGAAAGACTTTGGAAAAGTTAACATACACAGTAAGGATTTCTTCCGTACGGAGTTGTCCTTTATACTGCGTATTATTATATTCAACCAAATGCATCCACGGCAGTATATTGAGAACATTCTAACGACTAAATTTACGAAAGGACGAAACGACAACGGATATTCTGAATCAGTCAACAGGTTTAACTACAAAATATGGTAGCAGCTATCAACTTGATAAATGAATACAGCAAGTGACAGAAAGTGTCATCATTGTTAACTGCGTTACTTCGAGTTGTTTTAGACAATAATACGTACTTTTTTAATCATGCTAATATTGGAAGATGTTTATACATCGTTGGTACATACAATTGAATTTTAAATCATGTTATTTTGTCTTTGGTTTATTTTAAGATCATTACACTGCTTCTTATCAGTTGATTATTATTACTCTTATAATTCACAGTTTGAAATCTGAACCACAGACAAACAGAAATATCTCTTAGAAGAAAATTCTTCAAAATATATCGTGTATGCACACTAGCACATTCTATCATGCACATTCCAAAGCATTGTTTAGCAACCGGAGCGTCCCTCGTTCATGAAATTGTTTCACTAGTTGCTTTTCCCTCGTTCTGTCAACGCGTCAGCGGTGTTGAATAAAAACAAAACAGATGGAAGTCAGTCTTGTCGGTTCTACGAAATTTTTTTAAGGTCTATAGAATTTGTTGAATTTAACGTAGAATATTAGAAAATATTTTCAAAAAAAGGCCTGGCGAAATCGGGTCATTGCTATATAAGTTTCCAGTGGGATCCCTTGGTCCCCTTATCATTATCAAGAGCTGACATATACTAAATTGAGCTGAAAAATAACTGGTATCACTGATAAGTTCGAAATGCAGTGGCTTCCTTAATGCTTCAGTGGCGCCACCATGACAAATGCAAGCACATTCCCAACTAAAGCCTTATTTGCGAAGAATGTGATGGCGAGTGTTATGTCTGTTTGTCTGGGTCTGAACTATAATCTGCTGTTTTAATATGAATTCCCGTTTCTCTTAATATTTTTCATCATAAATTTAGCTGGTCTACGTCCCGAAATGACTCATACAGTTTTTTTTGATAATTTAAATCCTGTTTCAATTATTCGTGCACTTAAATCGATTCATTAATATGAGATTCAGTACAAATTCTTTGTGGGACAGTTATGCGTAGAATTTCAACATGGGACAATTAGATTTGATTTTGTTTTTAAATAAGCCCAAAACAAATAACATGTTTTTCTATTTTCATTCAAAAGTTTACCTAAAAAAGTACTGTTTTATGAACAAAAGTGCAAAACGTCCAAAATTTACATGGGACAGATATGCGTAGAACGGCAGTACGGCAAAGTGGAAAACCCAAAATTCCAACACGGGCCAATTAATCACTTTATTCGAGCAGTTAAAATGACGTTTACTACCACTTGAACTTCGTAATAGAAGAATAAAAAAAAATTTCTTCTAGAATAACGAGAAAAGTAGCCGAAATTTCTGTGTTTCATAAAAAAATAGTAATTTGTTGGTCCTGTTTTGTGAAATTGCTGGTAGAAAGTCACACCAAAACTGCTTGACAAAGTGGTCAATTGATTTTACTCTCGATTTGTATGTAAAACATAACGTCGGACAAAATGCGCTGTATTCGCACAACGTTGTATTTGTACAATCTATCGAATTGAAACATGCTTATGGCGGTAACCCTCAACGAGTATTGTCATTCCACTTGGAAGCTGTAAGATAAGACTAGCGAAAAAAAAATTATTTCTTTTGTTTTATACGTTAAACGCATCATTGGGTGATTACAAACAAGAAAAAAAACAAATCGATTTTCACAAGTCTGATTTTCCCGAAGGGCTATTCCCTGCTCTTGATTATTGAATCGAAAATACGAAAGTGAAAAAAAAACACAAAAATTCATCATTACTCATTACAAAATAAATAAAAAACAATAAAAATGTAAAATTCGAAAAAAAATACATAAATATTTGACGAATAAAATAAATACACAAATATTCGCTACTGACAGAAAAATACTAAAATTGCGATAAAACTGCCAAACACAGACAAATGCGAGCTCAAATCACAAAAAAAATGCAATAAAATATATTATTGGCGTTCTTTCACTGCCTGGTAACTTTATAGTACCCATTCATGTGTAGGATTTCTCCCATTTTGTGAAAAACACAATTATGACGGTAAGCTCCAACTCGGATTAACTTTTAATACCGTCCCTGTTTGGATGATTTGCAATTTTTTTTTCTTCTAAGAGTCGTGTTGATCAACTCTGATGTCAACATCAAAGCAGCCAGACATTCTTGATCGGGATTTAATCCGAGGATAATAACGGTTGGAGCTCACCACGATAAATGATTAATAAATTGCCTATTAATCAGTAACTGTAATCCACAAATGAGTAAAAATTGTTCATCGATGGATAACCGAGTGCATAACACATACTAATTCATGAGCTCGTTCACGAGCTTATTAATGGAATATGTGTGATACAAGAATTTATCAAACTGCATGTAATTTTACTCATCACAACAACATATTTGAGTTGTTGTCCTCGGTTCCAGTATATGTTTCGGATTAACTTTTAATATCGTCCCTGTTTGGAAGATCTGTCAAATTTTGGTTTAAGATAGAACTGATCAACACCGACGTCAACACCAAATCAACCTTACACTCTGGATCGGGATTTAATCCGAGGATAGTACCGGTTGGAGCTTACCGCCATAACTGATTTCAATACATTCATTCAAATAAAATACACTTTTGTTTTTTTAATGTAGACAAAATAACTTTTCCAATTAAAATACAATATAATACATTATTACACAAAATTAATCCAAAATACACAAGTGAATCGCCTTTCGGATTTACCAGCTTTCAAGTGGTCAACGTCAGTTTGATTTGGTATCGACATTGGTGTAAATCAATACAATCATAAGCAAACATTTAGCAGATTTTCCTAACAGGGCCGGTATTAAAAGTTAATACGAGTTGGAGTTTGCCGCCATTAATGTAGAATTGGGATCTGCTCTCGCTTCTGCTCATACCAAGTTTGAGATCATGGTTACCAATTTGGAATCTGTTAGCTAGCTTTGAAGAAAATATATTTGTTCCAAAAGTCTGACGGTATCTTTATTTCCAGTTTATGGAAAAATATTCATGGAAACATTTTTTACAATGCGATAAAATTTAATTATTACGTTTGAAAAAGAACATTATTTATGTTCAAATTTTAAGGAGGAGGGAGGGGGGTCTGGAAACTGTGACGATCCATACAAAATTTTCTGGCTTGACAACTTCCCACTTCCGTGTGAAATTTTTAATGGATCTTACCGAGGGGAAGTCAGCTTTCCTTAGAGTACCTCTTGTATTCAGATTTCTCATAGTTACTCTGGATTAATCTGGTTTGCTGCGAGAACACAAATAACTGAGCATATTGTTTTGGATCCTGACCCTGCAGTTGACAGTCCATCGACGAAAAGAAAGCACTATGAAAACAAAAGTCTAACTACACAAAGAAAACGATCCTATTTCTAGTCTCGGTTCTAAAAGTTTATTATTTTCTCTTGTAAATAACAAAAACAAGATGCAACATAATTCTTAGTTTGAGTGGTGGTAGTAAGAAGATATTTCTAATTAATAATAATAAATTGAAAAGTTAGCAAACGTCTTATAAAATGCTCTACAACCTAGTCTACAACATTAACTGAAGGGTGATTTTTCACAGCGATGAATGTGCTTATATGTATATTAAAAAATATCAAACGTCGCTTCGACGAAACTCTCAGTACTCCCACGTAAACTAACACCACTTCTCTGATGGTGGTGTTGGTTTGCGTGGAAGGAAGTGGTGAGCGTTTCACCGAATTTTTGTTTGGGTTTTAGTTTAAAAAAGCGGTGTCGTCGTTTTGATGGAAAAGCATTCTTTGTATTCGAATCAATTTGAAATTGCTTTCAGTGTAGAACTGGTTTGACTTTTAAATTTTAAATTGTTTCCAGTGTAAAACTGGGTTGACAGCTGCTGTTCCTGCTGCGCTAGCAGGTATTTTTGTATTTGCATCAGTTATTTTTTTACAAAATGGGACGAAAAATTTGCGCCATTCCCCGCTGTTATAATTCCGCAGCTCAGAATGATATTTCTTTTTATTCTGTCGCAAAACGGTAAGTAATCCGGTAATCCCTTTGCGCAGGCAACATATTCATATTGCTTAACTGTTTTCTAGCAACATTGAAAATCGTGAAAAATGGCTGAAAATTATTAGCAGAGCAGAAATCAGCGAATTGAATTTGTTTGTCTGCTCGGATCATTTCGCCGACGTTTTGTCAATGCATCGATGAAATCACATGGGTAAGTGAAAATAATATAAAGTGAAAATACCACGGATTAATCAAAAGAAATTGCACGCACTATCGGAAACAACTTGATATGCCATAGAGATTGCTGACGTTTATCGTACACACACTAGGTAGCGTATACGTATACGAGAAATGTTTTCATCGGGGAAAAATCTTTCAGAGCTAAAAATTTTCCCGATGAAAACAAATTACTAACACAATCATACTTTAGCAATCTCTATGTTGATTTATTAGTGATGACAGGTGGAATCTGGTATAATTTATTTTATTCAAGATAAATACAGATCGTTCCATTTATTCCGATCAAAGTGAAATCAATGTATGCTGTGCAGTGTGTGTGTTGAACACGCAGTTGTTAAACAATAAACATTAAAAGTTTATCTCATTCTCAACTTTATAAGGCGGCGTCCATTTATAACATAACGCTAAAAATAAAAATATTCTACCTCCTCCTCCTAGAAAATTAACATCGCTCATAAGCTTCTTCAGTGGTCTTATTGCACCTAACCTGCATAAACGCGAACCATACCTTGACCTTACCGAAAATGGTTACAAATTGTTTATAATCCCTGCTAAACTTTAACTGAAATGGTTATGGAACTTTACATGAACGTTTGTGTGATAAAGTTTTAACCTTATGTATTATGGTTTTTTGGAAGTGAACCTTACAAATAATGGGTTGTTAAGAACCATTACCATTCAAAATTCTTGTTTTCTCCATACATTTTCTGAAAGAATACTATATTAGAACCTTTTTACTTATGGTTTGAGAATTTTAATGGTAATGGTTATGGTAGTCAGTAAGGCAGTATCGGTCAACTTTACATATTCCATCGCGAATTGGTAATCATTAATTTACAGGCAACCTATTCGCGATATATTCCACGTAAAGTTGACCGACAATACAAAACCATCCATGGACCTTACTGACTACCATAACCATTACCATTAAAATTCTCAAACCATAAGTAAAAAGGTTCTAATATAGTATTCTTTCAGAAAATGTATGGAGAAAACAAGAATTTCCCAACAACTGTTACCTTATTCACAAATGGTGTCGAAAATCGATTTCTGATCACTTTATGTTGTTCTTGTTGCAGAAATATTCAAACTGAAATCATAATTTTTTTTAAATAATTTTCAAAATAGATCTAACGGAAGAACTTATATGTCTAACACCTGGAAGGTCATGGTCATGAGAACAACTTTATTGAAGACACTGATTTGAGATATGGTCAATATTACAAGATATTGCACAATAACGAAACTCACACATAGCAACGTGTAGTGTAAAAATTCAGCTACCAATAATTCAATAATGGTGACAATGATTCAATAATTCAACAATATATATATATATATATACATATATCAATTTTATCACCTCCCTTCCCTCGGTCTATGATTTAGTGAGCTACTTGGACGAATGCAGTATCTTTGTATAAAACATTTCAATACGATCGATTTTCTTCACAATTTTTTTATATCGTTGCAAAAACATTCACTGTTGTGATTGTTATTATATGTTGTAGATATGTAATACATTACATCTTTTAGAGCCTCCCTTAGATGTATTCATGCTATTTCTGCTACATAGTTTGATAAAGGAGCTTATGGAGAATAGCAACCGCATCAAGTAATATGTTTGCCACTGAATTATTAACGAAAGACGAAGTCGATGAAGAGAATAACTCAAAATCACTTGCACCCCGTTGCCTCTAATCCCCTCATTTGAGAGCAAGCGTAAACTTCTAGTTGGGGCATAATAGCCAAAGAAGAAAAAGAAGAAGATTGCATTTTTTTTTCTTCAAACCATTTGGCACAAATAGCATGAAGCATGTTTGCAAAACTGTGGTTACTCATACAAAAACTTGTTTGTAGAAATTTTTGTGAGCTTTAAGACAACAGTTCGTATTAAGCAGGATGAACTGTTACGCTAACGGTCATTTCAAAACGTAGTCAGAAATTATACCGTTTTATGTCAGATTAAGCTGGCATAAACGAACACGCTAAATATAAAATGATTGAAGGAAGAAAAAATCGATGTTGATTTTTCAATCGTCAGAGTAAACACTTTCTGAATCAGCGTTTGTATGAAGTTGCTATTCCTTTCTTTGATATAGGCCCACCGTTGTATAACTGGCAATGCATGCCGGCTGCTTCCTGACCCTCCATTTGGGTCAGGAATTTATTCAGTGCCCCTCTATCTTGCACAAGAAACACTAGTTCTTCAGATTGAGGAAACGAAACATGGATGGTATTTATTTCTCTACGTCGATGTATACATCCCGCAAACCTGTATGCATGTCGATGCCCAGATCCGCACATATTTTCTCCCGGATGACGCGCTTAACATTTTCGTATTTCCCCAGCACTAATGCAAGATCCCGATCCGGAACCTGCTGAAATGCTGATGTTCGTACACGTACACGTACTGAACGTTTCCCTCCTTCGGTGACATGCGTAGCTCAACTGCCTTCGCCAAATTGGTCCAGGCTATGCAGCAAAGCATACTGCATTGATTTTCCCGTTTTGAACCTATTGGAGAGTGTCTTCTCTTCCACAATCCGGTTCATTGCATCCATTTCAACGGGATTCGCATCCAGTGTCTTCACAAAACTTATAGTCAAATCCAATCTTCCATTGGGATAGTCAAATTCAATGTTCTTCATACTTCTAGGCAGTTCCAAGGGACATTGCGGTTTCAAAGTAACTTAAAAGGGATCTTCTGGGGAAACTTGGATGGAACTTGTGGGAAGTATGAAGGAAACTTTGGGATATTTATGGAGGACTACTCTAAGTGACTTTTCGAGGGAACTAGTTTAGCGTTTCATGTAAACTTATTAGTAGTTTGAGGAAACTTTTGGGAAGCATTGAGAGAACTTATGGTTGTTTCAAGGGAATTTCTAACAAGTTTCGTAGGAATTGTGTGATGTAACATTTTCAGGTAATTTCTGAGTTGTTTGGCCGTAATTGTTAGAACTTTCGAAAACGAAATTTTTACCGATCAGAACTTGTTGATAATTTTAAGATAATATCTCAAGTTGGGGAAAATATAAACCATTATATTGACGGCATTTGAAAGGGGTGAAAATTAGAGACGTTCTGTTATTTTAACTTCCATAGAATCATCTAGGCCTCATTCATTTTTTAAATTTAACTAGGTAAAGCTTCTTGCTGCTGACGATGCTTTTATATAAAAACTTGCGTGTAATATTTGGATTCAAAAGGCTCTCCAAGATGACTTTCATGACAAATATGAATTGAAAAAGTTACACGTAAAAAATATGGGTTTCAGAGGGCCACCCTAAAGACATATTAAAACAATGTTTCAATACTTTTGTTTTGATATTTAACATGATGGTGGTCCTCAAATCAACTGATATTTAAAAACAAACTTTTTTTTAGAAATGCAGATGTATGCTTCTCAGCAAAGTAGTAGTTAAGTCAATTCAAAACAAATTTGCGCAAGAAGCATTTTTTTATCTCTTAATCGTCTAATTTTAGAGAAATTTTTCAGAATTGGAATAGGGTGTTAAGGTACATTTAGTTTTATAGTACTATAGCAGTATAGCAGTAGGCCGCACTTGAAAGCTGACGTGTTTTTCTTTGGGTTGAATAATCAAGCACTGGAGAATATCCACAAACGTGTACTCGTTGATGTATAATGAACTCATTTGTTCATTCCGCTCGTACGTAACAGCGAAGATTTTCAAAACAAACGCAATTAGGTACTGCAGCGTGACGTTCCAAATGAACTCAGTGTTAATCGGCTGAACCTTTTTGACAGTTCAGTGGTACTGTTTACGAGCACTTGGTCGCTTTTTCGAAAAAAAAAAAAATTCTTAAATTTCCGAATTGAAAATTATCGAGGAACAGCGCGTTGAAAGGATGTTGCTCGTGGACATTGCAGAAGTGTGGTTTACATCTCACTGCAGTCTGAAAAATTATCGGGAAAATCCACCCAAGAAAAATCGACTAAGTCCACGTAAACAGCACCACTGAACTGTCATCAGATTGAGGTTAAACCCGACGGTGAAAAACCTAATTCATCTACACTGGGTTGAAGCAATACTCCTTGCGTGTGATGGTAAATGATAAAAACAGACACTGGCTAGAATGCTCGTCGGGAGTGTTCGGTATCACTTCGGGAATGTCTAAAGTATCTGTCAGGAACGTCTGGAATCCCCATCGGGAATGTCTGGTCCCCGCTGCGGGCGTAAAGGTTGGTAAGCAATCAAAGAGACATTTGTTTTCTTAAGCGAATGTTTGTGTGAATTGATAACATTTGTTTAACTGCGTGCTTTTTGAAAATTGGGGATTTTCTCTTGTATGTCGAACTTGGAGTATGGTCCGTCCTACTGAGCACAACCCACGCTTTACCTCTCTTTTTAGAACGGATTTTAACCTGAGAAGCTCCACGTCAAATGACGAATCGAAAAATCGGACCACATCTGGACGCTACCCGAGCAAATCGATATTAAATTTTGCTGTTACTATCATAATAAGTCTGATTACATATTGTGCTTTCAGTTTTTTTTGGGTGTTTCAGCAAATTAGCTTCAAGTTCTGCTGTTAACGTCTTGTTGAAAATTTAACTAACGATGATTGTCTAATTGTTTTGTTGAATACATTTTAGGACATGCGTGATTAGTCCAGGGTGAGATTTGAACTCAAGTTTTTCAACGTGAGAAGCATGGATGCTTACAATTTACGCCAGGCCCGTATTCAGCTAAATATTATGAATTCAAAATCAGTCATCAAACTGATTTCATTGATAGCGGGATTAGTTTTCCGTTTGATTCAGCAGTGTAAAATATTGCTCTCATTTTTGCTGTGTTAACCGTTGAGTCAATCAAAATGAGATCAACCGGAGTATTATTATATATATATATATATATATTATCCGAAGGAAGGCGTATTCAGAGATTTCGTGCGGTGAGAAGCAATCACGCTTACCACTACACCACCGGTGCCGTTAAAACGAAACGGCACTTCTGATCGAAATGACTTCAGAGACAAAGTTGTAGTTGTAAAATAAACAAAAAAAAATATATGTTTAAACCGAGGGGGACGACTCTATCTACGATGCAGGAAATATTGTGTTTTGCTGTGGCTAGCTGCGCGTACACTGACTGGATATAAAGAAGATTTATCACGATTTTGAAGATTTCCTGCAAAAAGATGGTGCGCGATGCAAGTAGATACGAGATTTTTGAGCATCTAGAATTGAGATTTAGATGTGTCGCTCCCCTCGGTTTAAACCCCAAATATCTCGAAGTATTCTGGTGCAAATTCTGATTTTTTGACGTAGAACTACGTCTTTGTGGACTATACTGGGACGCAAATAAAAATATGTGTGGTGAAATAGTGTTAGGTTTTGAACGCTTGTAATTTTGTAATTTATAAATGAAATCAAAACCCAAATATGCCAATCGCTAGGAAATGACTCTACGAATCTGCTGAAATTAATACTCTTCCAATTTTTCATAAACAAACTATTGAAAAATGTTCAATCGATAATTTTATCAGTGTTTTCATTGAATAAACGTTTTCCCCAAACCCAGTCGCCATTATCGAGTACCACTTGGTTGCACATAGTTCTGCTTGAACCTGAAAAGTTATAAAACAGCGCTGCTGTCGCTTCGGATGACAGGCAAGCAGCAAGCAAGATCTAGAGGTGGATTTTCTCCTTCACTCTCTGCTGTCGTCCTGAACATTCTCGCAGACGCTGTGATCGGGTGAGTGTGGGATGAGCTTTGTCGATGTTGTTTATAGATTTTTAATTGAGCACAGGCAGCAGATAAAAATCAATTTCAGTTAGCTTAAATAAGTTGCAGTTGAAAGCCACTTGTCTGTCCTAGTTCTGCAAACATTAAGATTTGTGATACCAGGTAAACTTTGATTTCGACAGTTGTTTTACCATGACTAACGTTAGTTTGTTTCCAAAAGTTGTATGAACATGTCTGGAACCTAATTATGGAAAATAAAGGATCTGATTTTGTAATTTCAAAAATTGATTCTTAATTTTAAAATTTAATCAATAACAGCAAAATTACAAAAATTTGGATAATGAATTGTTGATTTTGGAGTTAAGTTGCCTAACCATTTATTTTGTGATTAATATATTAGTGAATAGAACAGCAAAAATAATCTCGTAGTTCTACGTCAACAATGCGGTCGTGCCTTGGACACTACCCTTAATTTTTTTTTTAAAGCTCAAGAAAACGCAAACTTTTAGAATATTTAAAATACGTAAAAGTTGACAAAAATCAGGGTCCCGATTTGAAAAAAAATTATCAGTAAATTTGAAAAAACCTTTAACACATTTTTTTACATTGAAAATTTATAGCAACATTTTAATAAACTTTGCTATAATAGGAATAGAAGGAAAAGTTGAACTCAAATGTTTGTATTGTATTATATTTATGTTTTGATGTTTTTCCCATCAGCACTTCCTTAGCAGTTCAGGGCAATCCATTTTTAATGTTACGCTTTAAGAAGGGAGTTGGTTGTGCATAGAATTATTTGGCAAGCTCTGTATAGGTGTGTTTCCTCAATTTCTCTTGACTTGTTTTATAATATTGATAACGATCTAAAAATAAAAAAGACACTCGAAACATATTTTAACAAAATTGTGTTATAATGACCACCCTATTAAGTTTTTACCCCAATGAGTAATTTTGTAACATGCTATGTTTAAATATGATATTTCCCTAAAAATGTTTGTTATAATTTTGATTCTAGGCAGTAGAGTTTTCGTTGGATTTTTGGATATTTTCACTACATCCGGTATCTAAATTGTAGCAACCGCTGTACAATAATCTGTGGAACAAAATAACGCAAGATACAATAATATTATCATTACTTTCTGGTCGGGAAGACTTTCAGTTGTATTTTATCATTGCATTTATTCCAGTACGTTGAAATTATCGAAACACATTTCCAACCCCTCATCACAAACGAAACCCACCACGATCCCCATAAAGCAATGAAATCGAACCTCCAAAAGCAGCAAATCAACCGACGGAATGTTGACCAAAACTACCCGCCAGAGTAGTTACCATCCCATACGCACGCAGGCACCCAAATAGCGACAAACGTAGATTCCATCTCTTCGCATCAGATAATAATAGATTCGGTATAACGTTTCAATCATCGAGTTGTCAGCTTTCGCGATGGATTTCAGTCTATGCTTGACTGACTTCCCATTTAGTAGCCGTTGAGTAATACCTAATATTTGATTTGGTTTCTCTCCTTCTGCGGAGTTCTCTTTCTAGCGAAATGCTACGTTCGTTTGGAGATATAGATCTAATCGAGCTGCTGGACGGAAGTTCCCATTTATGCAATCCGATACATACCTACAGATGTGATAATGATCTGCTGTTGAGTGGAGCTCAACACTGTCACGTCAGAGCAACCATAGGGCAATTGGAGCTGGATACACAGAGATACATGCATGCTCTTACGTATGACCATTGGGAAGTTTAATTATTTGCCATCGTTTTATAGTGCGACGGCCATAAAAGTCCTTCCAAGTAATAACCGTAAATATTCGTGTCAGCTAATAAAAGCCTCTAGAACATGCACACGCAAACCCGGTCATGGTCACCTCGGCCCAGGGGTGAGTCTTGTTTTGGACCGTTAACCATCCAGCGCGATCTTTGTTGTCGGGATGCAACAGCGAATTGGAATTCGGAACAGTCCGAAATCGGGATCGCTAATTGATCCCAAGATGACGTTTCCTGCACCACGTCATGGCGATCCGCACCTTAAGGCCCGGCCCTTTATCTTTCCCCATTCAACCAGCAGTGATCCGACCAAAGCGAACGCGCAGAGAGCAGAAAATTGATTCAAGCACGCAATCATCTTCTTTGTCTCCTGTGTGGCGCCTATATGTCATGATTGGACAAAGAATTTCTTTCCCGCATGTGACGACTCCTCCGGGTTTCGAACAAGGCAATTAAGGCTGACCGAGACTGCCTTCGAAGAAGTACATTTTAATTCGCACTTTTTCGATTTCTTCTTCTTCTGCGCATTCCCATCAATCACGGCACCATTAATGTCAGCGGACCGGCGACCAACGTTCAGGATTTATTATTCAATTATCTCGAAATTAGGGCTACCTACATTGGCATTCCCGTCATGTGCGACGCGTTGCGTTGCAGCATCCAGGGCTTGGACGATTTATGGCCATTGGTCAAAGGTTTACTCCGGCGTTCCTGTAGCTGACCGTTGTTGCTAGCTGCTACCGAGAGTATGTATGACCTCCCACTTCCCTCCCTCTGTTTCGCAAGAAGAGCAACCAGCCATCGTAAAAATCTAGTTAATGGCTACGTTTAAGTGAAACCGCGATAAGATCTTGACCCGATGCTGCCGAGTTGCGTTCTGCATGTTCTTTGCCCACGCGCGTAAAACCCAAGACCGAAAGGTGGTTGAACTACTGGTGCAGCGGTAATGGCCATTAACCATAAGTTACGGGCACGGAGGTTTTCTGCTGCCTGGATGCAGTGGATGAGGGTCAGGAAAACCGCAAGTTGCCCCATTGTAAAACATTGCGTTTTTCATTTTCGATGAAATTTCAAGGGTTGGAAACTGTCCACTGGGCTTGAAGATTGTTGAAGCAAAAATCACAGTCCACACTGAATGAGCCATAAATCTGTTGATTTTCTAGAATAGAATAGTTTTTGCAGTGCTACAACAATTATTAAAAAGTCGTCATTATTTGTCAGTTGATAAAAATAAAAAAAACCGCTTGATAACCGTACAAAAGACAGCTTTAACGTGTGAAATACAGTGTTTCTTAAATTATGTAAGTGTTGATGAACGTTTGATGTGTCTAGGTATCGAATTGAAAACATTTATTCCTTTAAAATAAAATAAATTCTGTGAAGCGCAGCTAATGGGTGTTCCAATTTCATCTGCATTTTTAAAATTATATCTATGAAAGTCACTTCCTCTTATAATTCGATCACAAACCGTTAACTACTTTTAACATTAACAGCATAGTAAAAAATACAATTATTTGCTTTACCGACAACCATTTTAAAGCGTCCAACGTCCAGCATCAAAGTTGTTGAGGAAGTGAAGCTGTTGCATCGCAAAAAAATTCGAGATGAATAGAGATGATTGAATAGAAGCATTTCACTGCAAATATAGGGTGTCCCAGAAAGTATAAGCACAGTTTATTATTGGAATAAAAAAAAGTTATGTTAACGAACTAAACTATTTATTTCATACAGGGTAGATATACCAGTTATGGCTATAGTTATGGCTATATATATGGATTTCCACACATCTGCTTTTTGTGTTATCTATAGTATTCTCTTTCAATTTGATGAAAATAATCCGCAGTTCCTTTAATCGTACACTAAGGAGCGGTTTTTTGATCTGACGCTGCCCATGAGCTTCAGCACAGATTCCTTGGTGATTATTTTGGCCTCTTTTATCCAGTCTTTTTCAAATTCTTCGATAGAATTCGCTGCCTTAAAGTGTTTCCGTAGATATCCCTTGGAAAGGGCCCAAAAAGTTTCGATTGACCGGGCCTCCGGACAATTCGGGGGATTCATCTCTTGTGGCACGTATTTCACTTTGTTTGCTTTGTAACAAGCTAGCGTGTCTTTCGAGTAGTGCATTGATACCACATCGGACCAAAATAGTACTGGGCCATCATGTTGACGGATCATGGGACCCAGACGCCGATTCAAACACTCCCGAACGTAAATTTCAGTGTTCATGGCTTTGACAACTTGTCACACTCACCCGATCAGAAGGGCATAACAAATTTATAACACAATTATATCAATGGTTGATATTTATATCAACGGGTGTTATATTTTGTTATATTAGTAGAAAGGGGTTGGTGCGAAGTTTCTCATCATATCAGAATTATAACAAAGTCGTTTTTAATTACCATCAATACATAAAATATGTATTGATGATTCCTAAATATAAGTTTATTCACTATATTCTGTTTCTAAGTGACGATCATTAGAGGCATCTGTGTAGAAATAGTAAGAAATGATAAAATTTTCGAATGATTGTTGAAAAAAAAGAGATTGTTTAAATTATAAACGGCTCATATCGCGAATTTCTTCAGTAATAACCAGTGTTTCGTATTCAGCTATTTCTTTGGAGTATTTCAAAAAAGATTATCTGATTTGCTGCTCTATGGGAAAAGTAGCCAAAAAGTTCGTTTAAATTGATCCACAGTTTTCGACAGGGCATAGAGGTTCAGGTTGTGGAGTAGCATCATATCTTAAAATAAAATAGGTTGTTAATGTGCTGTCATTATTGAACAAGAAGACGACACATCCATCATGACAATTCACACAAAAATGAACCCTTTCGGAGCTGGGAAAGCATTAGTTAAAGTGATAAAGCTTTCGGGAAAGTTTTGCCTATCGTGAAAACATTAGATTGGCAGCCTACTGCTTCTGAACCAGATAATGAATGAAATTCCATCACCATAGGAATCTCATGATTTGATGGAAGATCCTCTAACAATCCATGTGGAAGACCACGAACAACGGCAACCAAGCCATTCATTCATTCATTGAAAATTACTAAAACAACTAAACCATAAATAAGGCAAATTTTATGTCTAATTTATAACAATGGTTGTTATATATGTATATTTTTGAATGCGGTAGATTATGTCTAATTTTGTAATAATTTTGATATAATCATATCAAGATCTGTTTTAACTAACTAGACGATTTTTTGTTATGATTTTTGCTATCTTAACAACTAACCAGCCAATGTTTATAAAACGTTCTGATATTTTTATTTGTTAAATAAATAACTCCAATTTTTAAAATTTTGTTTTGCCTTTCTGATCGGGCACATGTCGCTTGCCAAGCCATGGCCTTCTTTCCAATTTATTCGGTAAAAATTGACTTATCGGCATCATCAACTTCCTGACCATCACAGACTGTGTAGTATTGGTCTTCCGGAAGCGTCTTGTAGTCAAATTTGACGTTTGATTGTCCATGATAACACACGTCAATTTTCCACACAGCTTCCGAGCCCTCAGTTTAACGGATGCGGCTTGTTTCTGACTCCGTTTCGGCTTCATCTGCTTCTTGAACGTTTTCAACCCGTTTCTTGCATGGGCACGTTGGACATTACTCTTCGATGTTCTCAGTTTTTTGGCCAAATCTTGAACAGAGACACTTTTCTTATTGACGAAAGCTTGGTGATCTTCTGGTCCACTGTTCGGTCCATCGATCCACCGGTTTACGGCCAAAATTCGATGTGTCGAAGGTAACTTCTTAATCTAACTTTCGGATAGTGATTTGGACTGCTTCGATACTTACTTCCTCCACTTTGATACTAGATGAGACTCACCCTAGTGGCTCAACCAAGACTCCCGGATATCTATCTCAGTAGCATGAGACCCCTGAACTGTGTCACAGACAGCAAATCCAAACACATAAAGCAACCAACGATACAGACAAAACGGTTGCTACGACTACCATGACAAACTCGCCCTGTAACATAGCTCGATCCGAGTGATAGAAGGATAATGATATATTGCTTGCCTGCTTTGTTGCAATATACACGGATGAGGACATAGCTTGATATGAATCGAGAAAAGACATAACAAAACAATTCCCATTAACACACGTGTATCATCTTCGGCTTTACTTCGTGAAGCAGCTTGCCAACAATTTGCTTGTTTCCTTCTACCGCCTCGAGTGAGTTGTATCGCACGGGCTGCTTGTCAAGAAGGAAGAAGATTGTATCATTATTGCTTTCCACTTCTGACATAGCGTTGTTATTCGGTTCGTTGATCGCTTGTCATTTTGTCATTTGGAGATATTTTTGATTCCTTGGTCACAGAGCTGGCATGCTACAGGGTAATTCAGAGGGGTACGTGGAACAAACTGTGCAGAAACTGTGGGATTTCTTAAGTGATGGTGAAATTAATTGGAAGCTAAAGTGTGGGTGGAAAAAGTCTAGAAGTTTATTCAAATGGAATTATGGTGCGGATGGTTTTATTGGGCTATTATGGGGTGTGTTCTACGGGTTTCTGCTTCCTTAGCACCCCAACAAACAATTTTAGCTGCAGATTAGCTTATACAGCCAAAATTTGCCTTATGCAGCTAATTTTTGCCTGTATAAGCTAAGCTGCAGCTAAAATTGTTTGTTGGGACGTACCGGTGGTGTTTGCTGGACGATGGCGAGCGCTCACTGGTGGTGATTGTATTGGGCAGCTGTTGTTTGATGGCGATGGCGGTCCTTAGCTTGATCACTCCATCGACAATATGGCGCATCGGTGTCTTCAACTGATCTGTAAGATGGCGCCTGGTGACTGGAGCTGTGGTCACTACAATGGCGAATTTGAGGTTTGGGTTTGTGCGTTGCGATGGCGGTTCGCAACCAGGGAATGTAGCAATCCCTGTGCTGCTACCGAAGTAGCCTTTTCGGTGTCAACGGCTTCTCCCTTCGTTGGCGAATATCAGCTGACCGTGACAAGGCCACCTTGGTCGAGCCGAGAAGGGTCTTCCTCCTTAACAATTAGGACTTGCGAGTCTGAGGATGCTCTCCTTTCTAGCAATTATTAAGCCGGAGAGTGGAAGGTCCTTAACATTTAGACCAAGACAGTCGAGAGTGCCTTGGTCGAAAAGTGTCGATCGTGAGGATATCCGAGAAATAAATCAAAAAGGTCCTAAAGGACAAATGGTTGTTTAAAACCAAGCCAAAATCATATTTGGTCAAATTCAGTTACCTGAATGGAACACCAGGAACATAAAAAGGTCGTTCACTGCACTTTGGTTCACTTTTGTACCCCACTCACGTCTTCTAGGCACAAACGCCGGTTTACTTCTGGGCAATCGTTGACCATCCCAGCTATCAAAAGCCCTCCTTTTACCATCCAGTTTTCTATTCGTTCCTTATTTCCTCCATTTTCCTTCCTTGTAGCTTATCACCACCCATCCATATCATCTCCTTCGCCTATTGAGTTTTTCTACCACAGTTGATCATAACACCATTTCGATCCTTAATAAACACCCAATTAAGTGTATAAACTAATATTAATTTCAAACTACCTACTACAGTCATACCTCGATATAAAGCAACGTTACGTTATATCGAATTACGTTATATCGAAGCAAAAAAAAAAATATTTTTTTAAATCGAAAATTGTTTATTGTAACCCAAAGATGACCCAATTTTTTTCTAGTCACCTAAGAGGTTTACAAAACCTTTCTTATATAATTTTTCCCAATTTTATTAGATAAGTTCCCAAAACTAACATGAAAATATAAAAATGAAAAAAAAAAATACTATGGTCTTTGCCGCGATTGGTCGGTACACTTGTTTTTGTGCTTAATTCTTTTAGTTGTTTAAAATTTGTATCCTTAAAACTCTTTAATGGAATCGATACCAACAGTAAATCAACTGCGGCACCGGTGGTTTAGTGGTAAACGTGATTGCCTCTCACCCCAAAAGCTGCCTGTGGGGTATTTCTGAGGCATAAAATCTCTGAGCACGCCTTCCTTCGGAAGGGAAGTAAAGCCGTTGGTGCCCGGTCCATGAGTTGATGGGTCAATAGGCTAGGGTCCAGGTGTGGGAGCTGGATCCCTGGCGTCGGTAGCACTGGTATTCAGAACGGAAAACAAGATCGACGGAAAACAAATGAAGGAAAAAAAAGCAAATCAACTTTTTAGTACAACCGCTGCATTGTTTTAATATTACCGATGAGTTTTCTACCGGGGTCTCATAGCCTAGTCAGTAAAGGCACGGTATTACCAAGCCAGAGGCGGTGAGTTCGATTCCCGGTCCGGTCGAGGGTATCTTTCGGATTGAAAATTTTGTCGACTTCCCTGGACATAGAGAATCATTGTACTTGCCACACAATATACAAATTCATGCATTTTTAATGCATTGAGGCGAATCTAGGTGCCTAATGAAACGTGCCACACAAGGAAGAAGTGTTAGTTTGTAATGTCCGTGCGAGAGAATATCGATTCATCCCATCAGTTCGCGACTCTGATTAGTACGCGACATATTCATATTTTATTTGTTAAATTTCTTAATTGTCCAATTGTTCTATTTCCACTATTTGTACTATACATACATAAAACAAAACTAGAAGGGACAGCCCTATGGGGTTGTACACAATGGTGACGTAGGACTTCGTGGTCCTTTATGAAAAATTTTATTTGTTAACTGCAGAATGAGCTTTTTAACAAAATTATGGTGGTCCAGAAAAGGACCGTTTTGTCGTGATGATTGAGTAATGCTGAGCTACTGTTAGGGTGTTCAATACAGATAAAGCTGGCGAGCTGTATGTTGTTTGAAACGAGGGCGATTCACTTGGCATAGACGGCCTACTGTGGCGCACGACGCGCAGCTGAATCCGATCAGTAGCGGTGCGGCTTCGTCCTCTTTCGTCGTAAAATCGAGGGCTGAATCGAGAGGGCAGGCTTTCATTATGAACTGGAGAATGCCAAGCGCCGAAAGCACTTCTGCTGCTGCTGCTGATGACGAACGAACACCACCACTCACCACACGCAGTGATTGAATAAACACCGTTTGGCAAGACCGGAGTGAAATCAATTTTTAAATCTCTGTTAGGGAAAGCGCTTTTCGCAGGCAATCGGTGATAATTTAAATTATGATAGCAACAGTTGAACATTCGTGCAATTTTCAATAGTGACCTATTGACAATTGATAAAGTGTTCATTTTAACAGATTTGCAGATGACTTTCCAATCGATTGGCTTGTTTAGAATTAAAATCCATCCGATATGGACAAAGTTATAACTGTTCAAAATCATTCATAATTTTGTTACATTTTGTGTACCCACATATAGAAATCACATACGTAGTCCTACGTCAAAATTGCTATTTTCACTATTCGTACTATATGCCACAAAACTGCTGGATTAAGCCCCCGTCGAATGGCAAATTGCATGACATATTTCACAATAATTCTTTGGAGAAATATGCGTTTGAAAACACCCCAGTATAGTAAAGAAAGACGTAGTCCTTCGTCAAGAAACTATAAATTGAGGAAATGAAGTATCGAATTTGAAATTTTAGAATTATTTATTTGATCAACAAGTTTTCATGGTTTTCTTTGAGCAATTTCTCAATTTTGTGTATTCACCAATTTGTCAACAACTTTTAAACGCATCTCACGCAATGTAAACTGGCTATTTAGTGGCCAACCATTCTCTTCTGCGTATCTGATGACCACATCAAAACCGTTTAATGCTGCCTCATCGAATACGATTGAGTTGTAGTCACTCTCGTCACAAGTCATAGATTGTAATGTACCATCCAGCGTTGGTTGCGTAGAATCGTCTCCGGCATAGAAATTGTCCACATCTTGACTAGGGTTCAGGATGCTTGCGATGATTTCATCATCTTCCAACGTTGCGTATTCAGCATCTTCCTCGTCAATAACCTCTGACAATGTAATCTTCTCCGCAATATCAAGCAATTGTTGTCTAACAACAGATAGTGGTACATCATCCTTATCCTCAATTTCTCCAGGCTTGTAGAGCATGTTCCATGATTTGCGAATCGCTTCTGCAGGAACTTGCTCCCATGCATGAGCAACCCAAAAGATGGCATCCTTGATGTTAATCTTCTTCACACATTCGCCGAAATCTCCTCCACGAGCCTGAATTTCTCGCATCATTTGATTTCTGTAACGTGTCTTTATCATCTGGATAATATTTTGATCCATGGGTTGTACGATTGCAGTGGTGTTGGGTGGCAAAAATACAGTAAAAATCGATCCATCTTCGGTTTTCAGCTCATCTGCATTAAAATGCGCTGAACAATTATCCAATACAAGAGCAGCTGTAATCGGATATCCAGATGCTTTCAGAAACTCAGAGACTTGTGGGACAAACTGGTCGAAAAACCATTCTTTGAACAGAGTTCTTGTCATCCATGCATTCTTGGATGCTCTGTAATATGCTGGTAGATCTTGAATGTTCTTTAACGCTCGTGAATTTTGCGATTTCCCAATTATCATCAGAGGAAGCTTTAGCGTACCATCCATATTACTGCATGGCATGAATGTAACCCTTTCCTTGATGACTTTGCGCCCAGGTGCAGATTTTGCATCTTTGTCAACGTAGGTTTTTGGTGGGGTGCTTTTAAAAAACAACCCACTTTCGTCAGCATTGAAAATCTGACACGGATACAGATTTTTATTCCGCATTTCTGCTGCGAAATTGGCTGTGTATTGATCAATAACTGCCACATTACTGGATAATTTTTCCCCACTTAGTTTCAGCAGGCGAATACCGTATCTTTTTATGAACTTTGCAATGTAACCGCGGCTTCCGAAGTCTCCTTCTCCAACCATTTGGTTGAAAAACTTCTTTCCCTGCGTTTGAAGCATCTCTTGACTTACCGGAATATGCAGCTGTCGTTTCTGGAGAAACCAGATGTATAGAGCTTCATCCACCTTTGGGTGTTGAGCTTGTTTGAAGCGCTTGCGGTTAGCTGTAAATGGTCATTAATGATAGTTCAACTTGGATTTAATCTATGTACATATGTTCTATGTATTGTACGTCTTACCAAGAGCTCCTTGCTGTTCCCCGAATTTCGTGAGAATTTTGTTCTTGGCATATTTTATGCTGTAAATGGTAGAAGCAGACCCAATTCTGTGCTTCTTCATGATATCGCTCACAGGCACTCCATTTTCCAGCTCTTGTATTATCTTTACCTTTTCAGTTAACAATAAACACGCACGCTTTTGCTTTTGCGCTTCTTTGCGCGGTGAACGAGCCATTTTTATTTTATTTTCGAAGAATTTTCTTCCTGGTACGTATCCGCAGCAAAAGATAACCAACAATATTCAAAATGTCAGATAGAACAGTGCGTGCAGAATTTTTTGGAGATTTACAAATTCTTACAGTGCTGCTGAAAACATGAAATACATACACGCTATTTGAAAACTACTGAACCTACCCAAAAATGGGTAAACTGTGTTGGGAGTGACCAGTTAACAAATGAACTATGTCGGTCGGATTCATGCCAATGTTGTCCATTTGCCAACTTGTCACTCCCAACACAGTTTACCCATTTTTGGGTAGGTTCAGTTTTGACTAATCACGGTAGATTCAACCCAAATTTAGGTGGTTTTGAAATAGCGATTACTGAAATAATAAAAATCTGAGAGAGAGGAGACAGCTTTGCTATCGATAGCGCAAACGTCATCGAGATCCAGTCATGAACTATCACTGCAAACTAGGCCAAACATTAGAAATGGGGCTATCATCCTTTTGAAAACAACTTTTTTCGTGCGGACCCAGGCTTGCCTTCGCAAACCAACAACACGTTTGGGTAGGGGAAAAAAAAAGAAAACAAAGAAAACAAACCATCCGTCATTGAGCTGGCTCCTCTCTCTCTCGGATAAAAATGATGTTTATTCAACACAGCGTTATATGAAAAATTTCATAATACTACACACTTAGAAATTCTTATTTTCACACGAGAAGTAAATCATAGAACGTAAACAAACATGGCATGTAAAATTAAGTGTCCTGAAACTGAAACGTATGCAACTAGACGAAAAGTGCGTTTGCTCGAATTGATTTTCTCGTCCTTTTCAACTGATTCTTATGTCAAAAGGGCGCTTGCATGTGTCGGTCTCAGGGAACTGAAATTTACATGTCTTTTTCGTAGTGTGTATGTATGAGATAATATAAAATGGATTTGTAACGTTTATAATCGATTGTGAGTTGATATTTTTCAAATTTTAGACTTAAAAAAAAAGTTACGTTATATCGAGGTGGAAGTTACGTTATATCGAGTTACGTTATATCGAGTTACGTTATATCGAGGTTGCTTTATATCGAGGTATGACTGTAACACAAATTCATACATTTTTTAATTACAGCATTTTTACCAACAATCCTACTAATCCTACTAACCCAACACTGACACTAAAAAACACTACAGTTTCCTAAAACAACATGCACAAATTAAAACCTAGGAAATTGTAACTAAACGGTTACAACTTTCGCCAACTTCCTTACTGACAGTGCACCATTTGTGTGCCTCGCATTTTGATGATTTTGTAAAAAAAAATGCACTTTGCGCACACAAACTCGTTGAGCAATTAGTAAACAACAACACACATCGATGAACAGCTGATAAACTTCATCAGGGTAGAAATGGTGGCGGGTTGAAAGTGTGCTTATACTTTCAGGGACACCCTATAGTCCACAAAGGCATAGTCCTTCGTCAAAAGTTAGTGCTACAAAACTATATTTTTCAGGAAAACCATAAATCAATTCCGAAACATTACTCTGAAACGAGAACGTTAGAAATTATTCTCGAGATGACTTTCGAATGGATCACATCATTCGACCAGTTTAATATGACGTATCTAACCTCTCGAACTTTGCCTGGAAACATTAGGTTGAGATTGTGTCTTCCGTTTGATATCAGAAATACATTCTCTTAAAACTCAACAACAATTGAAAAATGCGTATCAACCATTTGAAAACAATGGGTTTAAACGCAAATGACTCGAGAATCAAAACACACCCACGCCTACTAACAATACAATTTGAAAAAGGAAATTTGTTCTATCAGATACTGGTGCTAGATTGCGTCAATGCAGTTTGATTCTCGGGAAATTTGCATTTAAGATAGGGCTTCTTCAGGACAATTTGTCCCTCTTACGTTTAAGATGCAAAAGATCCAAATTGTATCAGCTGTTCGAGATTTTCAAAGAAACTAACTTTTGCTCAATTAATTCATAAACTGTACAGCTGCAGGTTACATCAAATTACTAAAACAGTCCAGAATCTCCCGCAAGTGGCATCAATAATCAAATAATGATGTTGCAAAATCGTTGGATACTGTATTTAAATCATGCATATGTATTACCTCTTTCAACAAACGAAAGCCTGCTTACGTGTTTGGAGTGCTTCCCTCCAACAGATCTCGTTTGGATGGGTGGCTATCTAGTGGAAAATCAGCCCCTGTACCCACAAGGGTGGTCCGGATCTTCAAACCATCCACCAGAAACTTGTCCAGGTCGATCAAGGTAAAGCAAAATGTGTCTCTATCTCTAGTCAGCATTCACGTTAGCCAATTAAAAGGTTCAACCGCAAACATTTTACACAGTCACTGCACTTCCGGTTCGGTGCAGTATTTCATTCAGAAGCTTTGAGCAATAATGACAAACAATTTTTTACAGCCTTACGTCAAAATGCAAATGCAATCATGATTGCAATCGATGCACTTTCTACTGTTGTTGTTGTTGTTGTTGTTGTTGTTGTTGTTATTGCGGTTGTTGTTGCAATGCATCAATCAAAACAACAGTTCCAGGAATGCGTTCCAGTTTTACTCCCACTTTTTGCCGTTTCTTCAATGAGTTGAATTTCGATTCAGCGTTTTGCTTCGCCATACACGACTCATTTGTCGCCCGTAGTAGTGAGAATAGAATTTACCCAAATCATTTTTTACCAGAACATGAAATCCTCAGAAACGGTTTGATTGATACAACAATGCCCTCTGATTGTAAGCTACTTCGGTTTCATTCATGACACCGACGAAACGAATGCCATATTGGTTATGATTAAACAGCAAATGCAGCTTTTCCAAATTAATTGAAACAGGAGAACGCCGACACTCGAACCATCCGAGCTCGACTTGCCGATTAAGCAATCAAATATGCGCAGCTTAGCCAAAATGGCCACGGGTTCTCTGCTTTCCCTCCGATACATTTTTAATCATAGATTCCATTTTAATGCTTCTTTATTCCTGGCATTGTTATTAGCCAACCTCCCTCGAGAGATAAATATGATTAGCGAGCCAGTTTTCGAAACAAACTAACGAAGCAGACGTCAGAAATTCCAGTTCCTTGCCTAGCCCTACGGTTAACCTCGAAATTCGCCCAATCCGCCGTCCGAAAGCGATGATTACCCCCTAATTGAGCACGATTAGATCGAAATGCCGATCGATCTATCAAAACTCCTACCACTTCATCGCTCATAATCGCCTCATTAGCAGAAGGTCTCTCGCACCACGATGGAAACTAAAAAGAGGAACTTAACCGAAATGCAGAGAGAATGAAAAGATAAAAGATTTGTGCGGAGTGTGTACTTAACGAATGTGTTTGTGTGTGTGTGTATGTGGGTTATCGCGGCCCTTTTTCTTGCATCACTGAGCATAGACGATGGGCGTATGTAGCAGCCGAAAGCACACACGCAGTGGGATTCCATCTTCGAATGAGTCTAGGCGAAGTCCGGCATGTGTGGAGAAAATGTACTGCCCGGAGGCACAGTGGGTACCTTGATTCGGACAATCCAATTTTTTGGCAGCTGTCAGCCAAAGTCACGAGTTTAAATCTCATCCCCGGACAGGTCACAAATTACCCAAGAGTGTTAAAGTCGGCCAGCTGTTGGAGTATTTAAATAGTAATAGTTTGTTGATACCAGAACAATCGGGATATCGGAAAGGTCATTCTTGTGAAACCGCATTTAATTTGGTATAAGCGAAGTGCAAAAGTAACTTGGAGTGTAAAGATACGATTGCTTCTGTTTTTTTGGGATCTAAAACGCGCTTTTGAAACATTTTCTAGGCCCTTTTTGTTAAGATCAATCAAGCGCTTTGGAATAACGAGTACTGCATATAAATGGTTTGAAAGCTATTTGTCTGACAGAACTCAACAGACTGTTTTAATGATTCGGTTTCCAGTACCGTGGGGAATAGCCTTGGAGTGCCCCAGGGAAGTGTATTAGGGCCCCTGTTATTTATTATGTATATTAATGACTTGCGATGTGTTTTACGATTTTGCAACATTAATCTTTTTGCAGATGATACTGTGTTATTCATTGCAGCTAACGATTTAGATGATGCCGTTTTACACTTGAATGAAGATTTGCATTCTCTAAGTAGATGGTTGAAGTATAAGGAGCTGAAATTGAATGCAAGTAAAACTAGATTTATGGTAATTTCACGGAATAATAACGTTGCTCGATAAATCACGCCTTTAATAGTTGTTCAATATCCGATATTTCCCAACAGGTTATGGGCCCAGCGTCGCATGTGCGCGTAGTTTGCAAATTGTGAAAAATTCCGTTCGGAAATCGGATGTAAAGTGTGTGTTTTTTTTTCTCCGATAAAAAACATTTTCACTTGTGAAGACAATTTTTTTTCTCGCTACTCATTCTGGATAGTACCATAGCAACATGGCAACGAACGCGAGCTTGGCCGTAGATAAATTGAATGATTTCAACTACGAGCTCTGGAAATTTCGTATGGAGCTGGTGCTCTGATCGGTCTCTCAATTGATGATGGCCAAACATGCCACGTCACGCATGCTGCCACAGCTCGCGAAATGTGGTTGTCACTGAAGAACTACCATGCCCGGTCATCGCTTGCCACGAAAATACATGTTTTGCGGAAGCTCTTCCGAATGTACTTACCGGAAGATGGAAATATGGCAGATCATTTGGCGCAAATCACGCAACTGGCCAACCGGCTGTCAAACATGGGAGATCCGCTGAAAGATTACTGGTTAGTTGCCATCATCCTGTCAAGTCTGAACGAGTCCTATGACAGTCTGATCACGGTTTTGGAAAGTCGTCCCGAAGCTGATCTGCAGTTGGAATTCGTGAAGAGGAAGTTGCTCGATGAGTGGAGAAAGCGTCTAGAAAAGTCCGGTGGAAGTGCTAGCGGCAGTAATGAAAAAGTGTTGAAAATGGAAGTGAACCAAAAGAAGCAAGAGAAGAAGAAAGAAAAAGTTTGCCAAAGAAAAAGAAAGTGCCAACAATCAGAAGGCGAACATAGTGGTCGAAAATGAAGAAGCTGACGAGGTGTGTCTGGTTGCTGGACTGCTCGGTGGTGATTCGGGTGATGTTGTGTGGTGTCTAGACTCGGGAACCGCATCGCATATGACCAGTGATGCATCGCTTCTGGAAAACGTTACGAAGGTGAGTTCGACTATTGGCCTTGCTGGATGGTAACAAGATCACTGCGGCAGGGGTTGGTTCCAGCAGATTCCGTTCGCTGGATGGCAATGGTAAGAAGGTACCTGTGACTATCAAGCAAGTTTACCATGTTCCTGCGTTGGCTGGGAATCTACTGTCGGTAAGTAGATTGACCGATGAAGGATGCTCCGTATTGTTCAACAAAACCAGTTGTGAGATCCAGAAGACTGGGAAAGTTCTGCTTTGTGCTGAAAGAAGAGGCAATCTGTATCAGCTGAAAATCTATGTTCAGAAGGCGTTAAAAACGATGGCAGGCCACAACCAGAATTGTATTCATGTGTGGCATCGTCGTCTTGGCCATCGCGATAAGCAAGTGATTGAGGAGACCGTTCGAGAGGGTCTCGGAAATGGCCTAAATTTGCAGGAGTGTGATGTTAAAGGTGATTGCGGAGTGTGCTATGAAGGAAAAAATGTGTCGTGCACCGTTTCCAAACAAGTCCGTGTCCTCTTCTAGCGCTGTAGGAGATTTTGTCCATACTGACTTGTGCGGACCGTTGGAGGTTGCGACACCTCGAGGAAATCGACTATGGTGGACGATTACAGCCGGTATTGCGTTCTATATCTGCTGAAGCACAAGTCGGAGGCGGCTGCAAAGATAGTCTAGTACTCAAAAATGATACAGAATCAGTTTGGTAGGTTGCCGAAAGTAATACGCTCGGATGGAGGAGGAGAGTACTCCTGTACTGGGTTGAAGACATTTTTGACTGGAAATGGAATCCGATTGGAGCAAACAGCACCCTACAGCCCTCAACAGAATGGCACGGCTGAACGAAAGAATCGCACTTTGCAAGAGATGATGCGATGTCTTTTGATGGAAGCTCGACTTGGTAAACAATATTGGGGGGAGGCAGTGTCAACTGCTAATTTTCTGCAAAACTTACTACCGACTGCTGCGATCGAAGCTACACCGTTTGAACTTTGGTGGGGGAAGAAACCATAGCTCTCCCTGGCAAATCGGCATCACCATCGAGTAGAGAAAGACTACTCCTACCCGATGGATATGTTGTTTTGTGTAGACGTGCCTTGAATTCCGAGAAATCCACGAGAGAAGTAATTGTTTACAAAGGCTGTTACGCCCTAATTCCAGCTCTATCTAGTATTCTCTCCTCCGAGTGTTTGGGAGTGAAGCGTACGTTCACGTACCGGATGAGAGAAGACGAAAGCTTTATCCGAAGGCTAGAAAGATGGTGTTTGTAGGATATGCTGATGGCAGGAAGGCGTATCGTTTTTTGGACTCCACTACGAACCGTGTCACTATTAGTAGGGACGCAAAGTTCCTTGAACTAACTAATGGTACGCGCGAGCAGAAACAGAAGAAGTCGTTGATGAACCGATGTTCGAAGATCCTGAAGAAGTTTCGGAGCAAGAGGATGGAACCGATGACAGCAATTCGTTTCACAGTCATCCACAGTTTGAAGGAGACAAAAATCTTCGTCGATCATCTCGCGTCAACAAGGGAATTCCACCACGTCGGCTACTTGAGGAGATTTTCTATGTCCAGGCTACAGATGATGAACCACAAAGTTTGCAAAAGGCATTGGCTGGTCCCGATGAATCGGAATGGCGAGCTGCGATGAAGGAGGAGCTAGAATCTCATGATAAAAATGGTACGTTGGAGCTAACAGAACTTCCAATCGGCCGCAAGGCGGTCGGCTGTAGATGGATTTACATGATCAAAAGAGGTGCTGAAAACGAAATCGTTAAGCATAAAGCTCGTTTAGTAGCTCAGGGCTACACGCAAAAGTACGGGGAGGATTTTGAAGAAACATTTGCCCCGTTATCAAACAAACCACACTTCGAGCTTTGTTGGTAGTGGCGTCTCAACAAAATCTGATTCTTCGTCACCTGGATGTTAAGACCGCGTACCTTTACGGCAACTTAACTGAAGAGTTGTACATGAAACAACCACCTGGCTTCATTGAGAAGGGTAAAGAACGACTTGTGTGCAGACTTCGTCGTAGCATCTATGGACTCAAGCAATCAGCCAGGTGCTGGAACCAGCGTTTACATAGCGTGTTGCAGAATTTGGGATTTACGCAAAGTGAAACGGATCAGTGCCTCTACACCAAAGTCGTTAATGAATTGAAAACCTACTTGCTGGTATATGTCGACGACATACTTGTCGCTTGCCTGGAATCATTGGAGATTGGCCGAGTGACCAAAGCTTTGAGTGAAAAATTTGATATTACCGATTTAGGAGAGCCAAGCTTCTTCTTAGGCCTTGAGATCTAACGACTGAACGGGAAATATAGTATTTGCCTGGAGAGTTACATTGACAAACTCTCTGCTAGATTCGGACTACAAACTTCCAAGACTGCTAAGTGCCCAATGGATACTGGGTATGTTTCGTCGATGGATACTAGCTCACCATTCCTCGACAACACGGCCTAGGTGTCTCGTAGGTGCCCTACTTTACGTCGCTGTGTGTGCTCGCCCAGACATAGCCGTAAGTGCGTCTATACTTGGTCGTAAGGTGTGTGCTCCTACTGAAAATGATTGGGTGGCGGCAAAGAGGGTGCTTCGTTACCTCAAATCAACGAAAGGTGCTAAGCTGGTGTACAAGAGCGATACTGAACGACTACTACGATTCTCGGATGCAGATTGGGCTGGTGATATCAGTACTCGTCGGTCGACAACGAATTATGTCTTCCTCTGGAGGGGCGATTTTTTGGGGCAGCAGAGTACAACACTGTGTCACACTCAGCTCAATGGAATCTGAGTACGTGGCGTTTGGAGAGGCCAGTCAAGAGGTTGTCTGGTTGAGAAGACTGCTTAGTGACATGGGTGAAACTTTGGATGGACCGACATGTATTATGGAAGACAATCAAGGATGCATCCAGTTTGTGCAATCAGATCGAATCAGCCGTCGCTCAAAGCATATTGAGACAAAGGAGAGGTATGTTCGAGAGTTGTGCGACAGGGGATCTGTGCGACTTGAATATTGTCCCACTGAAGGGATGGTGGCTGACATGCTAACTAAGCCACTTGGAACTACAAAACTCAAGAAATTATCAGGATTGCTGGGACTGTCACAGACAAAGGACAGCGGTGGCAGATGGTGAGGAGGAGTGTTGGAAAGTACACCACATGCCGTCTACATCAGTGCGTCCCTCGCACAACGACAACGTAGAGAGCAAACAAACTATGTTCTTTTGAAAAACGTATGATGCAACCAGAAGTTTATTTTCCGTCATTCTTCTAAAAGCGTGTAATTGAACCACATTGAAATAAAAACGTTGCTCGATAAATCACGGCTTTAATAGTTGTTCAATATCCGATATTTTCCAACAATTCTATGTCGACTGAAAAACGATTTAACTATTGCCAGTAAAATACAGCTATACAAATCAATCACCTCTCCTCATCTAGACTTTAACCCTTCCATTTTATTTCTGGCCAATGCAACACAAATATCTAGATTACAGCGCTTGCAGAATAAAATAATGCGTTTGATTTTGAGATGCAACCCAGGTAACAATTTTATGCTTAACAAGTGTTGTTCAATTGATTTTAATTCAGCCTTAGTTTGAATAATCGTTGTACATAGACCACATTAACCTTTTTTCAGCTTTTAAAAATCTAAAACCGGTGATTTTAATCAGCAAAAAGCTTAACAGTAACATAAATTATAAGCTTTTTAAGGCATTAAATAACAGTCTTTTCCAACCCTTGTTCAGACTTCTAGTTTTATTAAGAAAAAAAAAATAATTGAAGACCGCTTCATATCTTATATATTTTTATGGGACTGCAACAAGGTGCTGACTAACTAATTGGATTTACATATTTATATTGTTATAATAAGTCTAAAAATTACCTTTGCATTTCGGGATTCGAACCGGCTGTTGCTGATTCACAGGCATAAATCATACCTACTGGACCATTTAAGCATATGTGTGGCAAAAGGTACGATCAATGCAGAATTGTAAACAACAACAGGTCATTCATCTCATTTTCAATTGTAGTTAACACAATGTGGACACAAGTGCGCGATTTATTTCGATCGTCATGTGGGAGATGTTTTAGTGCCATAATTGAGTTGTATTTTTGGAATTCTGTCTGAAAATGCAGTGCAATATAGCAGTCAAAACACAAAAATACAAATGTTAATGCTTCCGACGTCGTCGCAGCCCACTTTTACCTGGAGCAATTCCTAAAAAGCTCCTCTACCTTGTCTCTACTACTGCCGCTGCATGGGATTAGAAAGGTAGGCAGTGAATTTAGAAGAACTCAAATGCCGGAAATGCAACAAGTGACTGACTACATTTAACAAATCAGGCTATCAAAATATTTGTAGTGCATTGCTGATTTGTGGAGTAGTGTTAAGCTAAAATAAGTCGTGTTCAATCTTTAGATCAGCTAACTTATTGAGGTTGAATTATGGGGATACAATTAGCTTCACGCACTACTAATCAACTATATATTCAGCCTGCTGTTAATCAGCTTTGTACACCTTAAATCAACGAATAATCAGCATTTGTTCTTACTGTTCAGCTTGAATTGTTACTTGGGAATAGATTCACTTCCTTAACTTTGATGCTGGACGCTTTGCAATGGTTGTCATTCAAGCAAAGTATAGTATATTTGACGATGGTGTTCACTTTTTAGAAAAGTTAACGGTTTGCTGCCTCGATATTTGTGTGATCGAATTGAAAGAGGAAGTGACTTTCATAGATATAATACTAGAAACGCGGGTGAAATAAGAACACCCCACTTCTTGACTTGTGCTTCACAAAATTCATTACATTTTAAAGGAATAAACGTTCAAACGTTCAGCAACACTTACAGAATTTAAAGGGCACTGCATTTCACACGTTAAAACTGTCTTTGAACAGTTATACAGTGATTTTTTTTTATGAATTGACAAATTATGTATCTTGACGAAGTTATCTCCTTTGGTTTGTTTTTTCCGTCGATCTTGTTTTCCGTGCTGAGCACCAATGCTACCGACGTGCCAGGAGGCAGCTCCCACACCTGGACCCTACCTATCGACCCATCAACTCATGAACCGGGGACCAACGGCTTTACTTCCCATCCGAAGGAAGGCGTGATCAGAGATGTTATGCCTCAGAACATCCCGGCGGCGCCAACTGGGATTGAACCCAGGCCTGCTGATCTCTAACGGATTATTTAGTATTGATAGCTGTCATAATGACATTTGGATAATTATTGTAGCACTGCAAAAACTATTTTTTTTTCACCACAATGGTGATGATGGATTTTTAATATTTGATTTAATATGGTTAACTACCCCATTTCCGGCCTATTAAGCATAACCCGCACTTAGTCTTTCTTATTCTAGTTCAGTTTAGCACCAAACGGAATGTTATAATTACTGATGGTTTCCAAATTTATTTACCTTTCCGTACGTACCGTAAGATTTGAAAAAGAGAAACCAATCGTTGAGATATTGTCAAAAGTGCAACACTGATTCTTGATGCCAAACTCGGCCTAACGCATTGAAACGCAATTGAAACGCCAATGAATTCACTTCGGCCTATTGGATGAAGATAAAAATTGATTCGGTTGGAGCGCTTCTTTTGTTTTTGGGAATAATGGGTGCAAACCTTCATACCACGCGTTCTCATTGACTTCTTTCGGTAGCTTAGTAACTAAAGTATCGTACCAAACGCATAATTGACTTGTTAACTCTGAAATCATGGATTTATTTGAAGTTTTCTGCTCGATAGGCCCAAAATGGGCGATTAGGCCGAAGTAGTTCTCTACCCTATTAGTAGATTTAAAAAAAAAGTATTACAGATATAGAGGACTGAATTAAACATTTGATAAAAATAAATGCAATTTTAAAGCTTATTTGGAAGATATCTTGAGTTAGTAGTAAGTTTTCTGGCAAATGTTGGGGGTTCGTGAGCATTCCTGACATTGCTGAAAATAATTATAGCATCAGATTGCGGGGTTGCTAGTGTAATAGGATGTTTTGTTGATTGTTCATTAACTCTTGATTGCTCGTAATACTTATAAATATTTTAGGTGGACCAAAAGGCGAACTAAGAGGTGGACGCCTGAGCTTTTCCACATTTATATCGCTGTGAAGCAACTGTAATCTCTAGATGGAATTTATATCTGTAACCAGTGTTGGAAAAGTTCGCGATATTTCACGAAGTTCACCAAGGAAAAAGTTCGCGAGTCATAGAGAGTTTTTGTGAACTTTTCCATCACTGTCTGTAACTGTAACCAGTTCGATTTTGTTTGCTAGCCTGGTTGAAATGTCATAATTAATCATCTTAAAAATAAATCGTCTAGCTCAAACCTTTGTAGGGGTAAGAGGTGGGGCCATCATCATCATCATCAAATGATGCGTCGAAAAAACTGGATTCGAATATTTAGTAAACACACCATCATAAATTGCACCTTGGAATGGTAGATTCCATTATATTTATAAAAAAAAACATTGAAAAACGGTAGTCTAACTCAATAAAATTGAATTCTTCAATTTTGCATTACTATTGGTTCAAAATAAGAAAGTTGGACTTCAAGGCAACTAAAATACATTGATGAAATACCTAGTTCTCCGAAAATTGGGACCGACCTGAAACTATTGGAAGGCGTTGAGAAGTTCATTTGGGAATAATCGTGGGAAAACGGATGTTCGTTTATGTTGTCCTTTAAATCTACGGGTAACTTGTTATCTGTTCTAATGGGCAATTGTCTCTGCTCAGGACCTTGTATGGAATCAATTGCGATATGTGGAGAAAATTATACGGTTTAAACCACTCTTATATTATGTCTTGATAATTGAACGCATTTGGACGTATACCAATTTCAACCAATAATCCCTCCAAAACGACCCACCGTGCATCGGTGCTTGGAGATAGGCCGCCGCCGCCACCAACAGCCGCGTCGGTCATCTCCTCCAACAACGAAGGCGGAAATCGGTTTAATTATGTTTGGTTTCGCTGTACCCCTGCTGCTGCGGGTTCTGGACCGCAGCGCTCGGATTTCCCAAGTCTTCCCAAATGCTCGCGTTTGTTCTGGGGCCCAACCGGCTCATCTACATACCATATTTTCAAGCCTGATGTGGATGAACTCATCCCACAACACAAACGAGCAAGCGACCGCACGCGCACACACATTAAAGAGCTGCACTCGTCTGGACCGCGCCCCGACCACCGCAACACCTGACCGATCGGTCTATTTCGCTGGAAATTTCGGCTTCATTAGAATCTCTCCGCCTGCCCCACGAGTGGTGGTGGCGGCGGCAAAATGGTGCTAATTAGCAGCGGCGGGAAGTTGTATGATGATATTTATTTTTCCTCTCATGCCGCGGCCCGGAGTAATCCGCCCCTTGGACCCCACCCTGCGGAATGGGGTTGCGGAATCGCCGAACAAGATCTGGACAAGTATGATTGTGCAAGAGGAAACGATATAATTTAGGAAACTAGCATTGGAATAACAACGGTTTTTCGGTGGTTTCAAAATACGCTAATGAGCGTGGATTTCGCTTCTAGAGGATCGAGGGTCTGTGAGTTCTATGAAAAGGATGGGATTTGGCATGAGATGTAGTGGTCGTGACCTCTGTCTCATAGAATTTTATGATAGTGGATGTCGTAAAGAGGAAACACCGGAAATTAGGCACTTTATATGGCCGCTTATCATACTGGTCCTGTTTTTGCTACATGCCTATAAAATCAACAACTCATAATATGGATGGAAACGGGTCTTAATTAATCATATCGTCCGGCCTTTTTCCACAGATATGGCGCTGTTCCGCTGGTAGGAAGTGATAAAAATCCCCATATAAATTGAGAGAAGTGGGAATAATTCACTTTCGATGCATATTCAGGTAAAAAAAAAGTGAACGATAGCCTAAAGAAATCATGCATGGGCTTTGTCGTTCACTTATTTCCCGGAAATCGCTGTTAAACAAGCTGCATTTAATCATTTTGTCAAGCTTATAATATAACATTATATTTTGCCCCGGTATCTCATATCAAAGCAATTAAATTTTTTTGAAAGATTTCTGATGACTGAACAGTTTCTGCCGCTGAAATGCTAACACAAGATTTAGGTTTTCTTGCGGTAAAAAGGAATCCAAGCATCAAATGTGCTTGTTTTCATACTGTGTACGGACAAATTAATACATGTTTAGCTTTGATTAACTAACTCTAAATGGTATATTTGGAAATTTTCAAAGAAATTTATTGTCTAATTAAGCCAATAAACCAGTTTAAATTCTTTCAATTGATAGAGGATTTTGGGGTAAATCAGGCGCTCTCGTATAAATTTTATCAATAGTTTTTAAAAGGCACAAGCTGACTACTAGAAGACAAATTGGCTATTTCTGATAAAAGTTACTGACTATTTGAATCAGTAAAGTATCATAATGGGACATAACTACAGAAAATACGGGATTTTGGGGCAAAATAGGCTCCACACATGCACTTATCACCGCGTGCGCCAATTAAAAATATGCAGCATAAAATTCTTGACATTTTTCCCAAAGGAAGTCATATCTTACAATGTGTGGTTTGAGCGGCAGACAATTTCAAGCCTTTTTGCTGCCAAAATCCCCACTGTGCAACGGAACAGCACCATCTCTGTGCGAAATGGCCCAACAATATGATAATTTAATGATTTTCCCCATACAGTTTTTCCTGCTTTACTACCAGTCCCCAGAGAGCTAAAAAATTCAAATTTGAGAGAGAAAATTTGCTCTCACTAGTTCAATTTCTCAACATGCCATGTACTTTGATGGCACTCTATTTGGGATTTCCCTCTCACAGACTACAACATAGAGTACCTGACACAACAAAACATGTCTGGATGTTAATCTAAATGCATAAATAGAGGTACCAGACTTGTTTTGCACTGAACAATTAACAGAAAACAGATTATGCGTAGATTCCGATAGATGTACCGCCAACCAGGGTGGCCAGATGGTGTATAATGAGTCACGCCAAAAGTGAAGCCAAGTCTACCTATTGAACTGTCAAACCGGCTACTTATCGTGCAAAGTAAACAAACGATGTTATGAAAGGTCCACGAAAGATATTGCAATAAAATTTGAAATATAATCGAATAAATGATCATAAACACGCAGTGAGCATTAAATTGTCATGGGATACGCTTGGTAATTATCAGTAATGAGCATTTCTACTATTTTTGTTAAGATAATTTGACAAAATCACTGATATAATGATTTACTACAGCCGCTTTTTATTTTTCTTGCTAGAAGTCATTTGAAGTTGATGTTGAAGTCTTCTGTTGCTAAGTGAAAAGAAAGGGAATCTTTCGAAAACCGTGATGCGAGTTCAACTGTTTTTTCTCTTGGCGTGACTCATTATACACCGACTCTAGTCTAGTCAAAACAAGTAAGTGTGAGTAGGACGAACGGAATACGGAACTAAAAAAGGAAGAAACAGAAAATAGCATCTCCGTTAGGAGACAGACAGAGAAAGTCGATTAAACGTTAAAAAAAACTTATCCGTTTGGATTGAAGTTGTAAAACGCAACGCGTTAGATCAAATTGACTAACTACACGCAAACAAAAAACAAAGGTATTGCAAATTTTTCAAGATTACTTATAATCTGTGATTCTTGGAAGTAAAAGTGAAAAATCGGTAGTTTTGAATCGATAGGCATCCCGAAAATCTGTAGGACTACCGATCAATCGGTAGGTATGGCCACCCTGCCGCCAACAACAGCAGTGACGTCTGATGGAAAATGAATGCAGAAGCTTGACAAAATCATTAATTAATAATATCACCCGTGCTTTAAACGGAATCAATTTTATATAAAAGAAGCAAGAGCTAATAAGCTAGTGCGTAAGATGTAACATGTGAATATTTATACAGGGATGCGTTCACACTTGGACGTTTCGTTGATTTGAGTTTTAAAACTGTAGAGTAAAGTGGGTCAAGAGTAAGCACTTAGTTTTAAAATTCAGGTATTTTTTTTATCGTATCCTCATATTTAAGTTTATAACTGTGAGTCGATTCCATGACTGCCTATTTGGCAAAAATTCCTCACGGGTAACTATTTGAAAAATCATTATATTTTTCTTAAAAAATTTGATTAAGTAAAAAGGTTCCGAGTTCATTTAATCTTTCTCAAACGTTTATTTTAATCTAATGACTGCTTTTTGAATCAATACCAAATCAAAATTGAACCTTAGTTTGTCATACACATATTATGTGTATGCACTCATCTGTCTTCTTTGTTCAAGTGTTGAAAGTTGGAAGTTTTTTTAGCTGTGGAAATTAGCATAAAATCGAACAAATCTGATGTTATCAATATATTTGATATTACTGCACTACGGCATACTTATAAAAGAGTAAAAACAGGTTCAATCAGCATTTTTCAAAATCGACACAATTTGACCATCATTAGAGGCCATTCATACTCTTGCCCCACTAGAAGTCAATAATGAAAAGGGCCTCCTATAAATTACGTATTTCTTATATAGTTTGCTGATACATAAAGGGCGAACACGAAACTATTGCGACACCGAAAATGTCATGCCAATTTTCTTATAATGTTTAGAATCAAACCAAAATTTTAGGGTAGTTTTATACATATATTTACTTCAAAAATCAAAAGAAAAGTTAATCGATGGAGCCTTGAGTGTAAAATTGAAGGCATTTTCGCTTGATGCCCTCCATCAAAGTCTTTACAGTGTCATCCGGTACCAGTTTCTCAGTTTTTTTTTCCATTTTCTTAACATGTCCTTCTCGTCTTTGACTGTCTTCTTGCTCTTCCGAAGTTCCCGCTTCATAATTGCCCAGTACTACTCCACCGGGCGCAGCTCCGGACAGTTTGGCGGATTCATGTCCTTTGGAACAAAATGGACAGAATTGGCCTCATACCACTCCAGGACACTTTTAGAATAGTGGCATGATGCCAAATCTGGCCAAAATAGCGGAGCTTCGTCGTGCTGCTGAAAGAACGGCAAAAGGCGCTTCTCGAGGCACTCAGATTTGTAGATCTCGCCATTTACTGTGCCCTTTGTCACGAAAGGCTCACTCCTCAGTCCGCAAGAGCAGATTGCCTGCCAAATGAGATATTTGGAGGCGAACTTCGACATTTTCTTCTTCTTAAATTTGTCGTCCACATCGAACTTGCTCTTGCCGGTGAAAAACTCCAACCCCGGAATTTGCTTAAAATCGGCTTTTATATACGTTTCGTCGTCCATCACACAGCAGCCATATTTTGTCAGCATCTTCTCGTAGAGCTTCAGTGCCCGAGTTTTAGCCGTCGATTGTTGCCGCTCATCACGGTTTGGGAAGTTCTGTACCTTGTATGTATGTAGTCCAGCTCTCTTCTTTGCATTCTGGACGTAGCTCTGCGACATGCCGATCTTTTTAGCCAAATCACGGCTTGAGACGTTGGGATTTGCTTTAATCATCCGCTTCACCTTTCCCTCCGTCTTTTTGTTCTCCGGTCCCGGTTTTCTTCCAGCTCCTTTGCCGTGGTCCAACGTCAACCGCTCCTGGAACCGCTTCAACACTCTGGAGACGGTTGAATGGTGAATGTTCAACATTTTTCCCAACTGCCGGTGCGACAGGTCAGGAAATTCCAGGTGTTTGGAAAGAATTTGTTCTCTCAACTCGCGTTGGTTCACCTCCATTTTCGTTGAATCGAAAAACACTACTTCGAGTTTGACAGCATGTACACAATACACATCAATGAGAAAGTTGCAAAATTTGGTTGATTTTTACCCAATGGTAAAAAAGTTATGCCCTGTTGAATGTGTCGCAATAATTTCGTGTTCGCCCTTTATGATCAAATTCTAAACATATAGACCGATCATAAAACTGAAATACTTAGGTTATAATCAACATTAAATTTATATCAAAATGCAAAAATCGAAAAATGTTCATACTTTTAGTTATAAATTTTTGGTGGCTTATTAAAAATACATAATATTGTTCTAGTAAGCTTGTATTGAGTAGAGGTTTCAATCCCACTCATAACACTAGTTTACAGCATTTTTGAACTCGGTAAGGTGATGATCATTTCCAATGCAAAATCCTACGCTGAATTCAATGCCGTGGTCAGAAAAAATTAAAGTAGAGCCATTTTTGAGATATACAAAAATTTTAATTTTTTGAATTTTGGACAAAAGTACGATTACTAAAATGTCAATATCTTTGGAACTAGTGCACCAATTTTAAATCCTTTTTTATGAAAATGAAGCTAAATAAATTTGCTATCGTTCACTACAGTATTATGTCTTAATTAAAAATTTAATTTTGAAGTCATTTAAAAATTTACAGCATTTTTTTTTATTTTTCCTACGAATTTTCCATAAAAATCTTGTTTTAATCAACATTTTTAATGGGATAAAGAGATTCAAAAAATCATTCCATAATTTATTCTTTAAGTCCATTCAAAACCGGAGAAAATGAGTCTTTAATGGATGAAATCGGTTGGAAATTGTCGAAGTTATGAGCATTTTTGTAAAACACTTAAAAATGTTGCTGAAATACAACAGCTTTAGAGTTCCTTTTCTAGGTGTCGTTGTAAGCATCCAAATCGCATGTAAAGTTTTCATGGGAGATTCTTTTCTCTACATATCAATTTGATTAAGGCATATCAGAATTTAAAACCGAGTTGATACAAAAGAAATTTATTTAGGTTTTATTAAAAATGATTGAGAATCGAATGACTTTGTCTTCGATGTTTTGAACTTGTTTCTCGAATCAGAAACCAACAATAGTCACCCATCATTGCTTCATCCCAAAACCCTTGGTAACGACGTTCCATCATCTTCATTTGTTGGTGAAAACGTTCGCCGTGCTCATCACTCTCGTCACCAAGATTTTCCGGGAAAAAATCCATGTGAGAATGTAGGAAATGTATCTTCAAAGACATATTCACACCTGTGTTCAGTGAAATAAAAGGATTTGAAATTAATTATATGTAACAAACACAATATTTTTGATTTATACCTATTTTCTCATAATTTTTGAGCAATTCATCGACGGCTTCCTCATAATCTGGGCTTCTGAAATTTCCTTAAAAGGTTGTGACAACACGCTGGAGCGATTTCCACGCTTCTTCCTCATCTGGTGTCAAAACTGTATTGAATGCGGAATCATTGAGCAGTTTTTTGATCTGTGGGCCAACAAATACACCTTCCTTTATCTTTGCGTCAGATAAATGTGGAAATACTGATTTCAAGTACTGGAATGCCGGCCCTTCTTTTTGCAACGCTTTGACGAAATTTTTGAATAGCCCAAGTTTTATATGTAGTGGTGGAAGTATTATGCGTTCTTTTACCACAAGAGGATCATTTTTAGCGTTGTTTTTACCAATTGTGAAATTATCCCGTTTTGGCCAATCTTTTCGGACGTAGTGTTCCTTACGAGCTCGACTGTCCCATTTACACAAAAAACACATATATTTTGTGTATCCCTGTTGCAATCCAGTCAACATGGCAACCACTTTAAGATCGGAACAAATTTTCCAATTGTGTTGATTGTAATTTATCAAATTGAGCAATACAGCCATTGATTCATACGTTTCCTTCATATTAACGGCATGAGCTAATGGAATAGAAGGTTTCTCATTCCCTTGATGCAGTAAAACGGCTTTCAAGCTCAACTTGCTGCTATCGATGAATAAACGCCATTCAGCTGGATCATATGGCTCACCCAACTCTTCAAACAAGCCGTTTACGTCATGGCAAAAACATGCCTTGTCCTTTGTAGAATAATATTTGTCAAATTTCTTGTGACGATTCCTGTGACAAGAAATTTTGACCTCCTTGCTCAGCATGTTGTGTTCTGTCAAGCGTGATGCCAGCAATTCGGATTTCTCCTTCGATAAGTCGAGATCTCGCACCAAATCATTAAATTCGGATAGTGTAAACAGTTTTGGGTTTCTTTCCAATTCCACCTCGAAGTCTTCCTCGCATTCCTCCTTGAATTCCTCCTCACTTTTTGTAACGGTCGATTCAACAGAGGGCGCTCGTTTCCGCTTTGGATAAACAGGATACGGAACCGAACTTGAATGTGGAACAGGTTTTGTCATAGAAGTCACGTGTGGATACTCAACTGTTTTGTGACGTCCTTGTTGCTTAACTTTTGTCAAGCAGAAATAACAATCCGTTGCATGACAAAACGGTCGACGCCATATGGTGGGCATGTCAAAGGACAAATAGCGACTGACAGATAACAAATAAGTGAGTTAGTAAGTAAGACATTAACACTTATCAAAAATAGATGAAGTATGATAATGTCGATCAGGAAAGAACAAAGCACTACCATGCTGTACATAAATTGTTTATATGAACGTTATTCAAAAAATCAATTTACCTTGCGCCTGACAAGCACGTTTTGCACGAACTACATAATACTTTTGGAATCCACGGTTTGTCAAAGTCTCCAGGATCAATTTTAAAATAAAGCCTGTATGCAGTTTGCAACGAAGCAGTGAAATTGACCGATTTTGTAAATATATAGTTGCCACACGCGTAACAAAACTTTTGAGGATCATTTTTGCACTTGAATTCACGTTTTGTCGTATACATCGTTAAGCAATGTTAAAGAAAGAAAGCTGTCAAATTGAGTTGGTTGCGTTAGGTTCTCGCCGAGCGGTCTCACAAACACTAGCGTAAATTATATTGTTGAAAATATCCCATTTAATTTTGTGTGACAGCTGGTAGTGTTAGTGAAATGCACCGTATGCGTACACGTCCGCAGAAAGGCTTACTGGAAGTGGTGCATGAACCTAGGAGCGGGACAACGGCCAATCTTGGAACATTCAATTTCCATGATTTTACAAAAAAATTCATAACTTCGACAATTTCCAACCGATTTCATCCATTAAAGGCTCATTTTTTCCAGTTTTTAATGGACTTTAAGAATAAATTATAGAATGATTCTTTGAATCTTTTTATCCCATTAAAAATGTTGATTAAAACAAGATTTTTATGGAAAATTCGCAGGAAAAAAAAATGCTGTAAATTTTTAAATGACTTCAAAATTAAATTTTTAATCAAGACATAATATGAAAGTGAACGATAGCAAATTTATTTAGCTTCATTTTCATATAAAAAGATTTAAAATTGGTGCACAAGTTTCAAAGATATTGACATTTTAGTAATCGTACTTTTGTCCAAAATTCAAAAAATCAAAATTTTTGTATATCTCAAAAATGGCTCTACTTTAATTTTTTCTGACCACGGCATTGAATTCAGCGTAGGATTTTGCATTAGAAACGTTGGTCAACCACTAAAGTTCACACTTTTTATGTTGTTTTGTAAACTAGTGTAATCATTAGTCCAGCATTTTGTTTATCTGCCTTTCGAACCAGTGCGTAATTTTGCCGCCTGCGTACTCTTGCCCCAAATACTCTACATCCAAAAAACTCACAACAGCGATTTAATGATTAGAGGAAGACGGGGTAAAACGGTTACCATAAGCTTAAATTACACTTTAAACAAGTCTGTACAACTGTATGCATGTGCACTTCATGTGTATATACGCTATATCTCCAGATCCTGGTCATCTGGGAAGTTGCTGCCTTCGACAGTTTTTTTTTTTATGTGATCAAGCTTTTTGAATGGTAAACATATAAGTTCAGTATTTTCTCACTACGCGACACAGTGGGGCCATTCTGAAAAAAAGACATTCAAAAGTATTTTCTCATCTTCATTGACGTTGACATTGACTACCCTCAAAGGTTTCTTCGGTGAAGTTGTTTGGAATGGTGATCCACTTCTTTTGAAATATACACAGATTTTTTTTATTAAAAGGGTATTAAACTTAGAAAATCTAACTTTTTACGTAAATGACATAGACGTATTATGTCTTCGGCAAAGTTTTAGAACTAGATATTTTCTATGTCTGGAAACAAATGAGATATAGCGGATTTTCTCTCCGGACTACCTTAAAACAGGTCTTTCGAGTTATTTAATAGTTTATTCGTATTTTATCAATACGGTATATTCCAAAAAGTTTTAGATACTATCAAAGTCCATAGCTTTTCTCAAGACACCAACAACTTGTATCGGCTTCATTTTAATGTACAGTGATTTCAAAGCCAAAATACACCAATTTCCTAAAATAAATTTTACAAAAATGTGCATGTTTCAACACTCAACGTCATAAAATTTGTCATGATTTCCACTGTAAGTATTAAACAAATTAGCATCGGGAACAGTCGGGTACCTAATTTTTGAAGCGACTTTATATAGCACTATTTCAGCAGTATTCTACATGATTATCATGATTATTGTGAAATAAAAATGTGTCATGTCCACGATCACGTGCATTCAAAATTAGTTGGAATTTCGAAAGATAACTGCAAGAATGTGAAAAGGTTGGTTGGAGGATCTTCTTGTGCCAATGCGATGAAATGCAGTTTTCATTTACTTTAATTTATCTTGCCAGCTTCCATCTGACTTGTTGTTGGAAATGTTGTCTTGAATGTTTTATGTGTTGTCATGCGAACAAGATCTCCAAGGAAGTCAGTCTTCAAGGAACGATTTTGGTTCAGTGTTCGAAAATCCCAAAAGCAGCTGTCAGTGACGATAGCCAATTTTGGTTGTCAAATCTGGCGCCAAATGCTAATTCAGGGGAAACAAGTCAGAAGGGTCTAACTCGAAACGTAAACAATTACTTGGATCGTTGGTTTCTCACGAATGACTACATACCCACTCAAACTAACTAAATCATCTGATGGAGAAATGTTTGTTCTATGAGCTAGTGTAGTCAGATTCCGTGGGTGTGTGGTCATTCAAGAGAAATCCACGTTCAAAGTCATTGTTTACGTTTCGAGTTATAACCTTTTGAGATGTTTCCCGTGAATTTTTCGCTGAACTGTCAATAACTTCCCTATGACTGAAAAATTGTTGTGAATAATTTATCATGAAAACATAACAGAACCACACCGGAAGAAGAACAGTTAGTACGTATTTCTACGCGATTCAAGCAACAATTTTCTCGAGAAAAGATTACTTTTGCTTTATGGAGTGGTTTTCTCCAAAAATCGCCTGTTTGCCTTGGAGAATGTTTCAATCATCATCCAAATAACAGTTCTCACTTCGAAATGTAGGTGGCGAAAGCTAGCAAAAGTTTCGCTGCAATCTTCTAATAGTTCCCATACATTTTCTCATATAAACTTTAAACACAGACAAACAGACATAACACTCACAATCACATTCATCGCAAATAATCTTTTAGTTGGGAATGTGCTTGCATTTGTCATGGTGGCGCCACTGAAGCATTGAGGAAGCCACCACATTTCGAACTTATCAGTGATGCCAGTTCTTTTTCACGTCTAGCTAGTAGATGTAAGCTCTTGAAAATGATAAGTGGTCAAGGCATCCCACTGGAGACACATACCACATCTGACGAACACAGAAAAAAAGTTGTTGAATATTACATCAAAACTGCTGCACATTAGTCATTTTGTTCCTAATATTACGTTGTACGATGTACACAGAATTCGAGAACAAATCATGTTGATGACTATAATATTCTATTCTAATTTTTAACAGTTATTGATGTTCAATATTTCTCCATGAATATCATTGATTGATACATATTATTTTTTTTTTCTTCTGTGTTCACATTGAAGTGATGAGCGGTGGTAGAAAGGGCACCAATAAGTGATGCATTACCTTGTTTAAAAACTTGTTTCCAGCAAAAGAAAAAGCACACTAAGCAAACAAAACAAATCCCTAAAAAAAGTCTTAGCTTTTGAGAATTTTTTCCTACGGATCCGTATTTGTGCAGAATTCAATCAATTCTATAGATCTTCGGAAAATTTCGTAGAACCGACATCACTGACTTCCATCTGTTTTGTTTTTATTCAACACAGCTGACGTGTTGACAGAATGAGAGAAAAGCAACTAGTGAAAAAATTGCATGCACGAGGGATGCTCAGGTTGCAAAACATTGCTTGGGAATGTGGATGATAGATGGTGCTAGTGCGCATGCAAAATACGCTTGACGATATTTTTTGAAGAATTTTCTTCTAAGAGTTATGTCTGTTTGTCTGTCATTTAAAGTTCTCCCGCAAATCCAGATCTTATCAGCTCAATGCAGATCGAAAGAGTAGTGGGGAGTAGGGGGTTGTTACCATTGACCAACCCTAGTGGGCATGGTGGGCGATTATATTTGCGAATGTGCCAATGGATCCGAGTTCAACTTCCGAAGAAAATTTGGCAGGTGACGAGGATCTTGTTAACGTAATAATTAACATAAAATGTTCATGAATAATTATTAATGATCATTAAATGCTAATTTATAATAGATCTACGGATGAACATGAATTCATCGGAGCACTCATCAACGAAGAGTGAAGCTTTAAAATCGAAAATTTCCAATTTTAACACCATTCATCACATTCGCATGAGTCGGCGTTCAGCTGAAATCTGATGTCAGACATATGGTCTCCATCGGAGACGGCATGTTTCCTTGTTGTCTTCCGCAAATCCACTCACAAAATTCACCGAAAACTTGTTTTCGTCGCTCCTCAAAACAATAAAACAGAGACAAAATCACACTCGCACTCACGGGCCAGACAACAAGTTGACTCAACATCGGCCTATTCGAAGGGGAGGGGAATCAAGTCTAGCGCGTAATCCGAATTTAACAATGAATATAAAATATATTTTTTTACGACCAGCGGCAGAGATATTTTCGGTGACACTTTTCTTGCATTCCTTTTAATGTTTGGCATGACATCGGTTTCGTCTCAATCAAAATACACACCGGTTGTAGGAAACCGTCAAGATTCGCACATTTGAAGTATTCTGCCACGAGCCATCGAACACGAGAGCAGCTTCGAGCTAATCAAAATCTGTTTGCAATTCGCCCGGAGGCCGTCCATCCGTCCAAAAATCATCGAATCTCGCGTGCCAGAAGTGTAGCAGCAGTAGCATTCGCACACTTACGGACTCTCCATGCCGAGTCTTAGCGTGTGATTTACGACTCGTGATCTCATCTTCCATAAATCCATAAATATACGGAACATTTTCATAATCCAAACATGAAACCGCCGCAATTTTCTCTGTTTTTGCTTGCTTGCTCCTCTCGAAGTCAAAGTCGAAGTCGTGATCGTTCTCTGCCGGTTCGGAAGCGCTATAATAATAATATTAACTGGAGCGGTTTTTTGTGTGTCAGTGCGATGGTGGGTTAAATGTCAGGCGCAAAAAGTTGTGTTGTTCCAACCTCGAAATGGTTCGATAACTTTTGCCAGTAGCAGCCAACAGCAGTGCGAATGACGGCTTTTGGTCTATCGCTACAGACCGACTCTGAATACGACGATGTATGGAGGTTAGCCCGACCATTTGAACCAGCCTATAACAATCGCCTCCTCTGTGATCCAGTTCCCAGATCGGCAATTTCGTTAATGACTTCCCAGCCCTTACACCCAGCATTGGGTCTACTAAATAATTCTGCCATTATTCCACTCCAGATCACCCGATGACAGCACGAAAATAACCATCGTATTGGAAGCAAAGTCATGCAGTTATATGGGAATTCGGTCCCCCTCGGTAAATATTATTGTTATTGTTACCGATCGTGGTTCGCCACGCGTGAAAATCCTCTCGATTGAGTGCGGGTGTGCCCTAGAAATGCTGAAGCCGCCAGGTCGCTTTCTCGGAAGTAACAAGTTTCGTTAAAACGCGTTAAAGTAAATACCGACTTAGCGTGAAAATTGTCGGGAGTGCGTAATTACTTCGATCTTGCGCTTCGACCGACGACGATGCTGACACATGTGCTGTGTGCCGGTACTAAGTACAGCGGATCCCACTAGGTTAGTGGGAGTTTCGCAAGCGGAAATTATGCTGTTTTCATTGGTGTCTGTATCTTACTAATTGATGGCCTACTTTGTAGATGGGACACATGAGGTCGGATGCACTCCGGGTAGTATGATCTCATTTTGAGCTGATTCAAACCACCAGTCAGCATCTTTGGCAGGTGCTAGAATGGGTTGTGGCTTCAACCATGCATAACTAACCCAACCCAGAGACCAGGACTCGACTGACCACGCGCACATTTCGATTCCAATTGCTGCTAATAGCTGTTCGCTTTATCTTCGGCCGAATCGACAGCCGCAATCTGACACTCTCGGGGTCGATCTTCTGCCCTCGTCGAACATGCACAAAATTTATCGATCCCGCAGCTTAACACACCGCGCACCCCGCACCCCGGATCGATCGGAATAATTTATGCAAACTACACAACTCTAAACTCTACCCGTTTCACTAGGCCGTCGCGTATCCTCTTCCGTTCGGGTAGCTCTGGAGCCTTAGCCACATTTTCCAGCAACAGCGAATAATTTATACGCAGCTTCTTATCCTAATCGAAGATCTTGTACCAGGCCAGTTAGAGTCCAACATCGGGACATTCACAGAACTTTAATTGCATATATTTTCCGCATAACCGGGAGCAGGCTGAATCGGACGCATTTCACCTCGGTACATAGACGGACGACGGGCTGGGAGGAAAGTCTAGCTAAAGCAAATCGTATTCGATCTTGATAAAAACATCCATGTGCAGAGCCAGAGCAAGACTTGTAGTGGGCAGGTTTCTTGCCCATATCTAAGCTTGATTAGTGCGCAGCACACGTTACGTGGCCTTATATGTCACTGATTTACTACCCCTAAACGGGCTATCCGCCAATAAGTGCCGTTGGATTTAAATCAAAAATGTAAAATGCATTGCGCTAGGGTTGGAAGCAAGAAACAGTTCACTAATTAAGATAAAATGTTGCACCACTAATGGTTTGCTTCTGCGTTCTTGTGCGAAGTTGCCGGTAGCTGCCAGTAACTCCGGAATAAGTTATCAAAACACACTCACTCTTTCTCTCGGTCTCGCTCCGGTCTGAAGGGGCTGAGCGCTGAAAATTTATTGGGCAATTAAATGTATGCATTTTGCATAAATTAGCCGTTTCGGTCGTAGATATTGGCAGTGTTTATGGAGATTATAAGGGAATGCCGTACTTGGGCGATGAGATCAGTTGCATTATTTATGGAAGAACCGGGGGCATAGCAATTTTTGGGATGGCTTTTGATCGGCAATGTTGGTAATGAATCACCAAATCAAAGTAATTGCGTTATTACAAAGTAACCTAAATATTACACATTAACCTTGATACTACAGGAAATATACTCAATTTGTTCCTTTAACCCTCCGTTACTCACGCTGTTGTACTTTGTACAACACACATGAGTTTTCCATTATCATTTTGTTGCTGAGTTACCAATCGATCTGAAACCAACAAGTATTCCTCAAAAAACTTGTTTTGATCTAAACGAGCTAAACTTTGATTACAGCAAATGCCTAAAAAATGCGGATAGTAGGGAAAATTAATCAAAATCGATGCGCAGATGACCGAAACTTAGCTATCTAAATTAATGCACAATTTGTCACCGAGCGCATGGAAGTTCGTATAGAGGTAGGTACATACCAAAGTCATAATGAAAAGGCCTGATGATATGAAATTATCATCTTTTTCTCAATACCGCTATTCCGACGCGTAGTGTGACGTCGAATTTATGGTTACATACACCTTATCCTAAATCTAAGCGAGAAGAATCTACTCAGTTCGTCTAAAATGTGTAATGTAATGCATGTGTAGTACATGCACATGTGTTTGTTCAAAGCTCTCTCATTTTACGTCCAATTTTTGATCTCTTTATGTTATTTGAATTGTATGAATGGTATAGCATAAGGGTTCTACTACTACTTTTAATTTTAAATTTTTGGCCGTAGGACTACGTCTGTGATTTCTATATGGGGGTACACTTTGTGAAAACCGAAAATGGAAAATGTAACAAAATTATGAAAGATTTCGAACGTTAATAACGCAGCTCCCCCTGGACCAATTTCAATAATTTTATGACCAATCGAACAGAAATATTTCTTTGCATCTGTTGAATTTCAGACTGTATAATTTTTCAAAATGATACTATAAAAAATGCACGAACGTGCAACTGTTGATATGATAGTTAAAATTATCACCGATTGCCTGCGAAAATCGATTTTCCGAACACAGATTTCAAAGTTTAATTCCATCCGGTCTCACCAAACGGTATATATTCAATCACCGCGTGGTGAGTGGTGGTATTCTCCAGTACACAAAGAAAGGCTCCTCGCAAGCAGCTAGCTATCAAGGCTGCCCTCGACTGCTGATCGGATTCAGTCCAATAACCGTGTGTGGTGGTGTCCGGTCGGCTGCATCAGCAGCAGCAGCAGTGCTTTCGCGCGTGGCGTCATTGTCATTGTTCTCCAGTACACAATGAAAGGCTGCCTGCAAGCAGCGAGCTGCAGCGCACATGGGCATCAATAGAAGCAAGAAGAAGAAGCCGCCGTGCTATTGATTGGAATCAGTAGCTCTTCGTGAGTCGCTATGGGTCATCTATGCCAAGCGCGTCACCCTCAATCAAAACAACATACAACTAACCAGCCTCATCTGTGTTTAAAACTCTAATAGCTCAGCATTACTCAAACAAAACGGTTTTTTTTTCAGGACCACCATAAATATGTAAGAGTATTTTTTGGACATTTGTCAAGGTCATCAATCGGATGTCAGTTCCCATATCAAGGTAGAGCTGGAATTAGGGCGTAACAGCTTTTGTAAACAATGACTTCTTTCGATGATGCCTTGAAAGCCAAGGCTCGCCCACGCAAATAAACATCACCATCAGGTAGGGTAAGACTTCACCTACCCGACGGTAATGTTGGTTTGCATGGGCGTGTCTTGAATTCCTAAAAATCATCGAGAGAAGTCATTGTTTACTATCTCGATATGTTTAAATCTAACATAACATGTACAAAGTCGGTCGCGGCATGAAAGTGGTCTGATTTTGGTCCAGAGATGATGGATTTTTTTTTCTTAATACGCCAATCGATAGGATTTTTTTCTACGAATGTTAAAATTAAGACTTAAGCATTTTTCAAAATGCCACTATTAAAAATTGCACGAATGTGCAACTGTTGCTATGATAATTAAAATTATCACCGATTGCCTGCGAAAAGCAATGCCCCTAACACAGATTTCAAAGTTTAATTCCATCTGGTCTCACCAAACGGTGTTTAATCAATCACTGTGGGGTGAGTGGTGGTATTCTCCAGTACACAAAGAAAGGCTCCTCGCAAGCAGCTAGCTGCAGCCCACATGAGCATCCATAGAAGGAGGAAGAAGCCGCACCGCTATTGATTGGAATCATTAGCTCTTCGTGAGTTGCTGTGAGCCAACTATGTCAAGCGCGTCATCCTAAAGAGTATAAACAGAGAGAACCTCACTCAAATTCCTATTCCTACACAAAATACAAGCTCCTTCTGAAACTAACAAATAAATTTATTATATAAGACCACGTAGCCCTACGTCACCATTGCATACAACCCCATAGGGCTGTATTTTCTAGTTTTTTTTTTCAATTTAATTTTAGGGTATATTTGTCATATCCCACTTAGGCTGATGTAAATTGTATTTCAATTTTATGATATTCGGTATGCGAGAATTACCCGCCAAGTTTTAAAAACTTTATAAACTACTGTTCATCGGTAAAAAGATCTGTATCTCGTTAACAGCTTTGCCAAACACAGTAAATTTCAAGCTGCTCAGGATCTCGAGATATTATATATGCGAAGACTTCACGTATATCCTAGCGCTGCATAGTTAGAAAATTCTGAAATACTGCCCACCAGACAAAAAGTCTTCACCCCCTGAACAAGTTTGCCGAAGACAGTAACTTTCTATCTGCTCAGGATCTCTAGCTATTGTATATGCAATTGCACGTATATTCTAGCGCCACGTAGTGACAATTTTCAGAACTACTTCACCAACGAAAAGATATTGACGTCCTGAAAAACTTTGCCGAATACAGTAACTTTTTATCTGGAAAGGATCTAGATATATTTTATATTTGCGAGAATTTTACATGTATACTAGCGCCGTGAAGTGAGAATACTCTGAACTACTGTCCACTAACGAAAAGGCCTTGACCTTGAACAACTTTGCCGAAGACAGTAACTTTCTATCTGGTCAGGATCTCGAGATATATCACTTGTGATAATTTCACATGTATTCTAGCGTTACGTAGTGAGAAAATTCTGAACTACTCTCCATCAGCAAAAGGTTATAATCTCTAGAACAACTTTGCCTAAGACAGTAACTTTCTATCTGGTCAGGATCTCGAGATTTTCCATGTTTTAACCAATTAAGTCAAATCCCACGTAGTATTTTTTAACTGTGATAAAAGTTTAGCTTGTTTAGTTAACAACAAGTTTTTTTTAAGGAATACCCGTTGGTTTCATATCGATTGGTAGCTCGACTGCAAAATGGCAATGGAAAACTCACACTGTTGTACAAAGTACAACGCGCGAGTACTCGTGTTACAAAAGTTGGCGTGAGTAACGGAGGGTTAAGGTAGTAAACGTTGAAAACGAAAAAATCCGGACACGAAAACATTGTTGGGGCTTAGAAAGCGTTTTATTTGACATAGGTTCAATGTAACAGCTAAATATTAATGGGTATTAAGCTTCAGTAATAATAGGTATCATCTTTTGCACTATACCTGTTCCCACTTGTTTGGCTGCCAAATTCCATTTTCGCTTGAAATCCTTCACGTCAATTGCAGTTCCAGACTTTTGCTTCAGTATGTGCTTCACAATAGACCAGTATTCCTCAATTGGCCTTAGCTCCGCAGTATTGGTATGATTCATCTCCTTTGGAACCACTGTGACGCCATTTTCACTGTACCACTGTTTGCTTTGAGTAGTGGCAGCTTTCCAAGCCTGGACGTAATAGACAATCCACCTCATGCTGCTCCAGAATAGGCAGTAGTCTCTTCCGTAGGCACTCCTCCTAGTGAATTTGCTGGTTCATGGTCCCAGAAGTAACGAAAGTTTCGCTTTCCAGCCCACACCTGTAGATTGCTTGCCAGACAAGGAACTATTTGGGGAATTGCGACTTCTTTTTGATTTTATATTCTTCCGAGGCACTCTTCCAGTCAACCGATGCATAAAATTCCTGCCCAGGAATTTGATCGAAAACCGCCTGGAGCGGATGGACCGGGATTTTCGTTTCAAGTGTGCAGGATCGTGCTTGCTCCGGTGAAGCCATGATGAACACAAATGAACTTATCAACCAATGCTTACTGTGATTGAGGGTGCATTACGGTGTAAGAGCTACCAATTTACCGGACCTTTGTGGTCGAGCGAAAGACCCAGTAGACCAATACACACTGGGGAAGAATGTTACTTTTGTTGGACAAAAATCGTTGCGCATCCTAGAGGACTATCTTTGACATCATTAGTTAAGTTACAGATCCCACCGCTCAGATGGCACTTGGACTTTATTTTGATAGAAGCATTCTAGAAAAAAAGAAATCTTTGACTAAGTTGTTTGTTTCCACTCTCTCTCTCTCTCTTCCACACCACTCATGGTCATTCCATAGACCGAAATATTAACTGATTTGATTTATTATTATTTTTTTCTTTGGTTTGTTTTCCGTCGATCTTGTTTTCCGTGCTGAGCACCAATGCTACCGACGCCAGGGAGGCAGCTTCCACGCCTGGACCCTACCTATCGATCCATCAACTCATGAACCGGGGACCAACGGCTTTACTCCCCTTTCGAAGGAAGGCGTGATCAGAGATGTTATGCCTCAGAACATCCCGGCGGCACCGACTGGGATTGAACCCAGGCCTGCTGGGGTGAGAGGTAATCACGCTTACCACTACACCACCGGCGCCGCTAACTGATTTGATTTAGTCAGGAAAATCTTAATAGAGGAGCCGGTACAAACTTCCCGAGGAACTTCCAGGAAAGATTGAGGATAGTTCCGGGAAAAGTTGAAAGCAGTTTTTGGAGGAACCCTGAAATAAAATTCCGTAGATAGCAGAAGATACTTCCAATGGAAGCCAGAAGGACGGCTGATGGAAACTTCCGAAAATTTTTTTAGAAACTTCCCGGGAAAGTTAAAAAAGTATGAGGTTGTATCCAAGACTCGACCGTAGATTTGACGTAGGATTACGTCTTCTTCTTTCCTTTATTTAACGTCGGTCTCTGTTTCGCAATCTAGTGCCAATCACCGACGGACATCGATTGTCATCCATTGACGGCAATCGAATGTGCAGGAAGGCAGCTTCCACATCTGCGTAGGATATCGCACCCATTCAACCACACATACATGGGGCGGGACCAACGGCTTTACTTCCTTTCCGAAGGAAGACGTGGCCAGAGATTTTTATGCCTCAGAAAAATCCCACCGACCTTGGCTGGGATTGAAGCCAGACCCATTGGAGTGAGAAAGCAGTCACGCTTACCACTACACCACCGGTGTCGGCAAACGAATGGAAAATCAGGATTACGTGCTCGGTATCAATATTTGGTGACTATGTTAGGGAAAACACTATTTGCAGGAAATCGGTGATAATTTGGATCACCATTGCAACAGTTGGACATTTGTGTTATTTTCAATAGTGACCTGTTGAAAATTGATAAAGTACTCGTTTTAGCAGCTTTACAGTAAGATTACCAATCGATTGGCTTGTTTAGAATTAAAATCCATCCGATATTGACAGAGTTATAAGTGGTCAAAACCTGACCACTTTTCGTAACGCGGTCGATTTTGGTTTTTTTTTTTTGTTAATTGCACCCCCAATATGTTGCCGAAAGACGTAATCCTACGTCAAAAAGTTTTCCGAAGAATTTTCCGGGAAAAGATGGTAGACATTATCGTGTTAGGTCGGTAAAAGATTCCGGGATCAGTCGAAACTGGATGATACTTTTGGGGTAAGTAGAAAGCTACTTTCAGAAGAAGTCAGATCAACTTTACCAGGGAAACCTGGAGAAACATCCAGAAAAAAAAACTACAAAGGACAGCTCTCTGGGGCCGTACGCAATGGTGACGTAGGACTACGTAGTCTTATATAAAAAGTCTTATTTGTTAACTGCAGCAGGAGTTTGTGTCTTGTGCAAGGGGTTAGTCACTCTTCACAGTGTGCCAAAAACAAACTTGGGCACACCCGGGTGCAGTAATAGGCGCTGTTTGGCACCCATGCACACTGTAAATTTGAGTCATAACAGAGACGAAATATAGCTCAATCAAACGTACTTTTCGTTGAGCAACGAACTTTTCAGTCTCAGAGCACTTAATTTTACATTACATGTTTGTTTACGTCTCATATTTTATGTCAAAGACGGATTCCGTCACGTGTGAACTGTCAGTTCTACTGTGATCTTTCAAAAGTTCTTGGTAAACAAAAAAGTCAGCTGATCGCAACTGTCTCGTGGACAGCCTTATTCCATCGTCCAACATATCAAGCTGAACATTGCATTAGGTCCTATGTAACATTGATCGGTTCTCTTCGCCGACTTCCTCTTTTGTTAATAACTTTAGAACATAACCGTTTCTTGTTGTGTTTGTCATATTAGATGCTAGATAAAAGCTTCTGTTATCGATCTGTGTGTTGAAAATACTTGAATTTTCGAAGTTCTCGTTGCTCCACGCACCGTTCATCGACTTGGAGGAAGAGAAGCACAGCTTCATAATGAACGGGAATTTTGTGCATTTGTGATCGATCGCGCTGTGGTTGCACTTCATGATGGCGTTCACCGCCAGGGTTACGCTCGGGAACTCGACCAATCCAGAGGAGGAGGAACTTTCCGGTTTCAGCGGGAACATTCGCACTTGTGACGGGTGGCAGTCCTTGGTGGTGAATGAAGTCAGCAGCAGATCCTCAGAAGACATACGGGTGGGGTATTGATGAAGTGGAGAATGCGATTTTTGCTGGCCTGGGAAGCGATTGTTGTTGGACACCTTGAAGCTGATCGAATTTTGTTCTTTAATTTCTTTTATATCCGTTTTTATATATTATCTGAAAGAGCTTCGTTTTCTGAGCACAGCGATATTTTTTTCGAAGCCACACACTTTCATCTCGATTTTTAAATCAAGATTTAAAGCAAAATAATTACTTCACTGATTGACACTAAACTGACAGCTTGCTCCCAAACAAAGTGACACCGAGGGGCGCGAATAAGGTGATGTTTGCAAATGTAATCTTACTTATTTAAAATAGTTCCAGTGCACCAAAATTTATGAAACTTTGGGTTTGGGTTCCATTTTTAATGCAAATTACGAATATACATTTACCTCAATACCCTTAAAGAACCCAATTGTCCGGCAGGGTGTACGGGTGGACCTTGCTTGGAAAATGCTATTTGGATTTTGCTACCATCATTTCCATTCATTCAATGTTGTTCTAGTGCTGGATGCTGCGTTCGACTGGTTCTACTGCGATGGCGTCTCCCATCTGGACCATGGCGGTACCCAAGTAGCATTATCGAGGTTTTAAAGCATGCTACAAGTCTAAATAATGGTCGATAGAACCCTCATAAAACCAAAATTGTTACTTGGGTACCCTCTTTGGTCTTCAGGAACTTTATCCTGACAATATTTCCATACAAGCCGAACAGATTGAACAACTTATCGGTTTGGCTGTGTTATTATCGAGTCAGTAGACCATCATCACTGCACCCTGTTGCTGTGCCGGTTGAATGAAGTTGGCTGGTCCGTTTCGGGTCAGCGGTGCGTCCCTTATCAGTCCGATGTGTGTTCCGGCCGGTGATGGTTTCCATTTTTCCGACGGATGATACTCGGGCGGTGAAAAATTCGGTGCAAATCCGTTTCCTCCGCCGACTCCCAGAAGGGCTGGTTGACTAATGATTGACGTTCGTTGTGCGGGGTCGACCTTCCGCCGAAGATGGAAGGATCGTGTAGCAACGGAGCTCGTCAGTTGCAGGCAGTGTGTAGTCCCAACTGGAGTCAGTGTCGTTTTTGAAAACATTGAAAAACAAAACAAAAACAAACGCTGTAAAAATACCGGGTTGCCAAACAAGGCATTATTCACAAGCAAACAAAAGTCAGTTGAATGACTTTGGCACTGCAGGTACAGCTGCGGCACACTGAGATACACTGAGTTGTTGGCGCAAAATAAATGTTTAAAGTGACCACCCCTTGCTCTCAACCCAATTCTACGGTTACTGGTCTTATTTATTTATTTATTTTTTATTTAGGGGATTTTTAGCCGTATCCTAGTTCATCTAGTGGTGGTCCGTAAAAAATGTATTCTTGAGTAACAGGGATCTTTGACCATGCGGCAGTATTTTCCAAAGTTTAGGTGCCTATCTAGATATACTAAAGCTTGATTTAATTTCTGGACGCTAAAAAAAAATAAAAAAAATAAAAATATCCGACAGCCCTGGGTTTTTCCTAACCGTTCTCAACACCTTCAAATGCAGCTTCCGATCCTTAGTTCCACTACGACGCTTGCTATGATCATGCCGATCGATAGTGTGCCGCTCACGGAAACGTTTGAGAACACTGCACACGGTCGATTTAGCCAATTTCAACGACTTCGCGAGGGTTGAACCTGACCACGTTGGATTTTCCAAGTGGGTGTCCAAAATTAATGTTCGGTTCACGGCTTCCATCAAGTATAACATGTTTTAAACAAAATGAATCGTGATGAGCTTTACAGCCCAGAAAGAGGAAACATTTCAAAACAAACTGCTGTCAAAACATTCCAGATCCAACTACTAGAAGCACTGCAGTAAAATAAACAGTGCGTCCAGATATTAAATGATTCAAGCTTTACTAGCTCAGCCCAGCGATTTCCCATGTATCCTGAATTTTTGACACAGACAAATTTGGGACTCTATGTTATATCAAATGCAAACTGCTACTTAAATGATGATGATTATCAAAGTTAGCATACAAGTAGGCTGACTGCTGCTCACCAGCAAATCATTTTCATAGCCTACCTGTTTAATGTGAATGTGGAATGTGAAACGTATTTCTGCTTCTTTATTTCGGGATCCACTCCATGCTTGTGTTCAAAATTGTTTTCAAAGCTCTTTTCAAAAAAGTGCTCATTAGAAACCTTTGATTTTCTCACTCACAACCTTGAGAACCTGGTGCCAGTTCTAACATTAAACGAACTTCCTTTTTCCGTAAATTGATCCACTCAAATTTGTCCCCTAAGGACTAAGGTCAAACATGTGTCGGCAATTGTTGCCGGCCGGACCAATTGTCTCTGCAATTACACCGCATGATGTCAAAAGTAAAACTGCATCCATAGGTAGCCAATGTCCATCGCCATTCCAGCCGCACTGGCATGCATTAAATGCATCCAACAACGTCCATCACGCACGCACGCACGCCAAGCGCGTAAAAAGTGCATAGTCTTTTGCTACATTATTGCCAGCAGTTATGCAAATTATTCAAGGCGTCCCATGCACATTTTTTTGCTTACCTGCTCACTGCAGCGACGGTAGTTACCTCAGCAGGAATGCTAATTGGTCTTGGTAGCACTTATCTTTATTATTGTTATTTTCGGTCATGATTTTCGCCCATTTGGGTTCAGCTTCTCGTGTGCAAGCCATTCCGGTGGAAAAATCTCCGAGTAGAATCTTGTTAACATTCCTTCGCACGAGTTCTTCCGTGTGAGCTACGAAATGAGCTCTATTAATGTATCCAAACATTTATCAATTAAGAGCCAACGAACTCGCCGAAGTCACGAACTGGCATCATTTATCGTTCACCGTCGTAATCGAAACATGTCATTTGCACCTCCCCAAAACAGCACCAAACTGCTCCGTGGTTCGACTACACTGGCATTACTTCGCTTTAATCAACGGTTTACAAGAATGGATAAACGCTGACATTGATATCATAATACGCACTTGGTCCGGCGGCCGGTTGGCAAGCAGTCTCACACCAATCGACAAAGTCAACGATCACGATCACGAGCCGGAGGACGGAAGCTATATAGACTTTGCCATGAATTAACAGTTCAACGGCTGCTGATGAGTTTCGAGTTAAACCTAGTCATATCTCTTTGGCAGTGCGTCAGTGTGTGATGGCTACGGGTTAGCGATGATTGATTTTGGACGCTCGAGAAAACCTGAACTGAGGATTAGGACTACCGAGCTTGGGGCGCGTTTTGTGGTAACATGTCATTACATCACTCCCAAAAATGGTCCCTCCCGGTTCGTTCCACACTCTTTCTCATTGTGAATGCTGCTACTATATACTACTACTAGGCTTGGTAGTATTTAGCAACGGTAAGCAGAACAGTGGGTTACCTGTTTCGGGTGGAGACTGGTTTCTTTCTCGGACTAAACCAAACAAAGTTGGGAAACGTTGTAAACGCGTGGCTTACGCGTTTCGGAATGATTTCGTTTTCTTCTTTACCCGAACGATTGACACTTAGATAAACGGAACGTGTACATTTGCTAGTCACGACTTTGGTAGATATTTGTTTGATTTTTTTTTCGAAATCCGACCTGCAGTTGCACGCAGTGTGAACGATTATGCAAAACCTTTCCCGTCATCACACTCAATCCAACCCTGCAAATGCATCTGTCAAAACATAATCCAAGAAATGCATTCGAACAATGATTTGCAGATAGTGTCCCGACAGCCCGGAAATCAAAACAGAAAATGACAAATTGATTGATCACCTTGTGCCGTGTGCGCTTCTGTTACAGAGAATATGAAATATACCCACAAGTAACCGTCAGAGGATGATAAATCACGAGAGGTCAACTAGCGCACTCAGACGGCGGACGTTCTAAAGACGAGAAATTCCTCATTTACTTCGCTACACCTACCAGCAACTCACATCCAATCGCCACCAGGAAAGGTAGGCCCGGCAAGAACGTTGACGGATTCCATTTGTGAAGTCGAACGTGTTTGGCGCTGAGCTTCTTCAGCGGCTCAAGAAAACAGAGATTTTCTCTTCGGCAGTGAAAGATTTATATTTCTTCCACTTCACTCCGCATCCATGCAGAAATGACGACGACGATGATGATGATGATGAAGTCGGCGTCCGACCGGTCCTATACCATTCAAAGCATTTTTTCTTTGTTGAAAGAATTGAAGTGTTTGAAAAGCGATATTTTCTCACCCATCAAAATGAACATTTATGGCAGTTTTTCGGCGTTTCTGCCCCCGGTGATGATTGATGGTTTGTAGCGATGTTTGGCTGTCAGTTGGAGCATAAATAGCATGAAAGGATACACGCCGTCATTTGCCGCTTCGGAGCGCTGTGCGCTTCCATATGTCCACACAAAGTCCAAACTGATGACACTAGAGTTCAACAGCCGTGAGGGCGTTTTAGATTTAGATCAAACAAAATGCTAACGTATGCGAAAGTTAGTTTAAACAGCAATAGATTCCAATCGTTTATTGCTACTGAGGTAGCACCCTACTACCCTTATTGGCAATTATTATCAGTGTGAGTGCAAGATTTGAATTCTTTAGGTGTCGTTAACATTTCTGCCATACCACAATACAAGAGCAAATTTTCATTACGTTGAAAGTAACAAAGACAAACAAAGTCGAGCTATCAGTGTCAATCGATGCACCTGCTATTACACTATATACTGTCCGAATATAGGATCACATACCATTTTTAAATTTATTTTTCCAGTAAAATTCCTTTTTGACGTAATTACCTTTCGATCAAAATAGTTTTCGATGTTACTTAAGTCACCCGATTTCTATGGAGATGCCGTTTGCCTTAAGTAACGCTGAGAAACCCGTGAAAAGTGTACGTTCGTCGTTTCGCTTTCTCATTATTAAAGTGAATAAGTCGAACTGTTTGTTACTAAGATGATTTCGGTGATCCTAAAATGATGAATGGGCTGCACGTAAGGAGACGTAATTGATAATTCTCCCGAATATCCTGGTAAATACACTTTGACTTAAGTAACAATAGGGGCCACCAAACGACGTATAATAACTTTTACCTAAAAATTCAGTATTTTTTAGCATGAAAGCTAGCGATTTGCATTTGTATGATTAAAACCCTGCTAAATATGTTAAACATTGCTATCACTATGAGATTAAATGTGTTTAATTGGAATTAGGAATAACTTTTCGGTCATACTTTATTTTTCTCGGATTGGTGCGCATGTTACTTACGACATAATGAAAATTTGCTCTTGAATACATTGTTTAAAGGTGATTCTCGGTGAGGTTGAAAATGACCGTCATTATGGCTGATATGCCCTATCACTTCAAGTTTTCTCGATCAGAAATCTCGAACAGTGTTGGGACATTGCTGATGAAATTGAAACTCCCTCTGTTCTGCACACTGGATGTTTACGCCAGCTTTCAACTGTTCATTGAGCACTTTCACAGTTGTTGATAGCTTGTTAAACCTGACACATTTTGACGAAGACTACGTCTCACGGGAAGGTACGGGGTGGAAGGTGGCGGAAGCTGGCGGCTAATCATTGCAATTGTCACGAAAAGGTGTTAGGTTTTGAACGCTTATAACTCTGTCGTTTATAGATGAAGTTAAAATCCAAATAAAACAATCGATAGGAAATAACTCAACGAATCTGCTGGAATAAATACTTTTGCAATATACTAAAAAGCTTTCGAAAAAATGTACAAATACAGCCATTCCATAGCAAAACGGAAAAGCGGTTCTTATAATTTCGTAAAAGATATTAGTTTTGATCCTTATCGCAAAATATTTTGTCATTAGGGTGACCATTAGGGTTACTGAGTATTGTTCTCAAAGTTCTGTGCAAAGTTATCTTGAATCGGATACAGGAGCAGATTGACGCGGCTCTCCGGTGGCAGCAGGCAGGATTCCGTGCCGAAAGATCTTGTGTGGACCACATTGTCACGCTCCGCATCATCCTGGAGCAGGTCAATGAATTCCAAGAGTCCATTTATTTGATATTCATTGACTAAGAAAAACCTTTCGACCGACTTGAATCACGAGAATCTGCGGAGTACCCTGAGACGCAAGGGAGTCCCGGATAAAATCGTCAACTTTATCGAAGCGCAGTATCAGGCTTTCACGTGCAGAGTTCTGCTTAACGGAGCCTTGTCTGAACCTATCCGGGTAGTCGCTAGTGTGCTAGCAAAATAGTTTTGGAGAGCGTTTATTCAACTTTTTCACAATCATTATTCAATTTGTCAGTCGCACTGAAAAACAGCAGCCAATAATCGCTAATACCTCTTCCATGTAAATATTAATCCAACTTTCAACTTGTGGATGCAAAACAAAGCTAATAAAGTGAATATATTACTCATAACCAACCATAGGCATAGCCAGAGGGAGCAGGGGGGCAACTGCCCCCTAAACTCAGCAACACAAAGGCTTTCGGTAAAATGGCATTCGGCCAAATTTTAACAGCAGGATATAAGCGTTTATAGATATGCAATGAGATCTTGTCCCAACAGCCATAAGTAGCTGACTAAGTTCGCCGGATTTGCTTGTATAGAGGTTGAGTAAAGGTTTTCTCATATCATAGAACTTTTGAATACAGCTTGAGGCTGTATAAATGAAATGAGTAAAGCGTTTACATTATGAAAATTGTTAGCTGGGTGACCATTTAAAAAATTCATATTTTTTGAACCACTAGACCGATTTCAAAGGTCTAAATATCAAATTAGAGTTAATTAAAATCATGATAATTATTAAAATTATCAAAATTATCAAGTTTTGGGGTTTTGCTCAATACTCCTATGCTAGTAGTCTACCATGCGTCTCCTTTGATTTATAGTGACTTGAAGATGGTCACATTATCTACATATACTTATTTCAATTATGGAGTCGCTATTTTTATAAGTTGTGTAAAAAAGCTTAAACAAGCGGTGCCGATGGTGTAGTGTTAGACTTGATTGCCTCTCACCTCAAAAGTACTGGGTTCAATCCCAGTCGGTGCCACCGGGATTTTCCGAGGCATAAAATCTCTGATCACGGAAGGTAAAGCCGTTGGTCCTCGGTCCATAAGTTGATGGGTCGATAGGTAGGGTCCATGTGTGAAAGCTGTCTCCCTTGCGTCGATAGCATTGGTACGGAAAACATGATCGAAGGAAAAACAAATCATTGGAAATAATGATGATTGTTTTCCTTGATTTGTTTTCCGTCGATCTTGTTTTCCGTGCTGAGCAACAATTCTACCAACGCCAGGGAGGCAGCTCCCACACTTGGACCCTACCTATCGACCCATCAACTCATGAACCGGGGACCAACAAAATAATGATGATGATCTCATCAATTACTTCTGCAAAAATAATTTAATGCATTTCACTAAATTAAACCAGGTTTCCACAAGATAAGCTGATTCCATGTACATTTACAGCCATTCCATAGCAAAACGATAGGATTTCCTAAACATTGGAAATTTTGTTCCTTATCACAAAATCACAATACACCTATGCAAATAGACTATGTCGCATAGGAGTATTGAGCGAAAACCCAAAACTTGATAGCTTCATAAAAACATAACTCATAAACGAATAAAATATCGTTAATTTTTTGATATGTTGCGTAAAGAAGCCTAAATTTACCAGGAAAAATATAAAAACACATGGCGCGAGTTAACGACCCAGCTACCTGGACTTGTACAAATTCCATCGACGGTGTCAGCAACTTCTATCAACACGGCAACAGCAGCATGGCATCGATCAGCAGAATTCGTCAACCAAGCAGCAGCGGTATCGAGGACAATCGTTGGACTTAGTACCCATCGCGCGAGGTGCTGAGAGTACAGAGAAGGTGAACTGTAGCATAATTCAATTATAATAAATCAGTCGTAGTTCAGTAGTGTAGCGGTTGAGTTGTCTATTGCATTTAAAAAAAAAAACCAGGTCGGTGGTTTTCTACCTCGCGGTCTGTCCTCAAACCATGACAACTGGGCTGCTTCCGCACACTTGTTATAAAAAAATGTTGTTCGCATCTTGACTTTCCTCCATGCGCCGTTCAAGAGCCACACATGGCTAGTTTTGACTTAGGACTACGTCTTTGATTTCTATATGGGGGTACACTTTGTGAAAACCGAAAATGGAACATGTAACAAATTAAGAAAGATTTTGAACGTTAATAACTCAGCTGCCCCTGGTTCAATTTCTATAATTTTATCACCAATCGATCAGAAATACGGTCACGCATAGATAACAATGCTTCTGAATGTTGATTTTCAACAAGAAACTATTGAAAAACTGGTACATGTCCAGCATTGTCCAAAATTATTTTAATTAACTAACAAATCCACCAATTATCTACATGCATATGCTGCTTCCCCAGCACAGTCGTCAGAGAGTAAAGGGTGATACGGTCAAAATTTGGTCTTGACGTATTTCTTTCAATTTTGCATTTAAAAAACCTGAACACCCCTCATTTTGAAGGTGTGTGTGTGTAGAATGTTGCTCCAATTTTGATTTTGGAATTCACTCTTCAGTTGTCAAAATGCCGTCCAAGCAAGAAGAGCAGCGTATCAAAATTTAGCTCGCGCATCGCGAAAATCCGAGCTACTCGCACGCAAAGTTGGCAAAATCGCTAAAAGTTGCCAAATCAACCGTTACAAATGTAATTAAAGTGTTTGGGGAACGTTTGTCGACAGCCAGGAAGTCTGGATCGGGGGGAAATCGAAAACCGGAAGCCGCTGAGACGACAAAGAGAGTTGCCGGTAGTTTCAAGCGAAACCCTAACCTCTCTCTCCGAGATGCCGCAAATAAGCTGGGTGTATCGTCTACAACCGTGCATCGAGCCAAAAAACGAGCCGGACTATCGACTTACAAGAAGGTAGTGACTCCAAATCGCGATGATAAACAAAATACGACGGCCAAAGCGCGATCCCGGAGGCTGTACACGACGATGCTGACGAAGTTTGACTGCGTGGTAATGGACGACGAAACCTACGTCAAAGCCGACTACAAGCAGCTTCCGGGACAGGAGTTTTATACGGCAAAAGGAAGGGGAAAGGTAGCAGATGTTTTCAAGCACATGAAACTGTCAAAGTTCGCAAAGAAATATCTGGTTTGGCAAGCCATCTGTACCTGTGGCTTGAAAAGCAGCATTTTCATAGCTTCCGGGACTGTCAACCAAGAAATTTACGTGAAAGAGTGTTTGAATAAACGTCTGCTGCCTTTCCTGAAGAAACACGGTTGTTCCGTACTGTTTTGGCCGGATTTGGCATCTTGCCATTACGGTAAAAAGGCCATGGAGTGGTACGCCGCCAACAACGTGCAGGTGGTTCCCAAGGACAAGAACCCTCCCAACACGCCAGAGCTCCGCCCAATTGAGAAATACTGGGCTATTGTCAAGCGGAACCTAAAGAAGACCAAAAAAACTGCTAAGAGCGAGCAGTAGTTCAAGGCAAACTGGCTTTCTGCGGTGAAGAAGGTGGACAAGGTGGCTGTACAAAATCTGATGGCAGGGGTCAAGCGTAAGGCCCGGCAATTCGGATTTGGAAAAGCGGAAGCCTAACTGAATATTTTTCCTGAATTTTATACTAATTGAACTTGAAAAAGAAATTTAATTTGATTTTTTAAATAAACGATTTCACCGATTTACACGCGTTTTCCCTTGACCAAATTTTGACCGTATCACCCTTTAGTAAGTAGACGAAACAAGTCGAAGTGGCATTCGCCTCCGATCCTCGGGCGCGTGCGAATAGGGAGGATGGAATTTATTTATTTATTTATTTATTTATTTATTTATTTATTTATTTATTTATTTATTTCGTCAAGCAAAGTAGACTACATACAATAGTTACAATGTCATATTTTGCACACTCATCGCCATATTTAGATCCAAACGCAAATTCTTCGAGATAACCACCATCCGTCGTCTGGCTTGCCTTGGCGGTGTCTGACGTATCTCCGGTCTGATTTACGAGGTGTGCTGAAGGTGTTCCTGAAAAACGATATCCGTGATGCTGCCACCTACACCATGGATATCATCTACGTTTTGAAGTGCACTCTGTTTGGTTTCGGAGGTTAAACCATCACCAACTTTGGCAACAAAACGGCTCTTTTCAGGGCCACCAAGCTTATTACAGTAAAGAGTAGGACTAGAATTCATCTACCTGTTTGTCCATATTCAGAACCAACGACCACACAAAATGCTCATGTAATCAAACTGGAAGCAGGGGTACAAATCATTTTGATCAACCTTGATCAACTTTGAATCGCCACGGCCGGATATTTTCGATGGAAGAAGCAACAATCTAGCATCTAATTCGACGAAGACGACAGGAAACATTTGTGAAGCCAAGTTATTTACGAAAGAGAGTTTCGGTGAAGAGAATCGATCAATGTAGATAGGACCTATTGAAAAGTGACACGAGATTGGTTTTCCGTACTGAGCTCCAATGCTACCGACGCCAGGGAGGCAGCTCCCACACCTGGACCCTACCAATAAACCCATCAACTCAACCGGGGACCAACGGCTTTACTTCCCATCCGAAGGAAGGCGTGATCAGAGATGTTATGCCTTAGAACATGCCGGTGGCGCCGACTGAGATTGGACCCAGGCCTGCTGGGGTGAAAAGTAATCACGCTAACCACTGGCGCTGATATCTTTCAAGGTGATATCACGGCGAATGAGAACGACCCAAATTTGAGTTTAATTATCTCAGAAATAAGAAATAAAGTGCAGGAACTCAGCGATGAGTAAATTTGCCTCATGTTTTCCCAGGTTTTCCCAGGATTTTTCAGGGAAAAATTTCCGAATTTGAGAAGTAAATGTTGGATTCACTCAGTCTATTGGTACTACTCCGAGACTGAATAAAATTTTCGTCAATTTCCTCATTTTATGGTAAATTTTTAGGTTTTCCACAGGAAACCATGAGACAAATTTACTCATCGCTGAGTTCCTGCACTTTTGGCGATTATGAGTGAACTAAACTCAAATTTGGGTTGTTATCGTTCGCCGTGTACGCAAAAGGAAACGAGCCAGTGTCGCGACTTGATAGCAAACTACTAATAATGGGAGGAGTCTTTGTAGCTTTTATACCACTTGGTTGCACATCATTCGGCTTTAACCTGAAAAGATACAAACGAGCGCTGCTGTATGGCATTGTGTATATAGTAGTTGTAGTTGTAAATAGTAGTTATAAGTAGTTTCCTTTTTCAATTTAAAACAAACCAATCCCACCAAGGTGGTCAGTCTCTAAAACAGGCCTGATGGGACTAGGAACTGTAATTAATAATTAAAATGTCAAATGTACTAAAGTTGAAAAGACGCATCTGTGTCACTTGAAAATTCATACATGTAAACCACACAAACACAAGAAATAAAGATCATTTAAAGTAAAAAAAAAATGGCATTAGCTCATTTTCGCTTCGGACGGCGTGGTGAACAGCAATAGCAGCAGTAGGAAGGCGGTGGCTAGTCCACACCTTCACACCTAACAAGAAACAATTGACTGGTCGTGGCAAAGGAGAAAAAGGTCTGGCAAAAGAGGAGCCAAGCGTCATCGCAAAGTTCTTCGAGATAACCGCTATCGGTCGTCTGGCTCGCCGTGGTGGTGTCAAACGTATTTCCGGTCTGATCTACGACGTGTGCTGAAGGTGTTCCTGGAAAATGAGGTCCGTGATGCTGTCACCTACACTAAACACGCCAAGCGTAAGTGGCGATGGATGTCCTCTTCAATAAAACGGCCCTTTTCAGGGCCATCAAGTTTACATCAGTAAAGAGTTGGAATAGAATTTATCTGTGCTTGTTTGTTCAAATTCAGAACCACAAGCCCCCAACGACCACACAAATGCTCTCCAGGGTTGTAATCTTGTAACCAAACTTCTCTTTGAAAAAAATTACTACACATTTGGTACGCCTACAATTCAAAAACGGAAAGAGTTGAGATAATAGATAATTGATCAATTAAAAGAACTAAATGCCCTTCACATTTATTCCGTCCACTAGCGGTCCTACGTCAAGCTTCCGTTCGTGCCCCTAGGCACAGACCCTTCTACTTTTTTGTATCGTTTAATAGAGAAGGTGAAGTGTACAGTTTGTTAGTTTTATGCAATAAATGTAGTTTGTGAAGTGTTTTGTTGAAAAGAGTGTTTTTAATTAAGTGACGAGTGTAGTGATTATAAGGAAGAATTTCCTACCAAAAACCTATGGGTTACCACCATTAACCCATTCAAAGAAGCCGAGTGTTGAGGATCAACCCAACCGAAGGAAACAATTATCAAGTTCTCCAACATTTATCATTATATTTTTCCTAAAAAGTATTTTGATCTTTGAGAATTCCCATAATTTCAGTTTGGGTCTTACTAGTCCTTTTGAGAATCAGGTTGCGCGGGATTATCTCACTATTTTCTCTCGGGAAAATATTTTTACTATAACTAAAAAGCAGAAGGGTCTGTGCCTAGGGGCACGAATGGAAGCTTGACGTAGGACCGCTAGTGAACGGAACAAATATGTTGAGCATTTTGTTGATTGATTTCTTTTAGTTTGAAGATTTTCAGCCGCAGGCTGGTTCATCTCCGGGAGCCCCAGAAGGGGGCTTCCCTAGTTACATAGTTGAGAGTTTGGATAACCTAGAAGGGGTTCTCCTAGAGGTGGGTGGGGCTCCAGAAGGGAGTCCCCTTAGTACAGAGTGTTTTTTAGCAGAGTTAATTATAGTTCCTGTTATGGTTCCTAGCGTTGTTGGCGGATCATGGTGTGAATGGCGGCCGAAGTAACACCAATTCATATAATTATGTTGAGTAAACTTCTTTACAACCAAATCGAGTCATATAAAGGTTATATAAACTGATATAGAACATGTGTGTTGCTCGGGGGTGATCATTGTTGAAGGCAGTCAGGTAATCGTTATGTGATATCCAGGCTTATTCCAGTAGCGTCCATATTCGAGGCGTAGTCATTTTGATTATATTTTATAGAACAGTCCAGCATCTTTTAGGAAAACTATTAGGGCTGCTTCCATGGACTCGTGTTCGGTACTCCATAGAATAGCCGGATGTTATGGAAGCAGGGACAATTAACAATCAGGTGTTCGACTGTCATAATCGTGTTGCAGGAGTCGCAAATCTTCCGAAAAGAGGTAGCACTACCCATGTTGTGGGTCACTCGGGTGTGTCCGGATCGAAGCTGGGATAAGACCTGTTGTTCCCATTGGCTCGTAGTATCAATCTATTCGAAAGTGTTGCCCTTTATTTTTATATGGTGAGCATTCAGTTCCTTTAATTGATCGATAATATATTATCTGACGCTTTCCGTTTTTGAATAGTTGGCCCTGTTGGTCAGTTGTATTTCAAATGGTGACCCTGAGAAGTGCCGTTATTGTTTTGTTCTGGGGTCATTTTGATGAAAAAATAGTGATTATTGATACCTGTAATTTTAAAAGTTTGTTTGTGACATTAATTTCTCAATGATGATATTACTACTTACCTATTTCAGTAAGTATAGGCCGTATAAGATCTGGAATATGTAGCGCACAGTCTGTGAGTGGTCAGAACAAACGTGTTTGCTCTTAGTTCTTTTAATTATTCAAAAAACTATTATCTTAACTTCTTCTGTATTTGAATTGTCGGCCCTGAAAAGGGCCGTTTGTTTGTTGGTTGTTGGTCCTGAAAAAGCAAATCCACTCGCCTGGACCTGGTACATAGATGACATTGCTTCACGACGCCGATGATGGTGGCACTGTAACGCGCAATGCACTTAACGATGATGATCCACAGCGGTGGATCTCATGACACATATGTGGCCGATCAGAAGTGATGCAACGTTTGTACTACGGGCTGGAGCGTTCCTGGTTGCAAGTAATGGGCAGCATTCACACCAGACCAAGACGTGCTCCGGTCAGCATTAAATTGGATTGTTGTGAATGAACAACAAGCGCTACTTGGCTTTTTCACACTAGTGGAAGTAGATGCCGACTGGATGACGGTGGCCCAGTAATTCGTCGTAGTCTGCGTATTGGTGCAATACGTGCTGTTCCACTCATACGTCGTGTCTGACGCTTATCCGTCCGTTGACGGAGATGACTAAGAAAACGATTTGGCAAGCGTTTTTATTACCGCTGCTTTTCTCCTCCCTTCCTTTGATTGGTGAAATGGTGAGCGGTCAACCGAGCATTGAGTTCGCTCATGTGAGCATGCACAATGTGTCGTGTGTTCGATCGTGTGTTGCGCTCTATCGTTACGTCCGAGTTGGGGATTTTTCGTTACATGTCTGAATTTTTTTTATGTGACCCCCAGTATAGAAATTAAAGACGTAGTTCTACGTCAATAGTTTCATAATATGAACACTCAAGGTGATGATGGAATTTTCTATATCCTCATCAAAAAACTCCCAGAGAGTACCTTGTCTTTCTTGGGAAAATTATTATCTGATGTTTCCACTTGGCATACTTTCCTGATAAATGTTTCCAAAAGTTGTTCCAACTTTGACGTCGAATAAAAATCCAGCTGAAGATTCTAGCTACCGCCCAATAAGTTTGCTTTCTTCAATAAGCAAAATTTTTTTTAAATATTTTTGAATAGAATGATGCATCATATCAATAGAAACTCGATTTTTTCAGATGAGCACTTTGGATTTCGCCATGGGCATTCAACTACTCATCAACTCTTAAGAGTTATCAATTTAATTCGTTCAAACAAATCTAAAGGCTGCTCAACTGGAGATGCTCTTCTAGACATAGAAAAAGCATACGACAGTGCTTGGCATGAAAGTTTGATTGCCAAATTGAAAAAGTTTAATTTCCCACTCTGAATTATGAAATTAGTTCATAATTATTTAAGTGACAGAATTCTGCAGGTAAATTATCAAAATTCCAAATCTGAACGACTACCTGTTAGAGCTGGAGTTCCTCAGGGGAGGATTCTTGGGCCCATGTTGTACAACATTTTCACTTCGAACTTCCCTAATTTGCCTCAGGATTGCCACAAATCTTTGTTCGTCGATGACACAGGCATGCATATGATTTGGATTTCAGCACAACTTAAGATCTAAATTGTGCTTAGTAATAAAATAATGTTTAGTTTAAAGCTAATTAATGTATAATGTACTTCTCTTTCGATGAGAAATGAAGAGTAGATGTTGCTCCAATTTGAGAACGAGCTTGAAAGTAAGGTCAACCCAAATGGGCGTTCCCTGCTCTTAATAAAAATACTAATATAGATCGAAAATGCTCATCAATATATTTTTTATTCTTTATCTTTTCAGGTACGTCCATCAACAATACTCAAACTTGTATGCCGAAATGACAACTAAAGGTGAATTAAACACACTGTTCCAGTAACTATCCTCTGAATAACATCGTCGAAAAACAATCGATGCCATGCACCATTGCTCAATCTGATGGATTATTTTTAAAAAGAGACTACATATTAATTTTCCCCCCAAAACCGGAGGCTGCAGACATCAGTCGATTAGTTTTGCTCCATTTTCCCATACGTTGGTCCTACTGCAAACCCAATCCAATCATCAGCTACACCTAATGACTCACGAACTGACTCTGAGAGTCTTGAATTGCCGAATTCTCGATCGTGCATTCCCAATCGTTTGCTTCCTTCTTTATTCATCGCATTTTTTGCAACAATATTGTGCTTCCTTAGTAGGTAACGCTGCTTTATTATGCTGCTGCAGCTCAGCAAGTAATTGCACTTTTGACGCACTTATCCTTATTCTTGGATTGCGAACGTATCATTTATTGTTATTTCCACTTAATCATCCACGACGCGGGGGGATCCAAGGTCAGTCAGTGTGGGAACCTAATGCAATTCCAAAACGACTTTGATGCGATTGGACAGAAATCACAAAAATGACAAATTGAGTTAGGCGAAGGTTCTTCCTGGTGCCAGAATGTCCAGACTTGAGACTGTTTGTTTGGGTGTGCGGTTTCGAGGAACTGTGACGGCTGATCCTTCCAGACCCATTCGAATGAGCTAGTGTGCAGTGTGCAGTAGGATGCATTGTGTGAGAACTTCAACGGGTGGAGGCAGATTGGGGGTGCAAAAAGTGCAATTTAGCGATTAACGGTCTTCAAGGATGACTTGGTACAATCACCGCGCGGATTGAGCTGACTAATTGCGATTGTGAATGATGGATTATTGTTATTTTTCCGTTTCAATTTGAATAGATTGACTTGGTTGCAACTGCGATCTAACCGTTGCGGATGGAATTGACAAACCATTTAGCTGAATAATACGAAGGAAGCAAGAGGTCCGATCGGCAAGTGCTCGGCGTGACTGGGCTAAAATGCATTGTTTCCAATCTGGAAATTGTTTAAATAATGTCCATGCAGCCAGTACAGTGCAATAACACATATCTGGCAAAATTATCATATGCTTACAAGGAGCAAAAACATCAGCAAAAGAATTCACAACAAACGATCAATGCGGTGTTGTCTCAATTTCTGCTTGCCAAAGAAGGGCGAAACAAGATGCAAAATTTGAATAAAATTAATTTTTATTTCATGCATGCTTCCCTTTCGGTGTGCCGCAAGCGTGAACATGATTGAAGCGTCGCACATCGTCTTCGTCGTCGTCGACGTCGTCTCAGCAACCGCTGCTGTTCGTAGGGAAGAACTAACTTGCGAAAATGAGGCAATCATCCAATGAACGAATTATATCCAGTAGGCTGCTGTTCTCCAAATCTTCCCATCGAAAGACATTTTCGTCCGTTGTTGAAACCTTAAAGAACCACCCTAATTTTCGGTGATGCGAAAAATTCCTCCGCGCATCGCACAGTTCTGAGATTGATATTCGCAGCACAAACCGCCGAGCCGAGGAAGTAGGGTAAAAATGTACTTTGGCCTAACGGCCCATTTCGGGCCTATTGAGCAGAAAACATTACATATCCAGAGCAAATATTCATTACGTCGAAAGTAACAAAGGTAAAAAAAAGTCGAGTTATCAGTGTCAATCGATGCTTCTGCTATTACACTACATACTGTCCAAATATAGGATCACATCCCATTCTTAAATTTATTTACCAGTCAAATTGCTTTTTGACGTAATCACCTTCCGATCAAAATATGTTTCGATGTTACTTTAGTTAAGTCTCCCGATTTCTATGGAGATGCCGTTTGCCTTAAGTAACAGCGCAGAGAAACCTGTGAAAAGTGTACGTTCGTCGTTTCGCTTACTCATTATTAAAGTGAATAAATCGAACTGTTTGTTGTTAAGATGATTTCGGTGGTCCTAAAATGATGAACGGGCTGCACGTAAGGAGACATGATTGATAATTCTCTAGAAAATCTTGGGAAATACACTTTGACGTAAGTAACATTAGGGGCCACCAAACGACGTATAATAACTTGTAACGCAAAAAACAGTATTTTTTAGCACGAAAGCTAGATATCTGCTTTGTATGATTAAAACCCTGCTTAATACGTTAAACATTGCTATCACTATGAGATTATATGTGTTTAATTGGAAATAGGAATAACTTTTCGGTCATCAAAACAAAACTATATTTTTCTCGGTGCGGTGCGCTCGTTTCGGCTTCGGGTGGTGAATAGGGGAACTCTGAAAAGAGTGATGAGGCTGAATTATTACCGTGAAGCATAGGAAAAGGAAAATATTTTCACCTTTCCTGATTGATTTATCAATCGCAGTGCTTGGAATCATCTTGCATAAGACCACTCCTGATGGAAATTTGCAATATGTGCAATAAAATATACATTATTTTGAGTTTTGACAGGAGAGCCGGCATATCGGAGGTGAACAGGTTGAATAAAATGGGGCCAAGGATGCTTCCTTGTGGAACCCCAGCACCTATGTTAAAAGCATCCGATGTGATGCCATTCAGAGAGACTCGGAACGTCCTTTCTGATAGATAGTTATTTATTAGCTTCACTAGGAAGATTAGAAAACCGTACTGCTACAATTTGAACACCAGGCCAACATGCCAGACATTGTCGAACGCTTTTTCAAAGTCCAACAACGCCATGGCAGATATTTTCGAAACAGACTTGTTCCGTCTGAGAATGCTTGTTACTCGAGTCAGCTGGTGGACGGTCGAACGACCTTTCCGAAAACCAAACTGTTCCTCGAGTAGCAAGTTGTTTTCTTCGGCAGATGTTAGGAGCCGTTGGTAGACTGCTCTTTCGAACAGTTTTGATAACCCTGAGCAGTGTTGGCATAATCAGAAATCAATTGATATTTTTCCGGTCTCATGGGCTCGCAATATCACGCGTGATATTGGAACAAAATATCATGCTTGATATTGATTTTACAAGCTCCTTTGATATTGCGAGACTATTCACAACGTGCAAACATCAAGCTGAGAGTTGACGCGACACAAAAATGATTCCATTCCACATCGTTTTCTTAGAAAGAGATAGCATAGTTTGTTATCTCTTTTTAGACTTCACCGATGGCAGACGCGAAGGGACTGCTACAAGCCGTTATGGAAGTTTCGGTTGCATTCGGGTGTAAAGCAAAAATCATTAAACTCAATCTCACCACAGTTTGGTGAGATTTGCCGTTGGTGAGTTTTGTTTGCTTGATATTCCGAGCTGCGATATCACAGCTTGCAAAATCAACCACAGTTATTTGCTTGTTGATTTTTGTCTACGAAAATCAAGCGTGATCTTGGGCGTCGGTGAGATTAGAATTTTTTGATATTTTCCCAACACTGACCCTGAGAGAAGGCTGATTGGTCGATAACTTGAAGGAGAGGACGGATTCTTCCCAGGTTTCCGGATGGGTATGACTTTAGCTGACTTCCAGTGCCAGATGGTTGTAGAATCTGGAGCTCAAGTGTTTGAGTTCCAGATTCAGGATGCTGTCGAAACCTGCGGCCTTCATGTTTTTATATGATTTGATATAGGCCAACAGTTCGTCAGCCGTAATCTCGGATTCCTCGGAAAAATATTGGGAATCTGATGGAGATGGATTGCGTTTTCAGCAACCTCAGCTTCGTGAGGTCTGGTGATGTTTTGTCCGAGATTATGAGAGCTGACGAATTGTTGACCTATCGCGGCAGCCTTCTCTTCAGGAGTTATCAGATGAACCACTGGGTCGCCGGGACTTTCCAGTGGGGTCAGTGGTGGGATGGGTCTTGGCTTATTTTTTAGAATTTTGGTTAGCTTCCAAAAGGGCTTTGCACAATCTGGGAGAGAGCGGATCCTGTTAGAAAAGTCCTGATTTCTGAGGTCCATCAACCTGGCTTGGATGGTTTTTGTTAGGCGATTACAGTGGGTCTTAAGGACAGGCAGACCAGAGCGTTGGTACTGCCTTCGGATGGTGTTACGGAGTCTTATAAGGTCTTTAGTAGATCTGTCAAGGTTCAGAGTATTGCTCACCTGTCTGGATACTGACACGTGTTGTTCCCTGGCCCGGGATATCACCTCCTCGATGGAATGCAGACACCGGTCAACATCTTCGGGCGTCTCCGGAAGGACACCGTAATCGACAGTGGAGTCGACACAGTGTTGGAACTGCTTCCACCTGACACGATGGTAGTTGCGTCGGGAAGCTTGGAATCGGTTGACGGATGAGCCTACATCGACCACCACCGGATAGTGGTCCGAACTCAGCTCTTGGTGGGTCACAGGTAGCGAGATGATGTCTCCCATGTTGCTGATGAATATGTCGAAGGTAGAGTGTACGCCAGACCGGCTCAACCCGGTGGGAGAACCCGGCTCTAGTATGGTGTAGCGAACCTCTTGCAGGTCGTTGTTTAGGATTGTGCCATTTTGGTTACGTCGACTGTTGCCTCAAGCCTGGTGTTTGGCGTTCAGGTCGCCCGCGATGATGTACTTTTCGCGCCGATGATGATGTACTTGAACAGCGGATGGATTTGATTTTTAGTCAGCTCATTCCTGAGCAACGCGAGTTCCTTCGTCGAGGTGAACAGTGGGGACAGTTTTTCCCGTTTCTCAACTGGATCTACATCTGCTTCTTCGGGGAGTACCGAGAACGGATTACTCTGAAGCAATCTTTCCGTGTGGTTGCTGGCACCAGCTTGCTTGCGAGGCCTTTTCGGGGCATCTTGATCAAATGCGGTTGCATCCACACTTTGGCGACCCATGACCTTTTGTTTTTTTCAACGGGTGAGTGGAGGCATTCAATTGTTGCTCCACTACCGCCGATTTAGCGACTGCCACAAGAAAGGCGAGAACTGACGACACGTTGGTAGCCAAAACGAAAACTCGCGACGGGTACCACGACCAATGACCGACCTAAAACACCGAACGACTCGAGAGAGCGAGCGAAAAGAAATCGGACTGTACAGCTTGATGGCCAAGCAGAGAATAATGAATCTACTAGTGCATATAGTCGCTATATTAATAGTCTGGCGGATAGAATTTCGATCTATCAAAAAGCGGATCCAATTCAACATATTGTAGACCAACAATTGAAAAGGTACTATCAACTTTTATAAAAAAAAACATTGATTATTCTTCCCTCGCCAATTGAACGCAAATTACATAAAGTTCAAAAAAAAAAAAATCCGACAGAATTTTCAAGTTCCATAATGTTTAAATAAAGTTGCAAAAAGTTACCAAAACTTCAGCCTTCAACGTTAAAACCCACTTTCAAGTTCCATAAAGTGCATATAAAGTTCCTACACAATTTTCTGGCTACTTTAGAAGCTATTGAAAGCACACGAGGAGCTTCAGGCTCCAAAAAGTTCCGATGCGTACTCCTAGCAACTTGAAGTTCAAAAAGAGTTCCAAAAATCATCCCTAAGCACTTCTTAGGATCTTCAGAAAAGGCTGAAAACATGACCACAATAAAGTTCCGAACAAGTTTCCAGCGGAACTTCTTAGCAACTTTAAAGGATCTTAGAAGTTCCCTGCGGAACTTTTTAGTAACTTGAACGTTTCTTAAAAGGTCCGTCATAGCCCACATAAAGCAATCCGCACAAGTCTTTATTAGTAACAAAATTTAATGTACGTAAATATGAAATGATCAGTGGCTTGAATAAATCATAATTCTTATATCTATGCAGTGCATCAATATTCTATCCAAACATATAAAAGCCACAAATGTGTTGAAACACCATGCGGGCTAACACCAATTTGAAATTCATCAAGGTGTTGTATTTCGTGTTCAAATCAGTCAGCCGGTACTGAAAACTCCAACAGCTCACTTTAATATATCTCAGATGAACGTAGTGGTTCGTGCTGGGGCTCTCACGCAGGACTGGGTTTAATTCTTCTACTACTAATGCTGATAAATCCAATACACGTTTATACCTGCCTTTGTAAATAACTTTCATAAAGACCTGACCCCTAGAATTAACTTTCATAAAAGTGCGAACTAAATATAGAATTGGTATAGAGGACAACAACTTTTTTTTAAATTTTTTTTCTAAAAGTTCCGTCAAGTTTCGCCAGAAGCTGCTTAGGATATTCTTCAATTATGGTACCGGAACTTTCAAGTTCTTATAATGACTTAAAAATGAAGCTGCTTAGACCACCATCAACCAAGGTGCTTAAGCCACAAATAGGCTTTGATTGGAACTTTTGGTTACTTGGGTATTATACCGAGGTTAGGGACATGTACATTTCAGTTCAGTTACAGTTCAGATCTGTAGGAAATCGAAAAATAAGACAATTTCCGATGAAAGTTGGCAAGTTTTTCAATCAAAAATTCGTTCATTTTTCAGATGTAAGCAAACGGTTTGGTTGACGTTTCCTCTCGTACTCGCTTGGCGCCCCCTACATTGATTGTGCATTGGAAAAGCCCATTGAAATTTGCAGGACGAACTTGGAATCAAGAAGTAGTGCTAGGTTTTTAGGTTTTATCAAATCTAACGCTAGGTACGGAAAGGTAAACAAATTAAGAAGTCATCTATGGTAAAACATTCTCTTTTATGTTAAAATCCGCTCAAAAAAGGGAAGCGAAGTGCGGGTTGTACTCAGTAGGCCCAAAATTAAATCTTAACCCTACTTTTCGGCATACCTTCCCGACTCACGCGCTCAGAGGATCTTGAAATGGGCTCATTTTGCTTGCACTTTTCAACACTTTTCCTCACGATCAGCAGCGACGAAGCTTCTACTCCATAAAGCATGCATATGAAGTCGGACAGAACGACGAGCGACTATCAGCAGCAGTAAATATTTCGGTGATGCACCACTGGGAATTTATAATACGTGTACATTATCGGAATGGACAGAGCGGAGAAAATGAAGTTTTATAATAAGTGCCCATCGGGGGGTGCAGTACACGGAAAATTTGCAGCAGACTTACGTCAATGGGGGTGAAACATTGTTCATAAATTTTATCAGAAATCGTTAATTTTGAATCTTGACAATGTTATTGGTTGCATGCTGTTCGCATCGTCGGGCCGAATGCTATATGTTTTCACATGTTTGTATTTTGTTGTTCTAAGCACATATTCTACACAGTCGTAGGATGAACCCGTACACGCTAAAGATGAAAACCCCAAATTTATAGAAACCTTCTAATTCCGGGTCAATCTCAGACAGAGTGGATGCGAATATCCTACCAAGATCACCTTCGATTACAGTGAATGACGAGCACTCGCAAAGATGATAACGGATATGATTCGGAAAAAGCCACCAAAATCCAGAAGTCGATGATCCTCATGATTACTCACTTGCGTAGTTGGAGCTGGCGATTTCCCCAGGCATGTGGATGATGTTTGAACTGATTCCTCACATAGCCTAGTTAGTAAATGTACGGTATTACCAAGCCGACGGGTTCGACTCCCGGTCCGGTCTATTTCGTGTTGGAAATATTCTCGACTTCCTTGGGAATAGAGTTTCAATTTGCTTGTCACATAAATGCATGCATTGATTGACTGTTGAAGTGCATCTAGAATACTAGAGAAGCATAAAAAGCATTGAAGAAGAAAATATTGATCGACTTACAGCTCTAATGTGGTCCGTACACGATTGCTTTTATTGACAATAATCGTATTGTCAATACATTCAATATTGACGTCAATACATCGGTATTGACAATATTTCTGTGTTCACATCATCAATATTAATGTCAATAATTCCCCTTCACTCTTATTGATACGTGTGGGGTTTGCTTAACACTTATTTTCCAATAACAAAGCAATTCAGATTAATTATTTTGCACCAATATTACGAGTGTATACATATTTTTTTAAAGCACCAATTCCCATTAACAGTGTAGCGAAATTCCGTCGAAAGCACAAAACTCCACTCAGAACATGCTTTATCATAACTGAAGATGATGTTTATGTTAAATTGAATACTTGCTGAAAGGCACACGGAGCAAAAGAGATGAATTAATTAGCGAGGGGCCCCCAAGTGGACCCCAAGACGAAGGGAACAAGGGAACAGGACAAACAGAGCGAGCAAAAGACACGACGAGACAGTAAAAGCGATCTGCTTTTATCAGATTGCCGTTTTCAGGAGTTCTGTACACTCGACCAGCATTCGGCGACTCCCTCTTGTTTTGAGTTTGTAATTCGCTAATGGGGTTTTATCATGCAAAAATGAACCGGCGGTGATTGTAAACTGAATGAAACAAAGTCGTGCGAGCCGTTTCGAGCAGGAGCGAACTGGAATGCGTAATTAGATTGGGTAAGGGTGGTGGTGCGACGACTGACTTGACTGAACTGGAGTGGACCCTTTAATGGGAATTTTGATTTGTACGCTTGGATTAATGTTGTTTTGCCGTCCGTCTGGTAGGTTTTTTTTATGGCTTTCCAAAGAACTCTGTATGGGGACTCTAATGTGTTAGTTTGGATGTTGTTCTCACGCAGCAATTATGGATTCATGAGGCGTACCTTGAAGGTGCATGGGGAGCTTAGGTTTGGTTGGGCAATTCAAAGGGATCAAAGCAAGGTATGCAAGTTTGCCGAATTGTGCAAAGTTCAAGAAAATAGCATTTCATCGATTGCGATGAAGTTATTGCGGAAAAGGTCATCGCTTGTCAGCGATTAATGCAAATATGACTAGCACATCATCAACTCGTCAATTCGTTCCAAATAAACATGTTCTCCTGAGAATTGCTGCGCTAAATGTCATTCATCTCTTCAGCTAGTCATCTTCCACGCAATTATCGATCGGCAACAGCTGCAAAATGCGAAGGTATGAACGCATCAATGAACTATTAAAGCATTACTTCTCACTTGTCGTTCCGCAGAAGTTCCATTCATAAGTTTGAACCGAGGTTGCCCGTTGCACGCATTGATGGGCGAATGTATAGGTCACGTTTTTCGAATCAACTCTTTACGGTCTGCCTTTGGCACTCGCTCTATAATTATGTCATATTTATGTCCAAACCAACTGATGATCTGCACATACCCAGTTACCGCTATTCATAGACCGCTCCACGGGATTGAAGCATCTGAAGAATCTGAAGTTGAATCTCTATTGATCAGTACTGATTGATTTGACCAAGAGGACTTAAGGTAAGTTCTTCCAGCATTCTAGGTCTGGTGCAGAGGTTCAACCAATTACATGCGGTGTGATTACAGACAATTACCTCCAACACGTTGCTCATTATCTGCCCATCACCATCGTGGAACGCTGATCACGGTTATTATCGCTATTGGCGACGGTTCATCTCTAGCTGTCACATCGCAAATCGAACGGATGACAATGATTTGCTCATTTGTCGCCGATATTGCTACCTTTCGGCGACCTTCATCTTCCAGCGCGACCAGTGCAAACACGGTTCATGTTGTCTTTCCGCACTTGGCCGGCGATGATGAGGGATCGCTTTCGTGGAGCGGCAGCTCCGGGCGGGCGCGTGTGCAATAACTGCACATATAATTGCCATCTTCACACCCTCTGCACACCTATAGGTGACGATGGCGCTTCCTACTTGTAGCAGTTATATTTACTGCTATATCACCACCAACCACCGGACGGACGAGACCGCGAAAACGACTCTCCACCACCAGGTAGTAGGGTAGGATAAAGATCTCACGATGAGCGCACTCGAAGCGGAGTGTTTTGTCGGCGACGCCTTTCGAGCACATCATACACTACAATCGATCAGCTACGGATGCTTGAGCGATCGATTGCATCTCGTGCTTTCCACCACCGCCGGCTGAGCTGTGACCGTTGATTGACGAATCGAGTGGATGGCAGTGCAGCTCGCTGCATTGGGATATGACCTTGCCCAAGGCACGATCGGTTACTGCGGGATTTGTTATGATCCCCGTGTGAGTGCTTCGACGAGAAGAAGCGCGCAAATGTTTACCCCTGCCCTGCCCGGGAGGATGAATCAGATTTATTTGGATTTGGATGGGTGGATCGATTTCTTGGGAAGTTGGTGTAGAAAAGGAACGTTGGTGATGTGCAATAGTCATCGAATGGTAGAGATTCAGTTCATCAAACAGGAGACCTTTGAAGTTCAATTCGTTAACGCAGAAGAGTTCAACATGTAACACATTTATTGTCAGAGCTGCGGACTCGGATCCTAATCTACCGACTCTGATTCAATCAAAACACAATCAAAATGTACTTCAATGAAATCCCGTTGATTAAATGTTAACACAAGTTTTAGTTTGAGTAGGGTGAATTCGCCGCTTTGGCACCCATTGAATGTTCTCGGTAACACAAATTCAGACGATAATTTCACTGTATTTTCTCACCACAACACTTCGCTGAATGTATTCAAAGGATTCCTTAAGCTTTCATAAATATATCCAATGGCACTCAAAACGACAACCATAGAATCATATGGCCTCCTTAGAATCGGTTCTGGATATTCCGGATTTTGATTCCGTATGGTCATATTTGATATAACTCATAACCATAGAACCGTTTCTGAATATTCCGGGTCATAGTTCCGTTCCACATGGTCAAATTTGATATATCTCCCCAAGTAACAATTTAACAGCCTTTTGGCTGAGAGAGAGTGAAAGATTTATTGTGGTTTTATAACGGCAATAAGCAATCTTTTTAGTTTAAATACAGCATTTTACAGTGCAAAACATTGTTGATTAGGAGTTCAGCCTTATGCTGTTTTAAAAACCTTTTAAAGTCTGACGAGAAAATCAGAAAGTGTCTAGTTTTAAAAATGAATTTAATGCAGCACTCTATCCCTTTATAAAACTGTTCAGTAAATCAATTGGTATTTGTTTTATTGATGTCACGACAAAATTCTACATAAAGGCGTTTTATTATTATAAACGCAATTATGAAACCGTTCGGTTCCAAACGGCATCAAAAAGCATATATTTACAAATAAAACTAAAAAGATGGACCCGCCTAGAAACAGAGATAAACATTATCGAGTGGGGCTTTCAAAGGCAGATTCACAAGGAAACGCCAAAGGATAATCGAGTAATAATTCTAGCAATGCTGTCGACGGAAGAGTAAAGGAATCCAATTCCAGAACTTTCTGGGAGGGCAGCTCCGACAAAATCGGTCCACAACAACAGTGCAGACTGAGAGGAGCGAAGTGAATGCGGCTTACGAAGCACTGGAAGCCGTCAAAGTAGACGCATAAAATTAATGGGAATACACAGCATATTGTCAATAGCAACCTTCTCCAGAAATAACGTTGCGATGATGATCCGAATAGCATCAGTGCCAAACTGGGACTGCGGAGAACTGCTGACAGAACTATCGAAAGATAAACAAACAAACGTCAAGTTTTTCCAGGCAACTTTGCCACCATTAATGCCATCATAAAACTAAACGGAATAGGATCAAGCAAAATGGCTTCAGATATAAACAATTCAGTCTGCAAATTATCTTCATAAAAGCCGCATTAAAATGTTTTGCATTTGTTACCGATTTCATGAAAGCAAAACAGCTTTTTCACAAATGGCTTATGTTATTATTTCATTTACTTTATTTACCACAATATGAGTTTTGATATTTTTTAGTAATTCATCCACTTTAATGATGAGGAAATTTATGAGGATTTTTGACAGATTCATTTTTGAACAATTAATTTGACAAAATTGGACGATATGTATGCATCCCTTTTTATCTTGATTGATGCTTTATTTTTAGTGCGCTTAGCAAGCGTTAAAGCGAAGACATCAAATCAAGAAGATTGGCAACTCTGCCAGAATCCAAGCGACAGATACAGCAGCACTGCGCTCGAGTGAAGGTGGAAGTAATGCATAGAAAAATAAGCAAATACACAAGCCATTCTTCTTAGGTTGTAATCTTTGCTATCCAATTCGTTCGAAGCTTTGAACTTTTCGCGGCAGATGACGCGATTGTGCCGGTCTCATAGCGGTCGTATGATAAAATGGTAGAGTTGCCAGTCTTCTTGATATGTTGTCTTCGGTTAAAGGCAAATGGCACAAGTATTGATGCCAAATGGCTTTTATTGTACTTTTGATAAATGGTTCTTTATGCATTCGTCAAATAACCTTTTTGCAGCAAGTCATTCTTGAAATGTCTCGATAATGCAGTCTTTAGAGCCTTCTTCAGAGTGGACCAACAAGATAGATTTTAGACTTAATGAGGTTTAGGTGGATGTAATAAAGACACAGCTATCTTGACCAGGGTTTTATGAATGTTGTTTTATAGAAGCCTTGTGAAATTTTACTTGGGTCAGATCCGATCCGCAATATCTCTTACAACCATATCAAGCGACATATCATATCACATCTACTGGACAAAATATGATCAATCAATGGCACACAAAACGTCATCCATAGAGCAATATGGCCACCGTAGAACAGGTCCCGGATTATTCGTACGATTGACTCTAGTTCTGAGCTGATGAGCTGGAGCTGGAGCTGCCGGGTCATCGGCTGTTTACTTTTGCGTGGCTCTTCACCATCCCAGAAAATGGGATGTGCCAAAAAAACAGGTTTGGTGCAGCTCTGGCACCAGTATTGGGACTGTTGGGCACCCTATTCAGAAATGCATGCAATATTTAAAAAAAAACTGGCAACACCGCACTGTTTCTGAGTACGCCTCAAATCATTGTTTACATCCTTATGTTTCGTGAAAAAATATCCATGGCAACGGCAATCGACAGACATGGACTCCGGTATCGATCAGGTAAAATTTCATCAATTTTATGATTTATCATAAACTAATTCAACCAATAATTGCAGAAGACTTCTTTTTTAATATGTATATATCTGTAGGGTTGGTGTGAATGTTTTCCGTTTTAAATAATGAAGGATATTGGGGGTTATTCCGAGAGTCGAAGTGACATTTGTCACTAGTGAAGTGAGAAAAGTCACGTCGTGGTGACGTGACTCTCTGTGCAAATCAAATGGAGAGTCACGTCACCACGACGTGACTTTTCTCACTTCACTAGTGACAAAAGTCACTTCGACTCTCGGAATAACCATCATTATTTCAATTAATTTATTTTTAAGTCTACTGTATAATAATTCTAGTATAAAGTGCATTATTGTTTTGTGACATGTTTTTGTCTACAGAATATTTTCATAGAACTGCTGAACACTGGATTAGCAGTCCCAGTGCTCTTTGATGTTTGTAGAGTAATTTGATATGCTAATGAACTCATCACCGCAGACGTTTCAGCTCCTTGAACACAAACAAGATTGAGTCCATTCACAAAGGATAGAGTATCTTGCAGTCGTTCTTCAAATCGATCCACCGTCCAGCTGGTAATCTCCTTCCAGTCGTTTGCATAGCGCATCAAAATCTGCCGGCACTCGTTGTTGTACGCCTTGATGTCTTTTCGATTTCGTACTCAGCTGGCAACCCATGACAACTCCAATCAATGTGGCGCTCCACATATCCACGTACTCCTACTGGTGGGCATATCGGGTTAAAACATCCTTCATCGTTCTGACCAGAATAGGGCCCGCCATGGTGCCGCCCGATTGCAAACGGTGGACCATCGTAAAATGTGTATCTGGACCGAAGAAATAAATGGTTTACAAATCGATGACTCACAAGCAACGATGCAAAGCCGCAGATAATGCATAAGACAATAACATCCGCAACTATTGAATTTTCGAACTATGTAAAAAAAATACAAAGAACTTACCTTGACATCCCTTTATATTTAGATTCCATCAAACAGGTTTCGAAAACCTTTTCCTTTTTCCAACGATCCCAAATGGTTTCCTCCTCGTTCGGAAGCTGATAATCTTCAGCAACCAACACAAATCCTGCACCATAATGCTGTTCATTTCCAATCGATAGTTGGTATTTCACTTCCGTGCTAAGTAACACTGATTTCCATTTTGTGGATGTTATGCCTTTCGAACATTTTTGCTTTACATTTCTAGAAAATTAATAATGATCTTTGTATGTATGAAGATTTACACCATCACGTTTCGACAGAAAACTGATACCTTTCTACTTTTTTTTTATACATGAAATGTTTATTCATAAGCTATCTACTATAGATTACCTTTTAATCTAAGCGGTGCGTATAGAATTTATTTAAGATTTACTGATATTTTTGAGTGGCTCGATCAAACCAAAACATTCAATCTATCTGCAAAACCGGGTTGCCAAACATGCCTGAATATTCACAAACAAGCTGCGGCAGCTGCGGCACTCTTGAGGTACACTGATAAAAAAAATTGGCGCAAAATGAGTGTGTAGAATGACCACCTCTTGGTGAGAGCAAATCTGCTGGATTGAATTGCACGAGACATTTACGTAGCCCCTCTCTGTGTACATGCCCTTTGGAAGTTTGCTCAATGATGCTATCGATCAGTAGGTACATTTTGTATTACACGCACATTTTGGTTTACGCATTGACTGTTCAAAGCGTCAGTGGTGTCATAAGTCTTTATTTGAAAAGTTGGGCCACGCTTCAAACTACGGATTTAATGGTTTAAAATGTATAGACTATTTAATTTCACCTATTGATGTAGTTTTAACCTTATTGGTAACCAAAACCATAGATTTCTTTTCTGATTTTTCACTATTGATTTAGTGTGTGTTAATATTTATTTAATTTAAAAATGAGCTGAAGAGCTGTTCAAAAGAACCGGCTCACCTTAGTGAGCTGAACGAGTCAGATTTGCTCAGCAAGATGAGTCCTTTTGCAAACCTCTACAGTAAAAGGAATGAAGGATAAACGGAAAGGCAGCCGAACTATTTTCTCTACCGAGGGAGAAACCGACTGAAAGCGTAAAAACCGATCGCTAACGATTTAAATAGCCGAGTGAGATATTTTTTGGATTTGAATTGGTCAAAGTAGTTTTACGATATTTGCGTTTGTGTTAGAATGTAATACTCTTCTCCACGTTGATACCAATTTATATGTATCAATTTATGTTTATAGCGAGAAAACAAAAAGTGATTCTGACTGCAGAGCTCTCACTCAGCTCACTCAGCAGAATGCAATCGTAAATGAAGGAATCATGTAGATCGATCAAGAACTCTTCCCACTAGCTTGTCGAAAGTTGTTATCGACATCCTGGTGAAGTTTTGAAATACTTTTTCGTCTTCATATCGCAGTTCTTGAAAGACAAGATGAGCCAGATCCCTGCCGGTGTTCGTCCAGAGCAACCATTTCCTACTCCACAAAGTAATTCATTATGGAAGTATTTACTTTTGATTCCTGATACAGTTATGTTTTGAAATCTAAATTAACAGTTCTTTCGACATGTGCATTGTGCAAACAGTGTGAATATTAGCAAACAGGGGGGTTTGACAAAGTGTGTCGAAAGTAAAATCGAGCGGATTTTTCATTATGGCGGCGGTCAAAATCAAACCAAGAAATCAGATAGTCTAAACGGACCTTTATTGGATAGTGGAAGATAAAGTGTTTATTGTGTTGTACCTGTTGACTATAGTTTTAAGATGTATTGTATAGTGAACAAGAATCCTCAAACCACTTCTAAATTTTTCGATTAAAAATTAACTTATTGGCATGGACAGTGTAGCATTGGTCTCTCAGAAGCGCCTTGTAGTCGAATTTGATATCATCGATGATAACACACGTCAATTTTCCACACAGCAGGCTATCATATAGCCTCCGAGCCCTCGGTTTGATGGATGCGGCTTGTTTCTGACTCCGTTCCGGCTTCTTCTCTTTCTTGAACGTTTTCAGCCCGTTTTTATCTATGGCACTTTGGACGTTACTCTTACTTTTTTGGCCAAATCTCGAACAGAGGCACTTTTCTTATTGACCAAAGCTTGGTGATCTTCTGGTCCACTTTTTGGTCAACCGGTCCCGGTTTACGACCAGATTTCGATGTGTCGAAGGTAACTTCTTCACCAAACTTCCGGATGGCGGTTTGGACTACTCCGATACTTACTTTCTCCAAATGCCTTACTGATAGGTTGGGAATAGTGCACCATTTGTGCACGATCTGTTTGCACTTTTCCGGGGAAATGCCTCGCATTTTGATGATTTCATCAATGAACAGCTGATAAACTTCATCGGGGTAGAAATGGTGGTGAGTTGAAAGTGTGATTATACTTTCTGGGACACCCTAAAATAGAATATCTGAAGAGCTGATGGTCTTTATCATAACTGCTGGTCATGCTGGTATGATGAGGGGATGTCTGAAAGGGCTCTTTTCGAATTTTTCAGTTCAGTTGAAAGTATGCAAGAACTTCGAAAGACTTCACATACATTTTTGATTCTTTGAAGATGTTTAGAATAGTGTCTGACTATGTGAGTCGACATTCTGTAAATTTTCCAAATTCTATTCCAAAAAATATGTTGAAATGTTGTTTCGGTTTAATATCCATTCAGCTAAATGTCTTTCGGTTATTTTTTGTTTATCACTCATTAAGTCCTATTCCCACAATTTGTGTGAAGAAGTTTCTCAAATTCTATGCAGTGTTAACATTGGTGGATTTGCTTTGACCTTCAGATTCAGTGATATATTTGAACAGGCCAGGAGTAGTGTTTAGCATGCATACCTCTCACGCTGAAGGTCACGCACCCAAATGTCATGCACTTAGATTTCATTAGAATTTCATAACCCGACCATCACAATCCTTCTCCAAGACCACTTACCGTTCCTCACCAGTCATTAGTTGATCTTATCTCGTTAGTATCTTGTCGAACCGTAAATCTCCCGCACCGGTTAACGGTGTAAATCCCTCCAATCTACATATCCCATTTGCAGTCACAAATTGTCGTCTCCATATTGTTGTTAATCAACACCAGCAACAAACCATTCCGGAATGTGCCAATGTAGCAAAGCCCGATACTTAACCTGCGCTCTAAGCATATTTTATTATCCCATTCATCCGCAGCCTACGGAGCACACAAAATACGACCCATTCTCCACGCTGACTGACAGACTGACGGACTGACCGCCCACCAACGTAAGGCTTTCGCTATCCCCGCGCATATTCATGAGTTGTAAAACCGATCGAGTTCTATCCGACCGTTTTCGCACGCTATCCCCCACACAAGTGGTCATCATTTCTACAAATTTATACCCCTGTTTAGACCGTTAAAAGCAGGTAATTGAAGAGAATTAAAAACGGATATTTATCGACCTTTTCGAACCAGCCAACCAACCTGTTGTTTCGAGCGGTTAACGATTGCTGCACTCGACAGACCCACACCGGTCCATGTGCGTGATTTATGAATCACGAGTTCACGCCTCGGCTGTGATTTATCGTCCGGAAAAAAGAGCAACAGATTACAGTACAGTTTGACCAACAATGAGTGTTCGGTTACATTTATTCTGATTTACCTGTGTGATTTACTTGGGAGGAGTTCCCTGCTCTTGACTGGGCGTTCTGGGAAGCATCTTCTTGAAGAAACTTATCGGAGCCTCGAAGGTCTTGGCGGAAATCAGCGGCGACGAGGAGGACCCAGCTTTGCTTTGAGCCTGCTGCTGCGTTAGGTCCCTAATTGCTTTGTCGTGATACTGCCGGAGGTAGTTGAACTTGTGGCCGACGGTGGGTGGTCGCACCGCTAGCCGGATCATCAAGGCGTCCTTCTTGAGAAATCCTCCGTCCAGTAGTTCCTCACGGGAGACGAAATTCTTCCAACCGAAAGGCATCCACGGTTGGAAGGTGTGCTCCAGCGACTTTTTGATGCACTTTTTCGGGGACTCGTTGATGAGGTCCACGGAGAATTCGTACCTGTCGGGGGTGTTTAGTTAGTATACGTTGTCGAAAAACTGGATTTTATATTAAGTGAACCTACATGTTAGGAATTCCTTCGACCAGTTCCAAAAATATACAAGCAAACATCCCTTTGACTTCACCATTTCCCCCGGGGAAGACCTGAAGTCTCCACGATCCACCAAGGTCATCCCGGAAGGTGTCCGAATACAGACAACTGTAGTTGTTGCATGCCTCCGTCACGTTCCGAATGCAGCAGATCTCGTTGATGCAGTCTACGACACACTCTCTGAAAATTATAATTCCTTTTTGAGAAATGCTCCCAAAAATAAAACATTCGTCAAACATACTCTCGAAGAGCGGAATTGCATCGCTCCAGTTTGTCAGCGTATTTCCGCAGGCAGTCGTACTTTTCGATTAAATGCGGCGATCGAACGGAGAACCGTATCTCGAAGGAATCGTTCTCGACAAAGTCGTCCAGCAGCAGTTTGAGGTCAACGAAGTGGTTTTGGCCCCAGCCCTTGCGCAGCTGGAAGAAATCTTCATCCTCGTAGGAATGCGGCCGGGCACGGTGCGGTAGCTCGATGGTGAAGTGGTACCTTGTGGGGGACAGGCGCAGGGGAGTGGTTAATTGTTTATGCTATTTCAATCAGATCTAAGTCACAGACAAATAAAAATAATCCTCACAATCACATTCTTCGCAAATAAGGTTTCAGTTCGGAATGTGATCGCATTTGTCATGGTGGCGCCACTGAAGCGTTAAGCAAGCCAGCATATTTGGAACTTATCAGTGGTGCCAGTTCGTGGGAATGCATTCCACATACTAATTTGACGAATACAGAAAAAAGTTATTGATGATGATGATGATGATGATGGTTCCTCTTACAAATATTTGAGCTGGACAATTTATCTTTAAGATAATTAAGTATAACATTTAGCCAGATCAGCAAACAAAAACGAGCTGGGTACAGTTACAGATATAAATTCCCTCAACAGTTGCTTCACAGGGATGTAAATGTGAAAAAGTTTCGGCGTTCCCTCTTTGTTCAATCTTTCGTCCACCTCAAATATTCACAAGTATTCCCAGCGATCAAGAGTTTATGAATAATCAACAAAGCATTATAATACACTAGCAACACCGCATTCCGATGCTATCGTAATTTTCAGCAACGTCAGGAATGCATTGAATATTACATTCGAAAAGCTACACATTTGTCGTTCCGATAAAAATTACGCAAAACAAACAAAACAAATCCCTACACATAGCCTGAGTAGTATTTCTGCGGATCCGGCATCACTGACTTGCATTTGTTTATTTTTTTACACCACAGCTGACGCGTTGACAGAACGAGGAAAAAGCAACTAGTTGGAAAATTGCATGGACGAGGGAAGCTCCGGTTGCAAATCAATGCTTCGGAATGTGCAAGATAGAGGGTGCTAGTGTGCATACAAAATACGCTTGACGATATTTTTTGAAGAATTCTCTTCTAAGAGTTATGTCTGTTTGTCTGTGTCTAAGTGATAAATAGGGTGGATCAGATGCGGCTTTAGCTATGAGCATTGCAGTCTGTCTTTTTTCAATTGAATTACGAGATAAGTACTGCAGATTTCGGATTTCACTTATTCACACTATAGATACTATAGATTCCATAGATAAGCGGAGGCAAAGTATATTGTAGCCAAACAAGCATGACGTCAACATGGTGTTGTTTGAGGGAGAAGTATTGTAATATGATGAGCACTAAACACTTTCCACACTCCACATTCCGATCTATTTCGCGGACAACGGAAGAACGAAAGATAAAGCAAACCATTGCAAAGATTTGCTTTGCACTACATTTTGAACTTTTGCGCACGAAGCAAAACAAAATTGCCCAACGAAGAGTTCTATGATAGCATGAACTTTTTTCACGGATGCCAGTAAGATCATTTATTACTCATGGTTGCCAAAACAACTTTTTGTGCCTCCGCTTATCTATGGAATCTATAGTATCTATAATTCACACTGATTCCTTCAAATGTCGGACAAAAATAAAATTGTGTCGTTATCGATAAGCAAAGGCGCTAATTTAGGAGGGGGCATGGCACTTTTGGTTCCTCCAATAATTATCAATAGGGGCAAAGTATCAGAAAAAGCGTTTTTCTGGTAGCCTTATTTACTGTTTTGTTTTGATTGTGCGCAATGTTCCATTTCGCATTATTCCATTCCTGTATGGTGAATGACGTTTGAGCATATTTAAGTTTGCACGGCGTGCAGATTAGCGGGGTTCAAATTTAAAGGTGAACAGGTTAAAAACGGTCAGACTACCGGGAAATACTGTCTGTAATAGCTGCAATCCTAATATGAAATTTCAATTCAATATTATTTTCAAATAATATTCAAAAATTTGTCTTACAGGGTACAAGTATAACCGAGAAAATCCAGAAGAAACTGGGATTTTGCTTGCATCTTTAACAAAGTTTAGTTCTAGCTTATTTTAAAAATGTTGGTTTAGCATTTTATCAAGGGGTAGGTCACTCCGCACACCAATCTTGGGTCAACATTTTTCTCAGTGTGCAGCAAGTGTTCCGCAGGCGTGTCGTGTGCAGTGCTGGTCATAGAGCAAGCTGCGATTTTTTGTAAAATACGAATGTTAAGGTATATTTGGCAACCCGGTATTTCTGATAGCTTCAGTGTTTTGGTTTGGTGAACATATCGAATAACGTGCTCGATAAGGATTCCTTCTACCGACGAATAAAACGCCTGTACATCATATTGAAAGAACCAGAGTTTTCCATGATGATTCGCTGCAGAAAGTGGATTGCATTCTGACGGCGGTCGGCGTAGACGAGAAAACCATCTACAGCAAATCCACCGCGCTGCAGACCGAGCTGACCGATACAATTACGGTGCTGTGCGAAAAGTCCATCTTTTTCCTGATCAGCAAGAAGAAGATCTTCTTGAAGCAGATCGAGAAGGACGGTGAAGAGGGCATTCCGTTGGTGAAGCTGTTGGTTCGGGATACAAACGACAAAGACAAGGCCAATTTTGAAAAGCTGCTGGAGGCGATCAAGGGTTCCAAGGATGACAAAACGTTGGACGTTCTTCGAGCACAACTTCGCGGGTGAATTCTGTGAATCGTAGCGAGCCTTCGTCAAGGACAAGAGCTTCGACACGGTGGACATCAGTGTCCCAATCGGGTACATCATGTGCTCCAAAGAGGACTTCGAGGTTAACACCATCAAGGAGGCCTGCCTGGTGACCGTAGACGTATTCAACAAGTACCTCAAGGATTATATCATGGAGATTATCTATGCTGATAAGAAAGTAAATCATGCCAAACTGTCGGAGGGTGTCGAGCAGGCTTTGACGGACAAAAGGTACGTCTTCGGTGTGGATACCAATTAGTCGGACATATGCTAAGTGGCGATTATTCAGTCGGGTGGCAATTACAACTTGAAGTTCAGTGCATTCAGCGACAAGACCTATCTGCACTTCGGATCGATCATCTGTGCTCTCGGAGCGCGTTACAAGTCCTACTGCTCCAATGTCGTTCGCTGACCACTGAAGAAAACGTTTCAGAAGCACTACACCATTCTGCTCAATCTGGAAGAGGAACTGCTCAAGGTGATGATTCTGGGCAAGAAGCTCTCGGAGGTTTTCGACGTCAGAATCGGTTATGCCAAGAAAGAGGATCGCAAGCTAAGAAGTTCGGTTTTTCCATTGGGTTGGAGTTCCGGGAGAATTTGATAAAAAATAATTATGTTGAGGCAACGGCTCGGGAGTGATAAGATGCGACCTTGTAAGGACCCTGCTTTTCAGCAGCAAATCACCAGTACTTGGTCAATTGGTCATCTACCAAACCAAACTCACTTGAACAATACCGAACTATTTTTCACGGCACAATCACACGGAATTTTTATTGCTTCCACTCAACCTAATTTTTTTTTATTATTTTATGTTACAAAAATCGAAAATCATCTATTCCATCTCGTATAAGATGACACATATTCGAAAGCAAAACAAATCTTTTACTTAATTCTAGTTTGAACAGAAATCTCACTTCAAATTTACATACGTCGCATCGGTCGATAGGCCACAGATGTTACCCTTCACCGCCATCAAAGCATTTCTATCGTTGCCCCAGTAGTTGGACCAGGAGTTCTTGATTAGCCAGTAATCTCTCCTTTGAGTTTTCCACATCCAACCGCCACCACTGCATGATCCAATCCATCCAAATTGTTCTTGCATTCCGGTTCGTAGTACACTCCATTTGCGTAGTAGTTGAAAGACTTGTGTCCGGCATCGATAGCAATCGACAGCCCTCGAAAGCCTACATTTCAAATTTAAATGTGAGCCGAGAAGTGAATTGCTGGTCAGAGTTCCTCTAGTATATTCAATTAGAGTATGTTTCTGAAATACACAGTGAATGTTGCGAACAACTTCAATGACAGCTGTCCAGCAGTGTTCCCATTTTATTTAATGATCAATCCAATGCCTACGAGATTTTGCCGAAGGTGTGCCGAAGGTGTGCCTATGGATGAGCCCAAGCTGTGCCGAATCTTCTTTCGGCACACTGTGCTGAGTGACTTACCCCTTGGATTTTATTAATTTTAAAAAAAAATAAGAATCTTTTTTTTTTCCTTGATTTGATTACCGTCGATCTTGTTTTCCGTGCTGAGCACCGATGCTACCGACGCCAGGAAGACAGCTCTCACACCTGGACTCTACATATCGACCCATCAACTCATGAACCGGGGGCTTTACTTACTACTTACTTGATCAGAGTTGTTATGCCCAGGCCTTCTGGGGTGAGAGGTAATCACGCTTACCACTACATCACCGGCGCCACTCTAAAATTAAAGATCTTGATGATTGTTGAAGTGGCAGAATATTGGAAGATTTAATTCAGTCCATGATCTCTAAAATTTCTCCAAGTCTGAGACCTCGAAATTTTTTTTCGAAGTTCAAAGATCTGAAAATTTGAAGTTGTTAACAACCTTGGCAAATACATTTTATTATTTTTTTAACTAGTTCGTTTATTTACTAGGCTCAGTCGTGTGTGACACTTTGCGGAGCCAGAAATCCGTAATTTTTTAATTAACTTTTTAAACAGCAGTAAATCTAGGTTAGTATCGGGTACCAATTACTCGTGGCAGGCTCAAGGTTAATGGGTAACAATTTCGATTGGAAGAAGCTAGGTAGAAAACAGGTTTCTGAAGCCTCCTTCAGATACTACTCTGGAACGGTACACCAAATACTGACTGGGCATGATGCAATTAGCACGAAAACAGGTGGATAATGGCTGGAAAATATGTGGAAAGGAGGGGATGGTCACATCAAACTCTAACACCAGACAAACAAAGGAATTCGTAGATCGCCTGCATGTAGGGATCCAGACCTTTGAACCACGCTCTCGAAGAAACATTTGGAGTAATGGAATGTAACCACCGCCCAAAACAATTACTTGTCCAATCGTTCTGCCAACTTAGGAGAGAACTCTGACATACTAATGGGAAAAATTCGTCATATAAAATTCTTCTATTATAAATCTCGCCTTGTTGTGCGCCCACCTTTGCGAAAGAGTCTGCCTTCTGAGGGGACCCATATAAAGGTAATCATATTTGATCTTTCGACCAGCAAACTCATCTGCTCCCTTACCTTTGAAAGGAAATAAGATGAGTACCTACCTTGTTTCATCGACCGAACAGCCTCAATCGAACTGAGACTATCCGAGAAGGTGAAGTAATTGTCTATGGGCATGTCGGAAATCATTCCCAGTGCGAAGTTGATTGCTGCTAGCTCAGCAACATAAACGGAACAAAGTTCCTGAAGTTTGCGGAAGGCGGTTGAGTTTCCATTGAAGACACCGAAGCCAGTGGATCCATCGATGCGTGATCCACCAGTGAAAAATCTTCTATTGCAATTGACTTGTTGGTACTTTTCAGCAAAAATACGGAGAATTGAGACAGGTCGAAGTTGATCTGGAACACCTTGAATAGCCTGTTTCATGGAGAGATCATAGTCAATGGGGGAACTATAGCTAGTAATTCGTACACGAGGTGGTGTTATAGATGACCTATAATTAAGGTAGATTCACACGAATCTAGACTGGGTGCTCAATTCGCGCATTTCTTCGATGTTTTCAATCACAAGGTTGTTACTGACACTACATTTATTCATCAATACTCTTAATTAGAGCTCCCAGAAACGGTTCTGCAGGGGTTTTACCCCCGCTAGAACCTCTAGACTCATATTGTGTTGGTTGGAAATTCTATCTAACATGAAGCTTTAGTGTGATAATTTATTAGCTAGAGAATGATCTTAGAAGAGGGTAGGTAGATAGTTCCGTTAGAGTACGGCAGTATGAAATTTGAATGGAAGTTGAAAATGAGCGAAGGGCCATTAATGCAACAGTGAAAGCCAAACACACACTCTTTGCCTAAGCTGTACGATGCACGTGCAGATTTGAAGTATGTCTTCAAATCTACAGGCAAAAAATGTGCGTCTGACTTTGCAAAAATACTGCGTGCGGCTGTGGAATAGATCTAGCGACTTTTCAACTTCTATTCAATTTTCATACTGCCGTGCTCTAACGGAACTATCTACCTACCCTCTTTTAAGACTATTCTCTAGCTAATAAATTATCACACTAAAGCTTCATGTTAGATAGAATTTCCAACCAACATAATATGAGCCTAGAGGTTCTAGCGGGCGTTAAACGCCTACAGAACTGCCCAAAAGATTTAGTCGACTGGACTGGACAGTTGGACTGGAAACCGCTTCCTTGTAAACACTACCAATTCAGTTTTTGCGGTGAAAACTTGATCCCCAAATATCTGCCCCAGAAGGACAGATTATCTAAGGAATTTTGCAATAGTCTTTACAAGATTTCCGCACGTGGACCTCTCAGGGAAACCACAGCATCGTCTGCAAGCTGTCTAAGCGTGCATCGATTATCCAAGCAGTTATCAATATCTTTGACATTATGCAAGAAATTATTTAAAATACCGAGTAATCCACTACTGTGCAGACTAGGACTGACAGTATATCTATGGAAACTGAATCAAATGCACCCTTGATATCAAAAAAAGAATGAAACCAATTGCTCCTTGTGCGCAAAGGCCAGTTGAATATCAGATAAAAGCAAGGCTAGACGCTGCGTATTTCAAAGCAGGTTGTTTGATTTAACCCAATTGTCAAGTATTGATAGGATCATTTTTTTTTATAATAATTTCCTCAGGCATGATAACATAAAGATCAGACGGTAAAAATTGTGATCAGACGCAGGCTTTTGAATAGATATTAATTTAACCTGTCTCCATGCTGGTGGAACTATATTGAGTTCCATAAAGGAATTATACAGCTTGGGTAATCGACTTTTAGCGATATCGGGGAGGTTTTTTGGAAGGTCGAATTTGATCATACCGCTTTCCGGAGCAGAGTTATTCGATGAAAGAAGCGCCATTGAAAATTTCAGCATTGCGAATGTTTCTGGTACACCTTAAATCAACCAATAATCAGCGTCTGTTCTTACTGTTAAATTTAAATTATTACTTGAGATAGCGTCAAAATCTAAAATGCGATACCTTAAAGCACATGAGATTTCATTCATCACCTCACTTTTCAGAATTTCTACATAAAGACCGACTAAAAGTAAATTGGTACGCCCCTTGCGCGTCGCTAGCACGCTTCTAGTGTTGGGAATCGAAAATCTTTGACAGTGGTTTGTTTACACTTCCAAAGAAAACAACTGGTGCAAGTTTGATCAAAGCAGTCTATCGCGTTCAGAAATAACGTCAAATGGATATTGTGCACAAACACCTGGGAAATCCGGAGTGGTCCGGTGCTGAAGATGCCGAAAACAACAGTCGGTCGAGTGCTCAAAACCTACAAGGAAACCCTGTGTGTGGAAAGGAATCAGCGGACCTACGAAGAAACTGGAACTGCGCAGCAAGGTGTTGAGGTGCGTTAAAGCCAACCCCGGTCTTTTGATCCGAGATGTGGCCAGAAAGTACAACGCCAACCTTCAAACGGTGCGGAACATCCTTGCCAGGGAAGGATACAAGTCGTACAAAGCCAGTAAACATCCGAACCGTCACATGAAGTGGAATTCCGTTTCCAGAAAGCGTGCAAGGCTCTTGTACGACTGTGTTTTGACGAAACACGAGGGCTGCACTTTGATCGATGACGGAACATGCGTCGCACTCGATTTTAAGCAGCTTCCCGGTCAAAAGTTTTACATCGTGGTTGGACGTGGGAATGTGCCGGGAAGATTCAAGTTCGTGTTTGCCGACAAGTTCGCCAAGAGGAACCATTCGTCACATCATCGACGAGGACATCCCAAGTTTACATCGAAGAATGCCTGAAAAAGCGTGTACTGCCGTTCATCCGCAAGCATAAGGGCAAAGTCATCGTTTGGCCCGATTTGGCCAGCTGCCACTACTCCAAGGTGGTTTTGGAGTGGCATGCTGCCAACAAGATCGATTTTGTCCCCAAGCTAATGAATCCTCCGAATTGACCGGAATTTCGACCAATCGAAAAATACTGGGCAATTTCAAAGCACGTATTCGACGAAGCGGCGGGGCAGTCGAGGACATCCAGCAAATGCGGGCAAAATGGAATAAATGCGCCAATTCCGTGTCCATTACCACTGTGCGGGCGCTGATGGGCTCCATCAAGAGGAAGGTTCGAGATTTCGTTCGAACTGGTGAAATTTAACCATCTAATGCTGTAGCTTTGAAGTTTTAATAAAAGTAACGTTTGCATTAAAAAAATGAACAAAAATTGACGATTTTTCATGGGTTTACCTTCACCCGCACTGACGAAACTACCCATGCAGCATCAGTCATAGTAACCCATGATTCAGCAGACAAAATTTGACAGCTCTATCAGCCGAACTCTAACCGTGATGGAAAAAAAACAGTGAAGCAACTCCGTTCAGAAGTTTGGAGGCGAAGCAGCCTCAGGCTGAAAGCCTCCTAAATAAAGACAAATCAATCAATCCGTTCAGAAGTGTGCGCGTTCAAAGAACGGCACCCCGCCGCGTCGAAAACGGACATCGTGCGGCACTTTGTGGACGCCCGATACGCCCGTTCCGGCATCTACAACATCTTGGCACCATTAGACAACAATCAGAGCATTGAAAGAAAGCCCAGTTCCGGAAGGCCGTCGACCCTGAGCGACAAGAAGCTCCAAAGGATGTTGAAGAGGAAGACCGAGGGAAAAGTGGCTACATCGCTGCGTGCGCTTGGCCGGGATGTCGGTGCAACCGGCCAAACAGTGAAAAAGTACCTGGCGAACATGAACATACATATCAGGAAGCGGAAGTCACGTCCGCTGGTTTCGGAGCTGCAGGCAATGACGCAGCGGCAGCAGCTGAATAAGATGGTCAACTCGTTTTTCCCAGCGAATCGCGACGGTGGTGATAGACGACGAGAACTATCTTACCCTGGATGGCAACCACTGGCAGGGCACTTTGTATTTTCCTTCCCCCACGAAGGAAGTGAGCTCCGACGTGAAATTCATTGCACACACCAAGTTCCCCAAGAAGGTGCTGCTGTGGCTGACAATCAGCGAGAAGGGCATGTCAAAGCCGCTCTTCTTTCGCTCCGGAATGGCCGTGAACGGGGTAATTTATAGTACGAAATACCTGCCGGAAGTTGCGTCGTTCATCGAGAAATACCATAAGGGCAAAGACGCGGTGTTCTGGCCGGATCTGGCGTCGGCCCACTACTCGAAGCGATCGTTGGAGGAGATGGAGCGACTGAATATCGATGTGGTACCCAAGTCGGTGAACCCGCCCAACGTCCCCCAGCTGCGTCCCATCGAGAATTTCTGGGCCAACCTGAAGTTTAAGATCTACTCCAACAATTTTGTCGCGAAAACTGAGGAGGAATTGATAAATAAAACGAAGAAAGAACTCAAAAACATGCCTACACGCATGTTTTCGTCCGCCATGGCGAATGTTCCGGTTAACTGCCGGAAGGCCGCTCGCAAGGGCGTGGAATTTTTTTGCAAGTTAGCTAAAATAATTACCTTCCATGGGAAATTTATCAAAAGAAATTATTTGCCTTAACTTTATTTATCACCATCCGAAAAAAGTCAATTTTTTTAATGCAAACGTTACTATAAAACAATCATGAATGGACTTTTTAAACTTATTGAATCACGAATTACAGGTGGATTAATTAAGGTTAACAAGTAATTTCTTTGAAGTTAATCAAAAAGTGGTCTCTAGCAAAGTTGTAGCTGATATATTTTCGCATAAGAACAAATACCAAACTTTTCCTTAAATTATTATGGCGAAGCTCTAGGACGTTGAGAACATAAAGTTCACTGTTCCCATAGTAATTTCTATAAGAGTGACTTACCGCTGTCGTTGTGTATTGTTTGTTATTTATAAAACGTTACTGTATTAACGTAAACGTTAACGATGAATTTTATTTATTTTCATATGTTCTAATACATCTCCTTACAATACACCAAGCCATAGTGTTAATCCTATCCAGGATGGTTTTATTCTATTAAAATATTGTCGCATTAATTTTCGGTGATAGCAATACTACAATCTAATCAGAATTGTTTTCTACCCACTGACAGGTCTACTGCTCGATTGGCAGCACTTATGGGACAGTTAAATTGGCTGCAGATACGACTTCTCGGTTCTCTCTCTCTTACAGGGCTATACCCAAGTAACAATTTGTAATGTTATTTGGGAATTAATTCCCATATAAACTTCAAAGGGCCAGTGAAGTTGAGTTTACATTTGATTAGACTTCAAGGTCGATTTAATTTATAAAATTTAATCGATTTCGAAGCAGGGCAAGACTGCACTTATAACATAGTAGCCTGGATTTTTTGCCCTTATCTTCGCGCAATGCACAGTGGGCCAGGAATGCAATCTAGCGGAACGAAATAAATAACTCCAAAACGAGTAATTTTAGTGATTTTTTGTCTTCGGAAATGTTTTTTGAAAAGAAAAGCTCTATGTGTTTAAAATGTGTAAAACAAAAATTGTGCCCGAAAGAGGTGAACCCAAGAGGTAAGTCGCTCATCACATTGTGCCGCAATTAGATTTAGCACAACTTGGGCACATCCTTCAGCACAATCTCGTAGGCATTTGATTGTTGTAAATAAAATGGGAGCACTGCTGGTCACTGAAGTTTTTCACAACATTACGTGCAGGAACATTCTCTAATTAAATACACCAGAGGAACTTAGACCAGCAATTCACTTCTCGGTTCTCTTATAGATTTAAATCCGAAATGCCGCTAGACCGATTTACCCTTGCAATTTCAAACCAAAACATTTAAGGTGTCAGAAATACCGGGTTGCCAGGATGGATATTTTACAAACAAACGCAGCCGCTCTATGATAGGCACAATCGAAACACCTGCGGCACACTTAAAAAAATATGACCCAAAATTGGTGTGCGGAGTGACCTACCTCTTGGGTGAGCCACTCTGTCAAGACCCTACTAGACTAAAATCCAACCTGCAACCTATAATAGCGTAATGCACCAAATACTGGACGATGAATTAATCTGGACATTTAATTTTATTTAATTAAATATTAACAGCATTGTTCCAAGAAGAATTGAAGAACGGGAGATTTTTTGTCGATGGGCCCAATCTTTAAATCCATAGGCCTACTATAGAGCCATTTACTCTATGTGCGATGATTTCGTACAACACTAAAATACCATGGAAAAACGCACTTGCTATTTTGAGAAAAGCAGGTAGTGATAATCAAAAGTGTCCGGATTTATGGACACAGTGTCCGGATTTTGAATCTTTATGGCTCTAATTTGTAAAAACAGACATTTTTCTAAATTTGTTTATCGCGAAGAACTGATCAAAATCGTAATGCACCAAATGCCTGACAGTATTTCAATCCTGAAATTTCAATTTTAATTATATTTTACATCCACTTGGCAGCCTAATAATTATGTTAGACGAACATGTACGACACGTGTTGATGATCATAAAATTTAAGTAGGTAAAAAAACGTAATACGACTTTTCCCATCTAATGAGTTCCGATTACCTCCCCATCACCTAGGATAGGCAACAGAATGCTAATGGTTCCAAATCAAAATTAAAGAGCAACCGAAGCCCTCATTTTAAATTTACCTTCCCTCCACTCCTTCGTACAGCTGCAAAAACACACTGACGCTCCGGTTCCGTGCGTCATCGAACCCATTCGGATGGATCTCCAGCCGCCACGTGTTGCCCAGGTCATCCCGCACCAGATCCGAATACTGCACCTGGTTGCCCATACGAGCCTGATTGAAATTCCTCACCGTAAAACGCCACACCGTCGGTGCCGGCATCATCTTGCAGTAAAACTTATGTTCCGGGACGTTCGGTGCCAGCAGCTCGAGCTTCTTGCCCAGCACATGGCACTGGGTTTCCAGTTGCAGCTGCACTTCCGGAGCCGGATCCTGGGAAATGCTCTCCTGCAGAGTGTACAGCGACACATCCAGCTTGTTCAGCTCTTTGAAGAGAATCTCACTCCAAGCATCCAACTCGGCCAGCTTGGCTTGGTACTGCTGGTTAACATCCCGGAACTCTTGCTGCACTAGAATGTTGATCGATTTGATGATTCCGTCCTTGGACTTTTTCAACGCATCCCTCCGGCCATCCAGGCTCCGATTGATTCGTTCCGTGGTAGCAGCAAACGAATCCTGTGTTTTTCGCAAAGTGCCTTGCAAATTTTTAACACCACCCGCCGAGGATTCCACTGGTTTTGCCACTAAATTTCTTAGCGATTCGATACCATTGCCCCAACGAAATTTCACAAAGTCCGCCAGGCAGACCGTGCCCAAACAGTTTGGACACGTGTCGTTTCCGGACTTTTGCAGCCAATCCCGAATGCAGCCATAGCAGAAAAACTTGGAGCACTTGGGACAAAGGTGCGGATCGTCCGTCGTCTTCAAACAAATCTGACACTCTAAACTATCGCTCAGTTCCTGCAGCAGCTGTTGCTGTTGTTGTTGTGATACTTCGCCGGCCATCTTGCCAAATAAGCATTCACTGATGCTCTCAATTTCTCGTGCTTATCTCGAAACGATCAAGATCCTCGATGCTGCCTGGTTTTACTCGCCACATCCGCTGCTGCTGCTGCTGCTACGGCGGTCGTAGAGCTCTGACCTTATCGCCTCGAGCACTATCGCACGGTAATCCTAGAGTGATCTTCTTTTCACCACTTTTTGTTTGTACACTATGCAAAAAATCGACCTTCTTCGCGATCAATCCTCGGAAAAACTAACCGGAGCAGCAATGACAAGCGGGCCAAGCGTTTTCTCTCGATCCGTATGGGTGGGGTTCTATTTTTGGCCATTTCCCAACGGCGCAAGTGCGTTCTGAGCGAGCTGGCAAGTGAGTGTTGGTGAGCCACCTCAGTGACGGCGCTGCTGATCTTGAACGAAAACAAAACTGCGATCCAAAAATAGCTGACTGAGTACAGCATCCATGTGTACTGCTCGGGCGCCTCGATCGTCGTCCGCTTTTCGCTTTTCTAATTGGTACTCGGGCTACGTGTAGTAATCGATGTTGCTATTCTCAACAGCTGTTTTGAATGATGATTGAGACATGCATAATTCCTTATCAGTGCATTGAATCGTGGTCATTGACTAGGTTTGTCGATAAGCGATTATGAATGAACTATCTCCGGATCGTTGACTGGAACAAATTAACCACCTCAGCAAAATGATCCATATAAAAAGGACCTGCTGGAAGTCAATCGGCACAGTTCGACTTTTCCTTTCCTCTCGTCGAATAGCAAGTAAAGGAGTGAAGTGATCCAGTGAAACATGATTGCGAAACTGTTCTTCCTCGCTCTGGGTAAGTGTCATTTTCCAGCTCAATCAATAGAAAGAAATCTGACAAAAAATCTTTTCCTTCTTCCATTCTTTAGTGGGGATCAGTACTGCCTACCAGTACTCGTACCAGAACGAGTTCAACTACGAACGCCCGGAGAACAAAACCGGATTCGAATACGGCGCTTGGGAACCCAACCGTCAGTATGTCTACAATGTCACCTCGAAGACCATGACCGCTCTGCCCGATCTGGAAGATAATTGGACTGGAACCATTACCCGTGCCTATCTGGTATTCCGCCCGAAGAGTCCGGAGTATGTCTTTGCATACGTCAAGGAGCCAGAGTACGCCGTTTTCAACGAATACCTGCCCCAGGGCTACAATACCGAGCTTTCACATCACAAATTGCAGTGGCGCCCGATGCCAATGAGCTCTAAGCCGATTGCCATCCGCTACAGCAAGGCGACAATCAAGGGATTTTACGTCGATCAATCGGTCCCAAATCATGAGGTCAACGTGCTGAAAGCCTGGCTCAGTCAATTCCAGCTGGACACCCGCGGTGCACGCATGGTTGATTCGAAATACAATCAATTCCCCGGAAACAACTCCTTCACTGGTGTCTATGAGGTCATGGAACCGGTCGTAACTGGCGAATGCAAGACCCTCTACGATGTCAACGTTGTCCCACCCTACATGGTTCAAGCCAACAAGCATTGGGTTCCTCAGCCTCAGCTCCGTGAACAGGGACAATACTTCTTCCAGGTTGTCAAGACTCAGAACTTTGATCACTGCAAACAGCGCATGGGCTACCACTTTGGATTCAGCGGCTACAGTGATTTCCGACCCAACACCAACCAGATGGGCAACGTTGCCTCCAAATCTGCTGTCTCGAACATGTACTTCACTGGTACCTGGTACAACTATACCATCCAGTCCTCGAACACCGTTAACAAGGTCGCTATTGCTCCCTCTCTGGTCAACAAGCACAAGGCCCTAGTCTATGCCGCCGTCAATTGTACCCTGAACCGAGTTGAAGAATACACGCAGACCCCAATTGGACCGGCTGAAGATCACAAGGTCTTCGTCGATATGGTCTACAGCTATAACATGCCCAGCGACAAGAAGAACAGTGTGCGCCCTGGCAATGAAACATCCTCTTCATCCTCGTCTTCGTCTTCCTCGGAATCTAGCTCTTCCAGCTCCAGCTCCAGCTCCGAATCTCAGGAGGAGAACCCCAAGGTCAGCCCCATTGATCAGTACAAGGAACAACTGGATGAAGTCGAGAAGCGTGGAAACCGCAACCGTCGTGACCTGAATGCCTACAAAGAAAAGCAGTACTACGAAGCCTACAAGATGGATCAATATCGCTTGAGCCGCAAAAATGATACCTCATCTGACTCTAGCAGCTCCGACGATTCTTCGTCCAGCAGCAACTCCTCGGAGTCCCAGGATCACAAAAATTCAACCTCCTCCTCCTCTTCCTCCTCTTCCTCATCATCCTCTTCTGAATCCGGTAGCTCATCCTCGGAGTCCGACTCTTACTCCCTGAGTAGCGAGGAGTTCTACTACCAGCCAGCTCCGGATAGCTTTAAGGAAGCCCCTCAGACTCCGTTCCTGCCATTCTTCACCGGCTACAAGGGATACAATATCCAATACGCTCGTAACGTTGACGGTCAGCGTTCCATCTACAAACTGGTCCAAGAAGTCGCCGATGAACTGCAGAACCCATCTACCCTGCCAAAGTCCAACACCCTGAGCAAGTTCAACATTGTTTCCCGCATTTTCCGCACCATGAACTACCAGGACATCTACGATGTTGCCCAGAAGTACTTCGTTTCGCAAAAGGAGCGCAAGGAAGGCGATTACAATAGCGAAAAGTTCGCCAAGCGTGTTGACTCTTGGAACTTCATCCGTGATTGTCTGGCTGAAACTGGAACTCCAGCAGCCTTCCAGCTCATCAGGGAATTCATCGAGGAAAAGAAACTGCGTGGTCCAGAGGCTGCCAGCGTCATCTCCACCTTTGCTCAATCGCTCCGATACCCAACTGAGTCGCTGCTGCATGAGTTCTTCCTGCTGACTACTTCCGATACCGTCCAGCATCAGGATGGCTTGAACACAACCGCTCTATTCACGTACACCTACTTCGTCAACCAGGCTCACGTAAACAACCGCTCGGCCTACAACTACTACCCTGTGTACAGCTTCGGACGTTTGGCCGATGCCGACTACAAGATCGTCGCTCACAAGGTCGTTCCATGGCTCTCGCACCAGTTGCGTGAAGCCATCAACAATGGAGACAGTATCAAGGCTCAGGTCTACATCCGTTGTCTTGGAAACCTCGGACATCCAGAAATCCTGAATGTGTTTGAACCCTACATGGAAGGCAAGTACCACGTCAGTGACTTCCAGCGTCTCGCTATGGTTGCCGCTTTCGATAAACTGGTAGAAAACTACCCGCATCTGGCCCGTTCTGTGCTGTTCAAGATTTATCAGAACATTGGAGATGTTCATCAAATCCGATGCGCTGCAGTGCACCTTCTGATGCGTGCCAATCCTCCAGCTGATATGATGCAACGCATGGCTGAACATACCCACTTCGATCCTAGCAAATATGTGCGTGCTGCCGTCAAGACTGCCCTGGAGTCAGCTTCTGAAGCCTACGAATACGATTACTACAACGGATTTGCCGAGAATGCCAAGGCTGCCATCAAGTTCCTGAACCCAGAAGACTACAGCTTCCAATACTCGTCGTCGTACATCCGCGATTACGCTTTCGAAAATCTGAACTTGGCTTACCGCATGTACTACGGACAGGTCGCGGCCGATGATCACTACGTACCAAATGGTATGTTCTTCCAGCTGCGCAACAACTTTGGAGGTTTCAAAAAATACACCACTTTCTACTATCTGTTCTCGAGCATGGAATCGTTCTTCGATCTGATTGACAAGCAATACGATAGCAGCTACTTCCAGGAGGACTACAAATCTGCTGACTACTACTACAAGTACTACAAGAAGTTCCCGAACAAGAAGAGCGAATACTTCGATAAGTACTACAAGTTCCACGGACCACAAAGCGACTACTACCAGAAGTTCAGCAAGAGCGAACACAGCGACAAGGAACCGCAGAAGTACTCGACCACTCGCATTGCTAAGCTGTTGAACATCGATCCACAAGAAGCTGAAGAATTGGAAGGACAATTCATGTTTAAGCTCTTCAACGGATACCACTTCTATGCCTTCAATAACCAAACCATCGAAAACACACCACAACGCATCAAGCAGTGGTTCGAAGATCTGGAAAATGGATGGAACTTCAATCTCACCAAATTCTACCAGCAGCAGGAAACTTCTCTCTGTTTCCCGTTGGCCACCGGATTCCCATTCGTGTACACCTTGAAGACCCCAACGGTGTTCAAGTTTGAAACTCATGCTCACGTCAAGACCTACCCAAGCATCCACAAGAACCCAACTGGCCATCCTGAAAACGAAAACGACGACTTCATCTACTGGCCCAAGGTTCTGAATGGATCGATCGATGTCAACTTCCTGTACCATCGTATGGAGGACACCAAGATTGGATTCCTTACTCCATTTGACCATCAACGGTACATTGCTGGTTACCAGAAGAAACTATACACTCATCTGCCATTCAACGTTGAACTGTCGTTGGACTTTGAAGCCCATGAATACGAATTTGATTTCTCGCCATTGAAACCCAAGGAAGACCAGCTGCTATTCCACCTGAGCTCGTGGCCATACACCGGATACAAGGACATCACTGAAATGCGTCCGGTCGCTGAAAATCCGAACTTCAAGATTGTGCACGATGACGATCAGTCTACCAAGTACTTCGAACACACCTTCGGACAGGACTTGACTGGTATTGCGCTACGCTGCCACGCCAAATACGATCAGGAATTCTTCAACTTTGAACAGTTCTACGAATTCTACAAGGAAAACGATTTCTACTCTGCTTTCTTCTATCCATTCGCCACTCAACCCTACGAATACCACCAGTTCAATGTGTATTACGACGCTCAGCGCACTGATGTCCAGAATTTCAAGTTTTCGGCTCACTACAAGGAAGGAGACTTTGATCAGGACTTCCAGGATTCCGATGTAACGCACCCGAAGGGACGTCACGCCTATGCCGGATACTACAATGAAGCCAACTACGCTCAACCCATCGTGTTCTCTGCTGCTAGTCAACGCCGTCAGGAGCAGTTCATCAAGAACGCCGCTGCAGGAATCCGCAACAGCGATGTAGGAGTCTTTGACTTCGGATTTACCTTCGAAGGTAAGAAGCAGAAGGCCGAATACGTATTCACCACTGCTTACGCCAGCAGTCCAGTCGACGAGAAGTCTCGATTCCTGTTCTTCTTCTCTGGTAGCCCATACTACTCATCTAAATACTTCTTTGGAATGCCATACGAAGGAAAACAATTCCAGATGTGCTTCTCTGCCACCAACGAGTTCCCCAATGTACCGAAGCTGAACTTCGTGAATGCTCTGAACCAAAACGAGGACGCTAATCTGAAATGGGAGTTTTCGTACGGTGAAAAGTGCCAGGGAGGAGCTCAATTCTCCGTTAAGGGTAAATTGCACCAGTCGGACATGTACCGTCACTATCTGCGCACGTCGCAAGTTGGCTCGACCTGCAAGGAACAAATGGACCATGGATACTACCAGCTGAAGGAATGCCAGAACGCCACCCGCCAGGCCAGCTATTTCGATCAGTACTTCTTCAAATTCGACTACAAGAACTTCGACTCCTACTCGCAGAACTTAACCTACAAGTTCTTCAACTTCTTCCAGCAGTTTGCCTATCCTTACTATGAATCGAACTACTTCTACAAGGGCAAGAACAACCAGGGTCAGTTCAACTTCGAGCTGGCTCCGTACGCCGACTACTTCAACGCTTCCTTCTTCGGTCCGGAATTCGCCTTCAAGGTTGAAAACTACCCGATCTTCAACTACTACCAGAGATACTTTGCCTCGGTTCACTCCGATCTGTCCTTCTTCGATCGCTTCGCAACCTATGCCTACCGTGGACAGTACAACCGTAAGTAGTTTAATTATGTTTTGAGGTTTGTTCGTTGGTTAATGTGGGTTTTTTTTCTACAGCGTCCTGCGCCGTTTCCAGCAAGTACATTGCTACTTTCGATGGAAAGTATTACGATTACAACATGGGTGACTGCTGGCATGTTCTGCTGCACACTGTGAAGCCTGACTACGAGTACTACCCTTACCAGTCGCACTTCCAGAACTCCGACTACGAATACCGCTTCAAGAATGGATTCGATGAGGATCAGCAGGTCAGCATCCTGGGACGTTCCGGACCAAACAACGAACTGTTCTTCAAGGTTGTCTTGGGACAATACAAGCAGAATGACTACAACATCGACATCATCCCTAATGGATCTGACTTGCCCAAGGTTTACATCAACGGAAAGCCACAACAGGTTCATGAGAAATACGCTGTTGAGCTGTACACCAACGACAATGGAGGCGACCAGCCACTGTTCCGTTGCTATGCTCTGCCAGGAAAGGAAGTGGAAATCAGCATCCGCGATGACGATCTGAGAATTGTGTTCGATGGATTCCGTGCTCGCTTCTTCGCTGATCAGTCGTACTACAACAACTTTGTCGGTCTGTGCGGAACCAACAACGGCGAATACTACGACGAGTTCGTTACCCCCGATCAGTGCTACTTGCGCAAGCCAGAATTCTTCGCCGCTTCGTACGCGCTCACCGGCCAGAACTGCACTGGACCAGCCAAGGCTTTCAACTATGCCTACCAACAGAAGGCCAAGGAGGAATGTGTCAAGAAGGAGGTCTTCTACGGAAACGTAATCAACGAGCGGGAAAACTACCGCCAACGCTACCGCTACTACAACCACAACGTTGAAGACAACAGCTCGTCGTCTAGCTCCTCCTCATCGTCTGATTCTTCGTCCTCTTCTTCGGAATCCAACTCGCATGGTAAATCCGACAGCTCCAGCGAGGAGAACAACAACAATAAGAACAAGGACAGCTACAAGGACAGCTACAAGTACAACAACGAGGATTACCAGAACAACAACAAGGAATACCACCCACACCGGCAACAGTACACTGTGAAGGAGTGCGAAGTCAAGCACCAGCATCAGTTCTTCGAGGAGGGTAGCCAAATCTGCTTCTCTAAGCGCCCGCTGCCAGCCTGCCCAGCCCACTGTATGGCCACCGACAAGACTCCGAAGTACTTCGACGTCCATTGCCGCAGCAACGAAGACCCAGCCGCCAAGCTGTACAAGAGCCAGATCCAGAAGGGTTTCAACCCAGACATGAAGTCTCGCACCGTCTCCAAGACTGTCAAGTTCAACATCCCGAAGACCTGTGTCCACAATCAGTAAAATGTGTACTACACCAACAAGCTACCCGGACCCCGCCTAAGAAAAATGTCGAATCAAAGGCAAGATAAAGTGTATAATTTTTAAGGCAATAATCAACTGAATAAAGCAAATTTTGAGCAATTAATCAAAGTTCTTTCCTGTGGTACGGGTTTCTTTGCCATCATGTCCCTGGGGCACTCCAGTTCGAGCTTCGAAAAAGTCTCCGCTGCAGCAACCGCTCCCTCTCCATGGTGCTCATTATTTCCGATGAGTAAACAGATAAATCACTCACTCTCCTTCATCGGGCCGAATGGGAAACTTATTCTAATGAGAATGTCTTAATTAAGCCTTAATACTTCCTGCGGTGATGTCTTGAATTGCGGAGATATGCACAGTGTAGCATGGGAACGGCTTAGGTGGAAAGCACAACGGTGGCGGCAACTTTGTTCAACCGGGATGATGAATAAGGTCAAGCTTGCAAATTGATTGACCACAAACCACCATCAACCGTACCGTGGACGGAATCCTGAGGAAAGCTACAGCCACCACCGGCTTTCGTTCGTGTGGTCTTGGCAATGGCGTGGTCAGGTCCAGCTAATGGTTCTACGATGTTGCCCAGCTAATATATAACAAGACATCCTAACCAGCACACTTCTGCAAGGGGGATCTTATAACATACCAGTGACTTAGTTTTGTCAGTATTAAGTTCACCTAGTTGTCTAGAATCAATATGGAATCAGAAAAATAAAACCTTCTCCCCTGCTACGACACTGCGGACAATGTTTCTTGCCATCGTCGATTGAATTCTATTCGGGGCTCAGAAGAGACACACAACCAATATGCAAATTGGCAATTGCAGCAGTGCGTTGCTTTAGGATATCCCAACGCGATCGGTAACGATCGCCACCACCATCGTCGACTGATGTATGACGAACAGCCTTAATAAATTACCCGGCATCAAATCCCCGTAGAAGGAAATTACCAACCCATGGGAAATAACTTTATTAATTTAACTATTTTAATGAGACGAAAAGCATCACCCGCCAGACATTCGGCCGTAAACAACTAGAATTATTCTAATCGGAAAGCTTCGCCGACCGATCGAGCGTTGCCGCTTGCAGTTGAGTCGAACCGAATGCCTGTCAGTTTAAATTAGCGTAACCTAGTACTACGAGCAGGAAAGTGAAACTTCTGGAGGCCTTCAAACTGCAGTCTAGCACTAGCAGGAAATCGCGTGCATCGAATCCATAAACAAATGCACGTTTTAAACGAGCGACGCTTAAGAATGAAGGATATGCAACGTACCTACCGCCATCTATCTATGGACATGGGGAAGAGTTTTTGTCGAAATTAGCTCTGACAGACGCGGTGCGCTTCCTTGTTGCCGAGTGCAGCGCGATCATGCATTTCACGCGAATTATGAGCGCATGTCAATATCGAGTGAAGCGGAAGAGAGAGGGGGGGCAGCTGGCGTCTGACCTGAGATGCCTTCCTTATTTACAGAAACGTGCAGTCAGGCGAAATATTTACCCGATCATGCCCGAGCTGTCGTGACAGTTTATGGCGAGGATTAACAACACTTGACTTGGCCATTCTCTTCCCTTTATGATACACGGCAGCCAGAGCGTAGCGCGAAAATGATCTATACTGGTCCAATCGTCGCGACGTCCGTCGGGACGGTGATCGGGTGCAGGTTGCAATGTTTGTTTTAGTGCGTTGTCACTACTGAGCTAGAACTTTGAACTGAAATTCAGTTAGGAAGTATACGGCACTAGCCAAGTAACCATCAAACCCACTAATGCAAAAAGTGCAATAGGGGAAATGACTCCAATGTTGGCCTATGGATCTAAGATTGGGCCCATCGCTAAATGGATATGTTCGGTCGCTATTGAAAATTTAGTCGATTGCTGAATTTATGTATGGGCCCAAATTAGGGACATTTAGGCCGACATTACATCCATTTCCCCTATGATACTGATATGATGACTAATATCAAAATTCAAAAACCTTATGGTGACATAGGATATATGTCCCTAACCCAGCGTTGCCAGATATACCGATTTATTGGTATTTATACCGATTTCCGAACTATATACCGATATACAGATAAGGTTCCTCCGAATACCGATTTTTAAGATTTTATACCGATTTATACCGTTTTTTTAAATAATCAAAATTATTATTGCCTGCCCGCCCTCCAATTTTGGAGAAAATTACTGTGAGAGACTTGTATCTTTTTGAATAACTCAAATTTTTGAGCTCTCAAAATTCATAAAAAAAATCATCTTTGAAAATGTCATACGCTTGATACTCATAGGCTAGTCAGTAAAGGCACGGTATTACCAAGCCGGAGGCGGCGGGTTCGATTCCCGGTCCGGTCGAGGGAATCTTTCGGGTTGGAAATTTTCTCGACTTCCCTGGACATAGAGTATCATTGTGCTTGCTACACAATATACAAATTCATGCATTGGTATTGGCATCGAAAGCTCTCAATTAATAACTGTGGAAGTGCATTAAGAACACTAAGTTGAGAGCACGCAATAATCTAATATGCGCTAAGCAATAAGCTTAAAATGCGAATAAGAAAAAGAAGTTGATACTCTTTTGACTAATGTTTCTATTTCTTCAACGTTTTTGGTTACCCATGAATCGAGAAACTGTCGATGGCTCTTTTCGGTTATTCCTAGAGAATCGTGAAATACTTTTTAAACAATTTTTAACTTCCTAAAGCTTTTGTTCATTTTTATCTTCCTGAATTTTCTTCCAACTTTCGCCTGGAATTTTCTTCCACCTTACACCATAACTTATTTCACGATTCCTCCCGAACACTTATTTCAACTTCCCTTGGAAGCTTCTTCAGACATCGAATGGTTCTTCTCCTGAACTTCAGGGATGTTTCCCCTATTTTTTATTGCGGATTCACACTAGCTGCAAGAACTTTTAAGAAGTTCTGAAATTCAGACAAGTCTAGACTTCTGAGTAAGCTCCGATAAATTAAAGATAGTTTCATTAACTTCTGTTCAAATTCCAAAACCCGAAAATTTCAGGAAAGTCCAGCAAACTCCAGTGAACTTACGAAAACATCAGAAATATTTAGGAAACTTCACAAGTTCAAAGAACTTCAGGGAAATTTAATGGTTTTCAGGAAAGTTTCATTTGTTTCAGAGAATTGAGAGAACTTTAGGGAAGCTCTGTGAACATCAGGACAGATCAAATAATTTCAAGGAAATGCTGATATTTCAAAGGATTTCCGAGAAATTCAGGCAATGTTCCACAAATTTAGGAAACATAAGGGTAGTTACATGTCCATTAGAACATTGTGAGAACATTTTATGGGAAGTTCCTTGCTTTTTAATGGCAGTGCCAAGAACTAAAACTTTAAAAATAGGGAAGATCAGAGATATTCAATGCTAATGATACAATAAATTCAAGAAAATTGTGAGAGCACTTAAGAAATTTCGTAATCTTTAAGAAATGTCAGATACCTTCAAAGATGATTATAGATATTCATTATAATAGACATTATAATCAGGGAAGTTCCGAGTACTTGAAGGATGATCAGAGAAACAGCCCCATTAACTTCAAGAAAATTACAATAAGTTTTAAGGAATTCCGTGGAATTGTGGAATATTCCTATGTGCATTTCAGAAATGTTCCGAAAACTTCAGGGATGTTTTATGCATATCAGGAAAATTGGCTGGATCATTAGAACATCCCCCAGAAATCTCTTTCTTCCGGAATTATGTCCTTGTTTCATTCGACTGTTCCGTAGGCGCTCTTGCTTCCGAATTCCTCCAGAAGTTTCTTGCAATCTGCCTTAGGAAGTGTCTGCCAGCGTCTCTTCAGGAAGTTTCTTCCGTCTTCTTCTGGAAGTGTGTCCATAAGCCATAGGTTTTCGACTTTTATTGGAAGGTTTTTCCGAGCTTCTTCTGGCTTCCCCTAGAACTGGCTACTTCTGGAATTTACTTCTATGCAGGGTTGCTTCCACTCACTTGCTATAAAAAAATATTTTTCGGAATTCTGCAATCATTAGATGTTATAATGATATGTTGCACTAGTAAGTAACAAGAAGAGGGTGTAAAGTATATGTTTGACTCATAAAACCTGTCAATTTCGCTTTCAGAGCGTCACAATCAGCGATCTTATGATTCGTGAGCGTTCACTCAGAGTGAGCGCTCTCGAGTTGTAAAATCGCTGATTGTGACGTACTGAAAGCAATATTGACAGATTTAATGTGTCAAACATATACTTCATGACCTCTTCTTGTAACTTACAAGTACTAATTAGCATTATACTATTTCATGATTTCATAATTCCGAAAAACATTTTTTTATAGCAAGTGAGTGGAAGTAACCCTGCTTCTATGTTCCGAATATTTTCTTCCTTTGGATGTAACGTCCGATTTTTTTTTCGATGGTTTCTTTGAATATTCACTAGAAGCTTCTCAATTCTTGTCTTGGTAGTTTCCGGATGTTTCTCCAACTTTTCTTAGAACTTTCCTCAAATTTCTTCCAGAAGAGCTTCTTTCTTCTTTATCGAGATGTTCCATCAGAAGCTTATTCAAACATTCCCCGGAGTTTTCTTTCAGAATTTTCCGATCATAGTCCAAACGTTGAAATTTTCGCTTTCAAAAACAGCTAAAATATAAAATAAATTAATATAGTAAATACTGATAAACACCGATTTTTTAAAAACTTTGATACCGATAAACTTTAAAACAATCTGGCAACGCTGCCCTAACCTCGTGTCAAATTTGAAGCCTTGTGGAATCGCGTTTCTTTTTCACTCTTTATCGTATGAACGTAACCACATTGTTGACGTCACTTTCATTTCTCGCGTATGAACTTATGAAGAAGAAAGAGACAGTGCTTTCTTTCCGTTTGATCCAGATACCATAAATCACGATCAACCAGATAACATAAATCAGAATCAAAATAAAAGTCAAATAGATCATCTCACGACCACACATGTAACGAACAGGCAAGTCAATCGATAGCAAGACGAACAAAGCATATTAGCTCCTAAATAACATTGACAGATTCTCTTCGTAGATTTTCTCTTTCTTCATTCCTTTATTTAACGTCGGTCTCTGTTCCGCAATCTAGTGCCAATCACCAACATACATCGATTGCCATCCATTGACTGCAATCAAATGTGCAGGAAGGCAGCTTCCACACCTGCGTAGGATATTGCACCCATTCAACACACATGGGCCAGGACCAACGGCTTTACTTTCCTTCCGAAGGAAGACGTGACCAGAGATTTTTATGCCTCAGAAAAATCCCACCGACCTCGGCTGGGATTGAACCCAGACCCATTGAGGTGAGAAATCAGTCACGCTTACCACTACACCACCGGCGCCGGCTAGATATTTTCTCTTTGCATTACCATGACCATGTCCAGCCAATACGTTTGCCATACGGACGAGTGCCAGAATGGATGTTAGCTATCCTGTTATTTTCGTATGTAGACGTTAGTAAACACATAGCCATAATGGATATTTGCCATAATTCTTATAAAGTCAACTCTTCATAACTTGATATTGAAGGGACCATCGAGTTATAGAATTATCGACTCATAGAATAAACAAAACGGGCTAAATCCCAGTCGGCGCCGCCAGGATTTTCTGAGCCCTAAAATCTCTGATCACGTGAAGTAAAGATGTTGGTTCCCGGTCCATGAGTTGATAGGTCGATATGTAGGGTCCAGGTGTAGGAGCTGCATAAAATATATGTTTTATCGTCTATAATTTCAAGAACAATACCGGAATACTCCATTTACTGGAATATCTGGCTTTATTTACTCATATGAATTCGACAAATGCTTCAAGGATCCATTTTTGGAAGTTCTGAGTAGCTAATTTATAATATTAGGCCAAAAAAACACAAAACACGCAATAAGGCTGCCAGCTATCGACAGTTAATTTGTCAATATATCAAAGCTTCTGGTCATTTCCGGATGTGGCACTATTGTCCGGAGGGCGTCCGGCCAATAAGCCGAATGATCATTAGCCCAGACTTAAAAAAAATGTTTGACGAGCTTAATTACAAAGTTATGTTTTTATGATTTTAAACATTTAGATATTTGTTCTGACTATTTGGACGTTCCAGAATCTTGGGAATTTCTGCATATCCGAAATATTGTTTTAAATAAAACTGCTGAGTCTTGTTATTTTTTCTTAATCCAGAATCATAAAATTTTCTAAACATGTAATCTCTTTAAAAAATATTATTAATTTTTGACGTAGGACTACGTCTGTAATTTCTACATGGGGATACACTTAGTGAAACCCAAAAATGGAAAATGTAACAAAATTATGAAAATTTTTGAACGTTAATAACTTAGCTGCCCCTGGACCAATTTTAATAATTTTATCACCAATCGATCAGAAATATGTCTACGCATCTGTTAAATTTAAGACAATATCATTTTTCAAAATGTCAATATTTAAAACTGCACGAATGTGCAATTGTTGCTATGATAATTAAAATTACCACCGATTCCTGGCAAAAAGCGATTTCCCTAACACAGATTTCAAAGTTGAATTCCATTCGGTCTCATCAAACAGTGTTTATTCAATCACCGCGTGATGAGTGGTGGTGTTCTCCAGAACACAACGAAAGGCTCCCCGCAAGCAGCAAGCTATCAAGGCTGGTCTCAACCGCTGATCGGATTCAGTTTCAATCACCGTGTGTGGTGGTGTCCGGTCTTCGGCATCATCATCATCAGTAGCAGCAGCAGTGCTTTCGGCGCGTGGCGTTGAACATTGTTTCCAGTACACAACGAAGGAGGAAGAAGCCGCACCGCTATTGATCGGAATCAGTAGCTCTTCTTGAGTCGCTGTGTGCCATGTGCCATGTATGTCAGGCGCGTCATATTAAAGAGTATAAACCCCGCTCAAATTCCTATTCCTACACAAAACACAAGCTCCTGCTGCAGTTAATAAATAAGACTTATTATAGAAGACCACGTAGTCTTACGTCACCATTGCGTACAACCCCATAGGTGTGTCCCTTGTAGTTTTTCCAAATCCTGCATCTTGATTCTTTTCTTTTTTGTCCAATATCTCGAAAATAAATTCTATTTTGCTATCATCCCGTGTAAATCTTTACAGGATTTGTTCAGTATTTTCTGAATAGTTTGCTTGAATTATCTCAGTATACCCCCAGAGTAGAACGGGATATTAGACCTTCTTTTTTTCTTAGATTTTCTTATAATTTGCTCCATAATACCAACAATCAATACGAAACTAAAGATTTTAAATTGGCTCACTGCGTGACTAGCCTATTGGTCCTAAACAAATCGATTGACGTACCCCATTCTTGTATACATTCCAGTACTACACTATGTTTGTTTTGATTCGCTATGAAAGTTTGACAGATAAAATGAGGAGTTCGTGGATTTTCCTATGTTTCGAGGGGTGCATCGATTAGCTTGGGACCTAAGATTGTACCAGAGCTGAGCTTAAAAGTAGAGCTCGTTTCTTCGGGACCTTCTGGGCCAAGGTGGCAAATTCTCATTTCAGCTAAAATAATGTTTTTCGGAATAATAAAACCAAAAGATGATGACATGTTTTACTTGTAACTTACAAGAAGAGGTTACACAGTATGCTGTAAATTTTGCTTTCTATGAGTCACAATCAGTGATTTGCTGATCGCTGAGTGAGTGTGTGAAAAATCGCTGATGTGTGACTCTCATGAAGTGAAATAAACAGGTTTAATATGTCAAACACATTCTTTGCGACCTCTTCTTGTATTTTATCTATTCAAAATATGATCATAGCATCTAATTATTTCATAATTTAAAAAAAAAGATTGTTTTAGCTGAAATGAGGATTTGCAACCTTGTTCTGGGCTAAGAGTTTTCTCTATGATAATACTCTTGACAATCATTTGCAGAAAAATCGTTGAAGTAAATCTGGAATGCTCTTCAAATTATAAATAATTTATGCAGTTTTACCTAGGAATTCCCAACTGATTTTTCCAGAAAATTCACTTTAAGTTCTCCTCAGCATTTACTTTGTATTCCAATGGAATTTTTCTAGGAATTCCTTTAAAGTTTTGTTAAGGACTCCTATAAATTATTTGAACTGCTCCTTACCATCTCCTTGGAGCTCTCCTTTGAATTATCTAAATATTATCACCAGAACTTGATTACTATTCTCTAGAAATGTTCCTCACATATCTTTGGAATCATCCTTGAAATGCTCCTCAGTAAGAAATCCATTACAATTATTCTCAGAATTTTCAATAAATTCATTTCAGAATGTCCTTTACTCCTTCCCTTGAATTTCAACTCACTTTGAAAGTTTCCTAAGAATTTACTTGCAGAGAAGTAATAAATTCCATAGATTTCTCATTAAAAATTATTTGGCATTCAAGTCAGAACTCTCCTGGAATTATTTGCCGAGTTCCCATGAAGTTTTCCTGGAATTATTTTTCACACTGGTGCCCTTCGATTTTTTGCCAATTTTCTCACACACACGTCATTTACCGATGATATGTGCTTACTTCTCAATCATAAGTCGCTAACCGGAATTGCTTTTTAAGATTTAATAGGCTCTTTTCATGCACCATCAATGTAGAGCAGCGTTGCCAGATATACCGATTTATCGGTATTTATACCGATTTCCAAACTAGATACCGATGTACAGATAAGGTTCATACCGATTTATACCGTTTTTTTAAATAATCAAAATTATTATTGCCTGCCCGCCCTCCAATTTCAGATTTTTTTTTGTGAGAGTCTTGTATCTTTTTGAATACCTCATATTTTTTTTAGCCTTCAAAATTCTAAACAATCATCTCTAAAGATGCCTTATGATTGATACTCTTCCGACTAATGTTTGTATTTCCTCACCGTTTTTGGCTACCCATCAATCGAAAAATAGTCGATGGCTCTTTCCGGTAATTCCTAGGGAATCGAGAAATGTTTTTTTAAACATTATTTAACTTCCAGAAGTTTTATTCATTTTTTAACTTCCTGAAGTTTCATCCAACTTTTCCTGGAATTTTCTTCCACCTAACCTTGGAAGCTTCTTCAGCCTTCGCTCGAATGATTCTTTCATCTTCTCCCGCCAGTTTTTTCAACTTTTCCGGAATTTCAAGGATACTTTAAGAAGTTCTGAAACTTCAGAAAAAACCAGACTTTTGTGTAAGTTTCGATAAATTAAACAAAGTTTCATTAACTTCTGTTAAAATTTGAAAACCCAGGAATTTCAGAAAAGTCCAGCGAACTCCAGTGAACTTTATGAAACATCATAAATATTTTGGAAACTTCACAAGTCCAAAGAACTTCAGGGAAATTTAATGCTTTTCAGGAACTTTAGTGAAGCTCAGAGAACATCAGGACAGATCAATTAATTAATGAAATTGCTGAAATTATAAAGAAGCTCAGAGAAACTCAGGCAATTCCGAAAACTTCATCAATTTCCTGAGGGGCTCATGCAAATTTAGGAAATGTAAGGGAAGTTATATGAACATTAGAACATTGTGAGAACATTTTATGGGAAGTTCTAATGGCAGTGTCGACAGCTTTTAAAAATTTAAAAAAATCGGGAAGATCAGAGAAATTCAATGCTGATGTTACAATAAATTCAAGAAAATTGTGAGAGCACTTAAAAGATTTCATAATCTTCAAGAAAGTCCAGAGATCTTCAAAGATGATTAGAGTTATTCCGGTAGGCTTATTTTAATCAGGGAAGTTCCGAAAACTGCGAGGATGACCAGAGAACTCCTAAACAGCCCCTAATTTCAGGAAAATTATAAGAACTTTGAAGGAATTTCGAGGAATTATGAAACATTTCAGGAATGTTCCGTTAGTTTATTTAAATTTTCGCCACAAGTTTATCAATTCGTGTTTTGGTAGTTTCCCGGATATCTTTCCAACTTTTCTTAGAACTTTCCTCAAACTTCATCCAATAGAGCTTCTTTCGTCTTTCTCTGGATGTTTTTTCGGCTTCGTTCAGAAGCTAATTCAAACATTCCTCGGAGTTTTCTTCCGCAATTTTCCGATCATTGTACAAAAGCTAAAATTTTGCTTTGATTAACGGCTTTCTCAGTCTTAAAAAACTGCAACGACTACGATGTAATCTGCTCGCACTTTTCGGCCATGGGTTGTGGCCTTTTTCAAGTGAAAATATTGTTTGTCATTATTGTCAATATTTTAGTCGTTGTTGTGGCTGATTTTCCATATATTGGTTTCATTTAATGATATTGATCGCGCCAAACATATAATTACAACTTGCATTTATGTTGCGAGAGCCACCCTAATACGCGATCACTCACTCTCAATTTTCTCTCCCGTACGCTATTGTGCACCATACAACCAGCTGTGTAGAATGAATATGAAAGGCTTTAGCGTACGGTTGAACGGTGGTCGTGTATCTTTCCTACTACATGCAGGCAAAACAGATGATCAGGCAGAGTAGGTAGTACTGTTAGTAGTAAATAAACCATCCCCGCGATCGGCCGACGGCAAATAAACTTGTATCATTGTAAAATAAAAGTATCTCTAACCGCGATTAAAGGTGCCTTTTTATAGTGACGATATCACTGCGTGTTGGAATTAAGTGCGTGAGACACCGGCGATTACCATCGCTCTTATGTGCGTGAACAGATATTTAATTGAAAAAACTACTTTCTCACAATTTTGATCACCACTTGAGGACAACGATAATTTAAAAAATTAAATTAAAAAAATTAAAGACTGTTTTAAGACTGAAAAAGCCGTTAAACGAAGCAATTCTCCTCAAGTCCCAGTTGTCACCATCTTTAAAATTTTCACTTTCAAAAACGGCAAAAATATAAAACTAATTAAATAGTAAATATCGATAAATACCAATTTTTTAATACCTTTGATACCGATAAGCTTTACAACAATCTGGCAACGCTGATGTAGAGTGCGCTAGCCGATTTTGCGAGGAAATGTCATCCAATCCATTTGTTTACATCATAATGGCGATTTTCAAAACTCAAAATAATGTTCATTTTATTTCACAACTTGCAAATTTCCACCCTCATCAGTGGTCTTATTTTTCGATTATCTACAGAGCTGAACTGATTTACAGCTGAAATAACCACACATTAGAAATCCGGAAGATCATAACCGCTGGGACAATTTTATAAATCTTAATTTTTCTCATCAAAAATATATGGAAGCACCAGCCGGATCACTGCAAACCCGATACAGAAAATAAAATATTTCGCGTGGATGATGATTTCAAGCACATGGGTGGATACATTATTCAGCAAAGGTGAAAATATTTTCCTCTTCCTATACTTCACGGTGAAAATTTCCACCCTCATCACTCTTTTGAGGGTTCCCCTATTCACCGCCAGAGGTTAAAACAATCGCTTAGTTTCTATTGGATTCGCCTATTGTAATCCTCCTTTTAGCAGACTCCCGAAGTATTCCCCATAAACTCCCATGGAATTATGCTTCGGATTATTTTTCTACCTGAAACTTGTTGAAATTGTCCTCTGAATTCCTTTGAAATTCGTTTTTGAATTTCCTTGGAGTCCTCTTCAGAATTCCTTAGGAATTAACTTCATTTCAATTTCCTTTCATATGAATTTCCATTAAAATTTCTTTCGAGTCCTATTCAGGGTTTACTTGGAATTATACTCAGTACTACCTTTGTATACAGTTTTTTTCATGTGTGTTAAAAGCAGACACCGACGTTAAATAAAGGAATGAAGAAGAAGAAAGGTTGGTATGGTGACTGGCACTCTTGGCACAGCTGCGGCACACGTGAAGTACACTGAGAAATTTTTTTACACAAAATATGTGTGTAGAGTGACCACCCCTTGTATTATAGAGAATATCTTCAGCGTTCATGTATTGATGAAAATTTTAAAATAAATTCTTTGCAATTCGGACCCTTGGATCTAATGATAAGAACTAATTTGACAAAATCTTCCCAGCCTACCTTTTTCCACAACAGTTATCTTAATGCTAAATGTTTGTGATGTAAAATTTTTGAATGCTTCGCAGGCCGCACACATCTGACACGTGGGACGCTGTAGAACACTGCTCCTGAATAACAATAAGGAGCTCTATTAGTGAAAATTCATACATATTTTAAACCGTTTTAATGTTGAATTGCCATGTAAAATGTATTCTAATTTGTTTTTTTTCCCTATTTTTTCAGGTACATACCATCCAGTCCTTCAATTGGAACTATAGCGCAAGATCATGGAAAACTCCACGTTATCCAGGTTATCAGTGTTTATCACTGGTTCATCAGTTTTTGATAAGCTTTAATCGACTGGTTAACCTAGTATAGAATAAGTCCAATGAGTGGGGACTACCCCGACGTAGTGATTAACATCACACCAAAATCACGAGTTCAAATCTCAGTGTCGGACAGGTCATGATTGATCCAAGAGTGTTAAAATGACTAAGGGCATCCAGTAGCGCACCATAATCCGGTTGGAATGTAAATGAAAGTTTTCTACTAGATCGATCATCATTGGTTGCTGGCGGAAAACCAACTCATAGACAACATTTCATTAGGGTGAAACTGCTTTCGAAAATAATGACTTCAACGATAGATTTCTCGCAAATAATAGGTCACTCTTGCAAATTAACGATGCCAACTGGTAGAGGATGGTGTCCTTACTTTGCATGTGTGAACTTTTATTCGCGAGAAATCGACGGCTAAAGACATTGTTCACTAAAGCAATTTCGCCCATTTGAAATGTTGACGCTGAACTATCTTCTAACTTCATATCCCTGGGCCTGGGACTAATAAACAACGACGATTCTGCCATCGTACTTACCTACACCCGCCTTGAGCGCTCAAACAGAATTGAGTACCTACTTAACCTCACTTGACATCGCCCTGTGCATTCATAACACTACAAATGCACTGACGATTCATAGGAACGAGTGTACGAAGAGGAACAACGTAGTGATTGGAAAACGAAAGCATTCAAAGCCCTCGGCCTCCCTTGATATGTACTCTCATCCTCCGACGATCGCCCGTGCACCCTTGCCACGATCGTCGTCGTCGTACGAATCCCACCAGTATGCATTGGTAGGTATGTGCACACCATGTGTAAATATCAAAAATCAATAATGTTTATGCTAATTGCGTTAATGGCTTATCTCTGATGGCGCGTTTAATTGATACTGACTTCTTTTATTGTTGTTGCGTTTTAAGTTTGTTTTCTCCGGGCTTCTCACGGTTTTCCGGCATCGCCTTCGGCTCCCACTCCGACTGCTTGCCATATACGTGCTGGTTGCTGGTTGCGTTGCAGATGTCATTCGGGGGTTCATGTTTGAGATTATTGGTCGAAGTAGTTTGATTTTTGTGGGAAAAACAATCAGTCGAATGGTTATGGTGGAGATTTGAGTTTGCTCTCTTCGTTTTACCGAAATGGTATAGAGATTTTCACGTCCGGTTGTATCGGTACATATCGCGTGCAGTAAAAATTTGCGCCTTCTAAAGATCTAAAAGTTATTTGAAGAGACCTTTGCTGATAAATTTTAAATAAGAAATCTAGAGCAAAACAACTCCTTTTATTTAGAGACACCCTAACTTAATTCAAGAAAATAGCTCTGAAGCGGTAAATTTAAGAGATACAGAAAAGTTATTTTTTACAAGGTTGCTTAAAATATGCTCAGCTATAACTTTGCCCAAAAATGTATACCTTTATTTCTTCTAGCAAAAAAGTTCGTTTTATTATTTTAATGATAATAAGAACCACCTTAGAATTCATTGTCATAAAAATGAGGGCCTAACTATAAGGAACAACTTTGTAGAAGAGACTTTTAGTCTAAAGTTTCAATTTCAAGCTCAAAATATATCTTTCCACCTAAATCTGAATTCTGAATGGTTTTTCGGCGTTGTGAGTGTGAGTGCGTGAATATGCATGAGAATCTCAAGCGTGAATCTCACCCGAGTTTATTCTCAAAAATAGGCTCAATGAATGAGATTTGAGAAAGATTTTCCGAACACTGGTCACGTCACGAAGTTGTTCCCATCTAGTAGCAAGTATAAGTGACTATATTCATAACTATTGATCTTGCACGGCATGTAGAATCTTGATCTTGATAGGAAATTTAGTATCGGAAATATGGCAAATGATTCCGACAGGTGCATAATACTTTATTTGCTACGGATTTCTTTAGCTACTGCATTAACTGTATATAGAAAAAGGTTACACGTAGAACCTTCCAAGATGTCCCAGCCACTCATAATATTTGCTTCGACTACTGTTGCGATTGAATCATGCATCTTCACAGCTAGGCATAGTTTGCACTCTAGTTATTTAAACTTAAATGTCTGATTGTTGTCTGCTCTAGATGGCTGAGCTCGTCGTCGTCGTCGTTGTCGTCACTATCGTGCAGTTCTGATCGACAGACAGTTAGCGCACCCCGTAAGCTCCCTGGCATGCTAGATAGATAGAAAGATGGATAGAGAGCAAAATCTAACCAAGCAAGCCGGTGACGCCGATCAAAGTATGACAAACGGCCACGACTCAAGTTCACTGCACCTCGGGGATTGCACTTGTCACAGTAGACTAGATACATGCACTCGACGGTGGCTACCTTGACCGAATTTTGTTGGCCCACACTGCGCTCGCAGTATCCATTGCATGACCTCGTCGTCGCCAGCGGCATACGATTCAGTCAATTAAGGACGTCCGTCGATAGTAAGAGCGCCACTTTTTGTTGTTGCTGTAGTCGTTGTCGTTTGGTGAATGAGCAATTTGTATTTATGCACCAACCGCAGGCCGACCTCCGGTGACAATGTGTTATGAAACGTGCCTAATGCGTGGTCTCCACGCTGTGCGAGAAGTTGTTCTAATTTTTACACCCTCTGCTTGACGAGGAAGGCCCACGCAAAGCTTAGATCACTCTCTTTGGCGGGCGCTCGCTCGAACGTAATGGCAATTGCCGCGGCCGCCCTCATAGAGGACAAATTCGTTACGTATGGAAATTATGCGTGTTGACGAAGAATGTTACTTATGTAATTAACACCCCCAAGTAGAGAACAGAAGGTGCCACACCCTGCGCTGGTAGCTGGTTTGCTATTTATACGCAATTTCGCGCTGCAATTATAACTTAATCGATTATAAATATTAGCAACTTTGCAATTGTTTAATGTTTGGTTAGATGCCACTTCCGGTGCATTCGTGCGATCGTGTGCAAGAGTAACATTGTTATAATATTGGAAATTTATGACCCATCGTGAACTGTAAACAAGCCGAGCTGTGAACGGCTTAAGTGCACTGCCCGTTGCGAAGTGCATCGAGTTTCATCTTTAGGAGAGATGTGTTTAAAATAGATTGTTGGTAATGCAAAGCGGTTGCTGATCATCTAAAGTGTGAAAACACGCTACTGATGTGTCAAAATGTCAAGCTACTGTTTGGAAATGTTATCAACGGACTGCGATTGGTGACGCATGTTAATGATTCGATGCTGTGTGTGTGATGAGGCACGGTGAAGCGAAACTAAGAGTTTAAGTTTTTGCCTTATAGCAGAAATTTTATAAATCCGCTAGAATTTTGAAGATTGAAGTTTGGCATTTTGGCATATTAATATTATGAAAATTGTTTAGTTGAAGATGCTCATTTCAAATAACAGACTAAAGTGGAAATTTTTATACGATAGATGAGGAGATGAAAGTATAGAGTTGATAGTTCCGTTAGAGTACGGCAGTGTGAAAATTGTATATAGAGGGTAGAACGCGAGCAAGGACAACTTTTAGGAAGGTACAAATCAGTTTGATCATCTCTCTTTACCAAACTCCCCCGTTGGAGAAGGATAGTGAGGGGTATTCCCCCCGCCACCGCTGGCAAAAAGAGATGATCGCCGACTCGCTCATGTACCGACGACGTGTTTGAAACAGTTCTATCGATTTTTACCGCACTCAAGTTGTTATCTGAAGGAAGGCATCCAGTCGTAGGTTTGGAAATTGTAGCTATTGTTACCTCTACCACGGTATGTGCTCCTGTCATCGTTGACTTGACGATCTCGAGAGACACGGCTAGGGTAGGTGCTGCTACTGTACCTTTCGACAAATGACAGTAATTGATGGTAAGCTCCCATCCAGAGTTATGTACCTTGACTATATGTTTTGTATTACTTCTGCGTGAAGTCAACGATTTACATAGTTGAAGATGCTAATTTCAAATAACAAACTAAAGTGGTAATTTTTATACGATAGATAAGAAAGATCCAGGATCTTGTTTTTATTTCACATGTCAAGCTTATATAATTTATTCAATATCCCTTGTCAGATCTTGGAATACTCTTAAAGTACCAGCGAGTTGAAAATTGTTCCAAAGAAGAGCAAATCCACGCAAAATAGCGACAACATAAACGAATTTCAGATCTTACCTCTCAGAATTCCATGAAACTTCCCATAATTGTTCGCATAACAAGCGCCTTTGTACCGGCCAGGAGATGATCGAGACGGTTCCGCTCAATAGCCGGAACAACAACAACATCAACGTAAAAGATGAGCCTCGGCAAAAACGCGAGGTAGCAACCCGGCCCAAACCATATCCTACTGTTCCGCATTATTAATCCAGTCTATTACAGTGGATGTTCTACACACCATCTGCTCACCCAACGGACAAGTGCAACGTGTCAAGATATTCAAGAAGAATAGATCAAGCTATGGTTGAGTTTGACAGCATTGAATCCACCACCAGAACTCGCGATTGCTGTGACATCTACTCCGGTTGGTGCACACTGAAGATCGACTATGTCAAGCCAGAAAAACTAAATGTTTACAAAAACGGCACGGACTCCAGTTGGGACTACAGATTGGAAGCAGCCGTCTCCAAGGATGCCTGTAACGGACGGACGAACCCCGTTGCTATACGATTCTACCGTCTTCGGCGGATGGCCCACCCCGTACAACGACCGTCAATCATTAGTCAAACATGGTCCTAAAAGTTTCATCCTTCGGAAAACTGGAAACCAACACACGTCGGACCGATGAAGGACGCAACGCTGACCCGAAACGGACTAGCCAACTTCATTCAACCGGCACAGTAACAGGGCGCAGTGATGATGGTCTATGGACTCGATAACAACACAGCCATCATCACAGTTCAATCTGTTCTGCCTGTACGGAAATGCTGTCAGGATAAAGTTCCTGAAGATCAAAGAGCATCCACCAATCGGAAATGATGGAAGCAAAATTCAGATTGCATTTTCCAAGCAGAACTACTTGTCAGAGTCCACCCTGCCGTACAATTCGATCAGATTCAAGGTCTACACCACCTTCAAGAACAATCGCTTCCTTTCCCGAGCAAGATTCACCACTTCTACAATTCCCCATCCGGTATGTCCGAGGATCTGCTGCTGACTGCATTCACCACCAAGGATTGCCACCCGTCGCAAGTGCGAATGTTCCCGCTGAAATCGTAACGTTCCTCCTCCAGATTGGTCTACTTCCCGAGCATAGCCCTGGCGGTGTACGCCATCATGAAGTGCAACCACAGCGCGATCGATCACAAAGGCACAAAATTCCCGTTCATTATTAAGCTGTGCTTCTCCTCGTCCAAGACGATGAAAGGTGTGTGAAGGAACGAGATCATCGAAAACATGGGCATGGACATAGCCTCCGCCGTGGCAGCAGCGTTCGGTGGTGTAACGAACATTTCGGTGACAGGCGACTGTCTCAAATCCAAACACGGTGGAGATTCACAGTTGTGTTTGAAAAAAAAAAAATGATTACATTGTGGCAACATCAATAACAAATTTTGACACATGCACACTGCGCATGTGCAGAAAAGTTCAGTGTTGCCAGTAATCTGAAAAAAAATGTAACCATGGATGCCAAACAGTGCCAATGACTGTGCCCAGGTGTGCCCAAGCTTATTTTTGGCATACTGTGCAGAGTGACCAACCCCTTGGTTTTCACTGAAGGTGCCCTCGAGAGTGCTCTCAAGGGCACCTTCAGTGAAAACACAAAGTTTGGCTCTGTGGTGCGGAAATTTTGAATTTTGATAGGAAGAATAAAAGCACTAAACTGTCCTGTCCATCTTGAAGGGTTGACTGAAAATTCAACTGGATTTTACGTAAGCATTCTATGTTAAAAAGAAAATGAAAAGTCTCAAAAGAACGCTCCATTTCTGCCTTAGGTAGAAGCTGGTTGCGAGCTTTTATTTTTTGTGGATAGAAGTATTAAGCCATTTCTTCAGATAGAGGAAAAATTTTCACTGACGGAGACTGATTATCGGAGATGCCTTCGTGTGAGACCCTCTCGCCACAATTTTGTATTTCTAAGAATTTTATCTTCTTTTGAGTATGAGTTTTTCCATTCGATTTAATTGTCAAAAATCTATTTGACATCGTGTTGCATTTGTAACTATGTTTGCGCTCGTTCATTGCTGTATTCATATGCAATCTTGTTTCTCGTACTCTGAGGTGATTAGTTATCCCGACATGACATGAGGACAGTTAAAATTCGACTTTCTTCACCAGGTGACGCTAGTATACTAACGTAAAGTGCCATTATTCTACAACTAACTTCTAATTTAGCGCAATTTAAATAAATCCAAAATAATGTGCAATGTGGATGTTTTGAATTGAGCCTAAAGCGTAGAAAGAGGAATTTTCGAATTCTCGTCAATCTAAGCAGCGTCTGCACTTCTATTAGCTTTTTCTCAGCGTTACGCACACACATGACGTGTCTGTTTGTTAACATTTATCTGCTGCTTGCAATCGACAGAATTGTTCAAAACTGTTTGAAAGCGTTTTTGCAACTCAGGTTTCTCAGGTGAGTGTGACTATCGTCGGCAGCACCTTTTTCTTAGGCAGCATTTCCATTTGAACTGAGTGTTACCCAGCTATTCTATTATCGGCTACTCGAAATCAGCAGAATTGTGTTGTGCGTATGTCTCATTTAAAGAAAATCCTGGCATAACAGGTTTGCGCTGTCAGAGAAGGCTATTGTTGATTTTCGAACTGTCACTTGCAGGCTGAATCGTTTTGAAGACATTTGAAATTCTGTCAAGACAGATTTTTTCCACAGACATTTTAAAGATGATGCTCCATGAGACGAGAGGAGGTCCTTGGCAAGGCAATTGACTCACCCTTAGAAGTTGTTTTCTAACTGTTTCCAAACTCAACACTAGGGGCAGAAATTCACCCAGCTCTTTTGAATCTTACATATGAAACACTTGTCTTTAATCCCATTATATTTTGTTTTGCCTTGAGTACATTTTGAGACCCAGTTCCACAAGAAAATAAATCAAACACTAATTCGCTGCCAGATTCCTCCGGTGGGAAATCGCAAAAAACAGCGCTTTCACCTTCAAAATTCTCAATTGCAATAGCTGAAACATCACAATACTAAATCATCTCTGAAAAGCTAATAAACCGAACTAACGAATGAAGACCTAGAATACTCCATAAAGCCACTATAAGATATTAAAGCAATGCCTGTCTACATATCTTATTCAATTATAAATGTGCTACTCCAAGCAACCAAATCAATAATTCTTAACTTGTTAAGGTGGTTCCTTGTAGAGTCCATTACTCCAACACACCTTGCAATTTCAAGAGCACACAGCTCAAGTTCTACGAGGTTTACACATCTGCAAACTTCAGACATTGCTTGCTTCTCCGCAGCAAACAACAAGTATTAGTTCCAGCTACGTGCATTCACAGAAACCATAATATTTTTACATGTGAAATTGCGAAGTGTAACACACAAAAGGACGCTGCAGGGAATCACCTTAACATTCTTGCATTTGCTAAAAGACGCTCCAATGCGCTCAAAGGATTGATTTTTGTTGGACACATCTGGATTGAGCAGACGCACCAATCTACGTCAGTTCAAATGAGTTTAAATTTTGCAACAACGTCTAGCGTCTACAGAAATGGATTTTTAGCAACTCTTAGGATCTCAGTTCAACTTAGAAATGTGCCAACATCCAGTTGAAGTTGAATTTATATTGGGCCCAAAATCATCGAAATACCCGTTTATTTAAGTAATTTTTGCTCAACTTGCAAAAATGCAACATCAAGCATTGAAGAACCACGCAGTTCGCAACACCATTTAAGATTTGAAATAAACAACCATTCTCAAGGAAGGCTTGGTAGCTCAGTGGTTACCGTTTCTGCTTACTGAGCAGAAGGTCGGGAGTTCAATCTCAGGCCCGGCGTCCCCTTCGTTGCAATTTTTAACTTTGCCTTATTCTATCCCCACTAGATTTAAATGAAAACGAATTCTGCTTTAACCAGCCGATCGCATCACTCTTACCACAGTTGAATCCTGATAAAAAAAATAACCCACCTCACTTACACAACTATCCTCCCCGTGAAAGTCGTGGAGATGCAGAGGTGTATTCGGTATCTAGTAACAACGGATGTCGAACTAATCATCCTTCCCAAAAGACCGTGAGGTCGTGGAAGGCGCTGCACACTTAGAAATACCTAATCTTACACGTGACGGAATTCATCTTTGACATAAAGGATGAGACGTAAACAAACATGTCATGTAAAATTAAGTGCTCCGAGACTGAAAAGTTTGAAAGTACGTTTGATTGAGCTGAATTTCGCGTCTATTATGACGCTCGTATATGTCAGTCTCAGAGCAACTAAATTTACATTAATTTTTCTAAGTGTGTGTGATTGATTTATAAATAGATTGAATTTAAGTGTACTTGTACATTTAAGATGGAAAGCTAATCCCATGCACCATCTACGTGGTTCTCTGATAAATCACGGAGGAGCAACTGCGAAATGCACTGTCTTCAAAAAAATGAATAACCATCCTCAAACTACACCGAGTAATTAAGTTGTTTGAAACTAGCGAAATCAGTCATACTCAGTGCTGGCAAAATCATAAATCAAATGATATTTTTCCACACTCATACGCTCTCAATATCACGCGTGATATTGGAACTAAATATTATGCTTGATATTGATTTCACAAGCTCCTTTGATATTGCGAGACTATTCACAACATGTAAAAATTAAGCTGAGAGTTAACTCGACACAAAAATGATTCTGTTACATTTCGTTTTATTAGAAAGAGAAAGTATAGATTGTTATATCTCTTCACAGACGGCAGACACGAAGCTACTGCTGTCAGCAGTAACAGTAGTTTCGGGTTGCGTTCGGCTGTAAAGCAAAAATCATAAAACTCAAACTCACCACGGTTTGGTGAAAATTGGAGCTGATGAGTTTGGTTAGCTCGATATTTGTAGCTATGATTTCACAGCTTCTAATATCTTGCGTAGTTGCTTACCTACTTGTTGATTTTTGTCTACAAAAATCAGGCGGGATCTTGGGCATTGGTGAGACTTGATTTTAGGATATTTTCCCAACACTGGTCATACTAGTTAAAAAGTTTCTTCGATAAAGAAATATTTCCCTGAATTGAATGAAATTCCCTGATATTCTCTGATTTTCCAGGTTAAAAAATGAATTCCCTGAATTTCCTGTTTTTACATGTAGTCAACACCCTATCGATAAACTTCTTTCCAATCCATTTAGCTTATGCAAGCTTCTTGCGCCTGCATGAAGTTCCCTTGAATTGTGGGAAGTTTTGCAAACTCCTGAGAAGGTCCATCAACTTCTACGAAGATTACTGAACTTCTAAAATTTTTCAATAGCTAACAAACTACTAGTGAATTTCTAAGTACTCCTATAGTTTATTCAATTTTCCATGTACATCTACAAAGTTTCCTTACTTCTGGAAACATTTCTCAAGGTTCATGAATATTTTCCTAGTTCCATAATTATTGTTTTCCAAACTCTCTACGGATTTTCCTAAACGTCCGGGTGAAACAAAGCTCGAAAACTTTCTGTTAGTCTTCAAACCCTGAAGTTCTAGGAAGTCAAGTCCCCGGCAAGATGACAGATAATCTTAGTTTCACGTACCCACTTGCAAACGTAACAACGTAAACAAAGGGATTGTCCTTCACCACTGCAATGGCATTTCTCTATGGGAAACCACCTTTTTGTTTCTCCATGTGTGGATGACAAACAACAGGCAAGAATGCTATATGAATAGCGCGAATTTATGATTTTCGTGGTGAAATGAAATAAATCTAAACGAATTGAAATCGATTGATGGAGGTTCATTTTCTTATATAATCAAATGACAATAGACAAACTTTGCTGCCTTCTATTTTATTTTGCTCTTGAATTTAATCAGGCTTCAGATAATTTGTTTTGACCATAGTTTTGCGATGAAGGCTTGCCATGAGCCGTATGAATAAAAAGAGTTTACTTTCCCGTGTTTCTATGTTCTTGTGTGTTCTTCTGATATGCAAGATTTCCGAAACGTTGGGAAATTTGCTGAACGGCTTGAAAATAGCATCCTATAAGCATCTGCATCTTTCATCAACATGTTTTTTTGTAACAGGATATATTTTGGAGCAGGATACAGTAAGCAATCATCGCAATATATTGATAAAATTGTGTATCGATTTTTATTTCAAACTTCGCCTTGAGGAATATGTCGAAAACATAGGAGGCATTGAGAATTCCATCCGCAAAAAAATAATATATTATTCTGGGTGAAGACGAACATTTTGTAAATCCATTCAAAATTGACAAAATAAATAAAATTATATCATCTAAATCTAAATAAAGGTTCCACTTAATAAAAATTAAGTGCTTGTCTTTTGTTACACACGTTAAAGCTTCAAGAAACAGATGGGTCATAAGTTTGTATGTTCTATTATTTAGTTACACAGTTATGGGAATAGTCACTATGACAACTCAAATACCATGAAGAACTCTGGAAAATTCAGTAATCATATAAGTGAAGTGGTTGTTAATCAGAATTTTCTAAAATATCATCTAAAATTGAGTTTTGAAGAATGGTCGTAGATCCGATGTCGCAAAAATTTTGAAAATTTAGTCAAATTGGACAATATATCACATATTTAGCTTAAATGCATTTAAGGCCTTCGACAGACGTACAAAGTACGACGTTGTACTAATTTAAGCGTGTACCTCAAATTATACATTTTGCATTACTAGCTGGGTATAATTAGTACGCTCTTACTTGTTGCAAAACCAATCATCTTTGTTCATCATCGACTATAATAACAATAGCCTTGATCAATTCTCATTTGTTCCAATAAATTCGATGACAATCATATAATTTTGTTTTACAAATCAAATATTTCAGCTTTTGGTTCTGTACTGCTTAAATACGCATACTACTGAGAATCAAAACGACATTTCTTGCTGGCATCACTGGAGTTCCTATGTCGTTAATGTTAATTTTTACGTTGGACGTCACGTGTCCGTTTTGGTTGGCACGCGACAATAAGATGGATTTTAAACATTAATTTTATTTACTGTACATCATTTCCAAATTCGCCCTATTCAGATGAAACTTCTGGAATTTGTGAGTTTGACAGAACCACGAGCACCAAATTGTCGGGGTACACTGGCAATATACTGGAGCTGTCATGTTGCCCCCGAGTTGTAGGAAGTTGACTTAACTTCTACGGTACTCACTGAGCTTCTAAGAAATGCCCTGAACTTTAAATAATCAAAAGAATTTGTTGTGGTATCTCTTTCTCTTTTACGTTACTCTGATGAAGGTTGAATAGAAAAAAATCCGTACGCATTAAAAACGCTGCCATTAAGGCATTTTGGAGTAAAAATTTTCAAAAGTGTGTTCAGTGTATAAAATCACAGTAGGCATTGGTTGTCATGATAAGTTCATTTGTTTACATCTTGGCTTCACCGAAACAAGCACGCCGCGATTCGATCCTTAACGCTCGAATCTAAAATCCCGGTCTATCCGCTCCTGGCAGGTTTCGATCAAACTCCTGGGCAGAAATTATATATCTCTGTTGACCGGAAGAGTGCCCCGGAAGAATTTAAAATCAAAAAGAAGCTAAAATTCCCAAAAAGTTCCTTGTCTGGCAAGTAATCTGCAGTTGTGGGCTGAAAAGCGAAACATTTCGTTACTTCTAGGACCATGAACCAGCAAATTTACCAGGAGGAGTGCCTACGGAACAGACTACTGCCTTTTCTGGGGCAACATGAGGTGGATTGGCTATTCTGGCAGGACTTGGCAAGCTGCCATTACTCAAACCAAACAGTGGTACAGTGAAAATGGCGTCACAGTGGTTCCCAAGGAGATGAATCCGGCCAATACTACGGAACTAAGGCCAATTGAGGAATACTGGTCAATTGTGAAGCACATACTGAAGAAAAAGGGTGGAACTGCAATTGACCTGAAGGATTTCAAGCGGAAATGGAATTTGGCAGCCAAACAAGTGGGAAAAGGGCTCGTGCAAAATATGATGGGCCGATATGAATGGTAAGAAGAAATAATAATACCTACTAATGTATAGCTGTTACATTGAACTATAAAAATAAAATGCATTTTTAAACCCCAACAAGATTTTCGTGTCCGGATTTTTTCGTATTCAACCTTTAGACTGCGATGAGAGCATCATAAAAGTGAAAGAGTCAGGGGTGTAAAACTGAGAGTACACCACCTAATAAAACAATCCTGAGTACGACTGTGACAATACTCTATAGAATGTTGGCAAATGCACGGAGCTAGGTGCTGCACAAAATTATGGCACTAGCAGATTTCTTGGAAAAAACGCGTTGCAGATCGATACAACCTAGCGTAGGTTTCCTCCGATTATCTTGGGATTTCCATTTATAAGGGTCACCACTAGACTTTATTTCTGATAATTTATCATGATATCTCACTAAGGAATACCACTTTACCAGTACATCGAATACAAAAAACCGTTTACACCCAACGTTCACTACCTCACCGGTAGCACTCCGGTAATGTAAGGGTTAATTGTAATTAACTCTACCACCTACCCGTACTCAGTTCACACCGCACCACCGCTCAGCTCAGTGCAACCAAAACAATTAACGATTCACATTTCGCAAATTAAAAACCCGCAGCACGTTCAGCTTGTTTGCCTATCATTTACACACTTGATCTCTGGTCGAAGAGGTGTCCTGCCTGTCTTCGATCGTCACCGTCGTCGTCGTCGCCGTCAGCGATCATCGTGTTCGTGTGTCGTTTTGCTGTCATATTCCGTCCGTTCGTGCGAAGATGTCACCTCCTGACCGGGGTAGTTAATTACCCAATAGGTACTCATTCACATTTTCCTTTTCCTGATTGTCAAGAGCTCTCCCCAAAGGGGTCTTATGATTGATTGATAGGATGCAACGGGCCATTATAATAATTCCGCGGAGATTACTGCCGTAGGGTTCGCGATGCACGTTACTTGTTCGAAGGGTGGACAAGAGGGTGAAGGTATGATGCATGATTGTGTCCTTGAAAGTTCCAGCGGGAGCTAATCTCGTTACGTTCGAGGGAGTTGCTTTTTATTGACATTATGGCATTTAATAAAAACAGTTAATTGCTCATCAGGAACTTGCCTTTCACTGTACTAGGCTACTCGGTAAACGCTTCACTGAGGAAAGACAAATGAATATGATTTTTGACAGTTAAGGTAGACAGCTAGTTGAAATAGCTTCACGAAAACCACGTTCACCATTTGACAACATTGCAACAATCAAACATCAATATTACTCAAAGCTATTCATCCATGGCAAATGAGCTAATTCAAATCCACCGAGGAGATGATCAAACATGCGATCGAAAACAAACCCATTACACCCGAAACAGCATACATTGTGAGCGCCCATACAAGCATCGAAACGACGACGCACTTAAGACAACCAAAAACGATTCCCAAGAATCGATCATTATTGAATTTCTATTGCCACTTTTGTCATATCGAACAATAATGTAAACATGTCCTCCTCGCCATTCAAAGCAGCACTCACGAAACATAAAGATATTATAACAACGGACGCGCAGTGCTGCGAACCCTCAATCAAACCGATTTGTGCCTACAAACAATAAAATGCTTAGGAAAAACATAATCATTTGCATAATTTAATATTTTCCTGCCCCTTTCCCACCCCGCCGAGCCAAACCACCGATCGCTCGGATGTGATACAATGAGGCAGCACACTTTTAGATTTGGAGACGTCAACGACGAAGACGACGTAGACGGCTTCATCGCACTCTGACCGAAAACCAAGTCTGAACTCTCTTTCTCTCCGTTCGGTTTCTGGTATATGGGGTAAGCAGGTATAATATGCCCCTCTTATGGAAAAGCGCTCCCGTATATCCGTTGCTTTAGGGGGTTAGAAATAAGATGTAGTTGTTTTTTTTCTGCAGTGGTAGTTAAACACAAAGTTGGGGATCATTTTTTGACAACGTTTGAATCTTAGGTTCTTCAACTTGCGGGGAAAAATGCCCCATCTATCAATCTTAATATAATATGCACCGACAATAAAGGGGCCGTATGGTCTATACTAAAGAGCCTGAATTTATAAAGAGACGACATTTCACGATTATCTGTCAAAGTCATAGGAAAAGTCATTCCAATCGAGCAGAAGACCTGTCAAATCGATAAGATGTCGTATCTTTATAAATTCAGGTTCTTTAGTCTAAACCTACTAGAGGTGGGCAACAGAGATGCCAGATTTTGTTTTCAGTAGTCTGCGAAAAATGTCTGTGAATTTCAGAAATGTCTGTAATTGGGCTGCTTAAATTAGCAGAAGTTTTGCGTGTGACGGGGGGAGGGAGTCATGAAATAGATGCGAATTAGGAAATGTCTGTAAAAGTGATGTTCGAGCAAAACAAACCTGCTTTTAATGAATTGAACCTGATTGGGGTTGGGAATGCATACATTTACGCCGTATACGTTAAAAGAAATTAATAAAAAGATAAATTACGATTGCACGACAAATGAGGTTGACTCAAAGTTAAGATTAGTTCAGTAATATTCTTGAAAACTTAGTTAACTCATAGACTGAGTAAAATTTCCCGAGCTTTTACAGGAATTTGTTTTCTAATATAAACAATGTCTCGAAGTTCATATCAAATTTGTGTACTTCTAAAATGAGTTAATTTTTCGTCGATTTTTGTCATATTCGAAAAGATTTATGAGACACGTTTTCGAGTAACGAGTAATTTAAATTTAAATTTGAATCGATCTTATGTGACATGTAGTGTGGAAATCCGCTAGTTACTTAGTACTGGTCCTTTTGCACGCCAGCAGTGGGGAAACGAGCACATCTTAGTGAGATATTCAACTCCACCACCACCAAAATATGGAGAAATCGACAATCAAAAGAACAATTAACCACTTCATTCGAGCAGATAAAATGACTATCACTCGAACTTTGAAATAAAACATTATTTTGAGATTTTTTCTTCTAGAAGCACGAGAAAGGTAGCCAACATTTGTGTGTTTGATAGAAAAATAGAAATTAGTTGGTCCAGTTTTGTGAAATCGCTGGTAGAAAGTCACGCTAAAACTGCTTGACAAAGTGGTCAATTTATAAGCTTATTAATACGACTCTAAACACTTCCTGCTCAAAAAGTGTTGATGAATCAGGATCAGGGTTGCTGAAACGATTCAGATAGGAAGGAATATCGAAATAAAGATCATCGAGAAATCGAGAGTACTGCACAACGTAGCCAAGTACGATGAATTGGCGCTAAACACTAACACTGTTGTAACGATTTTACAAATACAGTTTTATAGTAAGATATATCAACCAACACATTCATTACATTTTGCAAAACATTTACACACCTGATGGAGAAAACTTGGCTAAATATAACACAATTTGTTTATACCAACCTGTTTACCTTTCGGCACACCTTGATGGAAAGCCTATGATATCCCTTGAAATACACAATTTCGTTCCAAGACTCGGAGAGACGAATGGCATATACCAATAGACTCATCTCAACGGGATCCTATGAAAAAGTTTGTTATGGGGTTTCCTCTCGGATTCCCTTTGATTTTTCTCGATTTTTTCCACATTTTCACGACTCTTATTAGGTATAAAATGGAGAAAATGTCTGCTTCGTTCAGCACTAAGATGGAATAGGATGGAAACACACTGTCCGCTTCATTCAAGGGAGACGAAAGCTATCGGCTTTACATCCCAAGTAACATTGTAAGTTTTATTGAGGTTTTAAATCACTCTACAAGTCTACATCATGGTCAACAGTACCCTCCAGTTCCAATCAGGCTATGGCCTTGTTGTCCTCTGCTGTCCGAAGAAGTCTCCACCCTACTCGATCCATGGCCACAGTTCGCCAGCCTCGTAGTCTGCGAAGGGTCCGCAGGTCACCTTCTCATAGATTAACCTATCGCAACCCCGGTAAGCCGAGCGATTTGCAGTTCCATGTTCCGAGTTTCCAATCGTAGTCCTTATTTCGTCGCGTAGGTCTGTGCCGATTGTTCCGATCCGTATTTCTTTCTTCAGTATTTGCAACTTTGTTTTTTTTTTCACGGCCTGCCCCAACCCCCTGTCTCGCCGGGGGACCATCGAGAACAGCCCTGTTTAGAGTCCCACGTTGGCACTAGGACGGAGATCAGCCACTCCTAACATGGAGAACAGACGCCGTTTTGAGCCGCACCTCCATGATGAACAGACGCTCAGGTTTGGTGAAGCATTTCCTCTATCACCGTACTATGGTTACCGCGCCAGTGTTCGCGTCGCACCTCTTCATTTTGCTATTGCCGGACTGGCAACATTGCCCAGGCTACGCCATCCAGCTGTGCCTATGTTTCAGCTGGTAGTCTTTTGTTATCATATGACTCGAGGAGGCGTGAAGTAGGAACTTATGAGGACCAGGGCTAGGTATTCCGTTCCTTCCAGGTTGTCAACTCACCATTTTGTAGCCCCTACAGTACCCTCATAAAACCGAAATTGTTACTTTAGATTTCATTTGACGGATTTCTATAAAATTTGCTTGAAAATTTCAATTTTTTAAAGATAAATTCGAGTCGTTATGAATAATAACAAACACCTGCCGATATTATCTGATTTCATACACCTGTCGATGTTATCTGATTTCATCATCGACAATCTTGAATGTGATAGAATTATCGAGCATTATGCTGATGTTGTTTTAAGTGTGTTTTGTGATATGAACTGTCACTTTCTTGAGCACCTACTTTTGTGATTGTTACATGTTCAAACTCTGGAAGCAACGATATTTGCCCGGAGATTTGGCAACACAATCGATGGCCAAACGTGACCAAACCGAAGACCAAACGATAGGTGCCATCGATGCTGATCTTCAACGGATGCCTTAGATTGGGGAAGTCTGTTGAGGTAGTGATGGAAATCAGTAATGACCTTGGAAATATCCGAGAATTCCCATTCGTGACATATGCGTTTCCGCACTTCCTATAATGTACGTAATGCGCTATACTATCCCCTCAAAATTTCAAGAGAACAGCTACCTTAAAACATATAACAATGAAACTGTAACTTCACATTTGATGCAGCAAACAGGGCGTTCTAATTTCTTGAGTGATGTCACAACTGTGTCCGAAATTTGTGCTCTAGAACACTTGAAGCGATAAGGCATCTCAGCCATCGTCAGGAAATTTGTGGACTCTTCAAGGAATCACCATAAATGGTTTTTGAACATACGATTTTCGAACAGATTTATCAACCAACCATACTAAAGGGTGGATCAGAAAATTTGTAATGCCCTTATCTTGCAAACTGAAGCACGCCTACGCAAACGAATTTTTCCTAGCCGACGGTGTTGTTGATTTGGCTAGGCAAGCTTCGATTTGCGGAAAAAGAGCATTACAAGATTTGATTACAAAAGCTGATCCGCTGGGTTGAGATATCACGACGTTCTTTTCTTATAAACAAACGGCTGTCATCGTTACCTGTCATGATACTTATAGAGCTGGGACCCTATATAAGAGATTTGACCGATAATTTTTTGTTTTTAGAGATTTAAACACGATGATATCGGATGAATCCGATAAAATGGATTTCTCCGACTATAAATCAATAAATCAAACTTTAGAGTAATTTTTGGCAAAATTTGAATAAATTTTGGACTTCGTCTTCCCTTATTCACTTTTTCACAGTGACTATAGACAGTCAAGTTATAGACCGGCCAACGTGAGTTGACGTATCCAAACAAACCGTCAAATAGCATGGAAAATGTTCATTTTGGATACAACATGGCAGCACATTTACAGGTCTATAACTATGACCGTCTATAACAGTGACAGTTCGTTCCTGTGGTGGATTTGAAAACGCACGAATTTCTAATACCGTTCCGATTCAAATTTCGGACGATTCAAATTTCGGACACTTTCATTTTTAATTAAATATAACATCCAGTTAGAAACAAAGTAATAATGTTAGATGATCGTGGAGGGCACTAGTCAAAAAAATTTAAAATTTACAAGACATGTGGATCATATTCGACCGAGATAATCAACTTTTAAAAGTGTCCGAAATTTGAATCGGCACGGTACATGTTGCAAAATCGCACGTGTAATTTGATTAAAGATGTAAAACAATGTAACCAAATAAATTTTAAAATTTTCCCTTGATTATAAATGTCTGTAAATAGCTGTGAAAAAACTAAAAAGTTTGTAAATGTCAGTAACGAAAAAATCTCTGGTGGGCAATCCGCTCATGAACTGAGCCAATGAAGTAATTCACCGGTATGAACAAGTGAACAATCACTCTTTTTTTTAGAATGGTAACTCACCCGCTCACCACACCAGAATGACTGACAGCTGAGCTAGTTGTACTCTGAGTACTTCGGAGTCATTCGAAATTGTTGTCGAAAAGAAAATCCAACTGGTTCTGTCAAACAAAATCCAACGAGCAGGACCAACACCAAGGCTTACGTCCTTTAAACAGATTCTATCGAAAGATAAAGTATTTGAATCAACACTCAAAAATGTGTTATAATTAAATTTAAAAGTAACTAACCAAGTTCATCTTAAAGGCTCACCAAATGTATTCATATCAATCAAAAACTACGTAGTAACTAGTATTTGAAATAATCACTAAAACCTGTAAATATCCTCAACAAAGAAAAGTTGAATACTAAAATAACCGGGTCTGAGGGAAACCAGCAAAAGGATCAATCAAGCAATTGTAAGCAAATATCGAGAAAGTCACGAATGAGTTCTCATTTTTGATCTTGAAAAAAGGCGCCAATTTGTGAGCGGTGTTGAGAGAATGTCAACAAAGACAAGGAAATGAATATTTTTGAGGCAGAATAACTTAAGAATAATAAGTGATCGACTTCGCGCCACTCAGGTTGCACTGAGCAAGAGCGTGAACGGGAGCTGAACGATAACCTATGTTTTATATGCGACAGCTGAACTAGAACTAAACACTTAGGAAAAACTAATTTTACACTGAAGTAATGAAATTGGGTTGTTAGCGGAATGCTTTAATAAAACAGCAAAAAAAGGTTATCTTCCATTTAATTCCACTTAATTAATTTTGGTATCCATGACAGATACGTATTTCGACTACAATGTGCAGTCTTCATCAGTGTCATTCCCACTAAAGAACTTATCAAAATCTAACCCCCTTAAGTACTCATCCCCTAGGTATAAAAGTCAAGATCACAGGTATATAAATGAAACTACAATGTGTTGAATCGGAACCTATCTAACTAATTAAAACCAAAGATTTAAGTAAGCTAAAGGAGAAAAATCTATTCAACTCTCTAATAAGGAAAATCCCAAAGGCTTGGTAGCCATCATAATGAAGTAATGAAATTGGGTTGTTAGCGGAATGCTTTAATAAAACAGCAAAAAAAAGGTTATCTTCCATTTAATTCCACTTAATTAATTTTGGTATGGTGACTTTTATACCTAGGGGATGAGTACTTAAGGGGGTTAGATTTTGATAAGTTCTTTAGTGGGAATGACACTGATGAAGACTGCACATTGTAGTCGAAATACGTATCTGTCATGGATACCAAAATTAATTAAGTGGAATTAAATGGAAGATAACCTTTTTTTTTTTTTTTTTTTTGCTGTTTTAATTTTACACGTGGTGGAATCCATCTTTGACATACAAGATGAGACGTAAACAAACATGTCATGTAATATTAAGTGCTCCGCGACTGAAAATTTCGTTTCTCGACGAAAAGTACGTTTGATTAAGCTATATTTTGCATCTGTTATGACTCAAATTTACCTTTTCAAATTGAGGCTCGTATATGTCACTCTTAGAGCACTAAAATTTACATGGATTTTCTTAAGTGTGTAGTTCACTGAGCGAGAACGCCAACGGGAGCTGGACTCCGTAGAGAGACACTCAGATATAGCAAAATGAGCTGAAGAGCTGTTCCAAAGAACCCGTTCATCCCAAATGAGTTCAACGGGTCAGATCAGCTCAGTAAGATTAACGATTGTACCTTTCTCTAACATCTACTAAAATAATAGTACGCTCCACAACAAAGGCTTGACATACCCAAGAGTGTCAATATTAGATGTCTTATGCTGAACAAAGTTGAAAGAAATGTATTTTTCAAAATCTAATCGAAAGGATACTTTTCAATATTTTGTATTAATTATTGATATGCGGCACTTGGCAGCTGTCAAACTTGCATAGCAGAGGACCAAGGAGGAATATTTCTAGACCAACAATTGAAATAGGCGGAACAACCAAACGTAAACAATGGCTTTAAACGCAAATTCCTCGAGAATCAAAGCACATCCAAGAAATCCAACATCATTATTTGATAGAGCAAACTTCCTTTATCGAATGGCATTATTAGTTTGTGTGGGAGTGTTTTGATTCTCAAAAATTTTGTGTTTAAAGCCATTGTTTACGTTTGGTTGTTCCGCCTATTTTAATTGTTGGTCTAGAAATACTTGAGTCGCCCATCAGTTTTGCATTTATATTAATCCTGGATACGTAGAAATGCAAAAGGGACATTCTGCCCCGGTGGGGCGTTTGATACCCTCCTACCCTACTTGTAGTCTTTCTCATGTTAATGATGCATTCAAATCGAATTGTCTTCTACGCCATGAATGCAGACAACGACGGCGGCGAAGACGTTAACTTGTGTACAAAAACGGGGCTTGGTTCGAATTAGATTGTCTTCTTGCTGCTTTTCGCTTCACAACGGAACGGATTACGGACGATGACGACGACGCGACGGAACGGGAGGAACAAATTAGTCAATGGTACTTGTTTGCCTGTTTCTTATGTCTCGTTTTTCCTCGCTAGGTTCCAGTACCAGACTCGCTGGGTGGGCGCGCGCCATTAGCATTCATTTGCGCGGATTGAGCATGCCATCAATGAATCAGTTTGAATGGAGTGCTGTAGCTGCAGATGCAATGTTGGAATGCAAATATGCACTGGGATAGATGAAAACGGTCAATGGAAGGAGACTGTGGTCTATGCTGATGGGTTCAAGAAACGCGTTAAGATCGGACCAAAGAATCTAATCTTGAATTAAGAAGAGTGCACTGCTTCCGCAGACTCATACATTTCTGGATAAGGGACTGGGGATGAGCAAACAGTGAAACAATGTTATGAGCTTGGATTGCAAAGCGAGATGCTGAACTTGAAATCGATGTTTTGTCTTCCCGAACAGCATCAAATGCAACTTTAATGCATCGGCAGGCAATTAGATGCCCCAGATCTAAATATCACTATCAGCAAACAAATCATTCAACGAGTTGAATTTCCGTTTTCAAAGATAAGCAACAGTCACGGAATCACGTCCGTTGCAACGAATCGGGATCAACATTCAAGATCAAGGCTATCACGTGACAATGTGATAATCATGGCCAAGCTGTTGGTGCATTATCGTGGCTGAAAAAATCTACAGATGCATGACTCTACTTTCGATTTGAACAAAAACAAAATATGATCTATGGGAGTAAACAATTTGATTCACTAGAATTAAAAAAGTGTTCCATCACACAGCATTGTAAACTCGAATAAAATATCATTTTTTATTAAAAAATATGATTGTACAAATCACTTTGGAAATTGATGAAAGCAAACTTATTTTTATCCAGTTTCAAAATTGGAACAACTTTTGCATTTTTCCATTTATCAGGAAAGTATTCCAAATGAAAACAAATGTTAAATAATTTTGCTAAGAAGGACAAGGTACTCTCTTAGAATTTTTTGATGAAGATATAGAAAATTCCATCATCACCTGGAGCTTGTATATTTTGATTTTTTTTTTAGTTATAGATGTTAATTCGTTCAAATCAGTCCCCCAGGAATCTTCAAAAATATTTTCCCAAGAGGAAATATTCAGGGTTTGGAACTGCAAATCCCACCAGATAACTTTCATGACAGGATCGCTTGTTTTTTTATATTGCCGTCTACGGACATTTTTCAAACGGATCAAGAGCTGAAGATCGTCGTCTATTATAATTGAATCGAATTTAACCTCACATTTTGATATTGAGGCAGCTCTTGCTTCAACTATAGAAGTAATCAGAGATTCAAGAGCAGAATTAACATCATCTTTGGTTTGCAAAGGAATGTTTGGATCAAAATTATATTCCATAAATGTTCGATATTGCTCCCTATCAGCTCTATGGTAATTGAAAGTAGAGCTGTTGGGATTAGAAATCATTTCTTGGGATATTTCAAAAGTTACTGGAAGTTGATCAGAACCGAAGTCAGCATGGGTTGTTAACATAAAGCAGTTAAGATCAAATCAATAGTTTAAGAATTTCTTGCTGAAGAAGAGCATGTTGGGTTGTTTGGATATAGAAAAGTTTAATGACCTTCAGAACAATCATCAAACAGAATATTACCATTGGAATTGCTTTGAGCATTATTCCAAGAGTGGTGTTTCGCATTAAAATCACCAATAATGAAGAATTTAGACCAATGCCGGGTAAGTTTCTTACGGTCACCGTTGAGAAATTTCTGTTACTACCCTACGCATTGGAATGGCATATAGGAAGATATAAACGTAATTTGTCCAAATTTTGTTTAGACGGAAACTCCCAAAGTTTCAAAAACTTTGGTTTCAAATGAAGAAAGAATTTTATGTTTGATTCGTCTATGAACAATGAAGGCAACGCCCCCACCAGCTCCATCAAGAAGATCATTTCGATAAATGAAATAATTTGCGTCCATTTTAATCTTATGGTTCGGTTTAAGGAACGTTTCAGTTATAACGGCGATTTGCACGTTATGAACTCTCAAAAAGTTAAATAGCTCGTCCTCATTATCTCATTATCATTATCTTAAAGTCTTGACGATATTGTTCGCAAATTTTACTCCAGTTTAAATAGCATTAAACATGGAGTTAGTTTTTAGCATATCAGCTATCATGTCGATTAATGGTCTGCTTGCTGAGCAGAAGGTCGGGAGTTCAATACCAGAGCCATCCTCTTCCTTGCAATTTTTCACTTTGTCTTATTCTATCCCCACTAGATTTAAATGAAAACGAATTCTCCTTTAACCAAACCGACCGCATCACTTACCACAGTGAATCCTGATCTCAAAATAACCCACCTCACTAATAGCGATTTTGTTTATTATTCAGTTACAACCTGGATCGGGTATCAAGATTGGATCTGCTCAGTTTGATCGACCTCAGGTTGAGGTTCGCACTGACAAAAAGTTCGGTTTCGCACTGTGTTGTTTCGGTTCTTTCAGGCGCAAGCTAACATCATCTTCTGTCGAATTGTGTTCCGAGCCTAGCGAGAAATTCGCATTGAATAGTCACTGCGTAAACCAAGACACGCTCGTAATACACCATGTGCCTACTGCTCTACAGCACCAATGATAAAAGAAAACTTCTAAGCGGCTGTTTGGGAGAGAGAGACATATACACATGTGCTACACGATGTTAATTTTCTACTGGTATTATCCAAGTTTTTTAAGTAAGCGGCTTTTATTGCTGATGTTATTCCTCCAGCATATGTGCTCTCACCTCCAGGCGAGTAAGAGAGGTGCCACAGTCGGAAGAAGTGTTAGTTTGTTTACTTAAATGAACCATGCCCATTTGGTTATGGCAAGTTTGCTATAAGAAATGTTCCTTGTGTTTATTAGCGAAATTCACATCAAAGATTGATTAATTGCGTAGGAAATCAGTTTGGCACGGCATTTATGACCAGCATACACCTTCCGGTCGTACGAAACAGGTCAAAAACAGTCCAAATCCGCAGATAAAAATTTTTGTTTTCAATTTCTGTATGGCAAAATAGTGAACTTTTCGTGAACATTAACGGCAAAGAACTCACCAACACTGGGAGACCGTGAGTTCCTGCCCACCTGTCTTAAAAACATCTCGCTCTCACCTCTCCTCTCATCATTCTCTGGGGGAGCGGAAGATCCGCACAAAAGCAAATAACCGAAAAGCGAAATGCAGCTCTCCAGCTTATCAGCTCAGCTCCGGATCCGAATCATCTACTATCGAACAATTCACTGGAAGCTATTTAGAATGACAACTCTCTGACCCGTCCCGCTCTCGAACTCGTTCAGCTCTTCGAATCTTTTTGACGTAGGACTACGTCTTTGTTTTCTATATGGGGGTACACTTTGCTAGTACGAAAAATGAACATGTAACGAAAAGGGTCAGGTTTTGAACGCATGTTTCTAAAAAGCATTAATGTGAAATATGTCATGCAATATTCCATTCGACGGAGGTTTCATTCAGCAATTTTGTGGCATATAGTACAAATAATGACATGGATCGCCTTAAGAACTCTGGTGAAGGAGAAGCTTTGCTCGACTGCAGTTCCCCGTCGGTCACACCGATCGTTTGCTCAGGAATAACAACGCCGAGCTTATTGATACCGGTGCCTCAGTCTACTTGGCAGCTGGAATCGGTGAGTTGACAAGAAACGCCGGCTGTGCAAGAAGACAAACATTGTTCATAGTAAATTGGACATCCGTCTAATATCAAGGCTACACTTTTGCCTAGGGCAAACAGCCGGGTAATTTGCTTGTCAAACGAAACCCGTCCTTTTCAGGACGACAAAATTATTTCCCCTTAAACCAACCACATCATCAAACCGGTCCTTTTGAGGGCCATAAAATATCAAAACGGCTCTTTTCAGGGCCACCAAAATTTTCAAAGAAAGAGTTTGGAATATTTTCTAACTCAACAATAATTACACATGAAATGAAAAAGAATCTTTTTAGTAATAAACGGAAAATGGACACTGATCAATTATTACACTTCGGATCAATGGATGTCATGATAATATCGGGAATTATAAATAACGTACGATCAAAATAGTTAACATATCTAGATAGAGCTGAAATTATGGCGTAACAACTTTTGTAAACAATGACTTCTCTCGATGATTTCTAGAAAGTCAATGCTCGCTCAGGCAAATCAACATCACCATTGGAAAGGGGAAAGCTTCCCCTATCTGATAGTTTTGTTGGTTTGCGTGGGAGAGCCTTGAATTCCTAGAAATCATCGAGAGAAGTCGTTGTTTACAAAAGCTGTTACGCCCAAATTCCAGCTCTATCTAGATATGTGAGCGTAGTCCTACGTCAACTGTTCGTACAAGCCCAATGTTTGCTGAAGAGCTGTTCAGAAGAATCGACTCCCTGTAGTGAGCTGGTTGGGTTTGATCCACTCAGCCAAATGAGCTGTTTGGGCACCTCTACTACAAACACACCACCAAAAGCATTGAGTTTTACGCTCCGTACACTCAAAAAATTCCTTACGTCATCATCATGTGTCTCACACTTAATTTTGCGCCTATTGTGAAACACATCCATTTCATGTGTGAATCTTATGCTATGAACCTAATCACTATTGATTTGAATGATGACGCACTGGGATTCTATGTGCCTTATATGGTGATATCAATAGCTTTGCACATCATAGTTCAATATTCTACAATATTCTACTTTATCGACTTCTACTTTACCGACTACAAAAATTAATCGACAAATATATAAACAAAACTTCCAGAGGCCAGAGCTTTCACATATCCTTTTAATGGGTCTGATTTGGAATTCGATCATGAACTGTTTGGGGTGTGTTGCTGCCGGAGTCTTCGTTCGATCTCACTGTGCCACGGTTGTTCTCATATATGAGGCAGGTTGATAGGATACAGTCACAACTCTTGTTTTCGATGTTTACCTTTCTGAGCAAGTAATTCACATCGTATTGAAATGCAAAACACTTTAAATCCATCTGTTTTGAACAGTAGTGTGATTCAATGTGCAATACACTTGAAAAGATAGTGAAAGATTTTCAACATTAAATGAAATTTTCAAAGTTTGAAACACTAGAAATTAACGTGTATAACACATTGAACCAAGGTGAAATACACTTAAATTAAAAATGATTGTGCAATTAAAAAATCAAGTGTTTAAACACTTCAATTAAACCTGTGAAATTTTTGTTAGTGTACCAGTTCTAGATAGAAAACACCAAGGCGCCGGTACCGGTGCCCGTGCATAATTGTTTGCACCGGTGTATGGATGCTTCAGCAAACACCAAAGCCGAGTGTTTCTGACTGCGGCAAACACCGCAGCCGAGTGTTTTCGATTTCGGAAAACACGCTTGCTGCTCGTAGGAATTTTGTTTGGTCGACTTATGAAAGATTATCGTCTTACACAAGGTAGCTCTTATACGCCTTTAGCATCTCCCATTTAACAAGAGCTGATAGACGAGTGGTCAACGCATTGGTCTCATAAAGCCAATGTCTATGGTTTGATTCCAGTCCTTGTCCCTCTTTCACATCTTTGTCAACAATATTTTCATAAGGTAAATCTATGAAATTTACTTCGATTTCTTTTGGTTAAAAAGCATTACGCAATCTTATGAATCTTATGATCTCAAGGGATCATCTACCAGGATTACTAATAATACACAAATCACACACTTCGGAAGAGCGTGTTCCTTTTGCCGTCCACCCACTGGTATTTCTTGGCTTTATATTAACTAATTTGACTGATTTTTTTTAATGTGATTATAGTCAATCTAATAATCATAACTTATCTTCAACAAAAACAAACAGCTCAACTGAATGAATCATAGTAGAGATATATGGGGTGTTTACATATATGCTGGCTCACTAGCTCAACCAACTCAAGTAGCTAGTACGAATTTCAGAAGAGGCTCCTGAAATCTCATGCCGGTAGATGCTGACGCCCTGTTTACAATATGTTGATTATTAATATGTACAGTTTTAGTTCACTAGCACCAGCACAGATGTAAACACCCAAATAGCGGTGGGTGAACAGAACTACTCACCATTAATGTAGGGTTAGGGATACCATACAGTATCCTAAAGGGGGACATGTCCTCCTTTTTCAACATTTTTTCTACATCCTTCGTTTGCCCGAAAATGTCCTTCTTTTTAACAATTGCATTTTTTTTCCAGTAACATATTTATAAAATTGTTTTCAAAGAGCGTTGTTTGCAGCGCATATTTGTTTAATTATGTCGCTACCTCATCTTATAAAGAAAATGCCATTCGATAGTGGGATCAGGAATATACTACACCTTTCAACCCCCCTACATTTAGGCTGTGGTTTGAATTTGACAGATGGAAAATTTTAAAATAAACCTACTATTCTACCAGACATATTTCTGATAGACCAGGGATCAATTTTGACAAACAATTCCTCGGAATTCGGATGATCAACAACAGATGTATTTTCTAAAATCATAATTTATTTTCGAAATGTCAAATTTATGTGAAATTCACCAAATCTCAATTACGTTTTCGAAAGGACGTATCGGTTTTTGTAAACAATGCATTTGATCGTCGATTTTGCGTAACTAGTAGCTCGCCCACGTATACTAACACTGCTATCAAATAGGGGAAAATTTTCTCTACCTGATAGTACTGTTAGAGCCTTAGACTGTGTTCCAATGTTATATTGTTCGAAAATCCCTCTCGTGTTGATTGGCCGATTTTCAATCAGCCCAATTAGTTAATATAAAGTCAAGAAATACCAGTGGTTGGGCGGCAACAGGATCACGCTCTTCCGAAGTGGGTGATTTGCGTATTTTTAATAATCCTGGTAGATGATCCCTTGAGCTCATAAGATTCATAAGATTACGCAATGCTTTTTAGCCAAAGGCATAATGAAAATATTGTTGGCAAACGATATTGAAGAGGGACAGACTGGAATCGAACCATGGACGTTGATATTATGAGACCACTCGTCTATCAGCTCTTGTTAAATGGAAGATGCTAAAGACGTATAAGAGCTACCTTGTGTAAGACGATAATCATTCATAAGTCGCCCAAAGAAAATTCCTATAGGTATGCGTATACGAGCAGCAAGCGTGTTTTCCTAAAGCTGGGCTTAGACTAGGCAAGTCAAATGATCAGCTCAGATGAATTCAACTGACTTGAACGCGAATTGAACGTGTAAACCAAGCCATTCAACTGACTTGATCAACTCCCTTGAATTGAAAAAAGTTGAACCAGGCTCAACTTTTCAAGTCAATTGAATTCAACGGAGTTGATCATTTGACTTTCCTAGTCTAAACCCAGCTTAAATCGAAAACACTCGGCTGCGGTGTTTGCCGAAGTCAGAAACACTCGGCTTTTGCCGAGGCATCCATACACCGGTGCAAACAATTATGCACGGGCACCTTGTTCGGGTGCCTTGTTCGCTACGTTGGGTGTTTTCTATCGAGCACTGGTACGGAGCGTAAAACGCAATGCTCTTGCTGGTGTGTAAAAAAGGCAGTACGCAGTGTCAGTGCTGCAAAATCTCGACAATACACGGTGATATTGACAATGCTGCTTTGATCACTCATTTGAGCTAACAGTCCTGGTCAAGGCAAACCATGTCAATTGTCAATGACAATGCTTTCAATGACGAGCAAGAGTAGATTTTGCATTAGCTAAATTTGTAACGAAATTAAATGACTTGAGCAACACAATTACTTGAAGCCGTTAATGTGAACAAACATCTATGTCCTGAACTGCTTGGATAACATTAATATGACACAGAATGCACGAAATCATAATTTTTGTTACCAGGTGAATCTTTATCATTGACGAAAAATGAATGCGATTTTGATGATCAAGTCTGTCAGTGACTACGTGAAGAACAATTTTGTCAATATCGCGCGAAAGTCTGTCAATGACAATGGCAAATCTCACCACTGCGCAGTGTAAAGTCTGTTCTATTTAGAATTTGGGGAAAGGGGAAATAAAGTAAAAAAAACGCTAAAGGTATCATTTTGTATGATTTTTATTTAGCTTTAAGCGAAAAATACAACAAAATTTATTCGTCAGCTTACGCTTACGTCGGATGAATTTTTGAACTGTTCGCGGAATACCTCTCATCATGTCTTTCACAGTAGTACTGTCAACCTCATCTACCATCCTTTTCCACCACTTCTCCAAATCAGATGGTGTTTTGATTGTTTTGCCACATTTCTTCAATTTGCGCTTGATAACTGCCCAAAAATTTTCAATGGGACAAAAATCTGGACAATTTGGTGGATTGATACTTTTCTCAATAAAATCGACATTATTCTGCTTATACCATTCTATGACATCGCGGCTGGAATGGCAGCTGGCTAAGTCAGGCCAGAACTTTACGGGACCTTTGTGTAATTGAATGAACGGCAAAATTATGTTCTGGAGACACTCCTCCTTGTAAAGTTGCCCATTCATAGTGATGAAAACCTTTGTTTTCTTTCCGCATCTGCAGATGCCTTGCCAAATCATCAACTTGCGAGCGAATTTGACAAATTTGAATTTATCCGGAGCATCCACCTTACGTTAAGCAAAGTAAAATTTTTGGCCCGGGATTTGTCCAAAGTCCATTTTTACGTAATTGTCATCGTCCATCAAATGTGAGTGTGCAGAATTTTTTCACGTATGTCACGTTCCATCTTTGATATCTTTTGAACAAGTATATGAATCCTGATGGAATTATCATTACTAAATTAACAATCCTTCCGGATCAAAACGCCGTCAATAGTTTCTTGCTACGACAACTAGAGGCGCTACAGTAATTAAAAAGAAGTGACCAAATACTAATTGGAACAGACTTATGTGTTGCGTTTAGACATGCCTGGCTGACTTCTCCTTAAAACTTCCATACACTATCCTCAGATGCTGTGACTTTTAGCGTCCATGGAATTCAACTCAAAACTACTGCCGAATAACCTCTCCTTGACGCTGTAGAAAATATTAAATTCTCTTTAAGATTCCTTTGAAATCGAATCAACTTCAGGTACAGATTCCTTTCGGATTCTTATCACAATTCTTTTGAAATTAATGTCAGAATGCATAAGTACTTGTCAGCATTGCGCAGAATTTATTTGGAATGGTGGAGTTTTGGATATTTTTTGGAATTCTCCTCTGCTCAAACTCTTCTCAGAGATTCTTCGAAATTCTCAAGGACATTTCCTTACAATCCGCTTGGAATTATATTTACCTTTAATTTTCCCAAGTACTTTCCTGAAGCTTTCCTCCCAAAGCCTTACGATTTCCAGAATTCCCTAGGAGGTTTCTTCGGAATAACCTTTGGATTATGCCAATTCTCATCGAAATTCTATTTTAATATTTATTTATTTCCTGTAAATTCATCCAATTTTTTTTCAAGCTCATGGTTTCTAAAAGAATTGTTTATACTTTACCAAATTCAACCGTGTTAACCATAGCGTTCAGCATAGCAGCCTTCTAATAATTGTCATGGTTCTGTAGCTCGAAAAACTTTTTAAGTCTCAATGAGGCCTTAGAAATCTTTCGAGATATCCAACTTAAGAATATTAAATTAATTTTAGAGCTGCTCATTCTTTTCATAAACCATATCAATCCTGATACCGTATTATGACAAATGAAACACTTTTGAAATTTCTACCAATGACCCTTTCGGCCTAATGACCAATCACAGATAAATAAAAAAAATATGATGACGCACCGCATCGTAATTAATGTAGAAACCATTTAGAAATCACTCCAGAACTATATTTTTGAGTGTGATATCCAGGTGGAAAATTAACACGGATATCGAGCACTTACTAAATTACGTCAAACATGGTTCGCGAGGGTTCTCCCAGCATAAAATAAATCACACAACCAGAACACGCGTCACTATAAATCCTCCCATAACTCACCGACCAAACCGCACTGTCAAATCCTGTTGCTAAATGAAACCGAAAGCCCCATGCCCTCTTGTGAAATTTTTGTAAATCCAGTCCATAATGCCAATATAAACAAAATTATTACATTCTTCGCAGCCAACCAGGCTGCACCATAAATTACAATCATAGCTGAACGCTGACTTCATCGCGCTGAAAAAAAATGGCGAAGGTCCACCAGGATTAATAAATCAATTTATTCAATTCTTTCATTTGGCGTTTAGGCTAGCAGCTAGGGTGCTCATAACTTTGTCGCCCCGAATCATCATTGTCGTCGTCGTCTGTTGAGTAGTAATTTATTAGTTTAGCGTTGAAAGCTTTCGCTTCTCACCAGAAGCTGCTTAGCCCTTGGCAAGCCTTCTTCTAAGCAGTGCACCTCTCACGATTGGGAATACTAATGAGTTTTGTCGCGTAGATCTTACGGGGATCTCTTCCGGGGTTAATCAGTCTTCTGCGCTTCACTGCAGCAGTTCGTAATTCGATACTTTGTCTGTATTCACTCCACATATCGTATTCCCTTCTTCCTAATGGCCAAGCCTCGATAAATCTCTTCTCGCGTGGATTAACGCGTCTTAGGTCTGGGTCTTGGATTACAATGGCACGTCCGGGGAACTCATTTGCATAAGATCGAGATTTCTTTCTGCTCGATCTGAGAAGGTGTCCAAGCTAATTGATTTAGTGACCACCATCACACGGCACCGTTCGAAAGTGTCACGCCCGACGAGACGCCACCGCGTTCAACTGGAATCAGATATAGCGCGAGCGAAACCCGCCTTATTCAATGTGACACAATAAGGGATCATGAGGAAGCTGTCGTGGCTGGCTTATGGGAAACCGTTCAAGGGTACTCTTTTTCAATTGACGACGGTGTTAAACAGCTAAAAGTAGGGAATGGGCCCTACCGAAGGCCTTGGAGTGCTTATCTACACATCGGCGTCGTGTGGAAAATAGGTCTGTCACGATTCTAATTATTGTTCACAGGAATGTTGAACAAATTGAATTGAATGCGACGGCGGCAACGCAAATCGAACGATCCTTGAATTATTGCTCGAATGTGTCCATAAATTCTGACCATTTCAATCTGCAACCAGGGTGGTATCCCTGGGAGGATGGCATGTCAGCAGACCATTAAATTAAAAGCCCGTCCATAACCATTAGTCAAGTACGGGGAAGATTCGTCGCTGTCCGCGACAGTGATTAAAAAGTTTTCAATTTACTTATGACAGGGCCGGCGAACTCGGGTGGAAGGGATTGCTTGTTCTTAAAATCCAATTTAGGTTCAAAAATAAAATCCCCAATGACAGGCATGGGCAAGAAGCAGTTCTTCGGAAAAGGAGCATCCAAAGAAATTTTGCATATCACAGCAAAAAAAAAAGGCGAAACGACCTACATCAAAACGATAACACTGAGCAGTAAATTTTCCCAGTCGAGAAGTTCGAGATGAATCACTTAGCAACAGTTTTATTGGGCTGTTGCTTTGAGGAATATGTTCGCCAATTTTTTTTTTTTTTTTACTTCTTCGCCTGTCCAGGAAAAATTAAGCTAATCCCTTTCTTTGTCCATTCTTTACTTGCATTTGCAGATGCAGATTCTCCCATTCTGCGAAGGCCGCAGGACGGCAGTAGCAGCTCCAACGGTTCGCCTTTGAGTGCCGCCGGCGGTAATGATACGACGGCAATGGTCGGGGGATCGCCATTGGATTTCGACGAAGGAATCCCTCTGTTGCACGATCCATCCAAGTCGGATGTTGTCTACATCAAACCCACCAAGATCCTGGCGCAGCTACACGACAACGATCTGCTGTACGACTCCAAGACGATGAGTTCCGGTGAGTGGCAAGGCATAGGATTTAAGTTACAGCTTTCATTCGAAACATCATCATTATTACACGATCAGAACGCTGATCTGCTGTGATATGCGACCTGTCATTCTACTCCGGTATCATTGAGCGATAAATTAAGACAATTCTTCGATGCAATCGGTGTAAATATTTACATTATTTGACAAATCTCAGGTCTCTTTTCTTCATTCAAATTGTTTTCAATTGTTCAAACGTCATGATTACCTGGGTTTTGTCAAATAAGGTAAATATTTCCATAGCTTGTACCAAAGAATTGACTCAATCAGAGGTTGCATAGACACTTATAACACTACACGGAGATGAAAAACTACCCAAAATTAAATACTTTTCCCTCAGCCCAATAACCCAAATTTGAGTAAATCGCATATAGTAGTTTCCATTTAACACCAGCCAAAAAGAATTACTTACTCTTAAGTATATTCTACCCAAATTAAGTTTAATTCACGTTAATTTGAAAATACGCAATTTACTCCAGAGTAACTTATTGGGCTGAACCTGAGTACTAAGGACTCACTCAATGTGCTTGTCACTTGGGAGCCAGTGTGAACTGTCAAACGGGAGCCAAACATTCAGAAGCAACAAATGCAGCTGCTATTCTTATCCATCGTTAAGCATTGTAATCTCATAAAAATGATCCTTACTTTTCCATAACACATTCTTAATTTTAAGCTCAAAGACAAAAACCAGCAGGTTCAGTGATGAAATTTTATACTATACCAGCACAGTTTTTATGACTCAGCTGAGTTTTCAATTGCAGTAAAACAAACTTTGGTGAAACATGTATGTAAACAAACGTCGATAGCGAGAACGAGCAAAACAGTTTTAAACTTGAGAAAATTTTCAAGCAGTTTTCTTTTGGCTTGCAAAATAAAATCGAACGACTCCGCAGTACCCAGGGCTGAACTATATCGTTGGGTCGAATCTCTCGTTCCTTTTTTGAAAACAATAACGAGTGCAAGTGAGAGGCTCAACTCAAAATTAAGTAAAAGAACTCAAATTTTAAGTTGTATTTTTTCTCCATGTATACAACGGACAACAAACACGCTATTCTGGTGCTACTCATTTTTGAGTTCAAAATCACTCAGTTCGGCCAAAAGGGAATTTACCCAAAAATGGGTAAACCTGTATTTACTCAAATATGGGTGCTTCCTCAGATTTTGACTATTGCTAGCTGGGTAAAGCTAATTCATTTTTATAGAAAATAAATACTCACAAATGCTTACAAATAGTATATGGATAACAATTAATACAATCAATCAACATATAGGGTAAATCGATGTAATGTTGGCCTAAATTCCCCTAATTTGAGCCGATACATAAATTCAGTAATCGACTGAATTTTCATTAGCGACCAAAAATATCCATTAGTACCGTCCCAATGATGCGTTCATCTAGATAAAATTGGTGAATAGCAGATTTTTAGCGATGGGCCCAATCTTAGATCCATAGACCAACATTAGAGCCATTTCCCCTATTCAAAAAAATGCTGTGCATTGGATAAATTAAATATTTAAAATGTTAGCTACAGACTCCTTCAACGATTACTTGTAAGCCTTTAAGTATCCAAAACCAATATCGATGAATGAGTCGCTGGCTTGGTCCGAGGTCTAAAACTGCACTAGACTCCTGAAAAATTTATAATTAGAGGAAGTATAAAGTTAGGAAACTTTCAATATACTTACCAACAAGCTGCTGTCATGTGTCACTATTCAAAAAGTTTCGTGGTTGCTGTTTTAAGCTGTATCACATCTAAACATTTGGCCAGCGCCAGTGGTGTAGTGCTATGCGTGACTGCTTTCTAACACCCCAATGGGTCTGGGTCCAATCCCAGCCGAGGTCGGTGGGATTTTTCTGAGGCATAAAAATCTCTGGTCACGTCTTCCTTCGGAAGGGAAGTAAAGCCGTTGGTCCCGGCCCATGTGTGTTGTGAATGGGTGCGATATCCTACGCAGGTGTGGAAGCTGCCTTCCTGCACATTCGGTTGCCGTCAATGGATAGCAATCGATGTCCGTCGGTGATTGGCACTAGATTACGGAACAGAGACCGACGTTAAATAAACGAAAGAACATCTAAACATTTATTGTTTACTGTGCGCAAAATTTTTTTTTTTGCTTTGGCGCGCCATTTTGAATTTTTGATCTATATTACAAAATCCATTTACCCAGAGTCTGGGTAGCTTTAACTCATCAGAATAAAGCTATTTACTGAAATTTTAGCAACCACACACTTGACGCAATAATGAGTGGAGTCTACTCAGACACTGGGTAGACTCAAAATAGTGTGCACAACACCCAGTAAGGAATGTACACTCTAAAAAATCTTCACGTCCGATTTACGTGAAATATCACGTACCTGTTCTGTATTTAGAAAATCTCAAATGTAACGTGACGTTAGTAACTTTGATATGCATTACACGTCATGTCCACTAAAAATGTTGGTGAAATTGACCGTATATTCACGTAAACAGATTTAGTGTATTTGTGTTTGTGTGTTTGGGACTTCGATATTTCCGTGAAACGAGATTAACGTGATTTACAGGTACGCAAAAAAATCAAAGATGGCGGCACCGAGCGTGGTGGAAGAAATCCTCAAAGTTTCAAAATTTCCTCAGCGCTTGTTTCAAATGTTGGACGGTAATTAGATTCTTTTATATTAATTTATTTATGATTATATGTAGCCTTTTTCTAGTTTTATAATTTCAGACGGTGACATCAGCATTTTGAGTCTGCAACAATTGTTAATATTTTGTCAGAAATAAAAAAAAACTCATACACGTTTCTACCTTATAATAATCAATTAGTCAATATTTCACAATTTTATGAGTAGATATAAGTATTAATTTAAACAGATGTCCAGTAGTTTTCACCCCCATTGCACGTAAGCAGTACGTGGAAATCAGGTCTTATTTACCTGACTAATCACGTAGATAATTGAAGCTGAATTTTGAACGGCAATTCCGGTAAAAGTTACGTGAAAAATAGGGTGGACGAAAACCACCTATGTTTTCACGTCAATAGGACGTGAAGATTTTTCAGAGTGTAGGGAAATTTTCAGGTGGCGAAAAGTTCCACCGGTTGAAGCGGGAATCCAACCCTCACTTCATGGCACACACAATACGCCTGAACGACGGGTGACGCCACTAACTATATATGACAACGAAGCCCACAAGCAATTAAATCAGTCCAGGCCACAGGTCACAGTGGTCTGAAACCATAAAAAACGTGATCGTTTGAGATTTGAGTAATTTGATTTAAAGTATATGATGTCGTCCGGAAAGTTTCTTGAAATTTACCTGTCTAAATTTTAGCGCTATGCGTTTTTTAATTAATCTAAAAAATATTTTTTTTTTAATAACAATATAATGCCTTGGTGCCTCGAGCAAAGTTGTAGAACTTATTATTACAAGAAAGATTGCTAACACTAACTTTTTATCTAGTCACATTCATTGCTAAATGATTGACCATAACAAACATAATAAAATTTCATGCAAATTCGAGAAGGTCGAGCCTGAAAGTCAATTGTTTTTTTGCTATTTGGCCTGGAAATGCTCTAAAGCAGTTCTGAAAGGATTTTAGGTGATTCGTAGTTAAATTTTTACAGCTCACAAAAATTCAGAATCTTAAAACTTATATTGCCCCGGCCAAATTTGATTCAATGTTCCAGAATCATAACGTTTGAAAAAACAACTTGAAAAAGTCTAACGTCATTACAAAATTCAAAGTGCTAGAAAGCTATCATCTGGAATGTTTTTTTAATTAGAAATCTTGAAAATATACGGTGCATTCCCGATTTTGCCAGCTCCCGATTTGGTCTACCCCCGATTTTGACAGCTTTCTTTCCCGATTTTGTCAGCCTGAAGATATTTGGTTTTTAAGCATGAATTCTCAAGCATTTCGCTCCAAATAAATTTTAATTGTTTTGTCGCAACAAGAACAGAGGTAAATCAAACGAACCTCAATTATTGCGACACTGCACAGCTGTATCGAGTCCCTCTCGATAAAGGTAGCTAGGTGGCGGATAGAGCTGGAATGGCTGCAATACAAGTTATGGGCAGATACCCCATTCAAGAAGAAGGTTTCGTGATCACCAAAATTAACAGAATATTGCAGATGGAGCAATTCCTCGAGACGCTGGTTGAACTTACAGAAGAGCTGATCGGACGAAGACCGGTAGTCGTCGGAGGAGACTTCAATGCTTAGGCAGTGGAGTGGGGAAACAGATGTACTAACACAAGAGGGCACATTCTGCTGGAAGCTCTGGCGAAGCTGGAAATTGGGCTGTTCAATAAAGGCACCACCAGCATTTTTCGCAGAGCTGGCCGGGAATCCATTATCGACGTCACTTTATGTGGACTGCAGTCCGTCGCTGGTGGAAAACATGAATTGGAGAGTGTGTGAAGGATATACCCAAAGTGACCATCAGGCAATCCGATATGGCATCGGCCAACAGAATCCTGTGGCAGTACAGAGGACGAGAACTTGCGACCTGAATTGGAAGACGAGTTGACAGAATCGTTAGGGAAAGGATGTGACATGACCATACCGAGGATACTGGAGCGAAATAACAGACGGCCTCCAGCTTACTGCTGCAACGAGGCAATCATCACCCTTCGCGCCACCTATATCGTACGGAGCCGGAGAGGGAGATAATGACGAAGTCACCAACGAGCAACTCGTAGCAGTGCCTGCTGGATACACTCGGAAAACTCTTGGAGAGGATCATCCTAAACAGGTTGATGAAATGCACGGAGAGTGAGCAAAGATTGTCGGAGAGACAGTTCGGATTTCGAAAAGGAAGAGCAAAAGTGGATGCAATTCGGACAGTTGTCGAGAGAGCCGAGAAGGCATCGAAACAGAAGTGGAGAGGAGATCAATATTACGCCGTGATAACGATCGACGTTAAGAATGCGTTCAACAGCTCCAGCTGGGAGGCCAACGCTACTTCCAAAACCGGGTTTTGGTGTACGAGCCAAATATGGAACAGATATCGATTAGGATCACGGTGGGAATTCCACAAGTCTCCATTCTTGGTCCAACGCTCTGGAACGTGATTTAAAACGTCGGTCTAACGCTGAAGCTACCCAAACGAGTTGAGATCGTTGGCTATGCGGACGACGTCATCTTACGGTAACAGGCAAGACGCTGGAATAGATGGAAATGTTGACTACAGAGGCGGTCGACATGATTGGAAATCTAATGCATGGAGTGAAGCTGCAGATAGCCCACAACAAAAGCGAATTGGGCTGTGAACACGCAATAAACTAGAAGTGCGTGTTGAAATGCCTGGGAGTGATGGTCGACGGCCGTTTTGCTTCAATAGCCACGTTGAATACGCCTACGAGAAGGCAGCGAAGGCCATCAACGCGGTAGCCAGAATCATACCGAACATCTCGGGACCGATCAGTAACAAGAGACAGCTCCTGGCTAGTATATTAACGTTGATACTGAGATATGGAGGTTCAGCCTTGGTTGTAGCGCTGGAAACCGAACCGTACGTACAAGCTCAACAAACCGTACGCAAACTTTTCCAGACGTTTGGTGTACCCTTTGTTGTATGAATAGTAAACAGATATCAGTAATTCCATTAATAGTAAATAAATAAAGGTAAAACTATGTTTTCAAAATCATTTTGATGGTTAAAATATTGAAAAAGAAAAGATTAGGCCGACAAAACCGGGAAAGAATTGTATTTCGCAATTTGGCAAAAAATCTCAAAAATTTAAAACAAATATTGTAGATTTTACGTCACCGAATTCCATCAAACTTCGCACAATTGATCGTTAGAAGCAATGAAATAAAATGGCGTTTTCAATATTTTTTAATAAATCCCAGCACGAAAACGGCTCATCTAATCGAAATGACATCTGAGACAAAGCTGTTGGAAACTGGAATAACTGTTTAAAATTTAGAACCGCACTACCGTTCATACTGGCGACAACGCTCTGATGAGCCAACGAAACCTAACCCCCAAGATCCTCCCCTGATCCTATCCTTGGACAATGTACCCCTCTAATCTCGGGTAATCCGCCAGTATTCGGCCCAACTCCTACTAGACATAGAATTATGTGTACAAATAATGAACAATGAATTATCGGCTCCGTAAAGCTAACGCGATTGAGCCTTGCAAATATTTGAGCCTTCTCTTCAGGAGTTATCAGCTGAACCACTGGGTCGCCGGGACTATCCAGTAGGGTCAGTGGTGGAATAGGTCTTGGCTTATTTCTAAGGATTTTGGTTAGTTTCCAAAAGGATTTTGCACAATTGGGAGAGAGCGGATCCTGTTAGCAAAGTTCTGATTTCTGAGGTCCACCTGAGGTCCTGGCTTGGATGGTTTTTGTTAGGCGATTACAGTGGGTTTTCAAGACAGGCAAGCCAGAACGCTGGTATTGCCTTCGAATGGAGCTACGGAGTCTAATAAGATTTTTGGTAATTCTATCAAGGTTCAGAGTATCGCCTCCTCGATGGAACGCAGACACCGGTCAACAACTTCGGGCGTCTCTGGAAGGACACCGTAGTCGACAGTGGAGTCGACACAGTGTTGGAACTGATCCCAGCTGACGCGAAGGTAGTTGCGTCGGGAAGCTTAGCATCGGTTGACGGATGAGCCCACATCGGCCACCACTGGATAGTGGTCCAAATTCAGCTCCTGGTGTGTCACAGGTTGCGAGATGTTGGCTCCCATGTTGCTGACGAAGATGTCGATCGTGGAGTGAACGCCAGTCCGGCTCAACCGGGTGTTAGAGTCCAGCGCTATTATGGTGTAGTGAGCCGCTTGCAGGTCGTCGTTCAGGATTGTGCCGTTTTGGTTGCGTCGACTGTTGCCCCAAGCCTGCGTTCAGGTCGCCAGCGATGATGTACTTCTAACGCCGTCGAGTTAGTCTGATGATGTCTCTCCACAGGTCTGATGCCGACCCGTCCCTGATGGTGACTTGTTTGGGACAGTAGGCCGCAATCATCTTCATCATCTTCAGCTGGAAACTCAGCAGTCGACAGTCAATATTTCTCCTTAATGCGATAGCCACTCCTCCACAGGAGCTGGTCCAGTCTAGCCTTACTACTCAATGCCAATGCCTTTCTACTCAATGCTATGTCCATTGAGGAAATCAACGAACTCAATGATATTGCTCTTGAGCGAGCAAGCGTTCCAGTTGACTATTTTGATGGATTAATGGTCCATACTTTTGCACGAGGGACATAACTGCAAAAAGCTGTTCAGGTAGTGTCTTGGTGGTACGCAAGATTATGATCACCTCAGTCACGAGGATCACTAGTTCGTCGCTTGTGAGTGGATAATTGTCTTCTGACTCACCTGAAACAGCACGGGCGTACGATAATCCCGGGGTAGTAGATAGTAGTAGGGTAGTGATGTTGGATTCGCAACGGGAGGGCGCTGGTTTTCCTTGAAAATTTAGGCTTTTTTACACAACATTATCAGGTTTTGGGTTTTAACGGCGCCGGTGGTGTAGTGGTAAGCGTGATTACCTCTCACCCCAACAGGCCTGGGTTCAATCCCAGTCGGCGCCACCGGGATGTTCTGAGGCATAACATCTCTGATCACGCCTTCCTTCGGATGGGAAGTAAAGCCGTTGGTCCCCGGTTCATGAGTTGATGGGTCGATAGGTAGGGTCCAGGTGTGGGAGCTGCCTTTCTGGCACGTCGGTAGCATTGGTGCTCAGCACGGAAAACAAGATCGACGGAAAAAAACAAACCAAAAGGAAAAAAGAAAAAAAAAAGTTTTGGGTTTTCACTCAATACTCTGAAGTGACTAGACTACCATGCGTCTCCTTTGATTTATAGCTAATGTAACATAGTTGTGGTAGTCTAGTTGCATAGGAGTATTGAGCGAAAACCCAAAACTTGATAACTTCCAAAAAATATAAATCAAAAACGAAAAACAACATCGTTTTGCTATGGACTGGCTGAATTGTAATGGGACTGCTCTACCTTGATACTGACAAATTGGATTTAAATATTTACATCGTTATTATACGTCTAAAAATTATCTTTGCATTTCGGGATTCAAACCGGCAGTCGCTGCTTCACAGGTTTCAACCATACCTACTGGACCACTATTTGTGGCAAAAGGTATGATCATTAACTTGAAGCACGTCAAAAAAAAGTTGAATAATAGGAACCGGAATCGTATTATACAGCAATGCAAAATATGCGGCTCCTGTGGTGTAGTGGCAAGCGTTATTGCCTCTGACCCCAAAAGACCTGGGTTCAATCTCAGTCGGCGCCGCCGGAATTTTCTGAGACATAAAATCTCTGATCACACCTTCCTTCGGAAGGGAAGTAAAGTCATTGGTCCCCGGTCTATGAGCTGATGGGACAATAGGTAGGGTCCAGGTAGCTGCCTCCCTGGCGTCGGAAACATTGGTACTCAGTACGAAAAACAAGATCGACGGAAAACAAATCTAATATAATCTTATCTAATCTAACACCAACACAGCCAGTTCATGAAAGCATCCTGGAAAATGATATATATACCTACATCATTTTTCTTGTCTATTTGATATATATTTCACATCGAAGATGCGTTACACATATCAAAACGGCCAGGCCTACTGTGCAGCATTTAAGGAGCAAGATGATTCAGAAAACATCTTCGATTTAAACACGATGCTTCAGAATCCAATAAATGGATGAAACGTGGACATCTCGTGCCGTACGTTCCGATTTTGGTAATTATATGATTGGTTAGTCGTTGGAAGCATCAAAGCTAGAAAGGTTAAGTGATGCTCCATTTTCTTCTGACGGTTGGGGCAAGAGCACTAACCAGGGTTCTGCATTTTCGAAACAAAGAAAAGAAAATGAACTCTCCGCAAAATCGCTTCATTTCGAGCAATATCATTTTCGTGTAAGTCATCGTGTTTCTTGTTATCGAGTCATGATGAACATTCTGTTTTTCAAACATAACAGAACTATCACTTGTTTCGTTCGTCGAGTGCTTCAGTTCATTTCATTTGAAGCAAAGACTTGTTTCAATTGACGCAATGAATGACTCGAAAACTGCTTCCTTCGTTTTTTCCACTTTCACTTCAATTTGGGGCTCATTTGACTTGTCACGACCTGACGACGCAGGCATCAAAATATAGTATCCGGATAGTATCCGCACAATATAGGTTGCCGATAGGGAAGGCATCCAGATTAGGTGTAGTAATAATGTATTATTTTATAATGAACGAAAATTAAATTAACGAGGCCATTCTGGACTCCAAGATGGCGGCCATCGGGGTCAAGGAAAGCCTAAAAAACCCCACAATATGGGTATTTTCGGAACGAAGGTGCGGAAAATCGATATTCGACGTTATTTTGGAATCCAAAATGGCGGCCATCAAGTTTCCTAAGACGAGTCAAATACCCTAAGATATGGGTATTTTCGGAACGGAGACAAGACGTGGCTGCCTTAAATCGATATCCGATGCTATGTTGGACTTCAATATGGCATCCATAGTCAAATACCCTACAATATTGTTAGTTTCAGAACAGGGACAACGCGTAGATGCCAAAAATCGATATCAGATACCACTTTGGAATCCAATAAGGGCGGCCATCAGGGTTCAGAAAGTGTCAAATACCCTACCATATGGGTATTTTCGGAATGATGATAACGTGTACATGCCAAAAATCGATATTCAATGCCATTTTCCTGGGTATTTTTGGAACGGGGACCACGCGTAGATGCTGAAAATCGACATTCGATGCCATTTGTAGGCTATTTGATACTTCTTCTTAAATTGAATTTCAAGATGGCGTCGCACATCGGTTTCTGGCTTCTAGATGTCAGCCCGATTCCAAAAAAAAGTCGGCGTGACATCAATTTTCGTCATCTATGTCTCATTCCCATCCTGAAAATACCCACATTTTAGGGTATTTGACACTTTTCCGCAAATCGGAAGCCGCCGTTTAGATTACAAAATGGCGTCGGATATCGATTCCCGGCTTCTAGACGTTACCCAGATTTAAAAAAAAAAACATTTGTATGGGTATATGATGGATTACAAAATGGCGTCGGATATTGATTTCCAATCTCCAGACGTCACCCCGATTCCAAAAATACCCATATTGATGGGACGGCATCAGCATTTCCCATTTTTTCTGAAATAGGAAGCCGTCATATTGGATTTCAAAATGGCGTCGGATATCGATTTCCGACCTCTAGACATCATCGCGATTCCAAAAAATACCTATATTGATGGGTATTTGACAATATTTCCCACTTGTTCTGGAATCGAAAGCCGCCATCTTGGATCTCAAATTGGCGTCGCATATCAATTTTCGATTTGTAGACTTCATACCTTCATACTTCAGCATTTCTAACTTTTTCTTAAACTGGAAGCCGCCATCTTGGATTTAAAAATGGCGTCGCATATCAATTTTCGATCTCTAGACGTCACCTCGATTCAAAAAGTACCTATATTGATGGGTAAACAAACCACCCAACAATGATAAATTTTACAACCACGTGTACAGATCAATGCGCACACGCTTAAATGAACCGAGTGAACAATCAACAAAAGTCATAAAAACTGCGCGAATTTGGATCAAACAGCTTCGTTTCTATGCAAAAGTAAGTTCATTTGACAATGAAAGAAGAAATGAACACGAGTCAAGCCAAACCAAACAGCATGAAAACCGATCGAAAGTGGTTCTGTTGATGTTGACGGGGATCTGCTCAAAGAGAAGACAGAATGACTTTCAATTGAAAGTGATGGTTGAGAGCTTCATCGTCACTTGAAGATTTTCGATTGAAAGTGACTTTGTGGGGCCCTGGCACTTACTCTTGTCCTAGCCTTTTATGACTTATGGCTATAGCGCCATTACTCGCTTTCTGAAAAAAAGAAGAGGGAAAGGAGAAGGACAAAGGGAAAAGGATTATGTGAAATCTATGAACATAAACAATATTTTTGATTTGAAATATACAATATAGAAATGCATAACGGCGGTGGTCACTACCCGAGTCTTGTCACTATTATCAAGTCATAAAAAGTAACAAGGACTAAAATGTGATCCTTTGATAACTGGACTACCCTGATTCCCTAGTTTGAAGTTTTCATGGCTAGGGTTCGGTGGTAGATCTTACACCAGTAACACACCACAAAAAGGTGATCTCCGAACGTTACTGGTTTGAAAGGATAAAAATTAACAAAATGGAACGAACTCACCAAGTTTAGCCAATTGAACCTGAAGGCTACCTGATATTCGTTGATGTAGAAGTCCAAATTGTAGACGAAGCTTGACGAAGATCAACATGAACTAGTCCGGTTTATGGTAGTTGCGCGGAATGTCTTCCTTCGATTTGAGATGTATGTAGTCGATTTTTGATGTGCATTGGCAAGCCTTTTCTTGGCCAATAGTCAGGTTCAACGAATGATGGAACTAACGATGGGACGCCTCGTGGAGGTTCTACTTGGCTTTGGAACAGCTTCTCAGTGGCAAACAATAGGGACCTAGAATGAGGAATTAGAAATTGTCTCCTGGGCCTGGTTATAGCCAGATCAGCAACCGATTATAAATAAAAAAAAAACTCCACGGAAAAAGCAAACGTCAGGTTCGAACACACGCACAGCCTACTCTCAAGATTGACGGAAAACAAATCAAGGGAAAAAAAAACAATGCAAAATTGAAAACAACAACTAGTGACAGTAAAACATTCCTATCAATTTGAAGTGCAGTAAACAATCATTTGGATGCTATTTTAGTGCTATAATTGGACTATATTTTTGGAATGTGGTCTGAAAATTCAGCGCAGTGAGTGTGTATATAAAGAAATCAAAACACAGGAATACGTCGTCGCAGTCCACTTCTACCTGAAGATATTCCTAAACAAATCATCTTTCTTAACTTTACTGCTGGTGTTGTTGGGGTTAAAAATGTAGGAAGTGAATTAAGAAGAACTAAAATGCCGGAACGCACTGACAACATTTAACAATATTGTGCAATAGATTCATATTCATCTATCAGGCTATCAAAATATTGGTAGTGCATTGCTGATTTCTCGAGTAGTGTTAAGCTAAAATAAGTCTTGTTCAATCTTTAGTTTAGCTAACTTATTGAGGTTGAAATATGGGGATACAATTCGCTTCATGTACTACTAATCAACTATATATTCAGCCTGGTGTTAATCAGTTGTGTACACCTTAAATCACCCAATAAGCAGCTTCTGTTCTTACTGTTCAGCTTGAATTGTTACTTGGGTACACTTGACCTGTAAGGCCTCTAAGCTCAACTTATAAGGCCTCCAGAGTTTACATCACAGCTCTGAGCACCTGCGGCAGTGGGACTGACTGCGTAAGCTTTGCCCAATCTCTTAATTCTCTCGAAATTATTGCACTGATGACAGCTCCAGTCTGTTCAAATCTCATCATCCCATAAATCGGACCATCCTGTTCAGATTGCATCAATTTAATATGCGAAATGCCTCCTTCTCATGTACACTGCATACCACCTCATATGACTTCACTTTGGTGATGATGATCGTGCGCGGTCATAAACGCGACTCCCGTCAAAATAATAACTTCTTCAACAAGCCACGAAATGGGTTAATCTTGCCTTTGTTTTACTCTGTCTAAAATTCCGGCACTTGATCCACCCAAGGGTGATTCGAATGAAACGGTGAATCCGTCTACCTTCAAAACAAGACACCCATTGGTGGGCCCCTTGGCAAACATCACCATCCATGCGAAGTTCCCATTATAATGCAACTCTCGCTTCCCGGGATAATTTCCCTGTCGGCGGCGGTGCATAAGTAAAGTATCTCTGAGCTAAACGTGGCGAAATGTGAATCACGCTTGCCACCAACCAGCCAGCTAGTGCATTCAGTCAGCGAGCGTAGCGAGAGTGCGAATACGATGGGATTCTCGCACATTTTCGACATATGAGTCGACGAACATGTCCAACGAATCCATTAAAAATCCAGATGAAACAGCCCACCGTCAGTCGGTCGGTCGATTGGGATGGTTGCGGTGCGTGGGAATAGAATTTATTCGACCGGCCGGCTTCAAGTTTTATAATCTTCACCGCTCATTAATAACATTATGGTTCGGAGTGACTCTCCGGAAAGGCATCATCGCAGATGCGCGAAAATGTCATCCACATTGGTCCACGTTTATTAACCCATTAGACACCAAATTATGGAGATGAGTGCCATTCGAAAGTTGAATTGGCAATTTATGGCATATGTTAAATAGTTTGTTATTTTGAAGAAAACTGATACCGAAACCGAAACCGAAACATGCGACAACAATTCAATAATAAATCAAACGAAATTAATACGAAAATTATATAGATAAAATAGTAAATACTAAAACAGAACTAAATTCACTATCATGTCAAGAAGAAGCATTTTAAACATTAACAAAACATCGGAGCTAACAAAGACGCTGGCATGGATCGGGTTACAGGCGGACATGTGTTTTGCAATGTTTTCCTCCGGATCCGGGGGACGATGTCGGCACTTCCAATTGCCATTTGGCGTAGCGCCTCTTCACTTTTTCGCGCCAACGCCGTAGTACGCTCTCAGACAGACCGAAACGTGACGGGTGTTTTAAAACCACTGTTGTTGTTCTGCAACAGTGAAACTGGCTGCATATATGACGCGATCGTCATGTCACGAACCGATCGACATCTTCCATCATCAACACCAACGGATACTGAAACTGCATGAGGCTCTCTGGATGGTGTCGACAATTGGTATTGCGGAAGGTGATGGCTATTCAGCGCACCCGGCCCCAGTCGATGGAACCCGAGGAAGACGCCAGTATTCTTTGCGTGCAGGAGCAGCACTCTGTCTGTTCACGACAATCGGCTTAAAGCATTGGCGACAGTTTGCGGTCGTTTCGTTGGGCGGTTTCCTCTCCGTGGGCTTAAATATACAGGGATTTAACAGGCACAGGTTGATCACGTCTCCGTCCGTCCACCGGGCAGTAGTGCGGTGACAGTGAGCCTTAATGCGATGGCTGCAAATCGTTTAAAATCGAGCTTCGTGGAACTTAAATGGCTCGGATGCATTAAGATCGACTTTATTGCAGGTTTATGGTGTGATTTGAATCGGTTAATATGAGAAATTGTTAAGTCAATGTTGACTGGCACTCATGGGCGGTAAGCTATTAGGCTCAGCCCGCAATGTAAGAGTATAATAATGTCTTCGTAGTTGGTCGATTAATTAGACAGTTGCTGAGTATTTTGATTACATGAACAAATAAAGAACATTCTTTTAACATTGTAAAATCTCCGGCTGGATGGGAGGACACAATTCTCAGAAGTTTACCATTTCAATCAAAGGGTGAGCCCATTAAACACGTCATCATCATCAACAACAACAACAACAACAACAACAACAACAACAACAACATAATGGACTGCACCATGATGTTTCCTAAACAGTTAAGGAAAACCGGCAATCCAAACACTTCAGTTTATGCTTAAACAACAACGAGCACCACCAGACGGAACAAATTAACCGTTTTATGGTCGGCATCAAACTTCAGTCCCGCACTTCCTACACATTAGTATACAGAGTACCGAAATCCCGACCCGTGTTCAATCGGCTTTAATAGATGCACATCAACCAATAAAACGCGCATCGATCGTAAAAACGACTCAACCGACTAATTATCCTCCCCATCCTAAAAGGTACCCACTGCGTGTACGAACCCAACCCTACAAATGGTTGGCAATCGATAAAAACAAGGAACTCGAACGCAGATCTTATTTACGACCACCCTTAATGGCGTTTCGATGTCACTCATCGTTGTCGTTTGCTGAAATTACTTTCTTTGTTTATATGCTATTTAAAAACCTCAAACTGGAATTTTCAACACATTCAAAAATGGCATTTCTTTCAAAACATCTTTGCAGAAACTACCGGAGCACATCTCGCACCCAAGTTCCACCGGACGGGACTGTTCCGCAACCGATCGTCGCGCATCTGGGATCCCCATCCGGAGTACGAGATCGACGCATTCGGCCTCAAGATGCACATCAAGCTGTCCCACGATCGCAGCTTTATGCCTGAAGACATTAAGGTAAGCTTGGTTCACGGGTGTAGCCAGGATTGTTTAGGTTTGAACTTCTTTGAAAATTCGCATATTTGATTGGAATGATTTCGTGAATTTTATTCAAACTCATTTTCCTGCTCAGAGTTCTGCTCAGGATTCCTTTAAATTAAATTGGAGAATATATCTTGAATTTCCTTCAAATTTTCTTAATAATAATCAGATTTTTTTGCAGAACACTCCTAACGAAAATTTACTTTGAAATTTAAATGGTTCGTCCAAGAATTTACTGAAGCTTCCGTTAATAATTTTAATCTAAAACAACTTGAATTCTCCAGAGAATGTTCATGCCTAGAATCGTATATCATTCCCATATGGAAAAGTAGCTATGAAAAATAATAGCAAATTTTTTGATAATTTTAGCAATGAATTTGGCATGTTTTGTGATATTATATATTATGAAAATTATGGTAATTCAAAAAGCAGCATTGTAACTGGACTTTTGGACGATGGAATTTCAAAATGGTACTGATATGCGATTACTTCTTGGGACAAACTGACCTGATGTCGTTTTCACATAGAGGATAGCGTTGTTATCTCAAAAATGACGTAAATCCATATGCATATGGCACTGATATGAAATTTAAGGCAGTTCACCTCAGAAAAACCTAGATATTCTGCTTAGAATTATGTGTATTCGCCTCGAAATGCCCATTAAATTATCCCCGAAATTCTCTTAAACATGTTTTCGATTGAATCACAAAAGGTCGAATACTTACTTACTTACTTAAGGGTCCTGTGTACCACCAGCAGTGCAAAGGGCCAACGTGAAAGACTTCCATCCTGGGCGGCTGCTCGCTTTTGCCTTGACCTGGGCCTGATTCCTATTGAATTGCTGAATTTCTTTATTGAGGCTCCGCCGCCGTCACCTGGGTCTGCCTCTGCTGCGATGTCCTGCCGGATTCCAATCCAGCGCTTGCTTGCAGATTTCGTTTCCGCCCCGTCGAAGTGTGTGGCCGACCCACCTCCACTTTCGCTCTCGAATTTCTGTTGCTACCGGCTTCTGATGACATCGACGATGGAGCTCGGTATTCTAGATTTAGTTGTGAGGCCACCAGGCACGAATTATATACCGCAGGCATCGGTTTATGAAGACCTGCAGCTTTTGAGTGTTCTCCGCTGATACACACCACGTCTCGCTGGCGTATAACAACACAGATTTCACGTTCGAGTTGAAAATTCGGATTTTGGTGCGTTGATTTATCTGGTTGGATCTCCATACGTTTCGTAAACTCGCAAAGGCAGTCCTAACCTTCTGGATTCATGCACCTATGTCGCTCTTGGTCCCGCCGTCCGACGCTATTTGGCTGCCAAGATATTGGAAACTTTCGACCTTCTCCACAGCTTGCCCCACTACTGTAAAGTTGGAAGGGTGCCCGTGTTGATATCCAACGATTTGGTCTTGTTGACGTTGATGGTGAGACCCGCCGCTGAGGAGCGTTCGGCTAGGTCATTGAGCTTACTCTGCGTATCAGAGCGCAAAATGCAATGTTGAATTACTAAATGTCGTAACGACAAAAGGTCTAATGAACAAAAGGTCGAATTATGAGGTCTAAAGTACAAAAGATCAAATGATTCAAACATGTACATAAGGTCGAATAATGAGAAGGGGCACAAAAGGTCGAATGATGATAAGAAGGACAAAAGGCCAAATGAACAAAAAGTGGAATGTACAAAAGTTCAGATAGACAAAAGGTCGAATGCAAAAAAAAATAATGGACAGTAGGTCAAGTGGACAAAAGGTCGAGTGATAAGAAGACGGACAAATGGTTGAATGATGAGAAGGGGGACGAAAGGTCAAATGGTGGTATATTGTGTTGTAAATCTCACTTGGCCAGATTGAAAATAGTGGAAAGAATACTTGACAGACTTAAGACACCGTTACGATGAATACTAAATTGCCAACTCTATAAATTTTTAGATATATGAAAAAACTCCCGCTGATGAAAAGAATGAAACACATTTATAAAGCTAAGATTTCAGTGTCAATGCACAGTGGTCCTGAATAAGAATTTAGGAGGAAAGAGCCTCAGTCTGTATTGTGCTCTCTTGCATTGCTGAAGGAAGTGTTACTACCAACAATCAATACGAAACTAACGATTTTAAATTGGCTCACTACTTGACTAGCCTATTGGTCCCAAGCAAACGATTAACGTACCCAATTCTAGTCGAAATTCTAGTACTACGCAATGTTTGTTTTGATTCGCTATGAAAGTTTGACAGATAAAATGAGGGGTTATTGGTTTTTCCTATGTTTCAAGGGGTGAATCCATTAGCTTGGGACCGAAGATAGTACCAGAGCTTTTTTTTTTTTTTTTTTTCTTTATTATAGAGATTTTTAGCCTGAGGCTAGTTCATCTCTTTAGTACCAGAGCTGAGCCAAAAAGTTGAGAACGTTATTTCGGGACCTTATAGTCTTAGAGTTACCTCTATGTTACTACTACCGAAAGCTACAACAAATTTAAACAGCACTTTTCATTGCTCATTATACCTGTAAATGTTCTACCTAGTTTGGCTCTTATTCCTCTTCGATCCTTGTTTGGACCCTACCTGAGGTAATCTTCGATCCTTCAGATTCTTATAGTAATCTGCTTGGAAGTCAATTTGGATTTAAAAAAAAATCTTCTGCCGCCATGGCGCCTAAGCGCAAAAGAAAAGGGCAATCTGTTGATCCCCCTTTTGATGAAATTATTTTAAGCAGAGTATGTTGGAAATGCTATCTAACATGAAGCTTTAGTGTGAAAATTTATTAGCTAGAGAATGATCTTAGACGAGGGTAGGTGGATAGTTCCGTTAGAGTACGGCAGTATGAAAATTGAATATAAGTTGAAAATGAGCGTATAGTTCTATGAACTATGGAATAGTTCTGGCAACGTTTCATCAGTACCTAAAGCCCCACGTTGCCGAGAGCATTTCCAGTCGATGGTGTGTTATATTGCAATTCTTCTTTACCCAACTATTGTGTTGCTCCTCTCGTAGATGCCTGTAGATTTGAAGACATACTTCAAATCTCCGCGTACATCGTACGGGTTAGGTAGAAGGTGTGCGTTTAACTTTGTACTGCCCTGGGGGCGACTCCGGCGTAGTGGTTCGCATCCATACCTCTCACGCCAAAGTCACGAGTTCAAATCTCACCCCCGGACAAGTCACGAACGACCCAAGAGCGTTAAAGTGACTATAATAATAAAAAAAAGAACTTTGTACTGTCGCATTAATGGTCCTTCGCTCATTTTCAACTTCTATTCAATTTTCATACTGCCGTACTGTAACGGAACTATCCACCTACCCTCTTCTAAGATCATTCTCTAGCTAATAAATTATCACACTAAAGCTTCATGTTAGATAGCATTTCCAACCAACTCTGAAATTTGCAAACTTCGTGTATAAGGTAACATAAAAAAACACTTTGAATGTATTTTAAGCAATCAATTTGCTTTGCTGACGAATGTCGAGAATGATCCATCATCCAGGAAAAATTCTAGTAATTTTTCCCGGCTTTATGTCAAGAAGGAAAAGATTCCCCTATTGTGATAACCACTTCCGATTTCTATGCTATTCGCACGGAACTTTTGAACTTCGTGAAATTTAAGTTTTCACTGCAAATTGGCCGTTGGGGTGAATGCCGTGTATTGGCTGAAACCTTGGACGGATTCAAATGCCTTCTCAAGTATCTTACCGAGAATCAGCACAAATCGTTTACTTACGACACCAAAATTGAACGTGTGTTCAAGGTTGTCATGAAAGGCCTACCCAGATCAAAGATGAACTGGCAAAATTACTTGGAGTTGTGCCAGTCCAATTAATCAAAATGAAAATGAAATCCCGTCCTGGCGATTCGCGCAACGGAATTTCTAATGATTTTTATTTAGTTCACTTCAAGTCTAGTGAACTAAACAACCGTAAGGCCTTGGAAAAAGCTAGCCTTATGATCCATGTCCGAGTGAAGTGGAAACACTTCAAGAAGACTGGAGGAAATTTCCAAAACCTCACCCAGTGCCGTCAGTGCCAGGGATGGGGTCACGGAACTAAAAATTGCTACATGCCAGCTAAATGCATGAATTGTGGTTATTCCTCTAACGTAAAGGACGACTGTTCTGTGAAGGAAGACCCTAAAAAAATTAAATGTTCAAATTGTGGTGAAAACCACAAATCCAATTTTTGGGAATGTAAGACTGGCAAAGCGATCCTAGAATCTCGTTCTAACCGACAGGTAGGAAACGTTCCACAACGGTCAGCGAGGAACAAATTCTACATTCGTACCCGTAGGTACAAATATTACCCCTGCTTCAAATTCTTCATCTACACCTGCTACTCTCGCTGCTAACAATGTTCAGCGAGTTAATGGAGCTACCTATGCTGCTATTGCAGCGGGTAGAAATCAAAATACTAACCAACGTTCTAACGGAAATTTTGACAATTTTGACTTAGGAAGCATTATTGCCCCTAAAATTGAATTTTTGCAGAAATCATTAACTGACTTGATTTACGATATACTTAATTCTAACTCCAAGTTTGATGCTATTCAAAATTGAGTAAAATTTGCAAAAAATATCGTCATGACTTTGAAATTCAGTAATGGAAATCATTAAATATTTTAAATTGGAATGCTCGATCTCTTAAAGATAATGAAGACGAGCTATTTAACTTTTTGAAAGTTCATAACGTGCATATTGCCGTTATAACTGAAACGATCCTTAAACCTGACCATAAGGTTAAGAGGGATGCAAATTATTTCATTTATAGAAATGATCGTCTTGATGGAGCCTGTGGTGGAGTTGCCATCATTGTTCATAGACGAATCAAACATAAAATTCTTTCTTCATTTGAAACCAAAGTTTTTGAAACTTTGGGAGTTTCTGTTGAAATAAATTTGGACAACTTTCGTTTAAAGCTGCCTATTTGCCATTCCAATACGTAGGCCAGAAAAGAATTTTCTCCAATTTTCAGCAATTCCAATGGTAATATTCTGTTTGATGATTGTTCTGCAGGTTATTACACTATTCAATATCCAAACAGCCCAACAAGCTTTTCTTCAGCAAGAAATCCCTCAACTATTGATTTGGTCTTAACTGATTCATGTCAACTTTGTAGCCAATTGGTTACCCATGCTGACTTCGGTTCTGATCACCTTCCAGTAACTTTTGAAATATCCCAAGAAATAATTTGTAATCCCAACAGCTTTACTTTCAATTACCATAGAGCTGATTGGGAGCAATATCGAACATTTATGGAATATAACTTCGATCCAAACATTCATTTGCAAACAAAAGATGAAATCAATTATGCTCTTGAATCTCTGACTACCTCTATAGTTGAAGCAATAGCTGCCTCAGTACCAAAATTCGAGGTTAAATTCGGTTCGATTATAATAGACGACGATCTTCAGCTCTTGATCCGTCTTAAAAATGTCCGTAGGAGACAATATCAAAGAACACGCGATCCTGCCATGAAAGTTATCTGGCGGGATTTCCAAAAACAAATCAAAAAGCTATTCTCTGCCCTGAGGAACAAAACTTTTGAAAATAATGTGTCTAAATTAGACCCGAGTTCCAAGCCCTTTAGGAAACTCACAAAATTTTTGAATAAACCTCAAAAGCCTATTCCAGCGCTTGAAGAAGGTGGTAAAATTTTGATCACAAATTAGGAAAGAGCTCAGAAACTTGCGAAGCAATTCGAGAGTTCCCATAATTTCAGTTTGGGTCTTACTAGTCCTATTGAGAATCAGGTTGCTCGGGATTTTCGGAATATTTTCTCTCGGGAAAATATTTTTGATGATTCCTGGGGGACTGATTTGTACAAAGTAAGGTCTATAACTAAAAAGTTTCATAATATTAAAGCTCCAGGTGATGATGGCATTTTCTATATTCTCACCAAAAAACTCCCAGAGAGTACCTTATCTTTCTTGGTAAAATTATTTAACAGATGTTTCCATTTGGCATACTTGCCTGATAAATGAAAAAATGCAAAAGTTGTTCCAGCTGAAGCTTCTAGCTACCGTCCAATAAGTTTTCTTTCTTCAATAAGAAAACTTTTTGAAAAGTTAATTCAAAATAGAATGATGCTTCACATCAATACGAACTCAATTTTTGCAGATGAGTAGTTTGGATTTCGTCATGGGCATTCAACTACTCATCAACTATTAAGAGTTACCAATTTAATTCGTTCAACAAATCTGAAGGCCACTCAACTGGAGTTGCTCTTTTAGACATAGAAAAAGCATTCGACTGTGTTTGGCATGAAGGTTTGATTGCTTAATTGAAAAAGTTTAATTTTCCACTCTATATTATGAAATTAGTTCAAAATTATTCAACTGACAGAACTCTGCAGGTAAATTATAAAAATTCCAAATCTGAACGACTACCTGGTAGAGCAGGATTTCCTCAGGGTAGCATTCTTGGGCCTATATTGTATAACATTTTCACTTCGGACCTCCCTGATGACACAGCCATTTCCACTAGAGGAAGAAGTCTTCATGTTATTTGCAGCAGACTGCAGAAAAGTTTAGATATTTTATCTTCTTATTTACAAAAATGGAAGATTTCTCCCAACGTTTTCAAAACTCAACTTATAATATTTCCACATAAGCCTAGAGCTTCCTTTTTGAAACCTAGTAGTAGTCACATAGTCACTATGAACGGAGTTCCAATTTCCTGGTCAAACCAATTGAAATATCTTGGATTAGTACTTGACCAAAAAATAACTTTTAAATATCACATTGAGGGCATTCAAGCCAAATGTAACAAATATATAAAATGTTTGTATCCTCTTACAAACAGGAAATCCAAACTGTGCCTGACGAATAAACTTCTAATATTTAAACAAGTTTTTAGACCGGCCATGCTTTACGCTGTGCCAATATGGTCTTGTTGTTGCACTGCAAGGAAAAAAGCACTTCAAAGAATTCAGAACAAAGTTCTGAAGATGATTTTGAAGTTGCCTCCCTGGTACAGTACTACTGAGGTACAAAGAATTTCGAATGTTGAGACTTTAGAACAAATGTCAAACAAAATAATTAATAATCTCAGGCAAAAATCGTTGCAACAATTGCAACGATTAATTCCCTTTGTACTTAGATAAGATTTAGTTTTAGTTTTTAGTTTTAAGATTTCAATTGTTATACTGACATGCAGGTTTAAAAAACCTGTTTAAAATACTGAATTGCCCAGGCAGGAACAATGTAAAAACACTTAGATATATATCATAACAATTAAGGCTGGTAAGGTACTGTAGTAACTGGAGCACCTAGGTTAAAATGAAATGTAATTCATTTTTAATTTAGAACAAATAAAGAGTTAAAAAAAAACATATGATTGCAGAAGTAGATTGAACTTTTTCTAACTTCCGATCGACAATTGCAGTGCATGCTATCAGCAATGGTGGCGTGAAAATGGAAAATGCACACCTCCCGACTTGCAACGAATGCTAACCGACTGGACTAGGCGTGGTAGCACGCGGTTCGCAATTTTCCAATTAGTCCGGGTGCCAATTTATGACGATTACAACGCTGTTCGGGGATGTCCTATGCCTGTGTGCGTGTATCAATTCAATGGGCAATGTGGAACGGTTCGGATGCGGATTGCTCTCTTCTTCACTATCCAAGTAGTAGAACCGCGTGCGGATCGTTCCGTGTTTGCTCCAAGATGCTATTCATTCCAGTAGCACGAAGAGCATTGCTGCAAAGTGTGTAATTGCGCTCACGGGTATATGATTATTATCACGCGGGTTTGCAGTTAAAATTAATGCTCACATGCTCTGCTGGCAGGTTGTATGTAGGTTTCATCTGCTGTTGCTGGCTCGTGGAGTCATTTTCAACGTTTAGTGTCATTTCCTACTACGTTTAAGTGGAATTGCAATGGGAAGTTTATTGGGTTTGAAATATTTGTTGCGTGGTAAGCTTTTCTCTTGGATGCGTGGAAGATGACTTAAGGCCCAAGCGCAATGACAGCGGATCTGAGTAAGTCGTTCCGCTTTCACCCACATTGCGTTTGGGCAAATATATCATATTAACAATATGATCCATTCATGTCTTCTCCGTATATTGTAATAGCAACCTAAAACCATTGCTTCACGTACCATCCAGCGTTGAAAAAGGTCAGCAAGAATCATTTAATTATAATCAAAGGGCGCAAATAGAGCACTTATTACAAAAATAAAGGTCAAATTATTTTCATTGATTACATGGCATAAACAATATGGTAAAACACATACTTTTTTAAATTATACATATTTTTATTTGGTTTACTCCTCATGCAGATTAACAAATACATTGGTAGCCTTTTTGGCCACAGAGGCGCTTTCATCGCTAAAAATTCGGTTCGCCAACTTAGCGAAAGAGTGGATCATATTATTAATATAATATATTTGATTTGGGTCTTTAGGCTCTACACGCATCATACTTTTATCTCCAAATCTTTCTCATTCATCTCCGATGGATGTTTAAAGTAAACTTTGGTGCAATAAGACCACTGAAAATGCGCATGGGTTTCGTAGAAATGATTTTCAAAAAGGAGGCTGACAAAATGGGTTCTTTACTGTATTCAGATTAAAAAAAAACATGTAACCCAAACTAATACAACAATTCTAGTACAGTAATTCATCGATACGGGTTGATTCAATCTCTTACTAAGCAATATAAAATAGCACATCAGTTTTTGTAAACCAATCCTTTAATGCCCTAAAAAAAGTTGAGAGAGTAATAGTTAAAAGTGACGGATCGAAAGTTATCGCAAAACCCTGCTAGGCGAGTGTGTTTAGTTTTTACAAAAAAAAGTAAGGACTTTTCAACATTTAACAATAACTTTCGAACTGTCACTTTTAACAAAGAGTTAAATTTAATCGGTATTTTCCCAGTTGGAAGGCTTAAACTATACTGCATAGTGGTCCAGAAGCCGTATTTCGGTGGAATAAATTATTTCTGTCTAAAGTTTTAGGTAAATAGTGTCTTTGGGAAAGTGTTCTCATTAAGTTTAGCCAATATTCTGACGTTCAAAACATTAGGGTTTAATTATTCGAGATTAACCGGCATATTGTTCGACAACATTGTAGAACAATAAAATTGAAACAACTTTGCTCATGGATGCAATTTTTATCTTCTATGGTTCATGATTTATGTATATTTGTTTTTAATAACTAACTTAGGGTGGCCCCTAAAAAATCGGCTTTTCAACAGTAAATTTTTATATACTGATTTTTCGTAAATGATTTGTCCTGTCTTTACGTACCTTTTTTGAGGATCTTTTAACTGATTCGATCCGGGTTATATAGAAATCAAAATTGGATGTCAAAAATTACTGTTTAAAGAGATAAGTTTCTTCAGCATTTTTTTTAAGACCGTGGATATCGTAGTTGCTACTCAGTTTCTGATCAGAACAAGTGGATTGCACAGAGAACCATATAGATGGCACTTGAGATTAAACCTTATCTATCTTCAATGTATAAGTTACAAATTCAGAGACCGTGTTTACACCTCTGCGTCTCTACGATTACCATTGGAAGGAAAGTTGTGTTAGTGTTGGTCAGGTTATGTTTGATCAGGATTCACTGTGGTAATATCTATAAAGCAAATTTATTTATTTAGATCTAATTAGGCCGTTACTCTAGTTATGTTGACAAAATATCTCTTGTTCTACAAAGCAGTCTGAAGTTAAGAGCTTCAACTTCTACAGACTCAACAGTGACTTGTACGATGTTCCAACGGATTGTTTTCACCCAACCGGTACCACAAAGCACCATTATATCATGTGAGGCATATAACGGTGTTTACCAAATATGTTCCTTTCTCCAAATTGCCCTGAAATTCAGATGTTGACGATTTAAGGATTTAAAGAGGTATTGGACGATATCTCTACTAAATTTGTGAACCCAAAAAGCTTTGTGGAGCCCCGTTGCATCATGCGGCATATAAAGTTTTAATGACAAAATATTTTGGGGTCTCCAAGTTATACTGAGAATGGATTGTTGGTGTTTTACAGGCTCAACGAAATGTGGTATGATATCCAGATGTATTATACTAATCCATAAAGATCCGTGGGACTTCATCACATCAAGGAAGATCACCAGTCGTTTTAACAAATTATGTTCTTTTATACAAATTGTCCTGGAGTTATTATCTTGATGTTCCTCTGATTCAACGAGTCTCACCTAAATGTGTGAACCCGGAAAACTTTTTAGAGCCCCATTACATCATGTGAAATATGTAGTTATAATGACATATTATTTTTAGGTTTCCATGCTATATTGATGATTGGGGCTCGATAATTCCACAATATTTTCAAGCTTTAGAAAAGCCTCGATAAAATGCTTCGAATGTTAGTAGTTTGTCTTGACCAATATGTGATTTAGTAAGTTTTCACATTGCTCTACAATCTTGGATCGTCATACAAGACTTCGATGAGCCTGTAAAGCATCAAGATCTTACAGGAATTTCCCGAATAGCGCGGTGGGTGATACCGCCCATCCACTGCTATTTCTCGGCTGTCCTCCATTGAGATTGAACTTTTCATCTACAGAAAATCAGCTCTATTGGTTCATAGCAGTGGTATTTTGTTAGGATACGTAGAATGAAATCAGATGGGACTCGGATGAAAGTACTTTATGAGAGAAGGGCAAAAGTACTCGCATACCAGTCCCGTTACTCACTATCGGCTGTTTTATTATTTTGAACGTCGATAGACATGATTAAAATACAGTTGTACTACTTTGAGCTAGTACATCGATTGTAATACTGATTGAATATGGTACCTCAATCTAGGTACAGCGGAGTATCATCATGTTTTCCATAGTTGAGGCAGTCTCCTGTTGAACCAATCGACTTAAAGCTGTCATAATACTGAGAAGTTTACATGGGAAAACGAAGCTATATTAAATTGCACTCCTTTAACTCAAATTTGCAAAACGCACGTGGTGGTAAAATAAACACTGCATCAAAATATCAACGGATTTAGCATACAGACAATTAATTCGATGCAACTTCTACCCTTTCATTTTTTACATTTGCAGCATTTTGATTATTTCACTGTTGTTCATTTTACCTGTTATGTTTATTTCCCCTTGAAAATTTAGTAAAAAATTAATTCAATTTGCTTCAAATAATTTGTCAAGGAATTTGTGAACCATTTTACTCAGTTTTCAAGTAAAATTGTCTATTTTCATACTCGAGCAGATTTTTGAGGAAAATTGTGAACAATTTACTCAGTCTATGAGAAATTTGCGTTTCTGCGGAGTTAAGTCAGATTCAACGGCCGAATGTATGGACGCAATATTTTGAGTGCAGTGAAAATTATTAGGGGATGTTAAGCGGCTTGGATCGAAGAGAACAGAAGATGAAAGTTACAATTGAGTTCAAGCTTAAGACTGATGGAAGCGATGGTCTTGAAGGATTGGTTGATGTAGAATGAACTGGTGACAAGGTGGATAGCAGTTCCTATTCCAGTATTAATTTCGAATTCGGAAGTGGTTCAATCAATTGTGTCGGTAGAAAACAGCAAAGTGTTAAATAGCTTGCCGTCAATAGATGCAGAATTTTCCAAGTCCAGTCTCATCCAGCTACGATATACGAAGATAACGATTGATATGCTGTCATCTAAGCAGCCTGGTGCCCTTTATGTTGTTACAAGTTCAAGGAAAAGGATGTACTAATGTCCACAACAGGTACAGCAAAACATCATATAGACGTCCTTATTCGCACTATCTATTTGGGGATAGAAGAAAAATAAGAGCCACCGCAGCCAACTGAAACTTGAACCGAGTACCTGGGAAACCCACGGTAACAGCCAGCAAACGATGCCCGGCCGTATTTAGTTTTTAAATGCATTTTACCCTATGTTGCGGATCAAATTTAATTTTTATTAAATGGATGGATCTCACCAAATGTTGAGCCGGATCCTATTCTTCTGCAAACATAATGTAATGTTATGCTAACCGCCCATTTTCAACACTCCTTTTTCTGAATTCCATACACTTCTTCCACTCTTCTACCGATTCCATGAACCAAACTTCCACTACCATAATGATTTTTGCATTTTTTTTTTTTTTGTTGTTGTCTTCCCTTCTGAACTCAAGCCATCCTTCATCATCAACATTCCCTCGCTTTTCTCTCGCTCCCAATGTTATCCTACAATTTCGAAACCGGACTTCACAAACCCTTCACAACTACCAAACTCTTCCTTTTCCCCCTCCTCCAATCGTCGTAAATGGAATGGCAACACTCTGCTTCCCTAAATAAAATAAAAAAAAAAAACGCTACTCAAAGTTCCCCAAAACTAAAAACGACCGAATAAACGCCACCAAAACACTACATTAACCGAACAACCAGTGTAATTTTTAAATGTACGATAAAAATAAACTTGTTAACTCAAAAGAGATGAAAAACCAAATGGGACTGATAAGCGAGTACGACTCACATGTTGCGATAAGGTCCCATATAGCTCCATGGATTCAAGATATTCAGTCAAGACATCGTACCAGAGTTTGGTTGAGCCTGCAGAATCTCAAGATCTTAACTTCTGGATGAATTAGAGGACTCGAGCTATTTTGTATTTTCCACTTTATATCTTACATGATATAAGGGGGTTCCAAGAGGCTCTCGAAATGCAAAAAATAGTCGGATTATCGTACATATCTCGTTGAGACAGTAGAATCTCAAAATCTGAACTCCAAGATGATTTGTATAATCAGAGATATATTTTTTTAGCACATCCATGTAGCTCACATGATGTGATGAGGTCCAATGTAGCTCCATGGATTCAAGTAATTAGTCAGGATATTACCATTAGATCTTAACTTTTGCGTGATTTGGAGGACTCTATATATTTTGTCATTTCAACTCTCGTTGAGTCAATAGAACATCAAGATTTAAAGCTTATACCCCGCACTGACTATGACTTTTAGCATGTAATACAGACTGTCTTGCAATGAGCACTCATACATAGGATTTCCAGTGAAAACTAGATGTATGAGCGCTAATTGCAAGACAGCCTATACTTTATTACATGATATTAGCCATAGTATGTACGGGGTATTAGTTGATCATGTAGAACTTCAGGATCAACTCTTCAGAATGAATTTAATATATTATAGTTCCTCGCATATGCTGCTGCCGATTTCATATAGTGTGTTTCGGTTCTACGAGGTTCTTTGAACACATATCTATGGATAAGATCTCCTTTGAGTCTCTGTTGATAAAGGCCTAAACTTCAGAATAATTTGGATCTCCTCTAGATCATCAAAAGAGTTCGCTTATTCAAGCATTCCAGTATTCCGTTTCCACAAGGTCTTGCTCCACAATACTGCTTAAGAAACCGCATGACATTTAGAATGTTGAATGTTCTCTCACTTTTGAGCGATGTATCCAGACCAGGAAATCAACATCAACGATTCAGATAAATATAATGTCATTCTCATTTTGGTTACACTCATGATCAGTACAAACTCAAACATCGCAACGGACAGTTCTGGAAACGATAATGCGAATATCATTTGTGTATTTTTGGAACTAGGATGACGTATAGATGTCGAAAATTGATGTACGCCGCCAGTTCAAACTCCAATATGGCGGTCATGGATTTCAGATAAGGGCTAAATACTCGAAATATGGAGATTTTCGGAACAGCTTTGATACTTTTTTTCTGATGGAATGGACGTCATATTGAACTCCAAAATGGCGGCGGACATCGATGTTTCGCCTATACACGTCATCGCAGTTTTTGGGTATTTGACAGTTTTCTTAAACCAACGACCGCCATCTTGGATTTAAAAATGACGGCGGACATTGATTTTTGCCATCAACATGTCATCCCGGTTCCAAAAAATATCCATATTGTTGGGTATTTACCCTCCAGAACAACTTTGCCGAAGACAGCAAGTTCCTAGATTTTGAGATACATTACACAGTGATTGTTATCATATCAGTGGATTATAATTGTTGTTGCTGATCAGGATATGTAACATAGATGTACACTTATGATGATTCCATTTACTGGTGTTTTTATCGTCGGTAACCATCGAAAGATAGGATTTTCTTGATTCCCTGATGCAGACTTACTTCTCCAGTTATTAGGGCTAGTTAAAATATTTACTCAATAAAAATAGGAACATTTTTTTGATATGTTCGATAACTTCATAAGTTGTCGCCATAAATATCATGGAAGCTACCATTTCCACTGCTATCTGTTCACTTCCCTACAAGAAACTACAAAGTATCCACCCCGCCAATTGCTTCGTTATAATCACCAAAGCGCGTGCACCCATCGGGAGCTGCACCGCTGCCAATAACAATTAGCGTAATCTTTCCGCCGGCGATGTCGGTGGGTACCTACTTGTAATATCTGGCAGTCCGCAAGTTGTTGCTTCAAGTGGTTCCATAATTTACAGGGCAATTAGATTATCTGCATGTGGTGGCTCCGTCCGAGATCGTGTGCGTGTGCACTTTTTGGCCATTTGTACGATCGCTTCATTCTCATTTCAGTATCATCAAGCGATGGTAAACAGAAGTGGGACCACCAACCACCCACCCGTGGATAAATAATCATAATTTCTCAAATGATTCCGTGCGGTCATGGGAATGGCAATTGTGATCCTATGGTCGTTGATGGTCGGTCGGAGAAGCATGTAAAATTTATAGCCACCGTACCATTTTTGCCACATGTGCGAATCGGATTAACAATCGGGTGCCAGACGTTGTCTTACAACTGCCTGGCAGTGAGGAAGAAGTGCACTTGAAATTATACAACTTTTATTCGGATCAAACCAGATGGAAATGTTGCACAGGATGCGAAGGAAGAGAGCAATCTGTTCGGAATATTATTAAGTGTTATACGAACGGTTTGCTCTTGAACTCTTTACTTCGTTATCGACATGCAAGAGTTGAAATTAATCAATTTCCAAATTATTCTCTTCCGCAGGTGACACACATCTTCTCATCGAACGAAACACTCCGCAGGCCGGAAGACCACATGGACCACGACGAGCTGCAGCGGTGCTACTACAAGGGCCGGGTGGTGGGCGATGACAAGTCCGCCGTCGCCGTTTCGCTCTGCGAGGGAATTGTAAGTATTTTTTTCCGCACGCTATCTATCCTGAACGGGCAAAAGGGTGTTTTCGTAGAACAATCCGAGCCGCCAGTTGTCAGTTGCTGTGTTGACAGCTAGCCCGTGTAAACAGAATCCACGCACCATATGTGCGCGCGAAAGCAGCACTATCGAGTGATTCCCTGTTATCGATCTTCTTGAATTCAGTTCAGGGCAACTGCAGTATTGCAACTTCACACTGTGTCGGATGTCGGTTCTGGTAACGGTGGTGATCAAGCACATTTAGCGGAACATAAATCTTTCAACTTTGGAAGTGTTGTGGTAACAACGAGCGAACGAGCAAAAACGATATGGGATGGGAATTCTGCTGTTTACGAGAAGCGAAAATTTGGGCGCTAATTTTGGATTTATTGCTTAATTTTAGCGCTACATTTGGCGATGAATGAGCCGCTTGGTGGGCCACGGCGATAAGGATGCGAAATGAGTCACGGAAAAAGCAAATCAGAAATTGTTTCGGGTTGGCTTAGTCATCGGTGGTAGCCCGTGGGGAGTGGAAATGACCTGATTTATGCAGGGTTGTGATTGCATTCTGTATGGGATGATTTTTTTTAAAGCAACATTGTATGTGCGAAAGCATTTCCAGTTGATCCACTAGAAGAAGAAGTTATTGGCTTTTGAAGTGGTTCATCCAGATGTGGCCAGATTCATCTTACCATCCATGGCTTGATGTCTTTTTACTTTGAGCCGTCGGGCAGACCAGTACATGATGTTTTGGAAGTGTCCATTTGTGCCCTATCGGAACCGATGCCAGGTATTCTAAATGGTCAAATTGTAAAAATCCTGGACAGGGTGTCATTTTAGGAGCCTTTATATTTCTTTCGATTCAAAAATGTATTTTTGGGAGCGGGTTGGAGTCTGGGTCATTTTAGGCCCTAATGCACAATGTGTCATTTTTGCCGTAGCACTACGTCCTTAATTTCTATACTGGGGGTCACATTAAAAAAAAAACCAAAATTCAGACATGTAACGAAAAATCCCAAACACGGACGTAACGATAGAGCGCAAATCGAACACACGACACATTGCGCATGCTCACATGAGCGAGCTCACCGCTTTGAATGGAAGGGAGGAGAAAAGCAGTGGTAATAAAAATGCTTGTCAAACCGTTTTCTTCGTCCATGCTCAGTTATGGACAGTGAACTCATCAAAATCGCAAACTGGAAAGCTTACTCGCTCAAGAGCAAAATTATCGAGTTCGGTGACTTCCTCAACGAACATACCAGCGACATCAGCACCGAAACTAACCTGAAACCGGAGGTGAACGTGGCTATCGCTACCAGGAACAACATCTGCTGCCGGCTGCTACCCAGTTTTCAGCTGAAAATCATTGAAGCATTGGGAGTGGAAGTCTTCACATCTATCGGCCCCGTCACCATCATTGCAATCTATTGTCCGAAACAAGCCAACGCCAGGTTGGATCCGCGGCAGACCTGCGGAGAGATATTATCAAGATAACACGATGCCGTGGAAAGTTCATCATCGCTGGCGACCTGAATGCCAAACATCAAGCTTGGGGCAACCATACGCGGAATCAGAACGGCACCATTCTAAACGACGACCTGCAAGAGGCCCAGTACAGCATCCTGGCGCCGGACGCTCCCACCCAGCAGAGCCGGTTTGGCGTGCACTCCATCATCGATATCTTCGTCAGCAACATGGAAAACATCTCCCAACCGGTAGCCCACCAAGAGTTAAGCTCGGACCACTTTCCGGTGGTGGCCGTAGTGGGCTCCTCCGTTAATCGATTCCATGCTTCCCGAAGAATTCGAGATCACGGCTGACGAACTGTTGGCTTATATCAAAACTTCCAAAAACATGAAGGCTCCAGGTTTCGACTACATCCTGAATCTGAAGCTCAAGTACTTGAGTTCCAGATTCTACAACTATCTGGCACTGATTTTCAATCAGTGCCTCCGACTTGGCTACTTCCTCCCGTGCTGGAAGTTAGCTAAAGTCATCCCCATTCGGAAACCTGGGAAGGTTTCTTCCTCTCCTTCAAGTTACCGACCCATCAGCCTTCTCTCAGGGTTATCCAAGCTTTTCGAAAGGGCAGTTTACAGCCGGCTTCTAACATCTGCCGAAGAAAACAACATCTTACTCGAGGAGCAGTTTGGTTTTCGAAAAGGTCGATCAACCGTCCACCAACTGACCCGAGTAACAAACATTCTTAGACGGAAAAAAAACTGTTTCAAAAACATCTGCTATGGCATTGTTAGACGTTGAAAAAGCGTTTGACAATGTCTGGCATGATGACCTAGTGTACAAGCTGCATCGATACGGTCTTCCGATCTTTCTCATGAAGATCATACAAAATTATCTATCGGACAGGACTTTCCAGGTCTCTCTGAATGGCATCACTTCGGATGCCTTTAACTTCGGTGCAGGTGTGCCCCAAGGAAGTATTCTTGGGCCCATCCTGTTCAATCTATTCACCTCCGATATTCCGGCTCTCCCTGATGGTGGATCGTTGTCTTTGTTCGCTGACAACACATCAATCGTCTACAAGGGTAGGGTCGTCGGAGCTCTGACTACCAAACTCCAGAGAGTCTTGGATGTCCTGTCTGAGTATTTCAACAGCTGGAAGATCCGTATCAACGTGGCGAAGACCCAGGTCATAATATTTCCACACTCAAAATCACCCAGACTTGTTCCGTCAGAGAATAACAAAATCTGCCTAAACGGCACAGTGGTGAAGTGATCCAAAGAGGTAGTCTACCTCGGACCAACACTCGACAGCAAACTGATTTTCAGGGAGCATGTTGACAAAACAAAAACGATATGCAACAACTTGATAAGGTCGTTGTACCCGCTTATCAATAGGAGATCCACCCTATCCCTGAAAAACAAGCTTGCTGTCTACAAGCAAATAATCCTTCCCGTCATAGAGTACGGGTTGTCAATCTGGGAGAGTTGCGCACATTCTTATCGCCTCAAACTACAAAGGATCCAGAACAAGATCCTGAGGATGATCCTCAACAGTCCACCGCGTACTAGAAATTCTGAGGTCCACCGCCTGGCTGGTCCCCAGATCTTGGCGTTACGGAGAACTGCTACCATCAAAAGGTTCAGAGATTGCTGCATGCGATCCGATCAACAGATCATTAGGGATCTGGCACGTTAGGTTAGGCAACTAGGTTAACTAGGTAGAATATCAAATTTTCTAATTAAAATCAACAAATATGCTTTCCTTAAAATCAAAATGTAAACTATTACAATGTAAAACTAAAATCAAACAGTAACTTGTTACAGACATAATCACTAAAGATGAAGAGCTTTCGGGCTAAATAAATAAAATGTACAATAATTGTAAACCACAAGACAATAAGTAACGCACCAATACGAAGACAACAACGAGTGCACCCACATCGACCGGAGGAAAGGCTTCCCACAATCAGCGTTGCCAGTATTCCAGATTTATCTGGATTTTCCAGATTTTTAGTCGTCTTGCCAGATACACAGACAGACCACGTATATTTACAGATTTTAATAAATATGTTCCACATTTTCCCAGATTTTTTAAACATGTTGCTTTAAAAGTATCACTGCAATTGAAAAAATAAAAAGCCAAACTTGCTACTTTAATTATTAAAGGCCATCAACGTTGGACATTATTGGAATTTTAAGGTTATTCTGAAAATAGTTCACAGTTAAGTGTGAGGCGAATTCTTTGTGAAATCAAAGGAGAATTTCAAGCTACTTCTGAGTAGAATTACATCCATCTTTGTGAGCTTCGGGGTCGTGCGGCGTCACCCATCATTTAGGCATATTGTGAGTGCCACGAAGTGAGGGTTCGATTCCCGCTCCAGCCGGTGCAAATTTTGGCAACCTGAAAATTTCCTTACTGGTCTAAAGGGTGTGGTGTGTTGTCGTCCGTTGTCTAGTGTTAAATATTCAGTCTGTGCAACCTCTGGTTGAAGACGGTGTAAATTGTCTTGTCAACTCTGATGACAATTGCATGGAGATTTTGTCAATAAAAAAAAATACAATCCGGAAGAGAAATCATAGAAAAAACTTAAGATGAAACTTAAGGAGTATGCTGATACGAATCGTGAGAATAATTTCAAATGAATTCTGTCCAATGTTTCTATGGAGACTTTCAAAACCATTCTGACCTTACCTACAAAGCAGTTCAAAAGGAATTATCGGATAAGTCTGAGAATAGTGTGACGGTCATTCTGAAGAGTGTAGCAAGGAAATTTTTGAGAATATTTTAAGAATTTCATATAGAAAAATGGACACAAAATTGAGCAATTCTTGCCAGTTTGTGGGAATAGTGGAATTGGAGAGTGATGTATAAGAAATTACAAGAGGTAATGCTAAGAACTCTTAGAATGTTACTGGAATAGTTGAGATATTTTCAAGATTATTTTAGAGGAATATAGAAACGAAATATGATGGAATTCTAGAATGATTCAAATTGAACTAAAACAAAAGGCGAAGCTATCCTGTGATGAGTTTCAAGTAAATTCAGAATCCATGATCTGGGGCGCAGAAAAAATATAAATTGTGGAATTTAGACTCATTGGAAGATCCTGATACTTCAAAAATGAAGCTATCAGACTTTTATTTTAGTAGCATAATAAAATTATTCTTTGGCATAAAATTATTCGCTAAAGTCATGCGAATAGTGGAGTTACCCGTAGTTTAGGTAAAATGTGTGTGAGTTCCACGATGTTAGGCTTTGTTTCCCACTTCAGTCCGATCTGGTTGCCTACTGGTCTGCTGGTCTGCTGGGTGTTGTGTGTTGTATAATGTCAGAAATTAAACTGTAGGTCTGATCAACCTCAGAGTAAAATTAGAATTATTTAGAACTAATAAAATCTTTAAATTCTGGTACTGCATCAAATAGTAAGGACTACATCGAATATTAGTTAAAAAATCAATCCCATCAAATTTCCTTGATTCTTTGCTTCTCATTAGTTTTAAAAAAGTTACAGTTTAAAAAACAATTCTAACCATATTTGAGCTGTTTTTTACCCACATTCAACTCAATTTTTGAAATGCTGCGTAATAGATATTTGAACTTTTTGGGCACACCGTGTCAATACTTTTCAACTTTTGGATGATTTTAGCAATGCTTACAAGTTAATTGCCTTATATAATTTATTTAAACATGTAGTTTATAACCATTCTAGTACTTTAAATAAGTTTCAGATGATAATACTGATCTATTTTTACGGGAGATTGGCACATCACTTCGATTTCAATAGCATTATGTTAAAAAGAGGATTTTTTGGAGCATTCCAGATTTTTCCAGATTTTATATTTTTCCTGGTCTTGATTTTTCTGAAAATGAAATGGCAACGCTGCCCGCAATAGGCAGCATAACTGGGCCGCCGTCATCCAGTCGGCATGTGTGAAAAAGTCCAGTAGCGCTAGTTGTTCTTTCACAACAATCCAATTCAATGCTGTGCACGTCTTGGTCTGGTGTGAATGCTGCCATATACTTGCATCGTGGATTTTCCTATGTTTCGAGGGGTGCATCGATTAGTTTGGGACCCAAGATAATACCAGAGCTGAGTCAAAAAGTTAAGCACGTTTCTTCGGGACCTTCTGGTCTTAGAATTACCTCTATGGTAATATCATCATTCAGAATTTAATGTCACAAACAACTCCTAAGTCAAGCTTCCGTTTGTGCTCCTAGGCACAGACCCTTCAGCTTATTTTGTAGCGCCACTCTTAGAGGTCGCTGAAAACTTCTTTTGACATCAAAATGTTCGTTTCCAAAAGTTAGAGAAAGTAAGGAATTTTCCGGTCTCTGTCATATTTCGTTAAGTTACAGCTTTTTTAAAAGTAACGCCGGGTCAAGAAAGACCCTAATGCACTAGGAAAGTTAATCGGTTTCGCATTGTTCCTAATGTTTCTATTATTTACAGTAGAGATTTTCCCGTCCCAATTCCCGATGAATCGCTTTTCCCGAAATAATAAAGTTTACACGAATAATCTCAGCGAATTTATCCATCACAATTCAGCCGAATCACACGCGATGCAGTTTATTTTTGGATTGAAAATCCAGAACTGATCCACCCAAAAACCGTTCACCAGAATCCCAAAGTGGCGTGTGTGTGCAAAAACGAAAATAAAAAAAATCTGCAGCTCTCGATGCAAAAACGATCAAGCAACTTTGTTTATTGGTGGACTCTGCCGAGCGTTTCTGTATAAACAGGACTGTATCGTGATCATGGCTAATTATGCAATTTGCTGACCGGCACTTAGCACCAGTGCATTTGTTGATAATATCTCAACCGAGACATTTGCCAGGCGCCCTTTTCCTGGCAGTGGTCTACTTATTGATAAATTGTGAATTGAGTATACTAACCTAGTTACCCATATTCTTGGAAAATATTTGCTAACCCGAACAAACCCATCTAAATCTCTCAATTTTATTCGAAACCGTCAGCCCACAATCCAATCAGGGGTAATTAATTGCTTCTAAACGGGTCTGCTGCCACTCGAAATTATTTAAATCAACCCACTCGGGCACGGGATTCGCCGAACGAATCAACAGCAACATTGACCCATCAATCCGGCAACAAATTGGCACTTTGACTCGTGGAGAGACGCTTCCCTCCCCCCTCTCCGCACGCGGACATTAATGTTTTATGCTAATTTCCCGCCCGAATAGCTCGCGCACGACTCACACCTGCTGCCGGCTGTTTGCACTTGCCGATTGATCGGTCCTGGCCGCCGCTGTGGCGTGATTGCTTAATGGATAAACGACGATGATGACGACGACAAAGCCGAATCGATCGATCTGCCGCGAACCGAATCTTTGCCGGTCATTGAAAGCGCCTACGCATCTCCGGGCGAACTAATTTGTGACCACGCAAAGTGCGATTAGAATCTTGAAATCGTCACAGCAGCAACAACTAAAAAAGCGTTGAAGTCCTTCCAAAGTTGTGTCAATCGATTTGGTGTTGGAATTTTAATTGATTTGTTAAATTGACAGTCTGAAACTGTTGGTTGTTTGATTGAGTCCGGTATTTGGATACCATTTACGTTTAAGACATGGGAAAGTATCTCAAGAAAATTTGCGTTGGTGTGTGAAACATCTAGTACAGGAATCTCCCGTTGGGCCAATTGCTCGGCTGTCCTACCACAGACAAACCGACATGACACTTAATTGTGATTATGACCGAAAATCGTAAACGGCCGATTTAAATGTGCAGTGATCGGAACTGTCAAAACCAAAGGATATTTTGATCTAGATAAAAATAATTTGTCCAGAATAGATCAGACACGAACCAATTCATAACTTTTCTTTCATAACTCCCGTGTTCGCGGGAAATGTTTAGCTAAGCCATGAACCCGCATGCAAAAGTTATGGATTGGTTCACAGTTCGGATCACTGCACATTTAAATCGGCCGTTTACGATTTTCGGGCATAAGTCAGAATTAAGTGTCATGTCGGTTTTTCGGTGGTCCTTCATCAAATTAAGCTGAATTTTTTATGTGCTCAATCGGTTGGAAGACAGTCGAAGACCGCACCTTTCGGGGATTCCTATATTTTTGATTTTTAATCGAATGATACCTTTTGGATTCCTGGATTTGGGAAGACGGGAACATTTCCAATATTAGTATTTCCTGGGCCGGACCGGGAATGGAACTTCCGGTTTAGTGTCCTAATTCTTTACTGACTGGACTATGGTGAGATGGTTTGAAAGTGAAATCTCTAAATGTTTTCAAGAGCAACAACCGCTAAAACTCCCGTTAAGTCTTGAAACACTCCAAAGCTGGAGATCCTCAAACTGGAGTTGTGTATATGTTTGGCTTTATTACATCCTTACTAATCTAATCTAATCTAAAATAATCTAATCTAATATAAACGCAGCCAGTACGAGAAAGCATCCTGGAAAATAATTAGGTTATAGACGTCTAATCATGTTTCTTGTTAATATTGATGTTTACAGCATATCTGAGATATGATACAAACATCTAAATGGCCAGGCCTACTGGGTTGTATTTGCCACAAAGATGATTATTTGAAATGATTCGTATTTAAATAAATACATACAAACAACAATCTTGAATCCTCAGGGGTGGAAGGATGCGTGGAAATACCGTACCAAACGCTCCGAGTTATATAAATGTAAGTCAATATGTAATTTGTCATGTAATAAATTGTATATATAATGATAATAATGGAAAGATCTTACCATATGAATCCGATGTATCCAGTAATCCTGTTCAGTTGATTGTAAGCTACTGGTATAAAAAAATACAAAACCGAACGGTCGTAGCATCTAAGTACTTCTTTGAACAGTTGACGAATCATCACATGGATTTCACCATATCATACACAGAACATCATTTTCCGGTGCGAACACTTCACACATATTATTCGTCCATTCCGCTCCCAGGAAATACCTACCTTCCAATGGTATCAAAAATCTTCCAATGGAACACCAGTCATAAATGCACTTGGAAAAAAAACAAAAACTGTTCTTCAAAAAACATATCGATTTTCAAAACTGGCAAATCATCTTCAGATAAAATTTGGAAAACCGCGACGAAAACATAATAGGGTTAACTACCCCATTTCCAACCTATTAAGCACAACCCGCACTTATATAGTCTTTCTTAATCTAGCGCAGTTTAGCACCAAACGGAATGTTATTATTACCGATGGCTTCCAAATTTATTTACCTTTCCGTATGTACCAGAAGATTTGATAAAGATAATCCAATCGTTGAGATATTGTCAAAAGTCTAACACTGCTTCTTGACGCCAAACTCGACCTACGGATTCTAAACTTGGCCTAACGCATTGAAACACCATTGAAACGCCATTGAATTCACTTCTTGTTTTTGGGAATAATGGGTGCAAACCTTCATATCACGCGTTCTCATTGACTTTGTTCGGAAGCTTATTAACTAAAGTATCGTACCAAATGCATAATTGACTTGTTGACTCTGAAATTATGGATTTTTCTGATCGATAGGCCCAAAATGGGCGATTAGGCCGAATTAGTTCTCTACCCTATACGAGCAATTTGACAGCAGATTTTATAACGAGTCCGTTTTGAAGCAGAGCACACTTCGATCTTTGGCTTTTTTACATCCCTACTGGGACTATACACCGGCTCTCAAAGTAATCTTTGAGCACTTCCACAGTTGTTAATTGAGAGCTTTCTAAACCTGTAACATTTTTGCCTTAGAGCGATTCCAGACAAATTTATTTGGCAGATTTTTTTTAGAAACGTTAATCATGACTTAAAATGCCATTTTGCATCTTCAGATCACAATTTTAAATTGAGCCTTACTTTTGAAAGGGGTCTATAGAAAAATGTTAAGCATATCTTCAGAAAACTGTTCTCCAGTCAGTTTGGTACCTTCACCAATGGTATAACTATTTGAAGAAAAAAAAAGCAATCCAAAAAAATTTCAATATTTAAAATAAAAGCTTAAAAATTGTTTTCTCAAAAATGGATATTTCTACGATATTTAAATGTTTTAGTAGATAATAAATGCCACCTATTGCACTATAGATCAAGATGGAAAAATGATGGGCAACAAAGTTGAATTTTTTGAGAAATAATATCAAAAACTTCGTTCAATTACTTTTTTGACTTGATTGATTGAAAGCCAAAATTACAATAATAAAGAACTTACATAAAATTTTGCTAAGTCACACCGTTTTCGAGATGTAGATGTTGCCGTCCACGAGGTTTATTCTATGGAGATGCACATCTAACGATCAGTGGTTGGACATAAGTCTACTCATCACGCGAATGAAGTCACGAGTAAAGGCCAAGCCTTTAAACCACGCTCTCGAAGAAACATTAGGAATAATTTAATGTAACTACCGTCCAAGATTTCCATTGTCTCAATCGGTTTGCCAACTCGAAAGGATACTCTCTGACGCAATAAATGATAAAACTCATCGTGTGAAATTTGCCTGTCATAAAATTCACCTTCTCATTTCCTATGATTGAGCAATGTGAGGAGACCCATACAAAGGTAATCATATATGATCTTTTGACCAGCACACTCGTCTGTTCCCTTGCCTTAGAAAGGAAATAAGATGAGTGCCCAACTGTTTTCATCGACCGAATAGCCTCAAGTAAACTGAGACTATCCGAGAAGATGAAGTAATGGTCTGCGAGCATGTTGGAAATCATCCCCAAGGCGAAGTTGACTACTGCCAGCACAGCAACAAGGTTCCTGAAGTTTGCGGAAGGCGCTACAGTTTTAATTGAAGACACCGAAGCCAGTGGATCCATTGAGACGGGACCCGTATGTAAAATATATTTTCACGCAATTGACATGTTGGTACTTTTCAGTAAAAATACTCGGGATAAGAATAGGTTTAAGTTGATCGGGAATCACATGAGTTGCTTGTTTCATGGACAGATCATATTCAATTGAGGAACTGCTATTGGTGAAGTGAGTACGGTCTGGAATATAACAAGGAAGACACATATCGGACGATATGTAGTGGTGGTAGATTCTCACAAATCGAGATTGTCTGTTCAGCCCAAGAATTTCTTCAAAATTTGCATTTATAAGTGTGTTCTTCACTCGCCATGTGATAAGTATGCTGAGAGAGAGAGCTCCCAGAAACGGGTACTCTTGTCAGAACTTCGAGACTCATGGTATGCGTTGAGTGCATACAGCCAAGAGCAATACGCAGACAAGGATATTGAATTCGTTCCAATTTTATTAGGTGACATTTTCTTCCCGACAGAAAGCAGAAAGAGCCGTACTCTAGAACAGAGAGAATTCTCGCGTCACTTTTCAAAAGTTCCTAAGTAACAAATGTAAACAAATCGAGTTAAGCGGTACAAACTATTGCTCTTCTTCGGAGATGAACGAGCCATAGGTTAAAAATCTCCTTAACCCTCCGTTACTCGCGCCAACTTTTGTAACACGAGTACTCGCGCGTTGTACTTTGTACAACAGTGTGAGTTTTCCATTGCCATTTTGCAGCCGATCTACCAATCGATATGAAACCAACGGGTATTCCTTAAAAAACTGGTTTTTAACTAAACAAGTTAAACTTTTATCACGGTTAACCCCCATAAAATGCGGATAATAGAGAAAATGTGAATGGAAACCGCGTAAACGGTGTCCGTACTACGTGGGATTTGTCTTAATTGGTTACAACATGGAAAATCTCGAGATCCTGACCAGATAGAAAGTTACTGTCTTCGGCAAAGTTGTTCTAAATATCATAACCATTTTACTGGTGGAGATAAGTTCAGAATTTTCTCACTACGTAGCGCTAGAATGCATGTGAAATTATCGCATGTGATATATCTCGAGATCATGAGCAGATAGAAAGTTACTTTCGTTGACAAAGTTGTTGATGAGATCAAAGCCTATTTCTTGGTGGATAATAGTTCAAAATTTTCTCAATATGCGGCGCTAGTATACACGTAAAATTCTCATGTAAAACATCTCGAGATTCTGACCAGATAGAAAGTTACTGTCTTCGGCAAAGTTGTTCAGAAGGTCAGGGCTTTTTGGTTGGTGGACAGTGGTTCAGAGTTTTCTCACTTCGCGGCGCTATTATACATGTAAAATTCTCGCATATATAAAATATCTCTAGATCCTTACCAGATAAAAAGTTACTATCTTCGGAAAACTTGTTCAGGGGGTCAAGTATTTTTTGGCTGGTGAACAGTAGTTCAGAATTTTTTTCTCTACGCGGTGCTAGTATACACGTGAAATTCTCATATAAAATATCTCGAGATTCTGACCAGATAGAAAGTTACTGTCTTAGGCAAAGCTGTTCAGGAGATCATAGCCTATTTGCAGGTTAACAGTAGTTCAGAATCTTCTCACTAGCTAATGCTCGTATACCTTTTAAGCTCTCGCATGTGATACATCACTAGATCCTGACCAGATAGAGAGTAAATGACTTTGGCAAAGTTGTTCAGGAAGTCAATTTTTTTCGTTGGTGGACAGTTGCTTAGAATTTTGTCACTACTCGGTGCTAGAATGCACATGCAGATCGAGATCATGAGCAGATAGAAAGTTACTGGTTTCGCCAAACTTATTCAGGGGGTCAAGGCTGGTGGACAGTAGCCCAGAATTGTCTCACTACGTGGCACTAGTAAACGTGTACAATTCTCGCGAATGTTAAGCTCGAGATTCTGAGCAGGTAGAAATTTACTGAAAAACTTTGTTCGATACAGTAACTTTCTATCTGGTCAGGATCTCGAGATATATCATAGGCGATAATTTCACATGCATTCTAGCGCTACGTAGTGAGAAAATTCTGAACTTATCTCCACCAGCAAAATGATTATGATATTTAGAACAACTTTGCCGAAGACAGTAACTTTCTATCTGGTCAGGATCGCGTCCACGAGCAAAAATTTTGTGACATCTCGAACAACTTTGCCGACGACAGTAATTTTCTATCTGATCAAGAACTTGTATACTAGCACCATGAATTGAGCAAATTCTGAACTTCTGTCCACCAGCAAAAATACCTTGACCTCCTGAACAACTTTGCCGACGACAGTAACTTTCTATCTGATCAGGATCTAGAGATATTTTATATGCAAGAGTTTCACATGTATAATAGCGCCGTAAAGTGAGAAAACTCTGAACTTCTGTCCACCTGCGAAAAAGCCTAGACCTCCTGAACAACTATGCCGAAGACAGTACTTTTCTATCTGGTTGGGAACTCAAGATATTTCATATGATAATTTCACGTGTATACTAGCGTCGCGTAGTGAGCAAATTCTGAACTACTGTCCGCCAGCGATAAGGCTATGATCTCCTGAACAACTTTGTGGACGACAGTAACTTTCTATCTGGTCAGGATCTTGATATATTCCATGTTGTAATCAATTAAGTCAAATCCCCCGTAGTATGGTCACAGTTTAAGTGGTTTCCATTTACATTTTCCCTATTATCTGCATTTTTTAGGTGTTTACTGTAATCAAAGTTTTGCTTGTTTAGATCAAAACAATTTTTTTGAGGAATACTCGTTGGTTTCAGATTGATTGGTAACTCAGCAACAAAATGGCAATGGAAAACTCATGTGTGTTGTACAAAGTACAACAGCGCAAGTCACGGAGGGTTAATAAAGATCTAAAAAAAAAAATAAAAAAATATTGCTCTTCTATCATTGTATGTGATACAAAAACACCCATCCAAATTTACTTTCATTTATTTAAGATAATCATAGGTCAAAAATTGTCCAATGTACAGTTTGAAATGATGGGTACATGAATGTTACTTCGGTCATTTGGACTGCCTAACATGATTGGTGCTCATTTTCGTAAGGCGGGCCAATCTAAAGTTAGGTATTCTACTCTGAAATCTGTGAAAGGGAATCTAGTATCATGTAGAACAAAACGTCCAATGTAACACTCATTTATTATGTCATTGAGAACAATCGTCCAATGTAACATGTCCCATGTACAACTTGACTAGTTAAAACGTCATATGTGGTTCTTTCTGTATTGTAGCATGAAATTCGAAGTAAAATTGTGATTTTACCGTTTCTACTGAATTTTCAATGTCATTTTTCACTGACTACATTAAAAATAGTATTGCAAAATGTATTGTTTCTAAACAGTTAAATTAATAATCTGTCGAACTTCAACTTCGATTTTCTCAAAATGGTGGATATGTTACATTGGTCTATTTGAAAAGTGACGCGAGATTTGTTGTTTTATAAAACGTTATGAGGTCTACTTTGTTCATCTGCTGACATTTTTTGCTTCAAATACGTAATGTGGGTATTCCTAATGCACTTTGAATCAAACCAGACCCAAAGGTACTTGAAAGACAATAAAAGGGGAATGTTTCTGCCGAAAAAATTAAGCTGCGTTTGAGCTGGATACCGCTTTCGAGTAAACACTACCAGTTCAGTTTTCTGCGGCGAGAATTTGATCCCTATATATAGATTCCTAGCCCAAGAAGACAAGTTATCTAAGGAACTTTGCAATGATCCTTGCAAGGCCACGGCATGTGGACCTCTTACGGAAACCACAACGTCATCTGCAAGTTGTCTAAGCGTGCATTGTTCTGCCAAACAGTTGTCTATATCTTTGACATAAAAGTTTTAAAGAAGAGGGCTGAGACATGAGCCTTGGGGCAGGCCCATCTAACTAATTCTGGAAGTTGTCAGTTGTCCAAGGGAAAAGTTAATTTGCTTTTCTGACAACAAATTGAACAAGACATTATTTAAAATTCCAGAAAGTCCACACCTGTGCAGATTGTCTGACAGAATTTCCATGGAAACTGAATCAAAAGCCCCCTTAATGTCCAAGAATACTGAAGCCAGTTGCTTCTTGTGCCAGACCATTTGAATATCTGAGTCGCTCGGAGATGCTTCTGGAAGAATATGTTGTGCTGGAACTGAGTCTGACAGACCTTTTTAGCGAAATCAAATATCCATCGGTTGGAGTATTCTTCACTCTCATTAAAAGATGAGAGGTTACGCATGTTGCGAGCCACCCTACACAAGGTGTTCATTGAGTTTTCTTGTGAGAGTCCATCGATGAAATTGCGCCAATAACCACGTTTTGACGTAGGATTACGTCTTTCGGAAATATTGGGGGTGCAATTAAAAAAAAAAAACAAATCGAGCGCATTACGAAAAGAGGTCAGGTTTTGACCACATATAACTTTGTCAATAGCGGATGGATTTTAATTCTAAAAAAACCAATCGATTGGAAATTTTTCTACAAATCTGTTAAAATGAACACTTTATAAATTTTCAATAGGTCACTATTGAAAATTACACAAATGTCCAAATGTTGCAAAGGTGTTCAAAATTACACCGATTGCCTGCAAAAAGCGCTTTCCCTAACACAGATTTCAACATCAAATTCCCTCCGGTCTAAATGAACGATGCTTATTCAATCACCGTATGTGTCCAGTCGGTCGTCATCAGCAGCAGCGCTTTCGGTGCGTGGTGTTGAACATTGTACTCCAGTACACAACGAAAGGCTGCAGCCAACATGAGCGGCATGCAGCCCACCGAAGAAGGAGAAAGAAGCCGTACCGCTACTGATCTGAATCAGTAGCTCTTGCCAAGCGCGTCACCCTTAAGGGCCACCCACATTAGATCCGTTTGCGTTGCGTTGACGTATACAATAGATTTGTCACTTTGCCGCAACGCGTCCGATCCGGATCTAATGTGCGTGGACCTTTACTCCAAACAACATACAGCTCGCCAGCCTCATCCGTGTTGAACACCCTAATAGCTCAGTATTACTCAACCATCACGACAAAACGCTCCTTTTCAGGACCACCATAAATTGGTTAATGAGTATTTTCTGGACATTTGTCAAGGTCATCAATCGGATGTCAGTTCCCATATGTTTAAATCTAACATACCATGTATTTTTAAGGCAACATTGGGGGTGCACATTCAAAAACCAAAGTCGGTCGCGTCATGAAAGTGGTATGATTTTGATCAGAAATGATGGATTTTAATTCTTAATACGCCAATCGATAGGATTTTTTCTGCAAATCTGTTTAAAGCAAGTTTCAATTTACTTTGATGCATTTTCGAAAAATTCAAATGCGGTTTTTTTCGACGCATCATCAAAGTAAATTGAACCTTACGACTTTATCATTTTTTAAAATGTCATTATTGAAAATTGCACGAATGTGCAACTGTTGCTATGATTACTAAAATTATAACCGATTGCCTGCGAAAAGCGCTTTCCCTAACACAGATTTCATTAATCCACATTGAATTAAGGTAAGGTGTTCTCAAGGACGCTAGAAAAAAACCAAAAAGGATCTCGACTTTTTATAATTGATAGCGAATATCTCGCGATTTTTTATTTATTGAATAAGCCAAAAACTCCGTGTGTTTTGTGCACGAAAATGCGTAATTTTGTCATCAGAAAACACAGTCGACGAATATTGAGACCGAGCACTGAGCATGCCAGGTGGTACCTATCTTTAAACCTTTTGATGTACATTTTAAGTCTCTCCTATTAAGAGAATTATGCCAAAAAAAAATCTTGCCGAATTCTATTAATAGAAGGAGCTTAAAATTTGCATCAAAAGGCATAAACGTAGGTACCGTCCGGTATGCTCAGATTCTGTGATTGATGTGTTTTCCCTAATTAATATTTCATTTTCGTACCGCTATCATCCCGCGAATATCGAGGAAAAAATTCCACAGCAATGTTCTAAACTGGCTTCCAACCTTCCAGCCCATCGGTCCTTTTCAGGACCACAAATGACTGATAATAGAGTTAAATAAAGAGTTCAAGTAAGAGCTTGTATCCAAGATATATCGTCCAGGATTGGCTTGTACTACATGGACACCGAAAGAGCACAGAATTCTCACTCAAATTGCTTCCGAATTTCAACCTATCGAACTTTGTCACTGATAACGAGTTAAAAAATCAATTTAATATTTACTACACCCAACCGGTGGATGTAAGATTCGCTTACAATTATGTGGGATTCATCATCAGAGGATGTAAGTGGAGACCGCATGAACCGAGGATGCGATATACCTAGCTGCGGTCCGATGTAAGAAAATTGGAGACCGAAAAATGTGGAGTTGTATTAGTGAGTGAAATGAATTATGTCGAAAAAAATAGAAAAAAGGTTGGGGACTAGACTCGAACCACGGACGTCAGACTATCAGACCTGTGCTTTCTCCACTGCTCTCCCCATGCTTCTGAATATGGGCAGCCTAAAAGCAAACATGAAGCGCTCATTTTCTCGCATGCTCGACTTCGTATGCTTTTTCTGCTGGAGAGATTCGAGATAAGTGTGTGCGTCGTTCTACAATGTTCTACAATGTACGTCGTTCTACAAGCTTACTGGTATAGTCGAAAGCGTAGATGGAACACGAAATAAAAATGCTCGAATTCGTATGCTTTTTCTGCTGGAGAGATTCGAGACAAGTGTGTGCGTCGTTCTACAATGTTCTACAATGTACGTCGTTCTACAAGCTTACTGGTATAGTCGAAAGCGTAGATGGAACACGAAATAAAAAAAGGCAAAAAACCTTTACATCGCCTGCATGGTCAATTTCTAACATTCGTTGCGATGTTCATGAACAGAGGATGATAGGAAACGGAACTAACATTCATTGTAATAGATTTTTGGTTTGCGTGTATAGTTTTGCTGTGTGTGTAATCCTGCGTCAAATCTACGGTCGTGTCTTGGATACAACCTCTTACTTTTTTTTTGCTTCGATTAATAGTTTCTCAAGCTTTGAATATTCCTCGAAGTATGTGAACGTTTTCTGTCTACGAAAAGCTTTGAAAGCATCAGATTTTTCTACATACAATTTTGTGCATTCTTCGTCCCATGCAGGTGTTGCTGGTCTCCTTTTGAAGGGTGCACTTGGAACTTTTCTTTTTTGTGCTTCCAGTGAGCTTTTCTATATCAAATCGGCGAGGAATCGATATTCTTCCTGTTGTGACCTTTACCAAGTATTCCACCAGAGATTACGGTGATCGTATCGCTGTTTCCGGTAGGTTGAGAAGTTTCAGTGGTCTGTAGGCTCTCCAGTAAGTATGAAGGTGTTCCGTATGAATTCATGTTTTATTATTATTTTGAATTTACTGAATTTTTTCATGTTGTGTTTTTTATTAGGAAACATTTAATTATGTACTCTTTTCTCAGATGTCATTTTGATCAAATCAGTTATTTTCATGTTATGATTTTTTGAAAAATTATAATCCATTTTTGAATATGCCTTTTTCAAAACTATGCTGGAGAAAAAAATCACATTTAGATGAAAAATGCAACCATTGGTAGCAGCGAACATATGACTAATGTTACAATCAAATCGGAAACACTGTCCAACCTGATTGCGTTTTGAGCTGGAAAAACTCTTAAGTGTTTTTGTATTGTACCTCTTGACTATAGTTTTAAGATTGATTGTATTGTATATTGAACAAGAAATCTCGTCGCTGTAAAGTTCATTGGATTGTGCTTAATAAAATAAAGCCATTCATAAAAAATAATGGGTGAGCTATCCATCTACTTAAGGCTGTCTTTTTTCTGCTGCTCAATCTTTTCTTAAACGGGAAGAACGCAGAGGCTATATGAAGAGAGGTGGACAATTATTAAAAGTTCAGGCTAGTGACCCATTCGGCTTAATTACCCATCACCAAATCTGGAACATCTTTAACGCAAGTCTCTTAAACCCAAAGAGCAGCTTGAAGTGCAGAGCCAGAAAAAACAACTTGAGCGCGTTCATAGCACCTCGATGCCATATACAAATAATGTAAGTTCACGGAATTTGTATTAGATTAAACGAAAATAGTTACCAAGGTCACATCTGTCCCAAAACTCCAAAAATGAAATCGAATTTGAATTCTGTTTGGTAGTTGGATTCACCCTCGTGCCTGTCCAAAGCTACGTCGCATCAGAAAAGAGCTAAGCCGGCCTAGAATGTCTAACAGATCCGCTACAAGGTCGTAAGATAAAGCACTTAAACCTCTTATTGACCTAATTTGAAATTTTAATGGACTTGACCTAGTTCTAAAGGTGTCTGGATCTGTCTGGGAAGTATCTGAACCCAACCCAACCCAGTGACAATTTTCAAGGCTCCCGAAATCAATTTCTATATTGATACTGAAAATCACCCAAAACTAGTCACCTCCACCTAACAGCACCGTTAGACGTCGAAACCACGGCTGCTTAAATTTGCCTTTTCTAACAAAAACAGAGCCTCACTTGCATATTCAATCTGGTAACCGAGATCATCAATGTATGTCAATTCGTGTAATTGAATAATGAAGCAGTAAAGCGAACCAGAAACCGGGCCGGTACGGTGCAAGATTCATGAGTCTAGATTACTTCTGATTTCTACAACGTGCCTGGACTGGCAAGTAGATTTTGCTGATAAAAAAGCTCTACTGCATCCCAATTTAGAATTCATGACCAAACCTTTATCGTCGAAGAAGTAGTATACAAATTGTAACGCAACCCATCGCGCAATTAAAGTCTTCATTAAATCCGTTTATACCGGATTAGCTACAAACGGTACACACCAGTTTCAGAACTGCCTTTAAACTTGGTCTTGAATGAACTGAATCCATCGCCAATTCTTACCACGATGACAGCCTCGAGTTTCACAATCCGACGGCTCTCTTTGGATTGGACTGGATTGATTACATTAAACAAAGTGTAATGATACGTGACCATGACCGTGGAAGGAAAGCGATCTTGTAGAAAAACAAACAAAACCGAATTGCCCCACAAACACGGAATTTTTCCTCGCGGTCTCCGGTGGGTGCTGCAAAGAAGAGTGGATCGAATTACATAATTGATCGAATTATCCGAAATCGGTAGATTCACTTTCATCGAATGCCAGACAGAGGCAGACGTCATCATCATCTTCACCATCACCCGTCGGCCGTCATTCAAGTTGATGGTAACCACCAGTAGCAATTTCAGTTTTACCCTCCCATTCGCATCGCGGCGTTAATTGGAGGCTAGCTGACGAGTTCGAATAAATGGCGAAAATTGCCAAGATTTGCTAATTCAATTAGGTCGTGCGGATTTAGCCGGTTTGTTTATTGTGAGTGTTTGTCGTTAAATTTGGTACGGAGCGATTTGGAGTGTTGTTCATACAAACAGTAAAGAGTCACCTACATTGGATCCGTTTGCGTTGACGTAAATTTGACAGTTAGACAATAGATTTAGTTGTCACTGCCGCAATGCGTCCGATCCGGATCTAAAATGGGTGGCCCTTAACTGGTTGTTGTACACGGCTAGGAAAAGAAGTACCTAATATTGAGTTTCATGAAGCCGGGAACACGATGACAGCTTCAGTTTAATGTCAATGTACCCCAAACCTCTTGGCTCTCTGGTTCTGTCAAATTGAATGAATAATGGTGACCTTTTTTCAATTGGGCTTATTTCAATATATCATTTGCAATTGTTTTTTTTTTTTTGTTTATTCAAAGCATTTTTTTTTTACTAGGTTGTTAGCATTAACATTCTTTGCTCTGAAAAGTTGAATGAAAAAATGGTGGCTGTCGATCGGCGATTTGTATCTCGACTTTTAGGCTCAAATTTGCTCAAGTCTAGCTTAAAAACTTGTAGGTATGATCCGAATAAATTATAATTATTGAAACATTACGAAATAATAAGCATTTCGCCGATGCGCCTCATTCAAATATAACGCTTGGCTCGTTTTGACGTACACATGAAGTGAAACCTAAGAGGAAGAGGTGACAATCGGCTTCTTACTCTTTAATTTCTATCTCTATCTCTATCTTTATCTATGTCTATCTCTATCTTACGCACATCAAATCATGCAATCACGAGCTGGTTCACGTTTGACAGAAAAGTGGTTCATTTTGCCCCCGTATTTTCACCTCTTCTCTGAAGCTGGGTTTAGATGATTCAAGTCAATTGATCAACTTGAATTCAATTGGCTTGAAAAGTTGAGCTTGATCCAACTTTTTTCAATTCAAGTGAGTTGATCAACTCAGTTGAATGGCATTGGTTTGGACGTTCAATTCGCGTTCAAGTCAGTTGAATTCAACTGACTTGATCAATTGACTTGCCCTGTCTAAGCCCAGCTTTAGAGTGAAACGAAAACCTGTTTTGTGCTCAGGAATGCAACGCCTGTCATCTGCGAACAACTCGAAAGAAGCCAAATTTCTCTGGTGCTATGGTGCTAATTTGACAGCTCCTTCTTTTCCTCTACGATTAAGCGTGGTACATGTCGCGCTGCGTTGCGGAAAATAGAGAAAGTTTTTTTTTTGCTATATCGTTGTAGTAAAGCATGATTCACACGAATTGTGCTCGTCAATTCGAAAACAGCAAAATCAATTTTGCTGTCAACGTCAAGCTCAAACTTCTCAGTATTAAGTTGTGCATAGAAGAGAGCAAATGAGAGGCACGAACTCAATAGTAAGTTCCCAAGTAGCACACAACTTTCACAAAACGTTGCAGAAACTTGATTTCGACTAAAATGAGTCCTATGGCAGACATCTCAACCGGTTTGTGACAAGTGCGCCAAGTATTTGACCCTGCAGCGCCCAAAGTCACCTACAAAGAAAAAAAATCTGAATTTTATCTATCGCGTAAAATCTCCTTTCGTTTATTTTTAAACTATACTTGGCATAAACAGCAAAATCGTTTACACGCTTGCATACAATATTGATAATTTATACGATATTGCGCTTAAATTTACACGAAATATCGCGTAAGTTTATGCCAAATCTAGCGTTAATTTTATGTGCGCTATATCTCACAGAAATTTAGATGAATTGTTCTAACGGTGTATAGGTGACATCTGTTTTGTTTTGCCTGTCAAAAATCCAATTCATAACCCATTTGTATGAAACTAGTTCCAAATGAAATCTTTATCATAGACAAACAAACACAACTCCTAGATGAAATTCTTGAAAAAATATTGTCTCGCGTGTTTTGCATGCACACTACCCAAGTAACATTTTAAGTTTTATGAAGTAATACAAAACTACTGTAAAACAACATTCATAAAACCCTGGTCAAGGCTACTTTGTCATTGCTGCATCCACCAAAACCTCTTTATGACTAGAATCTGTCTAGTTGGCCCATCCTGGAGAAGGTTCTGAAAGGTATATTTTCGAAGCTCTTCAAGATTGATTTACTACAAAAAGGTTGTATGACGAAAGTTTTAAGAACCATTTGAAACCTGTATTTAAGCTACAATAAAAGCCATAATAATAAATACCATCCGATCTTAACAGAATAATTGAAATATAATCTGATCGTATAAAAATCCTTTTCAATTTCCAAAATTATTAAAATTGTTCTCTTAAAGTGGCCTAGTTGTAGGTGCCATATTAAATCTTATGTTAAATGTAGTTGAAAACCTCGAAAAAAAAACAAGTCTGTCCTCGGAAAACGTCGATTTTGCTTATTATTTTTAATTGAGAAAAAAAAATTGTTATTCTTCAGATTAATCATTAAGCTCAGCTGAGATATTTTTTTATGATTATCGTATATAAATTATCTGCTCATTGCTAAATTGAAGAAAATAAAGTTATATCAAAGGAAAAACACATTGAAAACGAAGATTGTAAAAATCAAACAAAATAATTGTAATATGGCGGTGGTTTAAAAGTTGGTTTTCATTGGCCATTTGTGAAAAAGTATTTTGCCTTAATGAAATCTCTAACAAATCCATAAGGTTTTAAAATGGCTTTTATGAAGAAAACTTCCTGACTGAATTTTATTTATCTAAAGCCATTTTGCTTGATCCTAACCAGTTCAGAAAAGTTAAACGTCAATGTTTGTTTATCTTTCGATAGTTGCGTTGTTCGATCATTGCAACGAGGTTTTACTCCAGCGATCTTCCAGGCACTTTTCTCCCGCTGGATTGGAAGCAGTTACTAAGGAAATGTACGGAACTGTTTTGCAACATTTCGCAACATTTCGCATATATAATGGAACAGCTGGAAGCTCAATCGTTCCCGTAAAAAGATCCCTTTCGCTGAATAAAATCATTGCTATGAATCGGAAGCCAGCCAATCTCGGCTTACTGACAGCTTCAATGGTTTGCTGTAGGTACTGGTCTGTTTTTAGACTGTTTCATAAAGGAGACGGTCAACACCGGTCAGAAAGGGATGCAAACGCCAGATGCTCAGTCGTTGCTGAAATTGACTTGCCTTAGGTCGTTAACATCGCTTGAATGTTTCATCCTACTTCGTGTACCCTTCGAGATTTCTTTTTCATAAATTTTGCTTTTATTCACTATGACGATCCAACTTTTAAGTTGAATTTGGAAACAGAGTAATTGTTGATTTTATGATACACTTTAACAAGTCTAAACAACACAAATATACGCTTTTTGCTCTCATTTAAAACCGAGTGGTTTTATGGTTGCTTTTACAATGATAAGACAACTTTATAGAGTATTTTACCAAGGTTTAATAAACAATTACTAATGAAGTTTATGATTGAGTGCTGCTGCTTTAAATTTATTTTTAAAACAAGAAAGATTTTGACTTTCTCGACAGACTATAAAAGGTTTTTAAAACAGCAATAAGCTGAATTATTAACCAGGAAAGTTTTACACTTTGAAATGCTGTATTTAAACTAAATGGATTGTTCATTTCCGTTATAAAACCATCATAAATCAGAGTGGATACCAAGTAGCTGCTGAATTGTTACTTGGGTAGCACCCTCTATCATGCATATTCTCAAGAAATTGATGTGCAACCGTCAGTTACTTTTCCCTTTTTTGGTCAACACGTCAGCTGTGCTAAATGAAAACACAACAAATCTGGAGAACTTTGAGACTAGGGTGTAATTGCTTTTGTAAATAAACACGGATTTGCTGATTTCTCGCGAATTAAAGTTCTATCTCAAAATCTAACAACACAAACAGGTAGAGGAATGGTTCTTCTATCATTTGGTATAGTTTGTTGGCGAGACTGTTCTTCAAATCGCGAGAAATTGGCGATTAACGTGTTTGTTTACAAAAGCCATTACGCCCAAATCTCAAAGTTCTCCGGAAATGTAAGTCAGTGATGTCGATTCTCGGGAATTTTACGTAGATATATATAATTGATTTAATTTTGCACAAATACGGATCCGTAGGGGATATTCACAGAAGTTCAGTATTTTCTTAGGGATTTGATTTGTTTGTTTAGTGTGATATTTCATTTGTTGGAAACAAGTTTTTAAACATGGTAATGCATCACTAATGAGTGCCCTTTTTACCAACAGTTCAATGCAGATCACAATCTTCACCAACGTGAGTGGTTCGTAATTCAAGAGCTGCAAGAAACCAATTACCAGTATATTACTGCGAAATGCTCCCACGATTTCCTTCCTCCTGGTTGATCCATCTTATCCCAACCCCACAGTATCGGAAGAGGAAAGGTGGCATACATTTTCAAGCATATGAAACAGTCGAGGGTCGCTAATAAAAGCAACTTTTTCATTGCAACCAGGAAACGTGGACAAGTGTCTGGAAAAACGTCTGCTGCCTTTCCTGAAGCAACACGATTGTTCCGTGCTGTTTTGGCCAGATTTGACAACGTGCCATTTGTGAAACTGCCATACAGAGCTCCACCCAATCGAAAAATATTGGGCCATCGTCAAGTCTGAAGAAGTCTCAAAAAACTGTTGGAAGCGAGAAGCAGTTGAAGGCAAACTGGCGTCCTACGGCGAACAAAGTGGACAAGTTGGTTATACAGAATCTGATGGCAGGAGTTAAACAAAAGGTCCGGAAATTCGGATCCGGTCAACCGGAAACTTAGCTGAATATTTTTTTTGTATTTTATACTAATTGAACTTAATAAAGAAAAATCATTTTATTTTTATAAAAAAAAATTTAATCAATTTACACGCATTCTTGTTTGACAAAATTTTGATCGTACCACCCTTTAGTTTGAGATTTTTCGAATATTCGTACTAGAGAAAAGTAATTTTTTAGGTAAAGCTAAAATGGATCGTTCAAGTAGGCTTAATGTATGAAGCCTGCAACAGATTTTTTGGAAAATGTGTTCAATAAGTTTTAAGCGGGAGCACCATGCTTGGCATGCACAGTTGTACACACCAACTGCTAATTTGTTAATAACTTTTCACTCAGTTGTTGAAATTTGTTTTTCTTTAAAGTAATTGATAAATTAGGATCATAGTTTACTATATATATGCAAAGAGTAGGTAAATCTTAATATTTGAATCAACACCAATTAATTGTTATACTTAAAGTCCAAGATGTGCAGCGAGCATCTCTCACTTCATTTTTACAACGCAAAAATAAATATAGTTTATTACTAGAATTAAAATCAACGTTTTGCAACGTATCTATAACAAGTTTAAACTCTATTCTATCTACTACTTCAAAAAGAACTATGTTTCGTCAACTCTGTGCAAAGTTATTAGCAAATGAGCAGTTCGTGACCAAAACTGTGTATGCCAAGCATGGGGAGCACATTACCCGAGCGGTAAAATGGCCGCATTTTCCCACAACACAGCCATATTTTCGCACTGATCATAAAATTTAAATATTGAGCTTCTTAAAGTTTTCGAAGGCTCGAATTCATTAGTGTAGCTTAATGGTCTAAAGCTGCTACTCCTTTCAAATAAGTAATGTTTTCAATGTTTTGGCATGTGCGAAAGTATTACCATAGAGGTTAAGACCAAAATGTCCCGAAGAAACTTGCTCAACTTTTTGGCTCAGCTCTGGTACTATCTTTCGGTCTCAAGCTAATCGATACACCCCTCGAAACATAGGAAAATCCACGAACCCCTTATTTTATATATCAAACTTTCATAGCTAAAATGGGGTACGTTAATCGATTTGCTTGGGATCAATAGGCTAGTCAAGTAGTGAGCCAATTTAAAATCGTTAGTTTCAACCGGTTGGTAAAACCATAGAGGTAACTCTAAGACTAGTCCCTAGGTCCCGAAGAAACGTGCTCAAGTTTTCGGCTCAGCTCTGGTACTATCTTCGGTCCCAAGCTACACTCCTCGAAACATAGGTAAATCTACGAACCCCTAAATTTGTGCGAGATATAGCGCACATTAAATTAACGCTAAATTTGGCATAAATTTACGCGATATTTCGTGTAAATTTAAGCGCAAAATCGCATAAATTTGCAATATTGTATGCAAGCTTGTAAACTGTTTATGCCAAGTATAGCTCAAAATTAAACGAAGGGAGATTCTACGCGATAGTTAAAATTCAGATTTTTTTTCTGAGTGGTTGATTTTCGATTTCGCTGTCACGTTTTTGCTACTTATTGAATTTTTGATTAGAATTTCCCATTAAATGGCCCAAATTTTGGGCCGTTGAATTTAAGTTAAGAGTTTTCTACCCACATCCAATGATAAACAAGGAGCGGATGCATCCAACGAAACTTTTAAGCGCAAAAGAATCATTACCAACATAGGAAAGAATTCGGTAAGATCCTTCCATTGCATTATTTTATGATTCTTCAATATTGTACAAATATTTACACATTACACACAACTAAACATAGTAACTCGGAGCGTTTGGTACGGTATGTCCACGCATCCTTGCACCCCTGTAGATTCAAGAAATCTTGACGAACATTTCAAATGGTCCTATCTACTTTGATCGATTCTCTTCATCGACTTTCTCTTTCGTTAATAACTCAGCTGCAAAACCTTTCCCTGTTATATTTGACGTTTCGGACGCTAGGTAAGAACCTCCTTTATCAAACTATGTGGTAGAATTAGCGCGAAATCTGTTTGCATAGCAGTGGTTATGAAAAGAGAAAGTCGATGAAGAGAATAGATCAAAGCAGATAGGACCATTTGAAATGTTCATCGAGAAATGTTCCCATTCATTTCCAAGAATCATCTTTGCGGCAAATACAACGCAGTAGGCCTGGCCGTATTGATGTTTATACCATATCTCAGATATGCTGTAAACATCAATTAGACAAGAAAAATGATTAGACCTCATCTAACCTAATCATTTTCCAGGATGCTTTCTCGTACTGGCTGCGTTTGTATTAGATTAGATTAGATTAGATTAGATAGTTAAAATTCAGAATTTTTTTTCTGTGTAGGCTAGTCAAGTAGTGAGCCAATTTAAAATCGGTAGTTTCATATTGATTGTTGGTAATACTCGCTGTTGATTTCATTTTCGATGTAGTCCACGAAAAGTATACCATGACAATCCAAGAAAACCGATGCCATAACCTTTCCGACCCATCGAGCCTCCCGCGGCCGTTTCGGAGCACTCGTGCCGGCTTCAGTCTATTGCTGGGCACTCATTCTGTTCTCTGGAGTGTAATAGTGGATCCAGGTTTCATCAACAGCTACCAATCGACGCCAAAAGTCCATCCGATTCCGCATCAGCAAGTTCAAACACTCTTTCGAAGTGCTCTCGCGTTCGTGTTTTTGGTCAGGAGTGAGCTTGCGCAGCACCCAGCAGCAGGATAACTTTTTCATATGCAGAATCTCGAACAAAATATGGCGTGTGTGCTCAGTACTTATCTTTGCGGTATCTGCTAGCTCGCACACCTTCACTTTCCGGTCAGCCGACACCATTTCATGTATTTTTTTGACATTGTCCTCTGTAACCGCATCGGAGGGCTTGCCGCTGCGGACTTGATCGGTAGCGGAGTTGCGGCCACCACGAAACTCTCGAAACCAATATTTGACGGTGTAATCTGACGGAGCATTAGCTCCATAATATTTTCTTTTGTTTCCTTCGCCGTTTTGCCTCTCAAAAAACTATGTTTTATGAGAGAACGAAAATTGTTTTTATCCATACTCAACATGATGCCAAACACGTCAACAACAATCAGCTGTCAAAACAAAACAAACGACAGTATCGCACTGAATTTTGGTATGTCTGCCTAAATATGAACGGACTACAAGGCACCATAACCTTTTTTTTGCAGTAGCAGCGCATTACGGCGGTCAAGGAGGTTACTTTTCACCCCACCTAGTATAATGGCATTTACCGGTTCAAAAGCACATTGGTCAAATGAACCGATTCACAAAAACACCTCTTTTTTTGAGGTATCAACAATCTCCCATACATAGAAAGTAACGATTCCCTTATGGCGCTGGAGGGTTAAAGATCTCAACCGTTGGGTTGTTTTGTTTAGCCATGTAGATAAAGGTGAAGATGTGCATGCTCATTCCGCGGATATGAAAGGAGATATCCGGAATTTGGTGTAAGTTTTGTTACGTATCCAGGATTGATAAAACAGTATTTCTAATGATTTATGCTTTATGCTATGCATGATCAAGTGGAAGAGAAATCCTAACTAAAGGCTTGGGTGTATTCCATTCATTTTGGACAACAAAATGTTTGATTAATTTATGGAATAATGAGATATTATGATAATATTTTGTTTGTGTTAGCCTAGAGAAAAGATTGTGATGTTTGTGTTTGACACATAATACCTGTCAATTTTGCTACATGAGAGTCACAATAAGCGATTTTGTCGAAGAGGGGATCAGAAAATCGCTCATTGTGACTCTGTCAAAGCAAAATTTGCAGATTTTATGTGTCAAACACAAATTTTATAATCTTTTCTTGTTACTTGCCCAAACCGTGCATAATATAATATATGATATAATATCTCATTATTCCATAATTTCAAAAAACATGTTTCTAGTCAAAATGAATGGAAGGCACCAAATTTCCAAACCATCTCACCAAATGGTTCAACACCGTCGTTCAACCGCCAGTGTGACTCACTCTCGTTTTCATTTCATCGCTCATCTATAAAAAAGAAAATCTCACCAAAGCAATGTAAAATAAATCCCATCACTAATGGATCGTCTCGGATGGCTAATCCCCACCCTTTCCGCCACACAACGACGTTCGCTCCTCCAACTCACAGACTGACTGACTGCCTGATATCAAAACCATTTCGCGCATTAATCCTTTCGCGATGTTGCTACGCACTGTCGTCGACCAGAACCAAAATAAAGATGCTTCCCCGCCGTTTGCTTTGAGTCATCAACGATTCTCGGCGGATCAACAACGTTGATCCTTCGTTGCATATTTTTACTCCCATGCTCGAAGCATACACACAGACGAACACATTTTAATGTGACAAGCGAAAACTCAATCTCGGCTCGTCATCTGACTTTGTTAGACAGTTGGTCGATTGGATTTCGAGAGCTTCGAAACTAAGTTGTCATTTCGGCCAGTCTGACAGCCCCAGGGTTGGCATGCTCACTATTTTTTTTTTTATAAAAATGTCTCTTTTGTTGATAACTTTTCACTCAGTTGATGAAACGAGGTGTTACTTTAAGCAATTGATAGAGTAGGATCAGAGTTTACAGTGGACACGCTTAGAGTAGTTAAATGACAACTGAACTGAGCAGCGATTATTTCTCTTTTCGTGTTTGTGATGCAGAAAATCCATGCTTCATCAAGTGAATGCAGAGTTATTAACAATTTAGTCATTTTTCCGAAAAATTGAGCGTGCCAACCCTGCTGGCAGCAGCGTTGAAAGATTATTCCCTGCCACCACAGGTCGGCGAAGATGCAGCAGTGTTGGATGATGAACTGCATTCTAAGATGTGCAACACGAATTTGGGAATACTTTTCGACTAAGTGCAGTGCTTAATCGCTTTTCGGATTAAATCCATACCGAAACGAACCGGACCACACATTCAACAAAGATTAAATGAAGGTACAAAGCGCAGAAAAGAAGGTCAACGCGAACGCGCAGTGAAATCCGATAGCACCAACAACGCCAATGCTGAGAAACTTGTCGGCTCTCACTCGAGTCAAGGTCAAGGCTCGGGAAGGTGCTCGAAATCCATTTCGGCTATTTGGGTCGTGCTCAAGTGACCAAGTTGAATGACCTTTCCTTGGCTAAGCATGTTTACTGCCAACCGTTGAAGAGAGGTCGCCTTCTTCACCCGGCCCAAAACAACCACGCATCGATGTGTGATGGATAATTCATAGGCATTTTCTCACGGGTGCCGAATCTCCGGACAGAATACGCGTGCGATTAGACATGTGTCAGACCGTGTAAACAGTGAACCCACGTAACGTAGCGATGGCAGTGAGATTTATTTTCGCACATTATAACTTGGTAACGTGGTTTCTGAAGAATTGTGCACGGTCGATCTAATTTTACTTTTGTGGGAAGGTTCACGATGTGAAATCCATTCATCTCAAGTGAATTTACGGAAATTGGCACCTACCATTTGCCCAAATGGATACTGAGTCTTCACCTTAAAGTGCCACCAATGAGTGAGAATTTGTTATGCCCTTGGCGATTCGTGAAAGTGACGCCTTTTTCCTAATTATATCAATCAGTCCGAAAAAGAATATAGAACATTTTATTTGGATTGCAGGGTGACCAGTAAACCGGAAAATCTGGAAAATCGGTAAACACCGGGAATTTAAAATCGCCAAATACCGTAAATTTTGATGAACAACCGAGAATAATATACTTTGTCCTCTCTTGGGAAGAATAATATGCTGGACCTTGGAAACATGTCAAGACCCTTGGACTGGAGTAGATTTTCAGAATACAGTCACGTTGAGGTGATTTTTGAATGAATTCTAGGGATAACAAGAAACTATTTCAACGGAAAAATCCAAGGGAGTTTTGGGAAGAACTTTTGAAAAGTTTTGATTAGAATTCAAAGCAAATTGTGTGAGTTCAGAGTAGATGTTTTAAGGCATTCTGAGGAAAAACCGATGTTGATTGCGAAGAGGATTGCAGATCCATTTCTCATGAATATGTTCTGAGAAGAATTTTTTAGAGAGTTCTGATGAGATTTCCATGGCAATTTCGATGGTATTGGATTCTGAGTAGTGTTTCCATTTCCCGACTACCTGTGAATTTGGAAAGAGCAGGTAGCTCTTCTCCGGAATTCCCGAGAATCGGTAAATAATTGTGTTTGTTTGCAGTTCCACTAATCACCACTAGCCGGCAGTGTTATTATAGAAGAACTCTCTCTACAATGTCGCATTTTTAGTCATTGTAGACAGCTTTTTACTGTGTTGGGTATTTTCATCACTGCCATAAGTACTTAGATCTATTGTGATATATTCTCCGTTTTAATATTGCTCTATCAGCATGTCGTATCACCATTTTGTGAAGCGACCGACATAGACTGACCGAAAGCGTTTTCCTAGTCAGGTATTCCTAGCCAGGTATTACATTTCGAATGAATTGCACTACTTGGCTGGGAACTGAATTCCAAATATCAAAAGGGTTCTGTCAGCCCCTTATCCAGAAAAAAATGCGCCTCTTATTGAAGATTGCTGTACAAGAGCATAGCAGGTGTTCAGAGTCTTCTTTTTCTATGTCACATAATAGACCTTTTGTCCTCTTGAAGCTTTCCTATTAGCTTCAAGTGATATTTACGTGGACAGTGTCCTGTTATCCTGAGATCATTCTTTGATAGTGCAAGAATTTTGCTAGTTATTGAAATGCTCGGATTAACAAAACCGTTTCGACTGCCTATCAATGAGAGTGCTGTTCCAATTGGTCTCCAGTTTCATTTTTTCCCATTTCTTGAACTCCATTCTAAGAAAGCAAGCAGAAACTCCACAGAATGGTTCTGGTCCTATAAATTGTTGAGCTGATCCAAGCCTAGCTTGAATTCCGCAGTGACCAGGAACCCAAAATTGAGTTTGGCAGTCCATTTTTTGGAGTGACATTGCACATTCCCATACAAGTTTAGAATTACATGTTGCTGATTTCAAAGCATTTAGTGCTGCTTGGCTATCAGACATATTGCAAATATTCGAATGTTTATAATTTCTACGCAAGCAAATTTTAGAACATTCAAGAATTGCTTGGACTTCTGCTTGAAATACGACAGGCCAGTAGCCCATAGATATTGAGATATTTATCCCTGCTCCTACACGATTATCCAACTAGAGCCGTCTGTATAAAAGACAATTGATCCTGGTCGAATGTTTGGTCCCCCATTTTCCCACAAATCGCGATCCGGATTTGCTACATTGTAAAGACGTTTGAAGTGATATTTTTTCTTCATCCAATCTTCATTTTGTATCACAAGAGAATCAATATTGAATTTTTTAGGATGCTCATATGTCCTCCTTAATGCACTCCTTTCGGCTTCTAATTGAATAAGTTGATGCAATGGAAGCAGATAAAGCAGAGCATCTAGTGTCATACTTGGTGTGCAGCTCATTTCACCAGTTATTGAGAGAGTAGCTAGTCTTTGTAGCCTCCCCAGCTTCTTCTGAGCTGATTTTTCATTGGTTTTAGGCCACCAAACCAATGATGCATAGGTTATTCTGGGTCTTACAATCGTCAAATAAATCAATTGGATCATTTTAGGTTTTAGTCCCCATTTCCTACCAAAAGTTTTTTTTTACTTATCCAAAGAGCATTTGTTGCCTTCATTTTCAGCTTACATTCAAAGAAGACATGATTTTTATCAGCACTGATCCAGAGAACTTTATTGATATCTCATCGAAAATCCGTGTAAATCAACAAAATCATCTAACATTCTACGATGCTTCCTGAACATCTACGAAGATTCCTGTACTTTCAAGAAGTTTCTTGAACTCAATTTCATGAACTCAAAGCCTCTATGCAGTGTTGGAAAAATATCAAAAAATCAAATCTCACCAATGCACGAGATCACGCTTGATTTTTGTAGACAAAAATCAACAAACAAACATCTGCGGTTTATTTTGCACGCTGTGATCGTGGCTCGGAATATCAAGCTAACAAAACTCACTAACTGCAAATCTCACTAAACTGTGGTTAGATTGAGTTTAATGATTTTTGCTCTACACCCGAATGCAACCGAAACTTCCAAAACGGCTGACAGCAGTCCCTTCGTGTCTGCCATCGGTGACGAGTAAAAAGAGATAGCAAACTTTACTTTCTCTTTCTAAGAAAACGATCTGGAACGGAATCATTTTTGTGTCGAGTCAGCTCTCAGCTTGATTTTTGCACGTTGTGAATAGTCTCGCAATATCAAAGGAGCTTGTAAAATCAATATCAAGCATGATATTTTGTTCCAATATCACGCGTGATATTGAGAGCTTATGAGAGCGGAAAAATATTATTTGATTGATGGTTTTGCCAACACTGCCTCTATGAAGTTTCTTGAATATGTGAAATGTTTGACGAACTCCTGAGATTTTTCGTCAACTTCTACGAAATTTCCAGTATTTCAAAGATTTTTCCATAGCTTACAACTTTAAATTTTTCGATAGCTACTACTGAATTTCTGCCAAGCTTGCTGAACTTATACGTATTTCCTATAATTCATACAATGTTCTGTTATCATCTACAAAGTTCCCTTAACTTCTAAAATAATGTCGTATCTTAAGATCTATATTTTTTGGTCTCATAACATCCATCAACTTCTTCAAACTGCCAGAAAGAACCTGATCCTTTTCTAGGAATTTTCCTGAACATATTGGCGAAACGAAAATTGCACAGTTCTCTAAACTGATACGAAGATCCTGAAAGTTTTATGAAGTTTGATGACTTTCTACGTTATTTCCTGAGCATCTGTGCAATGCGCTGAGGTTCTAAGAAATTTTTCTGAACTTCTACAAAGTTCGGCGATATTTTTCGAAGTTCCTTGATCTTTAACCAAATTCCCTTCTACAAAGTTCACTCTACTTTTACTGTGCCAATCGTAGCGTAGAATGGTGGATGCTACTTGAAGCGTTCGGTAATAGCAAAGCCGGAATCCATCCGGTGGCCGCTTCTTCAAGAAGAGCTTCGAGCAGGAGAAAGGATTCTTGTGAGACAAGCCCAGTAGGACAGCTTTCCGGAGGAGGTGAAGATTCTGCAAATCAGCTGTAAACTCAACGCAAGTCAATCACCAGTACTCGTTGACAAGTCGAGCTGGCTCTACAAGCTGAGTCCGATCATCGATGCTGACGGAATCGTTCGAATGGGAGGAAGATTGGCGCTGTCGGAAGTAGTTCCTTTCTGTCGTGACCGGACCGAGGTTTCCAGCCTCGGCCACGGCAACACGAATTAGCGATGCAGCTCCCACGGGTGCGGCTGCTTCTATTGCTTCTGTTTCTGCTGCTGCTGTTTCTGTTGCTGCTGTTTCTGCTGCTGCTGGTGGTCCGTCACCTCCAAAATTCGTTACAAGAATGACTTCAACGAGCTTAGGTACTTCATATTTATACCTGCTAGCCTATCAAAATTCTCTATCCAATGAGATTCTGTTTACATGCGAACTATCACGCTTCACGCTCACTTGATTCTACTCATTATTTATTCAACACTAACTCTATCTACTACATTCTTCCCCTCTTCTACTCTCCTTAATTGAGGAAGGGGGCATTATATCCACCCATTTGGGGGAATTTTATCTACCCTCTCGGGGGACTTTCATCCACCATCTCAGAGATATTTCATCCATCAGGTCATGGCAATTCTAACTATTTAAAAATTTCCTCAGTCCATCCATCAGGTAATGGAAATTCTTATCTACCATCCGTCCCAGAATTACCAGGTCATGGTAATTCTTTCTACCATCCATCAGGTCATGGTAATTCTATCTACCATCCATCAGGTCAAGGTAATTCTATCTACCATCCATCAGGTCAAGGTAATTCTATCTACCATCCATCAGTTCATGTTAATTCTATCTACCATCCATCAGGTCATGGTAATTCTATCTACCATCCATCAGGTCATGGTAATTCTTTCTACTATCCATCAGGTCATGGTAATTCTATCTACCATCCATCAGGTCATGGTAATTCTTTCTACCATCCATCAGGTCATGGTAATTCTATCTACCATCCATCAGGTCATGGTAATTCTATCTACCATCCATCAGGTCATGGTAATTCTATCTACCATCCATCAGGTCATGGTCATTCTATCTACCATCCATCAGGTCATGGTAATACTATCAACCATCCATCAGGTCAAGGTAATTCTATCTACCATCCATCAGGTCAAGGTAATTCTATCTACCATCCATCAGTTCATGTTAATTCTATCTACCATCCATCAGGTCATGGTAATTCTATCTACCATCCATCAGGTCATGGTAATTCTATCTACCATCCATCAGGTCATGGTAATTCTATCTACCATCCATCAGGTCATGGTCATTCTATCTACCATCCATCAGGTCATGGTAATACTATCAACCATCCATCAGGTCAAGGTAATTCTATCTACCATCCATCAGGTCAAGGTAATTCTATCTACCATCCATCAAGTCATGGTCATTCTATCTACGATCCATCAGTTCATGGTAATTCTATCTAACATCCATCAGGTCATGGTCATTCTATCTACCATCCATCAGGTCATGGTAATTCTATCTACCATCCATCAGGTCATGGTAATTCTATCTACCATCCATCAGGTAATGGAAATTCTTATCTACCATCCGTCCAAGAATTACCAGGTCATTGTCGTGACCGGACCGAGGTTTCCAGCCTCGGCCACGGCAACACGAATTAGCGATGCAGCTCCCACGGGTGCGGCTGCTTCTATTGCTGCTGCTGCTGTTTCTGTTGCTGCTGTTTCTGTTGCTGCTGTTTCTGCTGCTGCTGGTGGTCCGTCACCTCCAAAATTCGTTAGAAGAATGACTTCAACGAGCTTAGGTACTTCATATTTATACCTGCTAGCCTATCAAAATTCTCTAACCAATGAGATTCTGTTTACATGCGAACTATCACGCTTCACGCTCACTTGATTCTACTCATTATTTATTCAACACTAACTCTATCTACTACACTTTCGACAAGAAATTCCCGATAATCCTTCCCAAGCGACACCAGATCACAAGTATTATTATACAACACTTCCATGAAAAGTATGATCATGCCAACCGGAAAACTTATTTAACGAGCTTCGACAACGCTTCTACATCCCAAAGCTTCGACCAACTATATCAATAGCCTGCAAAACTACATGTGGTGTCGAGTAAACCGATGTCAGCCACAAGTTCCGGTGATGGCGCCACTACCAGCTGAACGGGTAACGCCACAGTTACGCCCCTTCAGCTCGGTAGGAGTTGATAACCTGGGTCCTGTAGAAGTGTTGGTCGGACATCGAAGAGAAAAGAGATGGGTGGCTCTGTTCACTTGCCTTGCGATACGAGCCATTCGCCTCGAGGTGGTGCATAGCTTGACCACGCAAGCTTGTCTGTTGGCGATAAGGAGATTCATCTGCAAGCGAGGGTCACCGAACGAATTCTTTTAGGACAACGGAACCAATTTTAAGGGTTGGAAGCAACGAGATGTCCAAAGCGAAGCAGAAGATCAGTGCGGAATGCGCTGAAAGCGTCTCTAGTCCGGCAATCAAGTGGCACTTCATCTCTCCCAGGACACCTCACATGGGCGGAAGCTAGGAAAGAATGGTGCGATCAGTGAAGGGGGCGATGAGGGCATTGAATAACGGCAGGAAGCTGACGGATGAAATACTCCTGACCACATTGTCCGAGGCGGAAGACATGGTTAATTCTCGTCCGTTGACTTATCTATTACAAGATTCAGAGGAGACTGAAGCTATTACACCGAACCATTTTCTGCGCGGGGTTACCAAGGATACGGATCAGATGGTCGATGATGAAGTCGAGCTGGCAGAAGCACTGAGGGACATCTATAAGCGGTCGCAGTACTTGGCCGAAAAGATGTGGCAGAGGAGGAGTAAGGAATACCTGCCCAGTATCAATCGCAGAACGAAGTGGTTTGAAGAGTAGAAGTAGAAGATTTGATATTCCTGGTAGATGGTGCACAGCAGAAGAACTGGAACAGATGGTAAGATCCGGCATGCCAAGGTGAAGACGAATAGAGGCGTATTCAGGAGAGCATTGGCAAACCTAGCAGTGATAGAGATTCCTAATAAATCTGGGACTTCCGGAGGAGCGGAACCGGAGTTACGGCCAAATAACAGTCTAGCGAACATGCTACGTCGCTGTTAGGTAAACGGTAGAATTGAATTGAATTGGAGAAATGTAAGTCGTTCATTAGTGCGGAAAATTTCGGATTGCGTTTAGCAAAATTAGTTCATATTTCGGTTGAAAAAATAATCACAACTAGTTTTAAGGTATCAGAAAGTGTGTTCAATTGGATACGGTAAATTTGATCATACAACTAGTAAAATAATTAACTGAAAACAATATTTTATATCTAGATTGGCAAGCACTGGTACACAAAACTAAATCTAATATACTAAAATTTCCTAGATCTAGTGACTAGAATTGTGGATAAAAGTCCAGACTAGTATCGTGAGTATTCTAAACCTAAATTGGTATTAATATATGAAAATCTAATTATCCATGATTGAACTCAGATTAGTGAAGAAACGTTTTGAGATCGATAAATCACCACAAATCGGTCGGTTTACTGTGATTTTCTGCGAAGTTTCCTGAACTTCAACGGAATTCCTTAAACTAACAAAAATCATTACCGAAGTACCCGGTAATTAGGAGAAGATCCTGTAACACTATTATCCTGAAATTAATCAAGGTTACCTAAACTTCAACAAAGTTCCTCAAACAGAAGTTGCCGCTTCTATAAAGGTTTCACCAATTTTAACAAAGCTGTCTGAGTTTTTACGACATTCTCGGAAGCGCTATGAAGTTATCAGCATTTCTCTTAAATTTCCTGAATGACTACGCTGAACATCGATAAAGTTGCTGAAATTTTACGAAGTTCGATGGAATTAAAGTAAAATTCCTGAACTTCAATAAAGTTCCCCGAGTTTCTAAACAATTCTCGGAATTTCTCGAAATTTTTATAAAATTCAACAAACTTGTTTCTGCTTAATTCGTTTTCCGTTGATATTGTTTTCCTTACTAAGTACCAATGCTACGGACGCCAGGGAGCCAGCTCCTATATCTGTACCCTACTTATCAACCCATCTCGTGGACCGGGGACCAACGGCTTTACTAGGCGTGATCAGAAATGTTATGCCCCAGAATATCCCGACGACGCCGACTGGGATTGAACCCAGGCCCTTTGCAGTAAGAGGCAGTCACGATTAGCTTCAAAAAACTTCTCTGCACTTCTACGAAGCTCACTGAAGTTGTACAAAGTTAAGTGAGCTTTCTCAAAGATAAATGAACTCCTATTTGTAGCACTTCTAAAAAAATCCACGGAGTTGTCGGAGTTCAGAAAGTTGAAGATCTATGAAGCTCCTTGAAGTTCTATAACAGTCCCTGAACTTTTACGAAGTTTCCCGAAATTCTATGAAGTTCTCTGAAATCAAATGGCTCTTGGCTTCTAACATCATGTGGTGTTATGTTTGACAGCCAAATTTCGCAATAGTCTATAATGAAGATAATTATGATTATGGTGGATGATTCCTCTCATCAATATATTTGTAAAAACTAATTTACCGTGCTCTAGGATTGAACGTAAGGAATGGTTAGGAAATAACAGAGAGGGAGAGCTATGGAAGTCAAAATAAAGTCGGCGATAGATAGAAGTTCCTCCGGAAGGAGTTGGCATTTCGTTAGCTTATCCAAGGAAGGACTCTTAAAACTGAAAATGCTGAGTCTTTTCATCACTCAAGACTAGCTTAATAAAGTACTTCTAACTGTCTGAACAATGCATTTCAATGGTTTGTCGATCAACTATGAATGATGGAAATGGTGGATTTTCAAATGTGTACCATCTAAATACGCCATTATAAAATTTCATCAAAATGTCCACGGTTTGTTTCACTGCTATCATATACAAAAAGTGTTGCCTATGTGCAATACTTTCAATAAATCAGTATAAATGTCAACGAACGGCAGAGATGTTTTTCATAGGACGTGAAATTTCCGGATTCAAATCCTACTACATATAGAGGAAATGCCTTTACTGTTGGCCTATGGATCTAAGGTTGGGCCCATCGCAAAAAATATACTAGTTATTAATTTTATCTAGATGAACGCGTTATTGGGACGGTACTAATAGATATTTTTGGTCACTATTGAAAATTTAGTCGATTGCTGAATTTATGTATGGGCCCAAATTAGGGGCACTTAGGCCGACATGTCATCCATTTCCCCTATTCCATGAACAAATTTAAAGGAGTAAAAGTGTCTCAAATTAATAATCCAGAGATGCACGGGATCCCGGGATTTATAAATGTATATACCCGGAATTCAGGAATCCCGGGAAATGTCAAAATCTCCGGAATTTGAGTGATGCCGCAGGTTATAGGAGGGAGATGTTGGAGGCAACTGGTACCCCTAGCCAGGATCTATCAGTAAGGCTCACCGTTGGCAACTTCGCCTCACTACGTCGTAATTTACAGTTATTGCTCGTCTTACGATCACAGAAAAGACTGAAAATGCCGCAAACCGAATACTTCATTCTTTTTATTTTGAAATTCAAAATAATAATATCCAATAGATTTCCTGCTCCGCTCCCGTTTCCATATCTCCTGAACGCACTTAGCCCCATATTGAAAGCAGATTTCCACCCACTTGAAAAACTCGAAGCTCGAAGTTCAAGATCAACCACCATGCACGAAAAAACGAACCTCCAAAGCAACAAGCCAGCATCAGTTTGCATCATATTTTGTTTAGTGATTCCCTCCCACCGAGCACACCCCATACATTGTACACTTGTTAAATCGAATAAAAATCCCATTTCCCTCAATCACTTCGCTGACATTGCGAACGAGAGCATTCGCCACGCTGCTGTAGAACACCGCGCCCCATCACGAATGCATCATCCAATTGTCTTTAGTTCACTTGGCTACCGTTTTCCACACACAGCGTCAGTCCAGACCTCTAGTCTCTAGTAGGTAGGTAGTCGTGTTGTAGTCAATTAGAAGCACTCAAGAAGCGCTGCTGGAAGATGATTAATAGCAACCCACCTCACGCCGTGCGGGCACGGCCGGCGGCTTAGCGTGTGGCTGTGGTGCACCATCATCGAACTTGACCTTCGGCGGTAGTTGAGTGAAATTTATGAGAGCGAAATTGAATTCCGCAGGCCGCAACATTTTGGCAACACAGCGGACAATGGCTCGTAAATCCATTGTGGTTTGGTCGGTGACAGTACAAACGATGGTTGGTTCGTTGAATTACGAACGTTTAGCGTGACTAATTGGGATAATTTCTTCAAGAATGAGCCAAAGCGTTAAGTTATTCAAAATTCAAAGTTTATTGCTATTAACTTAGGAGGTATTCATTTCGGTTCCGGTCAGTTTGCTAGTGGGGGTGCTCTCTCATTTATACCGTTCAGTAAGCCTTGTAGACGCAGCTCTTGGGATAGTTGAACTTGAAGGTCTTGGTCGATGAGAAGCTCTTGAAATCCGGGTTGTAACCGCGGGAAATCTCGGACTTGTACTGCTGTGCTTGGGAAGAGTTCTTCTCGAAGCACTGGACGTCGAAGTACTTGCTGATTTTGTCAGTAGGAGCACACTTGGAGTGACAGGCTGGCAGGGGACGCAGGGTGAAGCAAATCTGATCACCTTGCTGGAAGAACTGGTGCTGGTGTTGAACCGGGCAATCCTTCAGAGTATGCTGCTGCTGGTTTGCGTTGTATTCCTTGTGTTCCTCGGAGCTGGAGCTGGAGCTGGAAGAGTTATCATTCGAGTTGGATTCCGAAGACGACGATGATGAATCAGACGAAGACGACGAGCTGGACGACGAGCTAAGTTCATCAACGTTGTGGTTGTAGTAACGGTAACGTTGGCGATAGAATTCCTGCTCGTAGATGATGTTTCCGTAGTAGACCTCCTTCTTGATACATTCCTCCTTGGCCTTCTGCTGGTAGGCGAAGTTGAAAGCCTTGGCTGGTCCGGTGCAGTTCTGGCCGGTAAGGGCGTACGAAGCGGCGAAGAATTCTGGCTTGCGCATGTAGCACTGGTCGGGAGTGACAAAGTCATCGGAGTATTCTCCGTTGTTGGTTCCGCACAGACCGACAAAGTTGTTGTAGTATGAGTAGTCCGAGAAGAAGCGAGCACGGTATCCGTCAGTAGCGAACTTCAGTTTTCCACCGAAGAAGCTGAATTCAACATCCTTGTTCGGGTAGGCAAAGGCGTAGAAGAATGGGAAGCTAGCATAGCCTTCCTTGGCCTCGAAGTGAGCAATGTTGTGCTGGCTGACATCGTATGGGCGGCCGTTGAAGTAAACGAATGGAACACCACCGTTGTTGGGGAAAACGTCGATGTAGTTGTCTCCGAACAAGAACTTGAAGTACAGCTGTTTATCTGATCCTCGGCGAGCCAGGGCACTGAACTGTTCGTACTCTTCAAATCCATTCTTGTATTTGTACTCGAAGTCCGAGTTGTAGAAGTGGGAATCCTGAGCGTAGAAGTCGTAGTCAGGCTTCACGGTGTGCAGTACTACGTGCCAACAATCACCCATATCGTAGAAGTACTTCTTGTCATCGAAAGTATAGAAGTAGTCAGTGGAGAACGAACAGGAAGCTGAAAAGATCATTTGATTGTAAGCAATTAATCGTTTTTAAATTCAGCTTGAACAAATGCGCAATACTTACGATATTGTGGTTTCCGGTCGAAGACGGCAAACTGTTCGTAGTTAGAGAGTTCGTTGTACTGACGGTCTTGTTCTTTGTGCGATGGCAAACGGTGCAGGAAGTACGGATAGTATTTCGGGAAGAACGTGTACTTGAAGAAGTACGGGAAGTACGTCGAATAGTCGTTTTCGATCGGGTAGTTCTGGACCTGGAAGGCGTAGGATGGACCGTAGAACGAAGCGTTGTAGTAATCGCCGTAGGGAGCAAACTCGAATTCGGCCTTGATTTGGTTGTGCTTTCCGTGGTAGAAGAAGTTGGATTCGAAGTACGGGTAGAAGGCGTATTGGAAGTAGTCGTAGAATTTGGTGCTGATGTTCTTGGCAACTGGACCGACATCCTTGTACTCGAACGCGTAGTCGTAGAAGTCGTAGTAGTATGCCTGATCGATAGCCTGTTGGCATTCCTCGAACTGGTAATATCCATCGGCCATCTGTTCCTTGCAAGTCTTGGCAACATCCGAGAAGCGCAGATACTCACGGTACTTGCCAGTCTGCTTCTGCTTACCCTTCACCGAAATGTGAGCTCCTCCCTGGCACGACTCACCGTACAAGAAATCGAAGTACTGATTGGCATCTCCGTAGTATTGGTCAAAGTCCGAGAACTTCAGATATGGAACACGTGGGAACTCGCTGACAGCAGTACCGCAGAATTGGAACTGCTTACCGTTGAATGGAATGTCCTTGAAGTACGACTGGCTGGCGAACATTGGGCTGGCATAGAAGTAGAACAGCTGGCGAGATGTCTTGTCGACTGGGCTGTCGGCGAAAGCGGTGGTGAAAACAAATTCACTCTTCTGCTGGGGAGCGTAGAACTCGAAACCAAAGTCGTAGTAACGGACGAAGCTGTTTCTGATTCCAGAAGCGGCATTGTGGAAGAACTGCTCGTAACGGCGCTGGCTTCCAGCACTGTAGACGAACGGTTGAGCAAAGTTCGATTCGTAGTAGTTTCCGGAGTATGAGTGACGGTTGGCCGGATGCTTGGGTCCAGTTTCTTCAAAGGCTGGGGCACCAAATTTGTGATAAGCGAAGAACTTGAACGATTTGGCGTGGGTACGCTGAGCATCGTAGTACAGGTTGAACTGATGGTAATGGTATGGCTGATAGGCGAACGGATAGTTGACAGCCGAAACAAAGTCGTGCTTCTTGAACAAGTTCCAGAAGTGCTGGAAGTTGATGAAGTCATTGTCGTATTTAGCGTGGAATCGCAGAGCTACACCAGTCATGTCCTGACCGAAAGTGTAGTCGAGGGTCTTGGTGGTCTGGTCTTCGTCATGCACAATCTTGGCATTGGGGCTCTCGGCAATTGGGCGCATGTCGGTGATGTCCTTGAATCCAGTGTACGGCCACGAGCTCATGTGGAACAGCAGATGGTCTTCCTTGGGATCTTGGATTTCGAATCCAAACTCGAACTCGTCCTTGACAAAGTCCAGAGACAGTTCAACATTCAAGGGCAGGTATCCTTGCAGTTTCTTCTGATAACCAGCGATGTGGCGTTGATGGTTGAATGGAGTGATGAAGCCAACCTTGGCGTCAACCATACGGTGATACAGGACTTTCACACCAACCGATGCGTTCAAAGCTTGTGGGATATAGAAGAAGTCATCGTTCTCATTTTCAGGGTGACCAGCTGGTTGCTTGTAAACCTGTGGGTGGGTCTTGGCGGTGGCGTCAAGCTCAAACTTGACTACAGTCGGTGTCTTCAGAGTGTACAGAAACTGGAATCCAGTAGCCAACGGCCATGCAAGAACAACATCCTGTTGCTGGTAGAACTTGGTAAGGTCAAAGTTGTAGCCATCTTCCAAATCATGGCAGAAATGCTTGAGCTTGCGAGGCAAGTTCTCGATGGTTTTGTTATCGAAAGCTTGGAAGAAGTATCCGTTGAACAGTTTAAACATCAGCTGTCCTTCCAGTTGCTGAGCCTCTTCGGAATCGATGTTCAGCAGCTTGGCAATGCGAGCGGCCGTATACTTTGGTGGTTCCTTATCGCTGTAGGCACTGTCCTTGCTCTTTCCGTAGTATTTCTCGTAATACTCGCTGTCCTTATTGTTGTAGTACTGCTTGTAGTACTTGGAGTACTTGTCGTAGTTGTAGAAGTTGGTGTTGTAGTCGGACGACTTGTAGTAATCCTCGAAGTGCTTGGTATTGTACTGCTGGTCGAAAACGTCGAAGAAAGCTTCCATGCTTGAAACCAGATAGTAGAAGGTGGTGTATTTCTTGAATCCACCAAAGTTTTGACGCAGATGGTAGAACAAACCGTTCGGATAGTAGTGATCGCCGGAAGCGATTTCTCCGTAGTGCAGACGGTAGGTCATTTCAAGGTTCTCCAGGGCGTAGTCACGGATGTGGTTGAACGAGTACTGAGTGCTGAAGTCTTCCGGGAACAAGAAGTTAGCAGCAGCCTTGGCATTGACAGCCAGTCTGCTATAGTTATCATATTCATCAGCTTGAGTGGCAGTTTCGATGGCAGACTTGACGGCAGCTCGGACGTAACGGCTTGGGTCGTGGTGGGTGAATTCGGCCATACGCTGGAGGATTTCAGCTGATGGATCAGTGCGCATCAACATGTGAACGGCAGCGCAACGGATTTCATGGACATCTCCGATATTCTGGTAGGCACGGAACAGCACAGAGCGAGCCAGTTCCGGGTAGTAGACAACCAGTTTGTCCAAAGCAACAATCATGGCCAAGCGTTGGTAGTCAGTGATCTGGATCTTACCCTCCAAGTATGGTTCAAAGACCGACAGGATTTGAGGATGGCCAAGATTTCCAAGGGTACGAATGTAAACCTGGATTTTGACACTGTCTTCATGGTGAACAGCTTCACGCAAGTGATGGGCGAGCCAAGGGACCAACTTGTGTTCGATGATCTTGTAGTCAGCATCAGCCAGACGACCGAAGCTGAACACTGGGTAGTAGTTGTAGGCCGAGCGGTTGCTAACATGAGCCTGGTTGACAAAGTCGCTGTACGAGATGAGAGCAGTAACGTTCAGATTATCTTGATGTTGCACGACATCGCTGGTAACCAGCAGGAAGAACTCGTGCAAGAGTTGCTCGGTCGGGTAACGGATGGATTGGACCAAAGTGGCAATCACGCTGGCGGCTTCATGACCGCGCAGTTTCTTTTCCTTGATGTATTGGGAAATCATTTTGTAGGCCGGTGGAGTACCAGCTTCAGCAACAGCATCACGGAAAGCAGCCCAAGCGTCAACACGTTTGCTGAATTTATTGTCATTGATTTGAGCGGCCTGACGTTCCTTTTGGGAAACGAAGTACTTCTGAGCAAGATCGTAAATTTCCTGATAATTCATGGCACGGATGGCACGGGTGACAATGTTGAACTTGCTCAAGGTGTTAGACTTGGGCAGAGTAGATGGATTCTGTAGATCGTTGGCAATTTCATCAATCAGCTTACTGACAGAACGGATCGCATCGACGTTGCGAGCGTAGTAGATGTTGTAGCCCTTGTAACCGGTGAAGTATGGCAGGAAGGGAGCTTCTGGAGCGTGGTTGAAGTTCTCCGGCGTCGGTTGGTAGTAGAATTCCTCGCTGCTCAAGGAGAGGGACTCCGAGGACGATGAATCCGAACCGGAAGAGGAGGACGACGAGGATGAGCTCGAGTCGGATGAAGAGTTATTTCTGTGTTCATGGGATTCCGAGGAGCTTGAAGAGCTGGACGAAGAATCGTCGGAGCTGCTAGAGTCAGATGAGGTATCATTTTTGCGGCTCAGGCGGTACTGATCCATCTTGTAGGCTTCGTAGTACTTCTTTTCCTTGTAGGCGTTCAGATCACGACGGTTACGGTTTCCACGCTTCTCGACTTCATCCAACTGAGCCTTGTATTGTTCAACGGGACTGACCTTGGGGTTCTCCTCCTGAGATTCGGAGCTAGATGAGCTCGACGACGAGCTAGATTCCGAGGACGACGATGAGGATTCGGTAGAGTTGCCTGGACGAACGCTGTTCTTCTTATCACTGGGCATGTTGTAGCTGTAGACCAGATCAACGAACACCTTCTTATCTTCGGCTGGACCCATGGGGACCTTGGTGTAGGTATGAACATCGTTGAGAGTTATGTTAACCTGAGCGTAAACCATGGCGTGTTCTTTGTTCATCAAAGAAGGAGCAATGGCGATCTTGTTAATCATGCTGGACGATTGGATGGTGAAGTTGTACCAGTTTCCGGTCAGATACATGTAAGAATTCAGGGACTTGGAGGCAACATTACCCATGCTGTTGGTGTTCGGTCTGAAGTCACTGTATCCGGTGAATCCAAAGTGATAGCCCATGCGCTGATCACAACGGTCAAAGTTCTGGGTCTTGATAACTTGGATAAAGTAATCATCGTCACCGCGCAGCTGACCCTGTGGCACCCATTGTTTGTGGGATTGGATGAGATACTGTGGCACAAGGTTGACATCGTAGTGGGTTTCGCATTCACCGGTGACCAGGGGTTCCATAACCTTGTAGTAGCCGTTCCATTCGCCCTTGTTCGGATGAACAGGCTTGCTGGAGTGCATAATGTTGGCTCCACGGGTATCGACCTGCAGCTGACTGACCCAAGCCTTGAAGATGTTTACTTCATTGTTGGGGACGTCTTGCTCGACATACAGACCCTTGATGGCTCCCTTGTGGTAACGAATTCCGAAAGGTTTGCTGCTCATCGGCATGGGAATCCACTTGAAGTTCTCATGGTTGAAGTTGGTAGCGTATCCCTGTGGAAGGCGTTCGTTGAAGACGGCGTACTCTGGCTGTTTGACGTAAGCAACCACGTAGTCAGGGCTCTTCGGACGGACTACCATATAGGCACGAGTGTAGATACCGGTCCACTGTTCGTCCATCTCCGGCATAGCGGTCATGGTCTTGGACGTCACATTGTAGATGTACTCGTGGTTTGGCATCCACGCGTTGAACTCCAAGTCAGCAGTGATGTTCTGACGGTGTTTGTAGAATGCTCCATAGTAGGCATTCTGGTACCCGTATTCGAAACCGTTCTTGTAACTGTAGCCTTCGTAGTAGTTCTTGTCATCGTAGCTCTTGTAGCCGTACCCGCCTTCGTAGGGGTAATTCTTGTACCCTTCGGAGGGGTAATTATTGTATCCTTCGGAGGGGTATTTCTTGTATTCACCTTCGAACCCGTTCTTGTAGCCCTTGTACTGGTTGGCAGCACTAAGCCCCACTGTGAAAGCAAATAAGAAAGTAAGCGTCGTATTGTTGCTCCTAGTTCGGCAGCTTCCAAAATACTTACCCAGAGCGAGGAGAAGAAGTTTCGCTATCATCTTTTCACCAGTAGTAATCCAGTAGCTGTTCCGACTGTTTCTTCACCGTTGAAACCGAAACAAGAAGTGATACTGTTTGAGCTCAACGGGGGCCTTTTTATACTAAACAAAATGCTTACTTCTTGCAAAAAAATAATCTGTTATCAGTTTTGAATCGCTGCATCCCTTTTCTCGCGATGATGATGGTAAGCAATCGATCGGTTCACCGTACGGTCAAATCATCCAAGTGATAAGACTCAAACAGATGGCAACACCGAAGGTGCAGCGCTGCTTTGAGTACTGATGGTCGTTTATGGCTAGATTTTACACGATTTTCTGACCGATACAGAAATAAATTTGGTTTAAGTTTGTCCCATGATTTATGGCACTATGCTCGCTGTGCGAACACATAATTCTGCATGCCTTGCCTCCATCGTGTCTGGAAATGGCCCGAAGCTACACGTGACTAGCTGGCGAGAGAGTCCCACCTACACGCTTCTTATTCGAATCGCATTCGCACCTTTTAATCTCATTTCTGGCCCACCTCAATGATCGCTATGGGGTTGTTGTTCTGCAGTTTTAGAGTTTCATTCTTGTCCCTTACTTCGTTTTCTTTGCAGAGAGGACACATTCGCACCTCGTGGGGCTCATTCTTCATCGAACCGTTGCAAAAGTACTCGAACGAGGATACCAACATTTGGCACGCGCTCTCCCGGGAACGGGGAGTGGTGGAGAATGCCGTCGACAGCTTGGAACGGGACGGTCCGACGGCACAGGATGATGGCAGTAACTGTGCCGTCGATACCGAGCAGGAAGGTAAGTCGATGAACTTTTGCAGGATAGTGGGATAGTGGTAGGAGATGTGTGTGATGTTCTTAAACTTTCGAACGTTGAAAATGGTAAATCTGGTAAGTCTACCTACTAGCAGTTTTGTAATGATGTGAATGCTTCATGTTCCTGTTTCAAATCCATCGAGAAAAGACACCAATCATACAAAGCTTTTCACATAGTATGTAAACCATTTCATGAATCATAAACAGGTTCATTGAAAGCGTTGATGGTTTAGACATTCTCCCTTCAGACTGACACGCCAGCAAAAGCCATATTGTTCCCGAAATCTTTTGAATTCCATTCCACCACATCGGTTTGCTACACTTTTGCCATTCAACACGTGTTAAGTATTGTAGGTCCTCCCCCTGATGGCAACCATCTCAAGCTCGAGCTGCAAAATTACCACCTCAATCAATCACTATTGGATCCCGGAAACCCCTTAACAACAACACGGCCGGCCAGAATTGATCAATCTGTACTACTGGAGCTGCCGCTGTTTAGTCCAAAACGGGAAGAAATCATTCTTTTTTTTTCTTCAATTCGAATGGAAGGCGAAACGAGCCGGCAAAATGTGTGTGTTGTAGTATGTTATCTGTCATCGATAAATTTACGAGATAATTTACATAATTGAATTCCATGTTTCGTGGCAAGGAACCTCCCGTTCTATACAGCAACCGCCGTTTGACGAATGTGTGTAAAATTAATTAGATGGTGTATATCGTTTGGAACTTGGCAGCGCAGCGGCGACCGACCGGTTTCCGAGTGAAGCCATTAGCGACCTCAGACCTTTCCAGAACATAGACTCAGTTAGATTTCCATCATTTTAAATATTTGCTATAGAAAGATTGTTTACGCACTAATTATAGGTGACGTACTTCAATTATTTCGGAAAATCACCACATGCAATGGGCGCACACAATACCTCAGTTGACAATGGAACCGATGATTGACAGCATGCCGACTCCATCAGCGAGGATCAGCGAGTTCAACGCGCTCCGCTACGGGCACAGCTCTAATGGAAGATCAACAAGCAGAAGGTGATCGATCATGATTACTCTCTGTTTGAGGAAGAAATTTTTGACAATTTAACTCATCACTCAAACCCGTGTGTGGCACGGGTTGTTGGTTGAGCTGATCAAGGAAGGCAATCTGTTTTCAACACGCGTTGTATCACGTTCAACGGCACTGACTGGAGGGGGGGGGTGGTTTGATTAGTTAGCACAAGATTGATGGATCAATCTTTTTTGATCGGGCTGTTTCCGGTGCTATCGGCAGGAAATGTTGATGTAGGAATTTGGTAATTTGTGTTGTCTTATGAAGATTTGATGTCCTATCTATGACTGATTACTAAAACCTGGACAATATTACAATAATTTTGATAGCTACCCCAGTTGGATATACACTTAGAAATATTTTTTTTTTTTCAAGAGACGTAATCCATCTTTGATGTTAACATGCATAAATGACGTACCATTTTAGGGGGAAGGAGGGTTTCAGAAGATGTGACCTGCCTTGTCGTCGGTTTCATGCAATACTGGCATAATTCAAAATCTGTAAATTTTGATCAACGGAATTTCTGTGTTAAGTTTCAATGTTATGAATCTGTTCATTTCCATTGGACTGAACCGAGTGTTTCATTCATTCTTTCATATATCCGATAAAAAATAAACAGTCCAACGTTTTTTAAAGCTCTTTATTTGAGCTTTGCCATGCAAAAATGGGATTAATTTTTTGAATTGTGACCATATTGCTTGCAAAAGCAACATTGCATATTTACAGGCGCAACTCAAAATGTGCCTTCCCAAGTAACAACTCAAGCTGAACAGTAAGAACAGAAGCTGATTATTGGTTGATTGAAGGTGTACAAAGCTGATTAACACCAGGGTGAATATATAGTAGTGCAGAAAGTGAATTGTATAATTCAACCTCAGTAAGTTAGCTGATCTAAAGACTGAACCAGACTTATTTAGCCTAATACTATTTACTCCTCAAACCAGCAATGCGCTACAAATATTTTGATAGCCAGATAGAATATTATGAATTTTTTGCACACTAACATTGTGACAATATTGTTAAATGTCGTCAGTGTCACTTACTGCATTTCCGACATTTTTGTTATTCTAAATTCACTGCCTACCTTTCTCATCCCAAGCAGCACTAGCAGTAGATACAAGAACGAGGACCCAAGTAACAATACAAGCTGAACATTAAGAACAGAAGCTGATTATTGGTTGATTTAAGGTGTACAAGCTGATTAACATTAGGCTGAATATATAGTTGATTAGTAGTGCATGAAGCGAATTGTATCCCCATAATCCAACCTCAATAGGTTAGCTGATCCAAAGATTGAACAAGCCTTATTTAAGCTTAACACAATTCCACAAATCAGCAATGCGTTACACATATTTTGATAGCTTGATTTGTTAAATGTCGTCAGTTTCTGTTGCATGTCCGGCATTTTAGTTCTACTAAATTCACTGCCTACCTTTCTAATTACTAATTACATCCAAACGACCATCAAAATAAATCGCGTGCTTGTGTTCACATTGTGTTAAGTGCACTTGAAAATGAGAGGAATGTTTAACTGTAACCAGTTGTTGCTTACAATTCTGCATTGCAGTATAATACTGTTCCGGGTGCTGTTATTCAACTTAAATTTGACGTGCTTCAAGTTAATGATCATACCTTTTACCACACATATGCCTAAATGGTCCAGTATGTATGGTTGACGCCTATGATTCAGCGACTGCTGGTTCGAATCCCGAAATGCAAAGGTAATTTTTAGACTTATATTAATATTATAAATATGTTAATCCAATTAGTCAGCAACAAGTTGAAGCAGTTCCAATATAAATACATAAGATATGTAGCTTCTTCTGAAGTCTTCTATTATTATTTTTGAAAAAAAAAACTAGAAGGCTGAACAAGAGTTGGAAAAGACTGTTACTTAATGCCTTAAAAAGCTTATAATGTCTATTACTGTTAAGCTTTTGGCTGATTAAAATCACCAGATTTAGATGTTTAAAAGCTGGACAAAGGTTAACGTGGTCTATGTACAGCAATTATTCAATCTAAGGCTAAATTTAAATCGATTAATCAACACTTGTTAAGCAGCAAATTGTTACCTGGGGAGCTTTTTAAAAATAGCTCCACTAAGAAGTGGACTGCGACGGCGTCGGAAGTATTAACATTTGTATTCCTGTGTTTTGTATGTTCACCACTTGCACTCATACCGCATTTCAAAAATATAATTCATTTATAGCACTAAAATAGTATCGAAATAGATCGCGCACTTGTGTCTACATTGTCTTTACTGCACTTGAAAATGAGAGGAATGTTTTACTGTCACAATGTATTGTTTACAATTCTGCATTGCTGTATAATACTCTTCCGGTTACTATTGTTCAACTTAATTTTGAAGTGCTTCAAGTTAATGATCATACCTTTTACCAAAAATTTGCCACTCGACTACATTGTAAAGATAATTTTTAGACATATAATAACAATAAAAATATGTGAATTTAATTAGTCAGCAACATTCTAAAGCAGTCTCATTGAAAGCATAAGATATGAAGCGGTCTTCCATTATTATTTTTTAAATAAAACAAGAAGGCTGAATAAGGGTCGAAAAAGACGGTTGGTGAATCCCTTGAAAAGCTTTTAATTTATATTGCTGTTAAGCTTTGGGTTGATTAAAATCGCCAGATTTAGATGTTTAAAAGCTCAACAAAGGTTAAATTGGTATATACAACAATTATTCAAACTAAGACTGAATTAAAATCGTTGAAAGAACACTTGTTAAGCATTAATTTGTTACCTGTGTTACTTTATTTACGGCTTTTTTTTTTTTGAAAAAGTAGCAACTATAACTTTCGATTTTTCACGAATTTCAAAATGGATTTTTGTGGGATGAAACTTCACACTATTTGCCGTCATTTGCGATCAAAATTACAAAAATGAAAAATTTCGTCTTGTGACAGTAGTGTATTTTTTTTTAATTATCAGACAAGCTGAGTCGAAGGGTTTCCGATTTCTATGAAATTTCGCCCATATATGACCAACAAATAAAAATTAAACGCTCATGTTTTCAGATTTTCTCGGACACCACCGACTTAAAAAAATCATAACTTTTGAAGGAAGCATCGTACAGTCAAGTTATTTGAAGTTTTGTCAGCTATTTTTAAAAAAATACAATTGACACACAATTCGTATGAATATGTTCACTAGTACAGAAAAGCCGTGGAAAATATCGTCTGCATCATGGATATTTGTTTTTTTTTTTGACGAAGGACTACGTCTGTGATTTTTATATGGAGGTACACTTTGTGTAAACCAGAAATGGAACATGTAACGAAATTATGAAAGATTTTGAACGTTAATAACTCAGCCGCTCCTGAACCAATTTTAATAATATTATCACCAATCGATCAGAAATATTTCTACGCATCTGTTATACTGTTATTTCATCATTGAAAATTGCACGAATGTGTAATTGTTGCTATGATAATTTAAATTATCACCGATTGCCTGCGAAAAGCGATTTTCCTAGCACAGATTTCAAAGTTGAATTCCATCCGGTCTCACCAAACTTTGTTTATTCAAACACCGCATGATGACTCGTGGTGTTCTCCAGTACACAACAAAAGGCTCCCCTCAAGCGCGCCGCTATTGATCAGAATCAGTAGTTTTTCGTGAGTTGCTGTCGGTCATCTATGTCAAGCGCGTCATACTAAATAGTATAACAGAGAGAACCCGCTGAAATTCCTATTCCTACACAAAACAAAAGCTTCTGCTGCAGTTAACAAATAAGATTTATTATGTAAAACCACGTAGTCCTACGTCATTATTGCGTACAACCCCATAAGGCTGTCCCTTGTAGTTTTTTCAAAAAAAAAATATCCATGACTGGGATATTGATTAACACACTGAAATTTGAAATCTTACGCATCTCACTGGTACTCTTTTCATACATTCCTTGTCTCATGATCTTATAACAGTTTGGCAGCTTAAAAAAATCTCAATACACTGAAACCGGTCTCCGATTTCGGTCTCCGATCCCTACACATCACTCTGATTCCAAAAATACCCATATTGACAATATTCTTCAGATTTTCTCTAACTGGACTCTAACTGGACTTAAAAATGACCATATTGTTGGGTATTTGACAGTATTTTTCTGTTTTTCTGTAACCGGAGGCCACCATATTGAATTTCAAAATGGCGTCATACGTGGATTTCCGATTCTAACACGTCACCCCGATTCTAAAGATACCCATATTGTGGGGAACTTGATAGTATTTCCAAGTTTTTCTGTAACCGGATGCCGCCATTTTGGATTTCAAAATGGCGTCAGACATAGATTTCCGGTTCTTGCACGTCACCCTGATTCTAAAAATATCAATATAGTGGGGTATTTGACAGTATTTCTCAGTTTTTCTACAACCTGATGCGGCCATCTTGGATTTCAAAATGACGTCAGACATGGATTTCCGGTTCCAACATGATACTCCGATTCCAAAAAATACCAATAAATTAACAATAAATCCCCCGCGAGAGACGAACCAGCCTAAGGCTGAAAGTCTCTTTAATAGAGAAAAAAAGGAAACGAGCCTATTTTGCGAACCCACGGTTTGGTTCGTAAAAGAAGCTTCCAGTGTAGCTGAATTAACTAAATTATTTCTTCAGAACTTTTCTCATGATATCTTTGGAGCTTTATTGAAAATTTTCTTATGATCATCCCAAAATGTGTTGAAAGTTACTTTCATGATTCTTCTCAACACACTTAAGGCCCAAGCGCAATGACAGCGGAAGTAGAACGGCAGCGGCAGCGGAAAAGCCCGATCTGAGTAATCCTACTTGTCGGATTGAAAACTAGTTAGAACCAAATCGACTTCGGTTAGGCATCTTGATGTCATTTTTGACAACTGTCAAACTTTCCGTTTCCGTTCCGCTTCCGCCCACATTGCTTTTGGGCGTTTAGATTTTTTTTCCGGTATGTGTGTGTATTCTTTTCAAACCTGGCACGTATTTAGTTTAATTTTGATATTTAATTTGTGAAGAATATTTGGATAGCTCTCACCAAATTCTGCTCTTCCGCCGACGTTGATTGCTTCTTTTGGAATCCCTTCTACTTTATCTCTCTAACGTTTCATATTTCTCCCGTCAGAATGACTACTAGTCTCCCGAAAGCCTCCCATGTTATTTCTGATGTGTTCCACGTCGTTTCGACGAAAGTCCACTATCTAAGATGATCTTGAGTTCCTGGTTGCGTCTTATAAATCTGTAACACCAGCGCGGAAAATAGACAGTGCCCATCTCCGGGTATTTTTCTAACGAGCATCACTCCATTGTCGTATCGAATGTGCTCCATTTTTCTGCTCTCCTTTCACTTTTACTTTGTTGACTCCCGTATACCGGAAAATATATAGCTGTGATATAACAACTACGGGATGGTCGTTCAGAATGGTTCCACGGATGTGAAATGAGGGAACATTTTTTCAATATGTTACCTTAACTAATTTATGGAAACATTTACTTGTGGTTTATACAAATAGTATCCATGTTCCGTCATATCGTATCTTCAAGTGATCTTTGCCAGTTCCACATTTCATTCGGGCTCTTTCGAACTACTTGTGGTGAAATATGAAACACAGCTTTCAAGGTAAATTGTACATAACAGTGACCAGTGTCCTCAATTACTCACACATGAAATCCACCTGGACCAACCTGGCAGAACGCGCCCTAACCCTCACTGAACCAAAGGCAGGGTTAGGATTCTTTCCAGATTTTCGTCAAGAAAACTTTTGAAATTCACTTTAAAATTATCGGTATATTTTTGAAAATTCTCGCAGGAATTTTCTTAAATTTCCAGCTATGCATACTTTGTTTTAATTTCCATGCAATATTCCTAAGAAATCTTTGGATACGTCCATGGAACTCTCCTCAAAATTCCATTAAAATTTACCACAGAATTTTCTTTAAATTCTTATCAGAATTATTTAGGAATTAGGTTGTTCCCAAAATATTGTCGCAAGATTACTTTGATTCGCTTGAAATTCTTCTCAAAATGCTTTAAGTAGAATTTTTAGAAATATATTTGGGATTCTCTTGGAACTTTCTTCTGAATCTCTAAGAAGATTCAAAAGAAAGTTCCAAGAGAAATCCGAGAAAAAATCCAAAGTAATAAAAAGATTTCTCAGAATAATTCCAAGTTTCAAAATCGGGGCAGGGTTAGGATTCTTTCCGGTATTCCCTTAAAGTTTTCTCCATAACAGTCTAGAAATTTTGTACCGAACACTTTTAGATTTTCCTCAAGAAAACTTTTAAAATTCACTTTAAAATTATCTGTATATTTTTGAAAATTCTCGCATGAATTTCTATTTATATTTTGAATAAATTTCTCTGGAATATTCCTAAGAAATCTTTTGATACGTCAATCAGAATTTAGAAACCACGGAATTCTCCTCAAAATTCCATTAAAGATTACCTGATAATTTTCTTGAAATTCTCATAACAATTATTTAGGTACTTTCCTCAGGATTTTCCTGTCTTCTTGAATCCATTCCAAGTTGTTTCCAAAATAATGTCGTAAGCTTACTTAAATTCACTTGGTCTTCTTAAAATGCCTGCAATAGAATTTCTAGAAATATTTTTGGGATTCTATTCAAAATTCTTTTGAAACTTGAAATTATTCCAATGGAATTTTTCCCGAATTTCTCTAGAAGCTTTGTTTTGAATCTCCTTGGAATTCTCCAACAATCTCCATAAAAGCCTCTCCAGAACTACCTTGCAATTCACCTCTCCCTACATTTTTTTTTTTAAATAATTCTCAAAACTACCTGGAACTTCCAGTCCAATTACCTTGGAATTCGCCCCAGAATTCTTTTGGAATTATCGCTAGAATTCCAGTAAAATTCTGCACAGAACTATTTCACTTTATTATTAAAATTATGTGCAAAATTGTTTAAAATCTCCTAATCCCAAATTTTTGCCCAAATCATGATACCGTGGACCCCCGGTAATCTGACCGCTTTTAATCTGAACACTTTTTAGTTTGAACCCCACTAATCTGCACATCGTGCAAACTAAAAATTGCTCAAATGTCATTTGGCAGATAGAATGAGCTAAAGCGAAATGCAACGATGCGAAATACAACGCTGATACAAAACAAAACAGCAAATAAGGTTTCCAGAAAAACGCTTTCCTGATGCTAGTCGGGTTACTAGATGTTCAAATTAAAAATGAACCCCATTAATATTCACGAAGTGTCGTTTAGATTAATATCAAAAATTAAAATCTCAGTTCTTGAAAATTATACCATATTTGTAATTTTGTTTTTCGGTGTCTGAAATCTCCAAAAGTTTAAGATTGTGAACAACTGTCTCAAAATCCTGAAAATATTCGCATTCCGAGAGCCAGATGTGTTTTTTTCCTTGTTTTGTTTTACGTCCCACACCTGGACCCTACGTATCGACCCATCAAACTCATGGACCGTTACTTCCCTTCCCGCTATAGATCCAAATGTTATTCCGAGTATATTATTGTTTTTTAGCTGTGCCGGTGGTGTAGTGGTAAGCGTGACTGCCTCTTACTCCAAAGGGCCTGAGTTCAATCTCAGTCGGCGCTGTCTAGGAAAAAATGATGACCAACGGCATTACGTTCCTTCCGAAGGAAGACGTGATCGGAAATTGTATGCCTTAAAAAATCCCGACGGCACCGACTGGGATTGAACCCAGGCCCTTAGGCGTGAGAGGTATTCAATCTTACCAGTACACAACCAGTGCCGCTAAAAATTAATTTTCAAAACCAGATCGTCGGACCAGGGCTGGTAGCAATCACTGCTGTTAAAAATAGTGATTTTCGTGACCATGTTGATTAAATAGTGACTTATAGTTGTAAAAATAATGACTAAAAACTGACTTAAAAGTAAATTTAAATGAAAGCTCTTAGGAATTTATGAGGAGCACAACTCCTGCGAGCTTCAGAGGAAAATTCCAAGGGCATTCTGAGCAAAGTTTCATGAAGTTTGTGGGAGAAAACCGAATTCTGAGCATAAGTCCTTGGTTTTTTTAATTTTTTAATACTAAAAGGAGGATTAGATTTAAATCTGAGAAAAACTCCAGGACATCTTCAAAGGAATTCGGAAAAATAATTCAGGAGAGTTTGCCGAACAAATTATGAGAAAAATTCTAAGGAATGTGTGAGGAGAAATGTCAATGGATTCTTAGGAGACTTTCAATGTGAGTTGAATTCCAAGGCAAGGAGTGAGATTGAAAAGGAAATCTGAAATGAATTCAATAAGTATTCGGAGAATCTTTCGAAAGCTTTTCTTATTGTGGAGAATTTCAAGGTAATTCCAAGGAAACCTAAAAGAAAATTTAATTCTGAGGATTGCTTCACCAAAATTTTGAGGAATATTTATATGGACATCTCCGTTGCTATGCAGGAGTTTCCGGAAATTTCCTTTGATTCTCTGATCTGTCTTGATGGTCTGGATGCTTTCCTAAAGCTCCCAATTCTATTGAATATCTTGGTTCCGCACGAAAATAAATTGAATTCCCGTAAGCACCTTTAAATTTCCCTGAAATTTTCTGGATTTCTGTGAAGTTCCTGAAATATTTTCGAAGTTTTCATAAATTTTCTGAACGCCTCTTCTTCTTCTTCGCATTTCAAGCTTATTGCATATCGCATATTTAGCTTATTGCGTGCTCTCAACTTAGTGCTCTAGATGCACTTCCACAGTTATTAATTGAGAACTTTCGATGCCTGTTTGCATTGGTATAATTGTGTGGCAAGTCCAATCATACTTTTATGTCCAGGGAAGTCGAGAAATTTTCCAAGCCGAAAAATTCCTAGACCGGACCGGGAATTGAACCCAGCCACCTCCAGCATGGTCTTGCTTTGTAGCTGCGCCTTTACCGACTGAGCTAAGGGAGGCCCCTTACGCCTCTGTACTTCCTTAAATTCTCTGCACATCTTAAGGGTTCTCGATTTTTTTTTTCAGCGCATCATGGAACTAATTTACGATTATAGATCTTTAAACTGCGCCAAAAGTCTGGAATAAAGCTACGGGAACTGCTCTTAAGATCTGAAATTCCCCAAAGATCTCTAGATCTAGCTTTTCTTAGGTGCTTGGAACTTCTTAAAAATTTGCACAATACCCCTGAAGTTTTCTATATTTCTCAAGTTCGCTTGACACCTGCGAATTTCTCTGAAATTCTAGGAACTTCATAAAAGATCCTGCAAATTTTCGGATGCTAAAAGAACCGCTTTGAGGTTCTTAAAGCTTCCAGTAAGTTCCCCACATTTTAGCGTGTTAACTTCCCTTATGTTCCCGCAGCTTGTTTATGGAGCTTCACCGAACTTCTCAGCATTTCCTTTCATTCCTCAGAACCTCTCCAAAGTTCCTACAATTGTTGTGAAGTTAATGGGACTGCAATGAAGATCTCTAATCTTTCAGAAAGTTCATTACGAACTTGGAATAAATCATTTATTTATCTTCCTTAATTCAGGCACTTTTTTTTCCTTTGGTTTGTTTTTTCCGTCGATCTTGTTTTCCGTGCTGAGCACCAATGCTACCGACGTGCCAGGAAGGCAGCTCTCACACCTGGACCCTACCTATCGACCCATCAACTCATGAACCGGGGACCAACGACTTTACTTCCCATCCGAAGGAAGGCGTGATCAGAGATGTTATGCCTCAGAACATCCCGGCGGCACCGACTGGGATTGAACCCAGGCCTGCTGGAGTGAGAGGTAATCACGCTTACCACTACACCACCGGAGCCGTTAATTCAGGCACTTTGAAAATTTTACATATCTTGAATTTGTACTTGAAATACGAAACTTCAAGACATTGCATTACTCAACTTAGGTACGTTTACGTCTACCAGCATGAGATTCCAGGAACAACTTAAATTCCCGCTAGTTGGTTGAGCTGGTTGAGCTAGTGAACTAGCATAAGTATAAACAACCGTTAAACTGTTGAGTAACGCTCAAATACTGCGTATAGCTGCTCATATTTACTGTTCTACCCATGTTTTTTTTTTAATTAAGAGGAGTAGAGTGAGGTTTAGGGAGCATTTGATAAAAAAATAAAGAGATAATTTCTTTTCATTTTTTTTCCATTTTTTTTAAAGGTACAATTCTTTGTTTTGTAAGCTTCTAAAAAAATGTGGTTTTGATTAATGAGTAATAAAGTTCTTAATTTTTCAAAAGTGTGTGGCCACCGTGACAATCAAGAACTTTACCGTCAGTAATGCAAAAGGCCTTGTCTTCCTGAACAAAATTGCACAAAACTACAATTTTGTATCAGTGTTCACTCGGCTGTCGACAAAAGCAGGCCACTCTCGTTGTGTGCTACGCGATCGTCTGTTTTCTCGGCAGCAACCATTGTGTGGTCCTCCTCATTGTTCTTCATCAGCAGTTCTTTCGGTCGATGCGTCGTCGACTTTGGAAAGCAACCGTTTGGTGATGAGTGTGTGAGTGCTGACCACGTTTTGTGTCCATTGCTGCAATGGAGGCGCTCTGACCCTCGTTGGCGTACAACAATTTGCCATACAATGAAACTACTAGAAGCGGCTCCAGTTCTGATGGAGGAGGCTTTTTGGATAGCGGAAGATAAAGTGTTTATTGTGTTGTACCTTTTGACTAAAGTTTTAAAATGTATTGTATAGTGACCAAGAATCCTCGGCTCTGTAAAGTTAATTCGGTTGAGCCTTATCAAATAAATTAATAACAACAATACAATTTTGTATCTAGCAAGAAACTCGAGATGTCCTCCAGCATTTTCATGAAATCCATAAAAACATTTGTGCCACCTAGTGAGATAATTCAAAAGGTATTAGCCTCCTGGATCTCGAGGTGTGCAACCTAGCGAGAGAATTCCAAACCAAACTGTCCACAAGTCAAAAGATCCTGGCCTCCTGAACAACATTGCAGAAAACAGCAACTTTGTTTATAGCCTGGATCAGTTATAGCATGTACACAAATTTCACACTGTAGTGTTGACCTTTGTAATCTCAAAAACATTACAAAAGACCGCATTCTTCTATCTAACACATATCACGAGAACTTTAGTCTATAAAAGTTTATTCACCAAAAGTTCGTAGACTTATTGCTATTTAAAATAGATCATGAAAAGCCACACCGAACTTGTTTCGATTCATTGATTTGACGTAGAGGGACGTGACGGAAACTACAAGGTGTTTCAGAATGATAAAAAACATATTGCTAATCTATTCGGTATTGAAAATATGCTGAGGATTTCATATAGAACTGAGTGTGGCCCACCTTACCACGGAAGGCGTTCTTATCCCGTCTTCCCCTAGCAGTCGATCTAGCTCTAGACAGTGATTCCTACCCATCACAACAGAATCGAATTTCCAGATCCGCTCCAGCATTCATTATCGCTATAACCAGATGTTACGAAAGCCCTTAGCCAAGCATATTGTTATCTGTTTTGCTACATCCCTAGATCGAGTAATCCTTATCGGGCGAAACAGGTTCAACAAACCGAGCGCCCCAGTAGCGAGCTCTCAGCGATTGCAAATAGATTACACTTCATTCTGTAGTTCAAGTTCAACCACGATCGTACGTGCCACGGAAGCATTTCCCCCGTCGCGTCGCGAACGTGACCAGACAACACGGAGCAGCGCGCAACGCTCTTCCAGTTCTGAATGGACAACTAAATCTCCGTGGAATCGGAACAATGGTTTACAGATGTGCCTGATTTCTGATAAGAAAAAGGATTACGATCATTCTTCCATAAATCATACACCGTCAGCAATTAATCGTCAATCTGTCCAAAGGTATGAACCACAATTGATCATCGCAGTCGGACGGACGTCAGTCGTTTCCAGCTCGTCAGGCAGAACTATACTCATTCAGCTAGAAGCTGTCATGCTTTGTTGCAAGAAGTCGGCCATGTGGACACCCGAGTAAACGTAAATATTTTGATAATGCCAAACGACCAAGTTGCGGCAATAGTTTTATGGCACTTGGTTGTGACCTGATCACATAAAATAGTTGCTACAGGTCTCAGAGGTGGTCCCCAGAGGTAGACATCAATACGAATAACACGGTTTCATACCTTCTGTTTTTATTGCCACGTGTGTGTGTGTGTGTCTGATTCGCAACTCTCATAGATTTGCCATCGACTGTCGAATGATTGAAATAGCCAGCTATGGATTTAATAGGTACATGGGACTATTTCAGAAAAATGCTTCGCTCTGCGCCACCGGCAGCAGTTGGTGCTATCCAAAATGCAATAAACCCTCTTCGATTGGTGGTAGAAAAGGCTTTGAGTCACCTCCCCATAGTTTCTAGTCAAGAGTTATACATATCTTGCATACATAGGTAGACAGGGAGAGTCCCAGTCAGCAGCCAGCGCTTGGTTATGCAATTAACGATACGGCTAATAAATATGTTATTAAAAATGTTCAACAAGCAAAAGAGACGTGCTGCGTTGCTGCAGCTGAACCTCATAAACTAGGTAGGTATGGTGGGTTGTAGCTAGTGGCTGCAGAGCGATTCTGCGAAGTACTGGTTTGGCTAGTTTAAGCTGATTAGGGAATTAGATAGTGCTTAGTGACGACGGCCAAGTATTTAGCGCTGTTTAATGAGAAATGAACTGCGGTGATTTATGGGCTGGAAAGGTGACGAGAGTAGTTCCCACGGTTATCAATATTGGAGACGATGATGTCGAAGGTTGAGGCGATGGACTTTGTTGAAGCAGCAGATTTTGAAAATAGAATGGATCCGAAAATTTAATGAGCAGATATTTTGGGACGTTTCGTTTTCCCCATTGCACCATTTTGTAAACTTAATCAGAATCACCTATATGAGCCTGTTCAAATAAATTTATTAGCAAAAAAAAGAATCACCTAGAAATTATCTTTGGAACTTTCACAACTCCCATAAGGAGTTATTCTAAGACTGACCTAGGAAATAAGTTCCATTCCTTGGAGTTTATCTTAGAATTTCTTAGGACATTATCGTTAGAGTTCTAAAGATTTTTTTTTTAATTGATGTAGCTCTGAACATTCTTTCAAGCACTAGCGTGCACAGGAATCTTGTTCAAGAGGGCCATTTTTTTTCTATGGTGCATTTAATCTGGGGATGGGGAGTACTCCAAAGTGCGTGGTGGATGGTGCTGTCCCAGTGGTGGGTTCAACCCCTACTGTTCAATTTAGCTAATTTTATTTATTTTTTGCTCCGGTGGTGGTTCATATTCTTCAATGCAAACTGATTTCAGACAGCCAATGGAATTGGCAATTTAATCCCATCATTATCAATATACGTGATGACAATCACCAACTGCTTGTGGTGGCCACAAACGCTCGTCTCATCTGCAATTATTGCCACTGGTTTTCCTCGCAAGGTTTTCGCAATGTTCCGCAACACAACATTGTGCGACGACGTAATCATGTCATTTTGAATACGGTTACTTGTGTACTGGCAATTTTTGGCACCTTCCGCCAAATGTTTTTCCAGCACAGGATTGTAGTTAGCCACCAACTGGGTGGCACACTTTCCGCTCTTTCCGAATGTCCACGAAGTGGTCGGCACAATATCGATGAAACGTTCCATTATATAGCGGTTTTGTAGCCGCTTTGCCTCACTAGCAGCAATCATAGCTGTTTTTTGGTGGTCCAGTTCTTCGATACCCTTCCTGGTTTTGTAATTTTTCCACGCTTCCATAATACCAACATGGGTATCACTGCGATTGTGTTTGCCCAGCAACTCGGTCGCTTTCTTTCTTAATTTCTGAACACTGTAGGAATCGTTGTAATAATGTTTTTCGTCATGCTCTTCTTTACCGATTAAAAATATGAACCAAAGGAAATATATTCTTCAAGGTACTGGTATCACCTTTTATTCAGTTACCTTTCTGTGCAGTACGTTTATGTATACTTTGAAGGTATCTTTAAAGTTATTTTTGACTATTTCAAGATTTTGTAAGCCCTTATATGCTGTTGTAGTTAGACTTTACTATTACCGTTGCGAGTACGTAGAACTTGGTCATTTGTAGCTTCTAATTTTCGAGTACAGGATTGTTAACGGAATTACGACTTGAGTGAAGGATTGAGCATGTCAACCCTGTCCCAAAGAACCACCAGTCAGTATGGCAGGAACTGATGCAGAACATTCAACATTTTTTAAAGATGATATAAAGGACAATCCCGAATTTATTGCAACGCACATAAACAGCTGTAACTTTTTAACCACGGTAACAAATGACGTGAAATTTTCAGAGAAGATTTTTAGACGAATTCTTAGTAAGACAACAATAGACCAAGGTTCAATGGCAAACTAATACCCACTTTTCAATTAGGGAATCCAGAAGCTGTCTTTAAACTTTATTAGTTGCGAAAAAGTCCATCCTCAGAATTCCTTTAGGTTCTTTTCGAAATTTTTAGAAATCTATGAGCTCTATTGAAATTCTATTTTTAAGAAGTCCTCTGAAATTATTTTTAGAACTCTTCTTGACTTTTCCTCAGAACACCTTGACACTGAAATTCCCTTAGAGTTTCAGAAGAATTTCCTCAGTATTATCCAGAAATTATTCCCGGAATGAGCTAGGTACTCCCTAGTCATTTTCTTCAAAACCCCTTTGGAATTTAACTCAAAATTTAATTTTTTCTGTATTCTTTTCGGAATTATCTTGGAATTATCTGCAGGATTCACTAGAAATTTTTCGAAGAATTTTCTTGGAATACTTCCCAGAAATTCTTTGGAACTGTCTTCTCGGATTCTTTTAGAACTCTCCTAAGAGCTCTTTTGAAATTCATTTCAGAAGTCCACTAGAATTATACTTAGAACTCTTCATGTTTTTTTTCACTTAGGAACTGAAATTCTTTTAGAGTTTCAGAAATTTTTCCCGGAATGAGCTTAAAATTATCCTCGGAATTTGCTTGAAATTTTGTTTCAAATCCCTTTGGAATTTCACTCAAAATTTGATTTTCTCGGTCTTATTTTCGAAATTATATTGGAACTATCTGCAGGATGCACTAGAAATTATCCGCAGAGTTTTCTTTGAATTCTCCCCAGATATATTTTGGAACTCTCTTAAGAATTCAATATCCTTGAGGTTCTTTTCGGAATATTTTAGAACTATTTTTTTTCAGAACACCTTGGAACTGAAATTTCCCTAAAGTTTCAGAAGAACTTCCTCTGTCTTCTCCAGAAATTCTTCCCAGTATGAGCTTGAAATTATCCTCGGAATTCCCTTAAAATTTACCTCAAAATCCCTTTAGAATTTCATTTAAATTTGTTTTTCTCGGTATTTTTTTCGAAATTATCTTAGAACTATCTGCAGGATGCACTTGAAATTATCCGCAGAATTTTCTTTGAATTCTCCCCCGAAATATTTTGGAACTGTCCTAAGAATTCAATATCCTTGAGGTTCTTAGAACTTTGCTAAGAGCACTTTTGAAATTCATTTCCGAAGTCCACTGGAATTATACTTAGAACTCTTCATGATTTTTTCTCAGAACACCTTGGAACTGAATTTCTCTTAGAGTTTCAGATTTTTTTCCCGGAATGAACTAGAAATTATCCTCGGAATTTGCTTGAAATTTTGCTTAAAATCCCTTTGGAATTTCACTCAAAATTTATTTTTCTCGATATTCTTTTCGAAATTATCTTGGAACTATCAGCAGGATACACTAGAAATTATCCGCAGAATTTTCTTTGAATTCTCCCCAGAAATATTTTGGAACTGTCCTAAGAATCCAATATCCTTGAGGTTCTTCTCGGAATATTTTAGATTTTTTTTTATTTGTCAGAACACCTTGAAACAGAAATTTTCCTGAAGCTTCAGAAGAATTACCTCTGTGTTCTCCAGCAATTCTTCCCAGAATGAGCATGATTTTTCATCATAAATTTTCAGTAAAGCAGCTTCCCTCCAATCATCAGAATGGTGCAAATTTTACACCAGAAATTAATATTAAAATTTGTTCCTCTATTCAGCAGAAGGATGCAAATTTTAGACCAAAATTTTTCCGAAAAGCTTACCCATCTGTTCACCAGAACGGTGCAGATTTTCCACCAGAAATTTTCAATAAAGCTTAATTTTAAATAAAGCTTGTACCTTCAATTACCAGATCAGTGCATGTTTTCCACCAGAAATTTTCTGTTCATTTTTATTTATCAGAGCGATGCAAATTTTTCACCAAACATTTTCAAGAAAGCATGGTCCTCCATTCACCAGAACGGTGCATCAAAAATTGTCAGTGAAGTTTGCTTCACCATGCACCTTTTTGGTGCAATTTTCAGGCTTTGCCTCTTCATGCACCAGAATAGTGCAGATTTTCCAGCATAAATTTTCAATAAACCTGCATTCATCAGAACGATGCAAATTATGCACCAGAAAAAATTAATAAACCTTGCTTCTACATTCACCACAGTGTTGTGAACTTTCCACCAGAAATTTTCAGCTAAATGTGCACCTCCAAATTTTTAGCATTATTCAATTTTTCCACCAGAGTTATTCATTTTGATTAGTCCCTCCATGCACCACCACCTTGATGATATTTTAAACACCAGAAATATTCAACAAAAACCTTTTTCTTCGATTTACCACCACAAAGGTGAATTTTTTCAACCTTAAATTTACCCTCTTCTTTTGACCCACCATGAAACACCTTGAAAAAAAAATTACACCAGAATTTTTTATATGCACGACCGAATTCTGACGAGAATTGAATGAAAATAATTTTCCCGATATTTCATGGAATTTTCCATTTTTCCCGGTTGTTCAATATACATTTGTATTAAGCATAACACCGAATGTGATTGAGCCGAAAGAATCATTTGGATATTTGTTTTCCTCTGTTAGGGACATAAATCCACTGTGACCAGAAAGTTGATCCATTGTAGTAAAGATTGTACTCGAGAAAAATGCAACACTTTCTTTTGTGTTCAACTTTTTATTGCATGGATAAAAATAATGAAATTTTAAGTAAAAGTAGTTTAGAGTGCAATGTTTACATGTGCCAAATCTGGTCACAACCTGTCAAGTGGTTATCGAGACAGTGATGCCACATATACAGATTTATCTGTAATCATACAGATTTATCTGTAATCATACAGATTTTTTTCAATATTTCGATACAGATATCTGTACATACAGATTACAGATTTTTAGAAACTATACAGATTTTTCAAGTATGTGGATTAGGTATATTCGATATTACTTTTAATTTATATTAATGTCAACAAATCGTAATTCCTTTCTTTTGACCAGCTGAATTCATTATGTGCGCATCAAACCCAAAGCGTATTTTTCACTTAATAAAATATTATTGTATTAGGGTAGAGAACTACTTCGGCCTAATCGCCCATTTTGGGCCTATCGAGCAGAAAACTTCAAATAAATCCATGATTTCAGAGTTAACAAGTCATTTATGCGATACTTGGTACGATACTTTAGTTAATAATCTACGGAACAAAGTCAATGAGAACGCGTGATATGAAGGTTTGCACCCATTATTCCAAAACACAAAAGAAGCGCTCTGACCGAATCAATTTTTATCTTCATCCGATAGGAGGAAGTGAATTCATTGGCGTTTCAATGCGTTAGGGCGAGTTTAGAATCCCTTGGCCGAGTTTGGTGTCAAGAAGCAGTGTTAGACTTTTGACAATATCTCAACGATTCGTTTCTCTTTATATAATATATATATATAATGTATATATATATACGGTACATATGGAAAGTTAAATAAATTTGGAAGCCATCAATAATAAGAACATTCCGTTGGGTGCTAAACTGCGCTAGATTAAGAAAGACTAAGTACAAGTTGAGCTTAATATGCCGGAAATGGTGTAGCTAACCCTATGTTCAATAATTTTATAAAAGACTTCTGATGTTCAGATGCTCTAATTTCTGATTTTTCGTTGGGAGCGATGTTAATTTCCCATTCCTATTCACCATGTCGCATGGTGACCTCAACTGGAGATTATGAGTCAACTGAAGATTATGAAATTTGAATAGCGTCATATTAGAAAAAAATATGATATGCGATTCGACTAAACTTCCAATAAAAGATCTGTGTTAAAACTTATAAAGAACTACGGAGTGTCAAAAAACAATGAACAAATAAAGATTTTCGTAATCTCAGACATGAAAACATAAATTGTAGAGAAATGTGATTGTTACTTCATTTGGGAAATTTTGTGCCGGAAGCAGATTTGTCTCTCACTATTGAACTTGATTTTTGGTATTATCAGACATGTAGAAAGTATAAAAACTCTTTAAAATATTAAGATTGTACGATATCTAGATTTTTTAAATAGATTAATTCATTAGAAAGCAAACTTTTATCATTTTTCAACATTCTAAACATAGAAGAAACTATACAGATTTTTTTACAGATTTTTGTCAGGCAGATACAGATTAAAAAGATTTTTTGGTATGAAAATACAGATTGAATCTTGAAAAAATGTGGCAACACTGTATCGAGATGGCTTCCAAGCAAGAAGTACTTCGACAAAAAATTATGGTAGCGGTCGTGGAAAATCCAGGTCAGTCGCGAAACAGTTTGGAATCGAGAATTCGACCGTGTCCTGTGTGGTAAAATCGTTCAAGAAGACCCAGACCATCCAACGACGAGCTGGCAGCGGAAGAAAAGCGAAGACGACCGACCCCGTGAACGCAAAGAAGGTGAGGGATTACTTCAAGCGCAATCGGAACGTTTCGATTCGGGACATGGCCAAGAAGGTCAATAGCTCCGTCTAGTTCGTCCAGTAGACAACCAAGCGGGCCGGACTTCATATCTTCATGGTAAAGAAGGCGCCCAACCGAACCGATCAACAGAATACGGTGACCAAATCCCGCGCCAGAAAGCTGTACCGCGAGTGGTTGGTGCAGCCGAAATGCATCGTAATGGACGACGAGACGAACATTAAAGCGGATGCCAAGCAGATCCCCGGCCTGGAGTTTTTCGTCGGCAAGTCCCGCCTGGACGTTCCGGAAGATGAAGGTTGACAAATTTGCCAAGAAGTACTTAGTGAGGCAGGCGATCTGTGGGTGCGGCGAATTCAGCAAGCCGTACATAACGACCAGCACCATGTATAAAGAAGAATGCCTCCAGAAGCGCCTGCTGTCCTTCCTCCGGTCCCATGAAGGTGACACTTTGTTTTGGCCGGATCTGGCATCGTGCCATTACGCGATACCGGTGGTGGAGTGGTACGAAGCCAACGATGTTGTTTTTGTGCCGAAGGAGGCAAATCCGCCAAACTCGCCAGAACTTCGCTCAATAGAAAAATTTGGAGCGATTATGAAGGGCAAGCTCCGGAAAACAGGGAAGGCCAAGTCTGTACTTGTGGAATTTGTTTCGGATGAAATCCTTTAAGTTGTCCAAGGAAAGGGCATGGCGTCTAAAATTTGGATGGCTCTGGAAGAAACCTTTGCGAAGCGGTCTGCTTAAAGTCAAACGTTGCTCAGAAAGCAATTGGCGTGGCTACGCAGAAAGAAGGAATATCAATGCGAGCTCATTTCATTTCCCAATGTTAGGCAACTGAAGTCCGCTGGAGCTAAAATGGAAGAAGATGATTTGGTAGCGCAATTATTCTTAGGTTTAACGGGTAGTTACGGTCCCTTGGTGGCGGAACTCGAGAATCTGGCAGAGAAGGATCTGAAGTTGGAAACAGTCAAGCAGCGGCTGCTGGCTGAGAAACAAAGTAAACGGGCGGTCTGTCTGGAAGACTCGAGGACAACGTTGCGGCGTTTATCGGAGGTAAAAGAAAGAACAAGAAGAAGTTTTCTGGCAAGTGCCGTCGCAGTGCAAAACCTGGACATATGAAAAAGGACTGTTGTGTGAAAAAACCGGAAGGTAACGCTAATGCAGCTGTTGGCAGCAAGGCATTCGCGTTCATGGTGAACGGTGACCAGAGGAAGCCTGACATTGGGAAGATCCATTTATGCGTAGACTCGGGGAGCAGCGATCACCTTGTAAATCTACGGTCCATGCGGAATTCCAGAAGGATGGAGAACTGATCGGTGTAGCGTATCTGCGTGGAAATTTGTACCAGCTAGAATTGGATACGAGACAAATAAATTGTGGCACCGTCGCTTGGGTCATGCAAGTCAACAAGCTTTGAACAATCTTGTGAAGCATGAAATGGCTACCGGTTTTGTGGAGAAACTAATTTCAATTGCTTTTTTTTTTCGGGAACCATTTGTCGGGAACCATTTGACGGTGTCAGAAAACGTGCCACACGTCCGTTGGAGCGTGTTCATTTGGATGTGTGTGGCCCCATTGATCCGCCGGCATGGGATGGATCGCGTTACTTCAAATCAGAGGTGTTCCGTTGTTTCAGAGAGTATGAAGCTATGGCTACAACTCAATGCCAGACAAGAATCTGTAAGCTCACCGTGGATCAAGGCCGGGAATTCTTCTCGAATGAACAACGCAATTACTACAAGAAGCGAGGTAACCAAGTTTAACCAACGGTAGCTTATTTTACTCAGCAAAACGGGATAGCTGAACGATTCAACCGGACCCTGGTTGAAAAGGAAGATCAATATTAATTGACTGGCGGGTTTCGAAGACCATGTTGTCAGAGGCAGCTCTAACTGCAACGTACCTCTTGAACCGTTATCTTACGGGGGCATTGGCTGGACATGTAACCCCGGCCAAGAAATGGATGCACGTGAAGCCAGACCTTAACAAGATAAGGATTTTTGGGTGTAACGCTACGGCATGGATCCCCAGCCAGCAAAGGAAACAGCTGGACCCCAAGAGTCGCGAGATGGTAATGACGATAATCAACCACTAGGCGCAGCAAACGAGAGCTCATGCTCCCAGGTAACTTGCTAGATTTTCTAACAGGCTTTAGAGCAACCCCTGCTGTTGGAATTTCTGATTCTCCAGATCCACCATCATCCTAGGATGAGGTCAAAGGACGGGACGATCGGAACCACTGGCTGGCAGCAGTCCATGATGAACTGGAATCGATGATAAGTAACCAGGTGTGGCGGCTGATGAAGCGTCCGACAGGAGTGAAACCTTTGCAACCAAAGTGGATATTCTGCGTTAAGGAAGATGCCGACGGAAATATTGTAAGACACAAGGCGAGGTTGGTCGTGAAAGGGTTTCTTCAGAAACCTTGCCTCGATTATCACGAAACCTATGCACCAGTGGCCAAGCTGACAACGTGGGTTTGGCTGTCGCGTTACAAAGAGAACTAGTCATCCACAAAATGGATCTGAAGACGGCGTTCCTGCATGGCGAGCTACAAGAAAGAATCTACATGGCCATACCTAATGGTGTCAAAGTGGATTCTGGAACAGTTTGCCTGCTGCAAAAGTCGATATATGGTCTCAAGCAGGCCCCCAAGTGGTGGAAAGAGAAGTTGAATCAGATTTTGTTGGCCTTTGGATTCAAGAGATCGCAGCATGACTATTGCTTGTATAGCCGGATCGCCGCTAGGGGGAACGATGATGTCTACCTTGTCATATACGTCGATGACCTGCTGATCATGGGAGTGCAAATCAAGACGGTGGAAGAAGGGAAGAGGCGGTTATCGCAGTTCTCCAAGATGACGGATTGTGGCGAATTACAACATCGAGGACATCAGGGAAAATGTACTTATCGCAAGAAGCAAGCATTGAGATGGTCTTGAAGTAATTCTATATGAATGATTGCAACCCAACGCCCATACCGTGAAGTTTTGGACAGCCTAATGTATATTATGATGTCGGCTCGACCGGAGATTTGCTTCCCAGTAGGATATCTCGGACGATTTCAGCAGCAACCAGAACAACCACATTGGACTGCTATGAAACGAGTGATGAGGTACATTAAAGGTACAAAGAATATGTTTTTGGAATATTCTCGTGACAAGGATTTGGAGCCATTAAAAGGATTTGCTGACGCAGACTGGGCAACGGAGGCCATGGATCGAAAATCGATGAGTGGATTCTTGTTGCAGGTTTATGGAAACACAGTCTCGTGGTCAAGCAAGAGCTGAATACGTAGCATTGAGCGCTGGTGTGGCAGAATCAATTTGGCTATCTGGACTCTTGTGCGACCTGGGTGTGAAGATATCAAAACCTGTGACCATCTATGAAGACAACCGTGGCTGTATAGGGATGGCCCAAAACCAGGAACGCAAACGAACAAAACACATCGACATCAAGCATCATTTTATCCTGTGTGGATCCTGTTAGGACAGACAAACAATTGGCAGATATTTTCACGAAAACTTTGGATGTTGGAAGATTCGAAAATCTTCGCCGGACTATTGAACTCCACAATCGAGAGGGGGTGAAGAAGTAGGCTTTGGAAAGCTGATAAGCGCTTGTGGAAGATTAAAATCTGGCATTACCAAACTAGCTCTTAAGCTGTGAAGACCACATTTAGAACCTAATTAACGTTAGTTGTAGTTGTTATGACTGTGTCTTTGCCTGTCTGCCCATCCGCATAGTCCATATAGGGGAAATGGATGTAATGTCGGCCTAAATGCCCCTAATTTGGGCCCATACATAAATTCAGCAATCGACTAAATTTTCAATAGCGACCAAAAATATCCATTAGTACCGTCCCAATGACGCGTTCATCTAGGTAAAATTGATGAATAGCAATTTTTTAGCAATGGGCCCAGTCTTAGATCCATAGGCCAATATTAGAGACACTTCCCCTAATAGATAAAAAAAAAATCTCTTCATAAATGACGAAGTTATATTAGTTTTAGCATTTTTCAGTATCACACGTTGTGAAGAAAGACAACATAATTCGTTTAATTAATTGGATGCTTACGCAGTAGTAAAAACTAGCACGCACGTTTCTTCCTAACACGCATGCTTGAATCATATTTGTCCGAATATAAACTCGCTAATTTCCCACATTTTCTCCACTCTACAATACGCCATTCCAAAAGCATCTTCCGTTTCTCATTCGGCAAACACAATTTAACACCAAGGTCTCGCCATCGTCGCCCAACAGCTACAGGAGAGAGGGGGGGGACGACGTTTGCAACGAAAAATACTGACCTATTTGAACTACATTTCTCAGATCATCGATCAATGGCATGTGAACAAACATCAGCCGACCGGCACGAGGACCGAGAAGATCACAAGCGGAAACGGAGTACGCAAATTTTCAAGGTCGAGTACGTTAAAACACTCTTTCATTCTACACCACTCGAGTTCTCCTATGTTTCTGTGTATCGGTTTTCGGCCCGGTCCAAGATGATGAATCCAAAATTGGCATCAGCCATTTGTTGGGAACAAATCATCATCATCATCATTCGGCCGCAGTCATCTTTTCCCTCTGCTCTCTCAGTGTCGGCATCGGCATCGTCGTCGTCTTCGGAATCAAATGTGACGACAGCCGGGTGAGCGTCTGTGCGTCTTCCTGTCTCTCAAATTTGGATGCTGGTGGTTCGATCCATCCACCCACGCGAACGCACGACGACACACGTCTGGTAATCGGCCAAGGTCAGGGACTTAATGAACGGAAAAGATTAATGCTTGTTGAAGAGGTCTGTTGGTTTTTATTTTTTTTTCGGGGTGAAAAGAGAACCCGTTCTAGCGATCACCGACGACGGCAGATGACGCATTGCTGATTGCGCCTGACTGTCTCTGGATTCGTTCGTCGGTGTCGATCCGCTGATTGACATAGTATGGACAACGCTAATGGCTAATCCAAACAATTGCCAGTGTCATTGCGAGTGACACACCTAATGCCACAAACGAACGTTGACGGACAGTTTTCCGAGAACAAAAATACCGCAAACCACCTACTAAGGTATGGGTAATTATCGATGATCCTCTTGAGAGTGGAGAACCTGTTTTGATTATTTTTAACAGTTTGTTTACCTCGTCAAAAGTGAGCATTACGCAACCAAGATGGCAAGGTCGTCCGTCAGGCAAAAAAGTAGGTATTCGTGTGGTGAATGAGTCATTTAAACGTAATGCGGGATAACTCCTTCACGGCGGTCTACTTTTCTTTTGAGAAGCGATGCATTTTTCTAGCCGATGAGAGATGGAGAGATTTTTTCTCCGTCAACTGTTTGGCATGTGACATCTAAAAACGTCTTTCATCGGTATAATTATAGCTGTTGTTGTGCAAAAATAGAGGAGAATGCACATTTTTTAAAAAATCATTTCGGAAAAGAGGTAAAAGTTGTCCTAGAAATAGAAATGACATGGGATTGGGCAAGATTTAACGATAACGACCGTGTTAAAATTTGTTTGAAATATGTGCTTAAGCGAATGATAGCGTGTCATACTTTCTCACGCAAAACAAATTTTAACATTTGTTCATACATCAGATGTAATGGAAGGTCTTACAATGGACTGTAGCATGCAAGCAAGTTTTTCCAGAATGAATCGATATTCTATAACTCAATATTTTCTAAAGTCTGTGGCAGTTAGTATTTGACCGCTTCTTTTCAATTACTGTTGCGTCTCTAGTTGTCATAGCTAGAAACTGTTGACAGCGTTTTGATCTGAAAGGATTTTTTATTCAGTGGTGAAAGTTTCATCAGGATTGATACACACGTTCAAATCGTCATCGAAGATGGAACGCGATAGCGGTGAACAAAATTCTGCACACTCACGTTGAAAACCCAACGTGGTCATGAGGAATGATCGCAAAAGTTCCCAATTACCAAAATCGACTGTAAATGCCGTACTTAAACGCTACCGGGAAACATTAACGTTAGATCGCGCAAAACAAAACAAACGTAGAAGTGGAACATATAAATGGAAATTACGAGCGAAGGGCAGGATCTCCGGACGTGATTTGGCGAAAAGGCTCAGTGCTGCGCACAGCACACAGCAAAAAAAAATGTTATATCGATCAATGTAATTCAAGCTAACGTATGAAATAATGATGTCATAGCAAAAAGCAGATACAACATCAATGGATGTAATTTTGTTGGCAAAATCGATGTACATCGTACAACGTTATATTACACAACCGATGGATTGACCTGGTTGCAGCAGTTTGGATGTAATATTCAACAACTTTTTTTTCTGTGTACAGTTCGATGAATCTGTATGCGAGTAGGTTTTCGATCGTTCGAACCATGCCAACAAACATTCAAACAGGACGCTGAAACAAAACCTGGTTGCAAAAAATCGTGCAAGGAAGCTGTACGAGCCAGAGACGTTGAATAGAGACACGCATAGACTGAAGCAAGAAGAACCAAACGAACCGTCAAATGCTGAACCAAACGAGCAAAGTAAATAAACATTACTATTTGCTCAATTCGACAGGAAGGAGTATTGTTCTCAATGATGAAAAAAGTGTTTGAATATTTTCATGAAATATTTGATATCTGTTTTTTATTTATTTATTTATTGTTGATTCAATTAAATACAACATTTATTAGTAATTAAAAAACAATTTCGAATCGGAACGTTTTAGTTAGTTTTCTGGTAATAAAAATGATTGCGCTGCAAGCAAAATAGTTAAATATGACAAAAGTTATACTGTCATGAAGCGACTGTCATCTCTCGTCTTCGCTTTATTTTTGCAAAATATTGCCGCCCACTTGATTTTTATTCAGTTCCTGTTGCAAGTTCATTTTTTTCAACAGCATTGCGGCACTGTATGAAAATCATTTGAAGCCGAGTTGAAGCCACTCAAAGAAACATGGTTGCCAGTGACATTGCCAAAAAATCCCTCAAAACCATGCTGCTGTTTTGACAGAAATTTTCTTTGCACGTCTCTATCAACGTCTCTGGTACGAGCAAGTTCTGATCAAGTATAATGGATATATTTTGATGGATGATGAAACTTACGTAAAACTGGACTTTCAACAAATCCCGGGTCAAAAAGCTTACCTTGCCAACTAAGGGGGCTGCGTTTGTCTTTGCAGATAAATTCGCTCGCAAGTTGACGATTTGGCAAGGCATCCTGCAGTGTGATGTGTGATGTGATGTAAAGGATACCACTCATTGTTGCAAGGCACAGCCATTAGACAGTGGATCATCCTCCAAGTATGACTTGATCAAGTACGATACCTGGTTGTATTCAATTTACCATTGTAAGAAGGGCCAAAAACGGAGGGGCGGACCCGTAAGCAGATACACTTCCAATGATAAAATCCTACAACCCGATGTAGAACAAGCCATCATACGAGGGAACGTCCCAATGAGTGGGGAGAAGAGCCCGCCGTCAATTCACGAAATGTTAATGACAGGGAGCTTGCAATTCCACTCTCCCCATCCAAATCGCTTCAATCCGGTGCCCTGGTGGTCCCATCCCTCCCCTTTGCATTTAATGTGTATATATATATATATGTATATATATATATTTATATCGGCATTACCCGTTAGACTTTGTCAACACAATTTTGACTTCTTAGCTTTTCAAAATCTTTAATAAATGCAAATCTTATCATCTGACCTATTCCGCGAGTCGTGCGAATCTCCACCACCAATGAGTCAACAAAAGTCACGCACTAGTGGGGTGACTCTCCGTGCAATCAAATGAAAAGTCACCTCACACGAGGCGACCACCGTCACCCTACTAGCGACAGAGAGCCATACTACTCGCAGAACAGGCCTGCAGGTGACGTTTAAAGCTCCACAATTTTACTGAAAATCTAAGAAAATTATTAAACAGAATTTAATAATATAACTGCAGAGCACAAGCAGTTCAAATATACTGAGGACGTGTTGCCAAAATCGAACGGATACTTTATATGTTAATTAATTTATCTTACCTTTGATGGACCAACTACTTACCTGTCCTTAATGGTCATAAGCTCCAATCGGTATTTTCCGGTCAATCCGATCACGATTCTTTACAACATTTGGCCGACCTAGTTGGAGGTTACCACCCTAAACCGACGTGATTTTTTTTTAAACAACTACAATTTAAAACCATTAAAATCTTCGGTAACTGCAACTGTTTGCTATTCTTCTCATATCCCACTTTACTAACTCGTTGCTCTCCCATCACATTCTTATTTTCTTCTTCCAATGTTTGTACGTCTTTCCCTTATTGTCCTCATCTGATGACTCTCCATCGGAAATTTCACTCTCTTCATTATTGTATTCTTCATTGAATGTTCTTTTCATTTTTTCTCTATCCTTTGAAAGCTCCTCACAACTTATTTTGTCCATGTTCTGGAATCTTTGGAAGTCTTGCTCTAACGATTTTTTCCAAGTTATACTAGGTCGACCCTCTTTCTTCTTTATATGCGAACTTCAAAGGGTGATTTTTATCCCTTCGCAAAACATGTCCAAAGTAACTAATACGCCCCACCCTTTTTTGCATTAAACTTAATTTCTCTAGGTTTTACGCAGTACTGGTATATACTCCTCAAAATAAGTTTCTCATAGTTAGCTATTGGTGCCATATTGTAAGGACGGTGATATCACTGTTTTATACATTAGTTTACCTAATTCTCAGCTTGGTTTAAACTTCTTGCAAAATTCTACTATAATCTTAGATGATTTAACCGCTTTTAAACATCTCTGCCTGCAAGTTAATTTTCTGCTCAATTTAGATGTTAAACAAACTCCTAAATATGTTATACAGTCACATACTTTAAATGTCTTGCCGTTTAAGATGATTTCGTTAGGATGTTGCACTTTATCATTAGGATATCTAATTAAAACCTGACTCTTTTTGCAGTTTATTTCTAGTCCTACGACCTCCAGCTGGATTTCTGATTCTTTAAGTATCTCTTCCATCTCTGCTTTAGACTTCGTTATAATTAGAATATCATCTGCAAAAACAAGTAGCAAAGGAAGTTTTAATTGATTAATATCCAACAATTTTAGTTCCGGTATTTTTGCAACAACTCTGTTTAAAATATCTTGCATTATATAATTGAACAGCAGAGGTGAAAGAGGGCAGCCCTGTTTTATTCCTTTTCCTCTCGTTACTTCTTTGGAAAATTGATTCTGCCACAAAACTCTTGTAATCTCATCTTTAACACATAATAATACTCTATAAATTAGTCTCGATGGAACTCCAATCTTGATCAAAACTTCTGGTAAACATTGTAATTTTTCATTATCAAACGCTTTGCTAATATCTAGAGCTAGTATATAAAGATCCTGACCTGCGTTCCAATACTCTTCCATAATACGTCTAGCTACGAATATATGATCATCTGTAGACCTTTCTGCAGTAAAAGCCGCCTGATGCAATCCTGGCTCACCTGCATATTTCCTTAGCTGTTTAGCTATCCACTTAGCATAAGTTTTGTAAGCTACATTACACATGGATATTCTTCTAAATTGATCTGCTTCTGTAGCTCCTGATTTCTTGGGAATGAGTATTTGCGTTGTTTTCTTCCATTCGGTAGGCATTTCATTTCTAATATACACTTCCTGTATTATCTCTGCTAATCTTTCTATTGAATTTTCATCGGCATATTTAATATATTCCGTAAATATTCTATCCGCTCCTGATGACTAACCATCACTAGTTGCATAAAGTATGCTCTCAATTTCATATAATGTTGGTGGATTTGGCAATGGTATATAATCATTGTTTGAACCAAATTCTTTTTCTGGGCCCTCACAAGTTTTTAAAATGTCTTCCCAAACTCTAGTACTAATTATTGCCGATTTCCTCTTCTTTTGCTTAACAAACTGTTTAAGATAATTGTAGGTTTTTCTTATTCTTATGCCTGCATCAAAATCTTTAAGGTTTCTGAAAAATTTCATGATTTCCTTTTCATTATGTTCTTTGACTGCTTGCTGATACTCTTGTCTACGATTTCCAACTCTGTACTTATAATTCTGCATATCTGGGTGTTTATGAGAAACCTTTATCGCCACTCTTAGATTGTCTAAGGCTTTAGATGATTTGGCAAGGCATCTGCAGTTGTGAAAAAAAAAACGTTTGGAATGGACAACTTTGCAAGGAGGAATGTCTGTAGAAGAGGATTTTGCCGTTCATTCAGTCACACGAAGGTCCCGTCAAGTTCTGGCCCGACTATTAAAGCAGGGATGTCATTGAATGGTATAAGCAGAATAATGTCGATATTTAGAAAAAAAATAACAATCCACCAAATAGTCCAGGTTTTTGTCCCATCGAAAATTTTTGGACATTGTCAAGCGTAAATTGAAGAAATGTGGCAAAACATTCAAAATACCAACCGATTTAAGAATTGGTGGAAAAAGATGGCAAATAATGTTGACAGTACTACTGTGCAAGACATGATGGGAGGTATTCAGCGAAAAGCTCGAAAATTCATCCGTAAAGCCGATGAAAATTTTTCTTGTACTTTTACCTTAAAGCTAAATAAAAAAAAACCTACGAAATGATACCCTTAGCATTTTTGTATGTAATTTCCTCTTGGAGAAATGAAACATTTTGAGAGACCGAATTCTAAATGGAACAGACTTTATAACTCGATGGAGTGAGCAGTTCCTTCATTTTTCCAAGTCGATGCCACCTTTGGTCGATGTTCAATGTACACGCTAACTTGAAAGTACCCACTAATGAGTAAAATTTTACCCATTTTAGAGAAAAGTGGCTTAACTCATGAAATGAGTATAACTGACTTTACTCATTATTGAGTATTCGACGAATACTTCAGAAAATGGGTCTTTTTTATTTTTGATGCTTTTTTGTTCAAGAGTAAAAAGTGCTCATTTTATTGAAAATGTTGCGTCATAAAACCAAGTACAGTCAACTTTCGCTCGTTGGGCTAAACCTTTAGCCTACTTAGTGAAAGGCTTTCATAAGTTGTGCTGAGCTGTCAAGCTGAAAATTGGTTGAGGGATACACCGATTGTTTATTATCATCACAATCCTTTAGCAACTATCCAAATTGTTCATACATGAGCCCCTCGAGAAAGAAATAGCACTGTCAAAAATTGACTTCGATTTAGGTGGGCTATTAACGGGAGCCCAACTAAAACGTAGCCCACCTAAACATAGCCCAACGAGCGAAATTTGACTGTAGTACCTTTTGGAATAATGAATAAATACGAATCATTAAAATGGTTTATATTGCTTATTGGCCTCGGAATCAGGTGATCGAATTATGCAACTCCGTTATTGCCAGATGATTACACAGAGAACCAACGTTGCTTGCGACTAGTAATCATCCTCAATGTGTAAATACTGGTGATCTAAAGCTAGGAAATACCAGCACCGGCCACGTCCGAATGCTGGCCCAGAAAGGAATGGGTAGGAAATGTTGACGTAATACTCGCTTTTATGAACGCCGAGAACACCTCTGCACTTTCTCGAGAAATCACTGGGATTTTGGATAAAAGGGTAGGGATTGCAGCAGGTGTTGGTAAACGATATGCTGAATTGATGTCCTAACAATTCAATTTGGTAGGAAACAGTTTGAACCCACGGTCTTCTGCTCAGTTAGAAAAATCGGTCGCCACTAGGCCACCGAGCTCCTTATTTCACAAAACAATTAGGATCAAGTTACCGTTCAACTTGTTGCTATTAGGTTTCTATCCCGGCGGCTGTCTCACCAAAGATGACAACAACTGCGCTTGATAAGGGTTTGATATGGATCTCCAATCAACACGTTTTTTTTTTTTCTAAAACTCAAATATTACTTCTTTTACGTACCCGTCCCTTCAACCGAATTGTATTACGCTTTGTATCATATTATCAAAGAAAGCCGATTCAAAGTAAAACTCTGTAATGTTAAGGAGTATGGCATTGAACCCATGATTTTCAGTTCAGTAAGCAAAATCGGTCACCACAAGGCCACCGAGCACCTTATTTCACGAAACAATTACGCCCAAGTTCCTGTTCAACTTGCTGCTACTATATTTCGACCCCGGCGGTGACCTCACCGACAACGATAACAACTACTCTTAAGAAGGATTTGGTACAGCTATCTTAAAACACGAATATTATTTCTTTTGAAAGCTCGTTCCTCCGACCGAAATTCGGTGGATCTCATATTTAGAAACGAATCTGATTTATAGTTAGCGTTATCGTCAGCGTTGTTACGGTATACTTCGTAGATTGGATACTAGGGACACTCACGTCTCTTTTAAAATTCTCAGTCAGACTGATTTCAGAAATAATGCTGTTATTCCAATTTAAACGAGGATATGAAAAGCATGACTATCACTATTCCCAGCCACGCCCATCTGTACCATGACTAGGGATAGGGAAGGAAATGTTGATGTAGTACTTATTTAACAAGAGGCCACCGATTAAGCGATAATTGGGTAGGAAATTAGGCTTCAAACTGGTGATACGACCAAAAGCATATTTTTTTCAACTTTATTAGAGAGATTTTTAGCCGTTGGCTAGTTCATCTCTATATCAAAAGCATATGTTGTCTACTACTCTGTTCGGCATAACAGTCCCATTAGCATGTTTGACTATAATGAGTTATACATTGGAATCGATTTTCAAGTTCCATCTTTTTACAATGTACACCCTGGAAGAGCACTAAAATGGAAAAGTACCCCTGATTTTCTGCTCAGTAAGCAAAATTGATCCCTCCAGGGTCATCGAGCATCTCAAAACCACAACATTCTACGACAAAATACGATTTAATTTTCGCGTGGTCTGTTACGAACGACAGAAATACGCGATGGTTCATGTAGTTTCTACGATTGATTAAATATACGAAAGTTTCTTGCAAATTCACAAAGTATTTAACATGAGATACATAAAAAAGAAAAAAAGTTTAGGTTGGGTTTTGAAGGGATGTGATGAAAAGCCACCAGCGTCACCCGCCATTTCGTCAGTTCACTGCTGCATGAAAGGTCAAACACGGAGGAGTGCAGATTCTTACGCGGAACTCTCGGGAATAGATAATGTCTTTCCAATAGAGACAACTCCCAACATCAAAGAACAGATCGCATTATTAGGACCTCCGATGATTATTACAAGGATTATAAGGAACATAAATAAGAGAATAAATTGAAACGGACTCACCAAATAGAACCATGAACGATTTCTCGTTATTGTGGTATCCATAATAAAGGGTTGGTTGACTTTCAGAATAAATTCCAAGCCTTAAATCTGAAAAACAAAACCTAAAAAATATCAAAGAACAGTTAGGCTTCTTTAAGGAAAGATCCTTCTTTATTCGATTATTTAAAACATTTTCAAAGTTCAAGCTAAGACGGCCTAAAGACATATTTAGCCCAATATCGGTAAATCTGGTAAATGGTAAAAAACCGCCTAAAATTTCAACTTGCACTAGATGAAACCAGTTAGTTAAGCTTTATTATTATTGCTCGGAGACGAGCCAGCCAACGGCTGAAAGTCTCCTTAATAAAGATATAAAAAAAAAGGTTTATTATAGAGACTTCCTGCATCTGGCCAATTCGTCTCTTAGAGCACCCGCACCAATGCGTTGCTAAAGCTATTTTAGCAACCTCCACCGTAACGCAGTAACCGCACTGGGGGCTACTATTCAAGTGTGGGAAATAACACTCTGCCTCTCGGTGAACAGCGGGTTGACAAATACAGCAGCGCGATAGCAGCCGGCCCAAGCGTTGCTATATATGATATGTTTGTTTTGTTTTTCATTTGAACATTGTGATAGGGGAAATGACTCTAATTTTGGCCTATGGATCTAAGATTGGGCCCATCGCTAAAAACCTGCTATTTATATTAAGATGAACACGTCATTGGGACGGTACTAATGGATATTGAAAATTTAATCGATTGCCTAATTTATATATGGGCCCAAATTAGGAACATTTAACCCGACATTACATCCATTTCCCCTATATGAATAAATTTGGATTTGGGACAAAAATGTGGAAAAAAGAATCCAGATTTGTTTAAATCAACTTGTTGTTATACTACATGAATGAATTTGGATTTGAAATCAGTATGTGCACTCTGGTGGCCATGGAACGGTCCTTCAGAAAATCCAAAACATCCGTAGATGGGGCCAATTCGTAGAAAAGATCCTTGAGCTCCGTATTTTTTTTTTTTTTTAAATAACTTATAATACTTAAAACTTATTTTGATGACACATTAATTAATTTGGGGCTGGGACCAGCATGCGAACTCTGCTGGCCACAACCCGGTCTTTCGGGAGGTTCGGGCCATGCGTAAAAGTGATAAAAAAAAGATTCAAGAACTTCACGATTCACTTATTCTGAAGCTCATGTATGAATTAGGATCTAGGACTAGCATATGCAATCAGGTAGCGGAGTGGTTCTATGGAAGATTTTAAACATCCACAAAAGTAGTCAATTCGCGTAAAAATCCTAGTTTTATTAGGACTTCCCTGAGGTTTTGAATCTTTCCTGAAGTCCATTAATTTTTCTAGTGTTCCGCAAATTTTAATCATATTTATAAAATTTTCTGAAGACCTCGCATTATTTCTGAAGCATCGCATCTCATAATTCCTTTGAATTCCTTGAAATATCCTGCAAATTTTCCTTATATAAATGAAACTGATATGAAGATCTTTAATCATCTACGAAGTTCCGGGAACTTCTGCATTGAATACCATGGAACTTCCTTAAAGTGATCTCACATTTTCTTGATGCTCATGTAAGATCTCTTATGTTTCTGAAATTTAAATAAAGGTCTTGGTACTTTGATGAAGATTCGGAAATTCCCTGAGATTCTTGGAACTTCTTAAACATTCTTCAATTTCCATTAAATTAGTTGAACTGTTCTTAGTTTCTCTGATCAGTCCTTCTGCTCTCGAAGCATTCCAGAAGTACTCTCAATTCTATTGAAGTTCATTACCCTGAACTAAATAGAACTGTCGAAAACATTCTCGAAGTTTTTCTGAAGTTTATGGAATTGACCGGAATTTATCGGACCTTACCCATACAAATCTTCGAACTTCCCTGAAAGTCTGGAATTTTTTGAATTTCACGAAGTTATGAAGTTATTGGAAGTGCCGTTAATATCTCTGAAATTCCCTAAACCTCTCTAGTCTATCTTCTTTGAGGTACATGAAAGTTCTTTAAAATGTCAATTTTCCTCAAGTTATCTCAACATCTCTGAAATTATTTTGACTTCTCTAAAGTTCTCTGGATATCACTGAATTTCCCAAAATTTCTTAAAAGTTCCTGCAGTTTCCTGAAGTTTTTGGAACCACTTTGAAAATTCTGAAGTTTGCCTGATGTTCACCAAAATTTCCAGAAGTTTTTTCTTTTGTTCCCCCAGTTTGCCTATGATACTTCCTAAAATTCTCAGTGCTTCTTTTCATTCCTCACACTCTGCTGAAGATTTATATTGTTTCCTGAAATTTACGGAACTTCCCTTATGTTTTCCTGATGATGTTTCTGGAATTGTTCAGAAATTCATGGAACTGCCCCGAAGATTTTTAACCTCCCTTTAAACATGGATTCATTCCCTGAAGTTTTTTTACTATCCTTAAATTTTCGGAATTTCTTGATGGTTTCCTCTATATTACTGAAATAAATGGAACTGCCATAATGTTCCCGAAACGAACCTAAAGTTTTAGGAAAGTTCCTCAAGTTGTCATAGTTTTTGGATATTCATGGAACTACCCTAACATTTTCAGAACTTAACCGAAGTTCACGTTACTTACTCATAGGTCTTTAAGCTTAAATTTTCCTGAATATAAGGGAACTACCCTGAAACTCTTGATCTTCGCTGAAGTGAATTTTACTGAAATCTATTAGATTGCCCTGGAGCTGTCGAAACTTACTCTTAAAGATCTTTTAACTTCCCCACTTTTCTATCAATCAGAACTTCTTAAAGGTTTCTACATGTTTTGATACATTCACAAGCTAAGATATGTAATCTAGTAATCCAGATGGGCATCCGAAAATGCTTTTATGCCTTTCGGTGCACAACTTTTATAAGAGATGAGCATACGAAGATCGATATTTCGATCATTTTTACGAATCGACCACTTTGATGGATGGTCTGGATCTTCCGTGATCAAATTCCAGATTTAAATTCATTTATGTAGCACCACAAGGGATTTAAAAAAAATCGCTGGGCTATTCGGATCTTCCGGAGGACCAGTTCAAAGTTCGACGATAAGTTTAGCAACCATCGGTGCGAAAGCCAAAAACGTAAATTCACAATCGTGATACCAACGACCGGTAAGCAAGTTGCTAACTAAAATAGCAATGGCTATAGTTGTCAAACTAGCAGCCTGAATAGCAACGCATTGGTGCGGGTGGTCTTAAAGATGTAACCAATAGAGTTCTCCAGATGCACAAAAGTGTGCGTGAGACCGCGCGCTACCTTTTTAAGTAGTGGTGATGTCGCGATACCTTCTTGGTTATTCTTCTTCTTCATTTTTAATATGGATGTTGGATTTTGGTGTTCGTGAGATTGCGCTTGGAGATCTCAATTCCAATCGATTCCGGAGTAGGATTCCTGTAAGAACGACTATATGTATTTGTAATTTACTTCTCGTAAATCTCGTTTTCAAATCCTCGTGTGAGTTGATGTGTTTGACGCGTTTCAAGTCGCTCTGGAATCAGTTGACTGATTCGAAAAATATGCGCTCCATAGTTTATAAGTGCAATAGATTTCTATTGATAAGTTCACGAAATTTACTCTCACTTTTTCTTCATATGAATTTGACAGATTGGGGTGGTACGTTTACGAAAAAAAAAACAATAAACCACCCGAATCTGTTAAACTCTTATGGAGAAAAAGTGAGTTAAAATATCGTGCACTTCCCTATTGCCGGTGTTTTAGAAATGAGGACGGTGTCGGTGTGGCGTGGCGAGGCGGCGCTCAGGTCAGTATGAAGGGTCAGATCGCTTCATAAATTAATAAATTCAGGTGTTTCTTGAAATTTTGATCGAACAACTGGTGTTTTCCCTAAGTTCCTAAGTTCTATTCCGGCACTTGTTCCAGAACTATTTAATACCACAAATATGGGTAAACAAATAAATCACATAAAATCACATTTCAGCATTTAATCTGTACTATAACCACCGACCATCGGAGTCAGTTGTTTAATTCTATTAAACATGCTAATAGCTGCCCCATTTTTCATCATTCCATTCCCATAATCCTGCGATCCCGCGTCGTCGCCTGCTCAAATCAGCACCATCCCCAAACCGGCGTATCTAATTATGATTTATCTTACCGTAATTAAGATGACTTATTGCCGCCGAATTTGCATGCTGAACTGCCGCCCCCAAGCGATCCCATTTGTGCGCGGCCTCTCAGACGCTCGCAAATCTAGGTATTCGTTGCCGAGTTCTGAGTCGATTTCGCCTCAATTTACACGTGCTGATTTCCACGAATCCCCGTTGCGGGTACCGTTTTTGAATATATTTTTTTAACGGACTCGTTCGGATATTTATGATCTCGAATTAATTAAAAAACGATCCGCGTTCGTTGGATTAAACCCGATACGGGCGAAACGATCTTCCGGAAACTGGTGTGTTCTACGACGTCCGTCGCCACCGCGCCGTCGTGGTTCCAATTAATCAGCGAATTCTTGCCGGGATAGAAACGGCCATTGTATAAATTGCCTACAAGATTACAAAGTCAGGCGGAATTGCTGGAAACAACAACGACGGTGACGACCACTTGCATAGTAGTAGCTTTCAACGCTTCCAGAGACTGAGTTTCGTGCGCAGTTCAGATTTATCAAGTTTCATTGGACTCGGGACGAGGTATAGCTTGTAAAACAGCGAAATTGTTTCAAAATAAGCTTCTCCTGTTGTTGGACAACTACCTACTATGTACGACGTTGGTTGAGAGGTATGCGCTCCACTATGCACTCCCAGCCCAGCTGAACATGATGCATGGCATGGCAATATCTTCAACATGTTCCGTTGCTGTATCGTATCGAAAATAAATTAATTTATTTAAAACCAGCTGAGCGATGATTATGAGGGTAGACGGTTTCATTGCTAGGATTATGAGTCAGATTCCTTGCATAGTCGACTGAATAGACCTGCTAGCCTGCCATGTGTTACGCTCTCGGTTTCCAAGGGATCCGCGTTGAAAGACTGGAAGGAATTTAATTAATTTTAACATCAAACAATTGTTTTAACTGCTGTCGGAGGGCGCAGTTCTCGTTCGCGTATCTCAATTGAAAATCTCTAAATAAAGGTGTTTACAAGCGAGCAATAATACTCTCACGGCTCGGTCGAGGCACTGCTGGCTGTCTTGGCATCAAAGGACGACGGACGGGGAGAATTTGTTGGCTGTCGAGCCCCGAGTGGACGTGTAAACTGTGTTGTGGCTGGTGAGCAATTTATGTTGTCTACACACAGCTCGGGGTGGCTTACATTTTGCACCCCACGATTTCATCCAGCTGACGGCTGTTGACCTGTCGGTGACCCCTTTCAGGTGTGTTTGAACAATGATCCCTCTCTCGTAGAGGCAAGTCGATCAACACACAGCACAGGGCCATCATCGGGGGACACAGCTGTTCGCCCTTCGGATGTTTTGATTGCTACCGCAGTCGGTGTGTGGAGTGTCACGTCCGTCCCCATGCATGCGGCCTTGACATAGGGCTAGGAGCGGGTTCGAGATTTTTATTGTTATCAACTGAATTACCATAAAACACAATGTAGAGAACCAGTTGATGGACAAGGATTTGTAAAAGAATAGGTTTTTTTTTTACATAAATCCAACGAAATATGTTCAAGTATCGCGCCACGTAAGCGTTCTCTAAGCACACACTCAATCAATTACGGGAATTGATTTTTTGTTTGAATTATGGCAGGTCAAGCTCAAAATTGTACTGTCGTATGATTCAGACTTGAATAACAACAATGTAGAGCAATGGTTGCTTGTTGCGGCTGATGCAGTTTGATAGTTAAATAGATTCGTTGAAACTAGGCAGACTGAGCCAGATGAATCACCTAGTATGATAATTCAATTTTTCTCTAGAGCGTATTGTGCCTCATTGGCTGTGATTGTTTTGTGAATTCAATGTTTCCAGGATGCACAGGGGGACGGCCTGAACAAAACATCGATAGTTGAGTACCTTTTATGTTTTGCCTTCAATGTATTTTATTTGAACATCTAATTTCTACAGTTAGATGACTTCTGAGTAAGTCATGCTATTTTTAGTTTTAAATATAAGATACTTTTGATGATGATGATGATGATGATGATGATGATGATGATGATGATGATGATGATGATGATGATGATGATGATGATGATGATGATGATGATGATGATGATGATGATGATGATGATGATGATGGTCTCAGCTCTTACCCCTACATAGGATTGAGCTGGACAATTTATCATTTAAATACTGAATGACTACGCTGGAGTTCCTACTCTGCTATGTGAATCTTTATTCGGTAAAAATAAATCGTATAAAGTGCATAGAATTCAACTATACGTATAAATCTGGAGGCCATATACGTGCATGCGGAAAAATACTCCTACATCGTATGATTTCATATGATTCAATAGGGTACTATATACAACTCCATGTATAACTTTATCTAGCATCTAATATGATTTGGTATATGTCAATATCTTATTTAAAATGTTATTTGTACGACTTTAAAATTAAATCTCTAAAGTTATGATAGACCACAAAGCAAAAAGCATGCAAAAAATACCTTTCAAATGAACCTTCAATTTTCTATAGTTGGTGGTACCTGGTGATATTGGTTTGAATATAAGTTGGAAATTCAAATATAATGAGTTATCTTTGGAAATGATTAACATATTTAAAGCTTAAAGTCAATATTACCTGCAGTACCTACTTACTTACTTACTTGTATACGTGATTAAATCTAATTCGATCTGGTGTATTATATGATATCATTCCTCCTCTAGCTGAAGCTGCTTAGAACAGTGCAGATTGCATTATACAACCTTGTTCTGCATTATATATGACTTATTATCTTATATAATTTCAACTGTACATTTATGTGATTCGTAATGAACTATTTTAATTTGCATCAAACATGGTTACAAGAGAAACAGCAATGAGTACAAATTTGGGTTTGGTTGGTTGGTGTGCAGTGCTCGTAATATCTGGAAGGTAGGTGATATTTGAGCCAAGCTAATCCTACATAGTTGTGCGATATTATGTATTCCAAACCCATCCAAAGAGATTTCTTGCTTATCTTTGACACTCCATTTAACTTTTTAGTCATCGATCCGGTGCGCCATGCATTGAGTAATTTCCGCATTACTCCTAGTTCCAGTAAATGTAATGCATCGGCAACAATTACGTCTTCCACCATGTTAATCGGTAATTTTATTAACGGTGATACACCGCGTTGATGATCTGGATATTTATCGTCACGGAATAGCTCATGAGTTCTCAGCTCCGCATGGCTCTCCTATCTGGAGAATAATTCCCCTTGGTAGTGCATTTAATCCATGTTTTCCGTTTAAGTTTTCAACGCTTTTTATAAATGCTCGAATTTTCAATGAAATCCTGTATCCTATATCAGTACTCCATAATCCAAAAGTAGCAGTAGCTCTTGTAACATCGGTGACAAAAACTCATCAGCATCCACGAATTTACTCGCTCCATATTAAATTCCGATAGTAATTTGCCGAATGTGAGGAAGCTCATGAATGTTGGCAACAATTGGCTGTTACTTTTTGTTTATTATGGTCCAATATTTTGTTTTGACAATATGACTGAAACTGATCTTATGTACACATAGTGATCGCGCACGGATAGGACCCAATTTGTACGTTGTGTGATAGATCAAAATAATGATTTACGATCGATTTACTGACCGTCCTGCCATGGCGGAGGTAAAAGTACTACAGACGTTTATTTACTGTAACATGACAAGAACAGTACATAATAAGCTATAACAATGATACGGGGACAAGTGGTGACATCTATGGGTAGGCACAGTATCTATTTTATGTTAAGGGTAGAGGCAGTAGTAGTCGCCTGCATGAACACATAGGTATATAAGATCATCAACATTTTTAAAATAGAACGCGTTAAATAATTCCTTATTGACATCAAACGAACTGATGTATAATCTCACAAAGAAGATTATAATTGAATCATAATTTTTCATCTTAAACAATTTCAACTAATTTGAAATTGCATTTTATGCAACTTCAACTTGATTTGGATATTTATACGATTTTAAACGAACATCCTTATACGATTTGTGGCTTGCTGGGGTAGCATTCTTGGGCCTATATTGTATAACGGGGCCTCAGATAGCCTAGTCGGTAAAGGCACGGTATTACCAAGCCGGAGGCGGCGGGTTCGATTCCCGGTCCGGTCGAGGGAATCTTTCGGGTTGGAAATTTTCTCGACTTCCCTGGGCATAGTGTATCATTGTACTTGTCACACAATATACAAATTCATGCATTGGTACTGACATCGGAAGCTCTCAATTAATAACTGTGGAAGTGCATCTAGAACACTAAGTTGACAGCACGCAATAAGCTAATATGCGAAAAGCAATAAGCTTGAAATGCGAAGAAGAAGAAGAAGAATGTATAACATTTTCACTTTGGACCTCCCTGATTTGCCTCAGGGTTGCCACAAATTTTTGCATTTCCGCTTCTTCGCGACTGTAGAGAGGTTTAGACAGGATGGAAGATTTCTCCCAACGTTTCCAAAGCTCAACTTATAATATTTCCACGTGAGCCTAGAGCTTCGTTTTTGAAACCTAATAGTAGTCACATAGTCACTATTAACGGAGCTTCAATTTCATGGTTAAACCAATGGAAACATCTTGAATTAGAAGGGTTAACTACCCCATTTCCGGCCTATTAAGCACAACCCGCACTTAGTCTTTCTTAATCTAGCGTAGTTTAGCACCAAACAGAATATTATTATTACTGATGGCTTCAAAATAAAGAGAAACAAATGGTTGAGATACTGTTAAAAGTCTAACACTGCTTCTTGACGCCTAACTCGGTCTACGGATTTTAAACTCGGCCTAACGGATTGAAACGCCATTGAAACGCCAATTAATTCACTTCGGCCTATCGGATGAAGTTAAAAATTGATTAGGTCGGAGTGCTTCATTTGTTTTTGAGAATATTGGGTGCAAACTTTTATATCACGCGTTCATATTGACTTCGTTCGGTAGCATTTGAACTAAAGTATCGTACCAAACGCATAATTTACCGGTTAACGCCGAAATCATGGATTTATTTGATGTTTTCTGTTTGATACGCCCAAAATGGGCACTTAGGCCGAAGTAGTTCTCTACCCTACTTGACCAAAAATTAACTTTTAACGATCACATAGCATCGCCTGAGATCGCAATCGAATTGCAAACTGGAATTCGGATGAAAGTGGAGTTGACGAAACTTGAACCAATCGTATCGCAGTGTCATTCGTGGAGAATAATAATCGTCCAAAACATCCATCGCCGGCCGACATAGGTTATCCAGAACACATCCCTCAGTGGTACAGATGTTTTGAGCAACCTTTCTAACGTCTGGACCACCGAGACACATTGAGCGCTTTATACATCTCGTCATGGTCATCAACCGCTTTTAAAGCCAGATACGCAACAAACTGATCCTTCCATCTTTCCCAACGAGACGACGTAGTACCAACACCCGTTTCAACAAACGGCGTTATGTGGAAGTTTAGCTGAAATTTAATTTCAAATAATCACATCATTTTTTTTTTTTGACGTATGACTACGTCTGTGATTTCTATATGGGGGTACACTTTGTGAAAACCGAAAATGGAACATGTAACAAAATTATGAAAGATTTTGAACGTTGATAGCTCAACTGTCCCTGGACCAATTTCAATAAATTGTTCACCAATCGATCAGATATATTTCTACGCATCTATTAAATTTAAGACTTTATCATTTTCAAAATGTCACTATTGAAAATTGCATGAATGTGCAACTGTTGATTTGATAATTAAAAATTATAACCAATTAATCATTTTGTTCGACCATTTTCCACAGAGATGGCGCTGTTCCGCTGGTAGGAAGTGATAAAAATCCCCATATAGAAATTGAGAGAAGTGGGAATAATTCGCTTTCGGTGTATATTCAGGTGAAAAAAAAGTGAACGACAACCTAAAGAAATTAATCAGGGACTTTGTCGTTCAGTTTTTTTCCCGGAAATTATTGTTAAACAAGCTACAATTAATTAAAAATGATTTTTCCCCATACAGTTTTACCTGCTTTACTACCAGTTCTCAGAGAGCTAAAAAATTCAAATTTGAGAGAGAGAATTTGCTCTCACGACCTCAATCTCTCAACATGCCATGTATTTTGTTGATACTCGATTTGTGATTTCCCTTTCACCGATTATAATATAGAGTATCTGTCACTACAAAACATGTCTGGTACCTGTATATATGCATTTACTTTAACATTTGAAATCCCTCCTTTTTTACTCATTCTGCGCAAGAGATAATGTATGCCCCGCCCCATACATAAAAATCGGCGGGATATTCTGTGAGGGGTGAGCTATTTTGTGTGCAGAATGTGTGAAAAAGGAGGGACTTCAAATCATAATCTAAATGCATATATAGAGGTAACAGACATGTTTTGCACTGCAGTGTCCACTGTGTACAATTACACTAGTTTACAGCATTTTTGAACTCGGTAAGGTGATGATCATTTCCAATGCAAAATCCTACGCTGAAATCAATGCCGTGGTCAGAAAAAATTAAAGTAGAGCCATTTTTGAGATACACAAAAATTTTGATTTTTTGAATTTTGGACAAAAGTACGATTACTAAAATGTCAATATCTTTCGAACTAATGCACAAATTTTTAATCTTTTTTTTATGAAAATGAAGCTAAATAAATTTGCTATCGTTCACTAGAATATTATGTCTTAATTAAAAATTTAATTTTGAAGTCATTTAAAACTTTACATCATTTTTTATTTTTCCTGCGAATTTTCCATAAAAATCTTGTTTTAATCAACATTTTTAATGGGATAAAAAGATTCAAAAAATCATTCCATAATTTATTCTTAAAGTCCATTCAAAACCGGAGAAAATGAGCCTTTAATGGATGAAATCGGTTGAAAATTGTCGAAGTTATGAGCATTTTTGTAAAACACTTAAAAATGTTGCTGAAATACAACAGCTTTAGAGTTCCTTTTCTAGGTGTCGTTGTAAGCATCCAATTCGCATGTAAAGTTTTCATGGGAGATTCTTTTCTCTACACATCAATTTGATTAAGGCATATCAGGATTTAAAACCGAGTTGATACAAAAGAAATTTATTTAGGTTTTATTAAAAATGATTGAGAATCTAATGACTTTGTCTTCGATGTTTTGAACTTGTTTCTCGAATCAGAAACCAACAATAGTCACCCATCATTGCTTCATCCCAAAACCCTTGGTAACGACGTTCCATCATCTTCATTTGTTGGTGAAAACGTTCGCCGTGCTCATCACTCTTGTCACCAAGATTTTCCGGGAAAAAATCCATGTGAGAATGTAGGAAATGTATCTTCAAAGACATATTCACACCTGTGTTCAGTGAAATAAAAGTATTTGAAATTAATTATATGTAACAAACACAATATTTTTGATTTATACCTATTTTCTCATAATTTTTGAGCAATTCATCGACGGCTTCCTCATAATCTGGGCTTCTGAAATTTCCTAAAAAGGTTGTGACAACACGCTGGAACGATTTCCACGCTTCTTCCTCATCTGGTGTCAAAACTGTATTGAATGCGGAATCATTGAGCAGTTTTTTGATCTGTGGGCCAACAAATACACCTTCCTTTATCTTTGCGTCAGATAAATTTGTAAATACTGATTTCAAGTACTGGAATGCCAGCCCTTCTTTTTGCAACGCTTTGACGAAATTTTTGAATAGCCCAAGTTTTATATGTAGTGGTGGAAGTATTATGCGTTCTTTTACCACAAGAGGATCATTTTTAACGTTGTCTTTACCAATTGTGAAATTATCCCGTTTTGGCCAATCTTTTCGGACGTAGTGTTCCTTACGAGCTCGACTGCCCAATTTACACAAAAAACACATATATTTTGTGTATCCCTGTTGCAATCCAGTCAACATGGCAACCACTTTAAGATCGGAACAAATTTTCCAATTGTGTTGATTGTAATTTATCAAATTGAGCAATAGAGCCATTGATTCATACGTTTCCTTCATATTAACGGCATGAGCTAATGGAATAGAAGGTTTCTCATTCCCTTGATGCAGTAAAACGGCTTTCAAGCTCAACTTGCTGCTATCGATGAATAAACGCCATTCAGCTGGATCATATGGCTCACCCAACTCTTCAAACAAGCCGTTTACGTCATGGCAAAAACATGCCTTGTCCTTTGTAGAATAATATTTGTCAAATTTCTTGTGACGATTCCTGTGACAAGAAATTTTGACCTTCTTGCTCAGCATGTTGTGTTCTTTCAAGCGTGATGCCAGCAATTTGGATTTCTCCTTCGATAAGTCGAGATCTCGCACCAAATCATTAAATTCGGATTGTGTAAACAGTTTTGGGTTTCTTTCCAATTCCACCTCGAAGTCTTCCTCGCATTCCTCCTTGAATTCCTCCTCACTTTTTGTAACGGTCGATTCAACAGAGGGCGCTCGTTTCCGCTTTGGATAAACAGGATACGGGACCGAACTTGAATGTGGAACAGGTTTTGTCATAGAAGCCACTTGTGGATACTCAACTGTTTTGTGACGTCCTTGTTGCTTAACCTTTGTCAAGCAGAAATAACAATCCGTTGCATGACAAAACGGTCGACGCCATATGGTGGGCATGTCAAAGGACAAATAGCGACTGACAGATAACAAATAAGTGAGTTAGTAAGTAAGACATTAACACTTATCAAAAATAGATGAAGTAAGATAATGTCGATCAGGAAAGAACAAAGCACTACCATGCTGTACATAAATTGTTTATATGAAAGTTATTCAAAAAATCAATTTACCTTGCGCCTGACATCCACCTAGCCAAGCACGTTTTGCACGAACTACATAATACTTTGTCAAAGTCTCCAGGATCAATTTTAAAATAAAGTCCGTGTGCAGTTTGCAACGAAGCAGTGAAATTGACCGGATTTTGTAAATATATAGTTGCCACACGCGTAACAAAACTTTTGAGGATCATTTTAACACTTGAATTCACGTTTTGTCGTATACATCGTTAAGCAATGTTAAAGAAAGAAAGCTGTCAAATTGAGTTGGTTGCGTTAGGTTCTCGCCGAGCGGTCTCACAAACACTAGCGTAAATTATATTGTTGAAAATATCCCATTTAATTTTGCGTGACAGCTGGTAGTGTTAGTGAAATGCACCGTATGCGTACACGTCCGCAGAAAGGCTTACTGGAAGTGGTGCATGAACCTAGGAGCGGGACAAGATTTTTATGGAAAATTCGCAGGAAAAATAAAAAAAAATGCTGTAAATTTTTAAATGACTTCAAAATTAAATTTTTAATCAAGACATAATATTCTAGTGAACGATAGCAAATTTATTTAGCTTCATTTTCATAAAAAAAATATTAAAAATTGGTGTACTAATTCCAAAGATATTGACATTTTAGTAATCGTACTTTTGTCCAAAATTCAAAAAATCAAAATTTTTGTATACCTCAAAAATGGCTCTACTTTAATTTTTTCTGACCACGGCATTGAATTCAGCGTAGGATTTTGCATTAGAAACGTTGGTCAACCACTAAAGTTCACACTTTTTATGTTGTTTTGTAAACTAGTGTTATAGGAAAACAGATTGTGTGTAGTTTCCGATAGATGTCATCGCAAACAACAGCAGTGACATCTGATGAAACATGAATGCAGAAGCTTGACAACATGAATAATTGCCTACGAAAAGCGATTTACCTAACACAGATTTCAAAGTTGAATTCCTTCCGGTCTCACCAAACAGTGTTTATTCAATCACCGCGTGGTGAGTGGTGGTGTTCTCCAGTACGCAACGAAGGGCTGCCCTCAACCGCTGATCGGATTCAGTCCAATCACCGTGTGTGGTGGTGTCCAGTCGTCGGCATCAGCAGCAGCAGTGCTTTCGGCGTGTGGCGTTGAACAGTGTTCTCCAGTACACAACGAAAAGCTGCAGCCCAATATCCATAGAAGGAGGAAGAAACTGCACCGCTATTGATCGGAATGAGTAGCTCTTCGTGAGTTGCTGTGGGAGTATAAACGGAGAGAATCCCGCTCAAATTCCTGTTCCTACACAAAACACAAGCTCCTGCTGCAGTTAACAAATAATATATATTATATAAGACCACGTAGTCCAACGTCACCATTGCGTACAACCCCATAGGGCTGTCCCTTGTAGTTTTTCCTTTTGGATTTGTCTTCTCAACAAGCTGAGTTGGTCCATCCCGCGGCTTGTTGCCTTGAAAACGTGTTACCATGGTAACTGGTGAAAATTTTCCAAACACGTTTGATTTTTCCTATTTTTCCGGTGCCAAATGGACTGAGAATTTTTCTCCTACATTTGGTCTTCTGACGGACTAGACCACTTCTGCACCCCCTACGTCATTGAAAATGGACTGGGATTTTATCCCCTATCATTTTCACTTGCGGACTAGGGTTTTTCTTGGATCCCTTTCGCTTCATGTTCAGAACAGACTGGAATGGCACTACATTTCCCTATGTTTCTGAACTGCTAGTTGCTGGAGGTGGCTAGGTTCAATTCCCGGTCCAGTCTAGGAATTTTTCGGGTTGGAAAATATCTCGACTTCCCTGGACAAAGAAGTTTGATTGGACATGCCACACAATTATACCAATGCAAAAATGGTACGGGCATCGAAAGCTCTCAATTAATAACTGGGGAAGTGCATCTAGAACACTAAGTTGAGAGCACGCAATAAGCTAATATACGATATGTAATAAGCTTGAAATGCGAAGAAGAAGAAGAAGAACTGCTAGTTCTCTTCGCTTATTGACCAGGTGCATGGACTGGAAAAATGATTCCCTGTGTCATCCTGGGTTTCGCTGTAAGCACAACTGACGAGAACATTGTTCCCTTCGTTTGCTTTTGGTTTAATACCCAAACGGTCTGGAAATTTTCCCTTCCCCGGCCGAACCGTTTCCAATATTGGCTGGGCTAATTATATAACTTATTTAATATTTACCATCGAAATTCCCGATATCCTCGTTCCGTTCCGTTTCGTCTCCGTCGTTTTTCCACGTGCTCCGATTTTCCTCGTCGCCAATGTAACAGTGCTAATGAAACCATAACTGTCTTGCTCAAGAGGTACGATCCAAGAAGTCGAAGATTTATTGCGAACGCCTACTTAGTTTTTACAATCATCTTTGACTACTACAGGCATTCAAGCCAAATGTAATAAATATATAAACTGTTTGTATCCTCTAATAAACAGGAAATCCAAACTTTGCCTGAAGAATAAACTGCTAATAAAAGTTTTAGACCGGTCTAGTTGTTGCAAAGTTCTGAAGATGATTTTGATGTTGCCTCCTTGGTACAATACTACCGAGGCACAAAGAATTTCGAATGTTGACACTTTAGAACAAATTTCCAACAAAATAATTAAAATTTTCAGGCAAAAATCGTTGCAATCCTCAATATTTAAAGGGCGTCGCACATCAAATTGCATCACGGAAACTTCAGACTATAAAATATAACCCATTAGTAAGCTTTTCGAATATTTATTTCATTCAACTTCAATACCATAGCCGTACGCTCACACCTTACGATTAACTCCACTCATTAGGTTCTGTACAACATCTGGCTGCAGCTTTTTCTGTACGGAAACACACTATTTCTTCATGTCTTCCTCAGATTTGACCTCCATGGGATGCTTCCGTAGTGCCTGCTTCATAATAGCCCAGTATGTTTCCATGAGCCTTAGTTCCGGTGCGTTGGGGGTTCATGTCCTTGGATACGAAAGTGACCCCGTTGGCTTCGTCCACTCCAGGACAACATTTGAATAGTGACACGAAGCTAGATCCGGCCAGAAGATCGTAGGGCCATCGTGCTGCTTCAACAGAGGGACCAGACGCTTCTGTAGACATTCATTGAGGTAGATCTCCCCGTTTACAGTCCCGGTAGTCACGAACGGCGACTTCCATTTGCCACATGAGCAGATCGCTTGCCAAATCATATATTTCTTGGCAAATTTAAAAGCTTCTGCTTCCTTACTTACTTCCTCCGGAGCATCAAACTTGTGCTGGGCGGTGAAGAACAGCAGCCCCGGAAGCTGCCGGAAGTTCGCCTTGACGTAAGTTACATCATCCATGATGAGACCATGAGTTTCCGGGCCCGTGACTTTCCCACCGTATTTTGCCGTTCGTCACGATTTTTAGCCTTCTGTACTTTGTACGTAAGCAATCCCTCCCGGTCCTTGGCTCTCTGAACGAAATACTTGGACAGATTCAACTTTTTGGCCACATTCCTGACCGAAGCATTGGGATTCCGCTTAAACGATTTCACGACACGCTTGTGATCCTGATCACTAATAGAACATCTATTCTAACCGCATTTCTCCTTCCGTTCGATGCTCAGAGTTTCGTAGTAACGTTTAATCACACGACTCACCGTTGACTGCACGATTCTGAGTTGTTTTCCGCAAGGTTGCAAAGACTCATTTCAGCTAAAACAATGTTTTTCTAAATTATGAAATAATTAGATGCCATGATCAAATTTTGAATTGGTAGGATACAAGAAGAGGTTGCAAAGAATGTGTTTGACATATTAAACCTGTTTATTTCACTTCATGAGAGTCACAATCAGCGATTTTTCACAAACTCACTCACTCACTCACTCACTCACTCAGCGATCAGCAAATCGCTGATTGTGACTCATAGAAAGCAAAATTTACAGGTTTTATGTTTCCAATGCATACTTTGTAACCTCTTCTTGTAAGTTACAAGTAAAACATGCCATCATACCATCTTTTGGTTTTATTATTCCGAAAAACATTATTTTAGCTGAAATGAGTCTTTGCAACCTTGGTTTTCCGACGTCCCGATAAGAGAGTTGAGGATTTTCCAGGTGCTTGCGCAAAATCAATTCGCGACGTTGCTTTTCGGGTGACGCCATTTTTTCCAACTTTCGAAAACCTGACAGCGATGAAAATACAGTGTAAACAATACACTCTAAACTACTTCTACCCAAATTTTCAAGAGAAAATACCCAATGGGTAATTTTCTACAGCGTTTTTTTCCACGATAAAGTGTTTAAACAAATGGTATTCTGGCATCTAAAATGCGTTGATTATCATTCAGTTTATTATAATAACTTAATTATTTATTGGTTCGTTATTCGTAGAACATTGTTGATGTATTATTTTTGGAATTTTACCTCTAATGTCAGGCTCATCAATACCACGTTTAGGTTGCCAATTATGCAGTTAAATATTATACTTGAATTTGGTATTCATAAGTTATTTTCTCCTTCTCGGGAGCAGCAGCTCAAAACACTAGCATCCAATTCAGAACAAGACCTTCAACAACCCGACAGAATAATTCTGCTTTATATGGCCATGGAAAATTGAATATGTATACTTGCTTCTAGCCCGTGAACTTTATTATTTTCTGGTGCCATTATGCAGCGTTTGTTTTTGCCGGTTACTTACCACCGGAAAGGATTTACAGTTCCCTTAATACTGGATGCTTCCCGCTAACGGTAGCTAGAACGGTATGCGACTTCAAGTTCTAGAAGTGATTGGCACATAACTAGGTCCATTCAAGAGCTGAATGCTTCCAGATGTTGACGGTATAACTCGGTCATTCTTCATTCTTAGCTTTGCAATTGCATAATTTTTCACGCTGAAGATCTCAACCCTACGTGGGCCGCAGCCGCAATTAACGTGGAACGGCAATCTTCACCCGGAGCCTGGATAAACGCCAACACGGACGACAAACATATGCAACGTGTGCCTCCAATTTTTCTCGGTCATTGCGCGATCATTTATGACTGATGAACCCACCACCAAGGCAGCCTTCTCTGGTGCGAATCCTCGCTGCTCTTGTGTTTCCATGGCATCATACAATGCGTACGTACACCAAGGAGCGTGTGCGAAAAGATGTTCCGTTCACAGCAATTCGCTTTCGGCGTGGGGCGATGATTACTTAACAATAGGTTGAAGGTGCAGTTAATCTTCTTATGCAAATACCTTCGGCCTGGGCATGAGTTATTGTGCATTCGCTGCAGAGTCTGTGCAGAAATTATACCCAACCTAGGCACGAGACCCCTCCTCTGTCAGTGATGGCGAAGAAACGATATTTTCCCAATACCGTGCAAGATTCCTGGAGCCGAAAGTTCTGGCAACACTGCCGCTTCCATGCAAGACAAATGCTTCGTTCCGTTATTTCGTAATGCGCTCGAAGTTGACGATGATGGGAATCGCTGCGCTTAGTCGTATCATCGTCGCAGATAAAGATGTACCCACGATATGAAGATTGACTTGATGAACGGTTGGTTGCGTCCCTTCTCCTTCGGGGACCGTCGGAGAAGGTTTATCTCCTGGCGGGAATAATGAAACGATAAAATTAAGCCCGATAAGGTCGCTCAAAGATCAGGTTACGCCCAATCGATGTGAGCTTGTGTGACCTGCCAGCCTCCTTTTTTTTCTAGGCGCATAATTGGTTGCAACTTCCAACTGGTTGCTTGTCTATAGGTATGCATCGACTCGACATGCTATTAATTATAATTAATGATGATTTAAAATACATTGTTGAGATTACCGAGGGCGGTGGAAATGGGATACCCGATTTGCAGTTATGATTGAATGGGAACTGTCACGGTGGAAAAGGATGATCGTTCATCATGATAGATCCGATCGCTGCCGTGCATTCGCGGCTCGACGGAGCAGAGTGTCGCAGAAATTCTCGCTTGAGAGAGATTTACCCCGCTTCAGTATTGATTTATGAATTCTGAGAATTCATGAAAGAAATATCAGAAAAGTTATGCCCGGGTTCCTATCCCCAAAATTCATGGTAGACTTTGCAGGGTGCTTTGAAAAATATCAATTCTGGCAACAACAATGTTGTGTGGAATTTCACCAAAAATATTCACTTCTAAACAGTTACAAATCAGATGGTGTTGTCGGATGATCTTCAACATCAAAGACCACGGAGAAATTAACTATTCGCCAGAAAAGTGCAATACTGGTGACAAGCGAAACCGTTTGAATACCTTTGGCTGCAGATCGCCAACAGTGCGTAACATTCATCCGATCATTCCTGCAACCCTCTCTACATGAGCATGACACTCAGCACGAGACATGAAACGCACCATGATCGCAAAACGTATGGTGTCGGGTTGTTGATTGACTGGTGAGCTGCTTTGGCAAATTAGCTGAGTCTGAAAAGACTGCTGCTTGTCACCTGTCTCCTGCTCCGACCACCCTCCGCTGATAGCTCGTACAAATCAACTCCGAACCAGCACCATGTCAAAGTGACAAAATCAACACACAATCATAAATATCCATCAAAACGGCCAAAACAGCACGCGCCCCATGACTTCTACCGTGTCCGTCCGCAGCTGGCCAAAACCAAGAGGCCAAGACCAAGCGAGAGACCTTATCAGTTTACAAATTGTTCAATGAGCCGGTTTGAGCCGTCCGGCAACCCCTGCGATGTTTGACCAAGAGGTTGTCAAGAGCCAGGCTGCTATCAGTGGTGGTAAACCCCGGTGATCCTTTCACTCGGTTAGAAACGACCGACGCACAGTGTGGATTAATGGTTAGAGATCGAGGGGGTGCGTCAAGGGGACGGGTTATTGCGCACAGGGCGGACTCAACAAATTAGCAACGTAAATTATGAGCACAGATCGAGTTCGACGGCCCAGCAAACGGGTGTCAATAGTTACAACGGAGACGTAAGAAATGTAAACAACTTTATAATCTGATTGATCACTGATTAGAGTAGCGTTAATAATGGGCAGAATGTCATATGCTGAAGAACCAATATTCGATTTCCAAATTCCAACATTCAATTCACGTTAACCGTGAACAGGTCATATCGATTTCGATGTCCATTAAAAGTCAATCCCAAGTTATCAAAGCCCTGCTCTTAACCATCCATCGAGCGATCGATCCAATGTCCAATTGCCCAACTCCACGCAGACAACCACCCGGATTCTTGATCTCGTTACGTGACTCGTCGATCTCCCGTCAAGTGCCGCTGCAGCACTACTTGAGTGCCCAATTCTCAAGAGATGCAATTAACCCGCGAAGAGTAAATACGCTCCTTATGCGCTTTGCGATTCAAAGGCATAAAAAAAAATCCACCTCATCGAACAGGGCAACAACAATTGATGAGAGGTCGTTAACATACATTTGCTGCCGTCCGATCCATCGTCGTCGTCGTCGTCGTCGTCTTCTTAGTCGGTTGAAGATCAACGACACCGAGAACCACAGGATCGTAAACCAACCACCAACTCGTCCGCGGCTGTCCAATTTCGGGCAGTTTGAGAGAAAGGTGACAATCGCTCAACCCATCAAGTTCACCGAAATTGCATCAGATCGCCATTCCAGATTGTCAGATGAGGAAAACAGACCCGACCCAGCCGAGCCTTTTTCCGTGAACTTGTAGTTGTAGCAGTTTTGATTCAATTCGTTCCCGTTCGTACAGAGCAGAGCTTCATCCTTCTTGCCACCTTGCCGCCCGCGAAGCGATTTCAGTGGAATTCAGCTGTTTTGTGTGTGTTTTTCTTTTTTTTTAGTTTCGCTCTCCTGCTTCGGTACGGGTTTTCGCGTTTTGCGAATTCGTCGTGATCCGATCGTTTGCACGATATTACGTAATTATATTCAATGTCAATGACATGCAGCCCGAGTCAGATTGTGGAGCATTTCTCCGGTTGGTTGGCGGTTGTTTTTTTCTGTTGGGGCGAGAATTGTGGCGGATGGATTGGGTTTTCGATAAATGTCAATGTTTCGTGAGTTTAGGCATTTTTTTTTGTTAAGGTTCATGTACAAAACAGTTATGCATAAAACAATTCATGGGTGAAAGTTTATACATTTCTTAATTTATTATTTGGGAGGGAAAAGCCCTCTCAAGTTGATGCAAAACCTTATATTTTCAATAGATTACATCAAATCCTACTTAAAAATTTGCTTAAACTATGTCCTATACATTATGTTACAGGTCACACTGAATTATTGGTAATCCCAAGTAACAATTCAGCTGCTACTTGGCATCCACTCTGGTTTATGATGGTTTTATAACGGAAATAAACAATCCATTTAGTTTAAATACAGCATTTCAAAGTGTAAAACATTCCTGGTTAGTAATTCAGCTTATTACTGTTTTAAAGACCTTTTATAGTCTTTTGAGATAGTTGTTTAAAAAAATAATTTTGAAGCAGCTCTTAAAACCTCCATAAAACTGTTATGTAAATCAATCATAAACTTCATTAGCTATTGTTTATTAATGCCTTGATAAAATACTCTATAAAGTTGTTCTGTCATTATAAAAGTAACCATAAAACAATTCGGTTTTAAATGAGAGCAAAAAGCATATATTGTTGTTGTTTAGACTTGTTAAAGTGTACCATAAAATCCCCTATTACTATGTTTCCAAATTGAACTCAAAAGTTGGATCCTCATAGTGAATAAAAGCAATATTTATGACAAGGAAATCTCGAAGAAGATGACAAATTCAAGCGATGTTAACGACCGAAGGGAAGTCAATTTCAGCAACGACTGAGCATCTGGTTCATCTTGCATCACGTTCTGACCTGTGTTGACCGTCTCCTTTATGAAGCAGTCTAAAACCAGACCAGCCTTCTCCAGATCGAACGAACGAAATAATTTGCATTTGTACCTACAGCAAACCGCTGGTTTCCGATTCATAGCAGTAATTTTATTCAGCGAAAGGTTCAAAATTTCATGCAAACGTACCTAATTTCAAATGCATCGTTTGATGGTGCACTTCGAGCCGGCGCCGGTGGTGTAGTGGTAAGCGTGACTGCTTTCTAACACCCCAGTGGGTCTGAGTTCAATCCCAGCCGAGGTCGGTGGGATTTTTCTGAGGCATAAAAATCTCTGGCCACGTCTTCCTTCGGAACGGAAGTAAAGCCGTTGGTCCCGGCCCATGTGTGTTGAATGGGTGCGATATCCTACGCAGGTGTGGAAGCTGCCTTCCTGCACATTCGGTTGCCGTCAATGGATGGCAATCGATGTCCGTCGGTGATTGGCACTGGATTGCGGAACAGAGACACGTTAAATAAAGGGGAAAAAAATTGTGAACTTCGGGAATCATCCGGAAAAGGGAATATTTTACGGGAACGTTTGAGCTTCCAGTTGTTGCCATATATGCAAAATGTTGCAAACAGTTGTGGACACTTTCTTAGTAACTGATTCCAATTCAGCGGGAGAAAATCCCTTGGAAGAACGCTGGAGTAAAACCTCGTTGCAATGATCGAACAACGCAACTATCGAAAGATAAACAAACTTTGACGTTTAACTCTTTGCAGGCAACTTTGCCTCCATAAATGCTGCCATAAATATGAACGGGATAGGATCAAGCAAAATGGCTTTAGATAAATACAATTCAGTCAGGAAGTTTTCTTCATAAAAGCTATTTTAAAACCTTATGAATTTGTGAGGGATTTCATTAAAGCAAAACAACTTTTTCACAAATGGCCCATGCGAAGCCACCGCCATGTTACAATTATTTAGTTTGATTTTTACAAACTTCGTTTTCAATGTGTATTTCCATGGATATAACTTTATTTTGGTCAATTTAGGAATGAGCAGATATTTGAAATACGATAATCATAAAACATATCTCGGCTGAGCTTAATGAGCAATCTGAAGAATAATTAATTTTTCTTCTCAATTAAAAATAATAAGTCTGATCAAAGTTTGATCATTGTTTTCAAGATTTAATATGGCACCTATAACTTGGGCACTTTATGAGAACAATGTTAATAATTTTGGAAATTGAATAGGCTTTTTATATTATCAGTTTATATTTCTATTATATTGTTAAGATCAATTGGTATTTTTGAATCCTTTTCTATCTTGATTGATGATTTTTCTAGTGGATTAAGCAAGTGGCTAGGGAAAATGGCTTTAAAAAGGTTTTTATTGTTGCCAAATAGCTTTTATTGTAGCTTAAATAAGGGTTTCAAATGGTTCTCAATACGTTTGCCATACAACCTTTTGGCAGTAATTCAATCTCGAAGAGCTAGGAAAATATACCCTTCAGAACCTTCTCCAAGATGGGCCAACTAGACAGGTTCTAGTCTTTTTTTTTCCTTTGGTTTGTTTTTTCCGTCGATCTTGTTTTTCGTGCTGAGCACCAATGCGACCGACGTGCCAGGAGGCAGCTCCCACACCTGGACCCTACCTATCGACCCATCAACTCATGAACCGGGGACCAACGGCTTTACTTCCCATCCGAAGGAAGGCGTGATCAGAGATCTTATGCCTCAGAACATCCCAGCGGCGCCGACTGCGATTGAACCCAGGCCTGCTGGGGTGAGAGGTAATCACGCTTACCACTACACCACCGGCGCCGTTCGGGTTCTAGTCTTAATGAGGTTTTGGTGGATTCATCAATGGCAAAATAGCCTTGACCAGGGTTTTATGAATGTTGTTTTATAGTAGCTTTGTATTACTTTAAAAAACTTAAAATGTTACTTGGGAACTGCAGGGTGCCCACTAAATATAAGAAATTTAAATCCCGGTTTTTTCCAGGTACGAAAAATTTCAGATATTGATGCCACAAGCAGGGTTGGCAAATGTCGTTGTCAATGAAAGATCTCACGCGATATTTACAAATATACTGCTGACACTTCAAAATCCCATCGTTTTGTTGTTGTTTTTTGCAGTTTAGTCATTTAATAAGAAACAAAATGAGCCGTACGTTGTGCAGGTCTGCCTTATAAGGTTTTTTTTTTCTCTTCTCGGGTTTTGAATTTGTGTCATTCATTTCAGGTTTCAGAATCCGAAAAATGTTGTTTCGACCGGAAAATAAGAATATGTTAGACCCTAAGCTTGATATTATTTAAAACTGGGGTTCAAGAACCTTCAAACTTACTGGATTAGGAAAATGTGCTATACCAGGGTATTGATACCCGTCGAGCGTTAACGTCTGCAATGGTGAATTTGCAATGCAGTCGTTAACGCAGACCTTATAGTCGGTTATCAATCAACAAACCTGTTCCAATCTAAAGGAAATTGTACCAAATGTAGTCCAGGATCTTCTTGAAACTTTCTTTATTTTAGATATGACGGTCGATCAGCCAAATGTCATTTGGCGTGATTTACTAAAATGAATCCGGAAGATGTCCAGACCATTGTCGATTAGAGCTAAAGCTACTTCAGATTGGGGTCAATACAAAAAGTCAATACAAAAGTTCTTTCAAAAGACCTTGGCAGCCTTAAAAAAAAGATGGTAGTTTTACTGCTGACTCTTCTGAAACACTGGATGAAATGATGAGGACTCTCTGGGAAGCCGACTTCATTTTCACCTGAAGAACTGGACTTTGAAATGGCGAGACATGAATGGTCAATAGATGCCTATCAGATAGCTTGTGAAATCTTCACACCATGGAATGGGCATTGAGTTCTTTTCAACCTTTCAAATCGGCCGGGAAAGATGGAATATTCCCAGTATTACTTCAACAGCGGAAAGAAACGTTCAGCCCCCTCCTTACTAAACTATTCAAAGCCAGTGTTACTCTCAGCTACATACCAAAAGTAGGGGAAAAGGTTCTGTTCTATTAAAGACAATGGAAAAATTCTAGATGATTTCATCAAATTTCCAATTTGGTTGATAAATCTACGATAACGGTTCTACAATCGCTAGTTTAAAAAAAAACGAGAAATCGCTTAAAGTCAAGCAAATAGCCGTGGTTGCGCTTCTCGATTTTAAATGTGCATTCGACAATGCATCCTACAGTTCAATGCGTTCAGTTATGGAAGCAAAGGGTGCTCACAGATCGAGAAATAAATACTGATCTTGGAGCTGCCCAACTAACTATAAGATAACGGGTTGCCCTTCGGGAGGGATACTATCACCCTTATTGTGGTCTCTAGTAGTGGACAAACTCCTTAAAAGTTTGGCGGAGCAAAATTTCGAGGTGGTTGGCTACGTTGTGGCCATTATGGTACGTGGAAAATATGAAAATACGACCTCCAAAAGACCTAAATACCTAGGTGTTACTTTGGACCGGAAACTTAATTGGAACTCTCATCTCAATAAGGTTATCGCTAAGACTATAAATGCGCTATGGGTTTGCAGTAAAGCTGTGGGGGGAAACATGGAGACTACGACCAAATATGGTATACTGGATATATTCAGCAATAGTTCGACCAAACATTACCTATGATATAGTGGCCCAAAATAAATTAAATAACCGCTCAAAAGAAGTTAGGAAAACTGCAAAGACTTTCTTGTATATCAATGACAGGGGTAATGAAAAGTACACCATCTTGGATGACCTTCTCAATATTCTGCCTTTGCATCAATTTGTTAAATAACAGGCAACAGAAAGTTCCCTACAGTTCAAACGTCAAAATAAAATTTTAGATGGCAATCTGGTATTGCATTTGAGTATCCTTAAGATTTTCAACTTAAATTCAGCTGGTAATACAGTGGAGGATTGGATGGTAACGAAGACAAAACCGGTGGAAACTAACGATTTTAAATTGGCTCACTACTTGACTAGCCTATTGGTCCCAAGTACATCTATAAGCGTACCCCATTCTAGTCAAAATTCTAGTACTACACTATGTTTGTTTTGATACAAAATGAGGGGTTCGTGGATTCTCCTATGTTTCGAGGGGTGCATCGATTAGCTTGGGAGTACCAGAGATGAGCCAAAAAGTTGAGCACGTTTCTTCGGGACCTTCTGGTCTTATAGTTACCTCTATGAACAAACTATGATGTTCCCTTCAAAGTGGTTAAATCAAGCCGCCATATATGGGAAACTGGTGGGCCAAATGTACGTCCAGGATTTATTGTATTTTAAACCGACGGGTCGAAAATGGGTGAAAATACTGGAGCTGGGGTCTATGGCCCTGGAGTCAGTAAAGTTGTACCAATGGACAATAGTTCCACAGTATTTCAAGCAGAAATTCAAGCAATCATTGTAAAATTGTAAAATTTCTAAACCTTTAATAGGGGAAATGACGGCTTCGGCATGCCAGACTATTTTCGGGAACCCAAATTGAAACACTATTTTCACTGGATTTTCTTACGAAAACACTTCGCTGAATGCATGCAAACGATTCTTTATGCTTTCAGCTTCACTTTGACTATATTTTTACCACTGAGAAAAAGCAATCTAGCAAGGTTTTCTTGAAATGAAACACACGCACTACAAATTGTAGCTGATTTCGAGTTGCCGATAATAGAACAGCAGATTTACATGCAGTTCAAATGGAACGGTTGCCGAAGAAAAATTGGTTGCCGACAATACTCGCTCTCACTAGAGAAGATTGGAGCTTTGTAAAAGCGTTTCAAAACAGTTTTTGACAATTCTTTCGACTGAAATTGTTAGAGCAGCTGGCAGCAAGAGATTGTAAACAAACCAATACTGCATATGTGTGCGTTCCTTAGAGAAAAAGGCTATAGAAAGAAGGTCGCTGCTTAGGTTGCCGAGAATACGTAAATTCCCCTATATTTAAAAAAAAAATAAATATTCCGTATTCCAATTTCAAAATCCAATCGCTCACTTTCCACATCATTCAATCAAATGTACCAATGAATCATTCAGTTTGATTGCTTTCGATAGGAGGGATTGAGAAAATTTTTATTCTGTAACTTTGGAAATGTCCATGGTCATGTGGATGTATTAAAGAGGGGGAGGGTAGTGTTCAAGATAAACAAAATATTATGACCAGCGTCCGATAATATTTTAAAACTCTGATATTTAGAGAACATGTGAAATCATGAAGATGAAACAATTTTCTTATATTTTTTACAGTCATGGATTTTACAAAATTTTCAAATTTTTCAAAGTTAGACGGAATCGAATAGTGCGAGCTTTTTGCAATCTGAAATAATGCGTCGGAACAAACTGCTTTTGAAATTTTCCAAAAAGGATCAAAATAAATTTAACCTTGGGCATGTTGAGAAGAATTCTGAAGTGAAATGGAAATGCTATCTTTTTTTTTTTGTAATTCGTTTATTTGTACAGGCCCAGTCGAATAAACTTTACAGAGCCGAGATATTCTTTTTCTTCAACAATAAGAATCTTAAAACTAGAGTTAAGGGGGGCTTAACCGATTACTCGCGGTCGTCTCGAGGTTATGGAGTTTTACAATTTAAGGATGGGGAAAGGTTGAGAGGATTACGAATTTTATTTGTTTTAATGTGGTAACTATTTCTAAAACACTTACTTAAATCTAAAGAACTGATCATTTCAACATGAGATGAACATGAATACTACAGAAGGAATGTATATACACACACACACTTTCTCGCAAACACATTCATCTTGACAAATATACCAAATTAATAAAACAAACTATCTACAACCTAAGGTTAATGAATTTAAAAAATTCATATATGAGTTTCATATATTCCAAATCGCGCCCAGCCAAGATATCTCGAACCGGAACATTGGATTGTCTACCTCGAGCCCGAAGGGAATCATACAAATGTGTTCTGACTCCATGATTCTCCGCACAAGGCCAAAGGATGTGATCAGCGTCCTGCTAACCTTGTCCACATTCACAGAGATTGCTGTCTCCCAACCCTACACGGAACAAGTGAGCGCTTAGACAATAGTGATTGGACATGAGACGAGACATCACGCGTATGAAGTCTCGACCCAAGTCCAACCCTTTGAACCATGCAAACTTCGACACCTTAGGGATAATTGAATGTAGCCATCGTCCCAAGCTCCCTTCACTCCATTGATGTTGCCAGCTAACGAGTGACTGCTGACGATAAATTGAAAAAAAATCACTAGGGGTACTGGGGGTAAGACGGACACCCTAAGGATTTGCTCAGTTTTATCTACGCTGAATGCAATATTTTGCCTGCAATCTCAGTATTCTGTAGGTTAAACGTATGCTTTGAGAAACTACATGCCTTAATTTATTTGAAGTTACGAAATGTAATGATTAATTTTGAAATTAAAAATAGTGTAATAATTCATAATTTGAGTTAGGTGTGGGTAAAACGGACAGGTGGTGGGGGTAAAATGGACAGGTGGTGGGGGTAAAATGGACAGGTGGCGGGGGTAAAATGGACAGGTAGTGGGGGTAAAATGGACAGGTAGTGGGGGTAAAATGGACAGGTGGCGGGGGTAAAATGGACAGTCTTGTAAATTTAATTTTTCTCTATTTTAAAAATTATGCAATGCATTCTCTGAATGTGACACATTTAAAGAAAGATGGTTTTTACGATGATGGTGTTTATTGCTCTCCTTACAGTAATTATTCTTATGACATTACAGAACGGTAGTGCTCTAAAAATAGCGATAAAGTTAAATGCTTAGGTACAGGTATAATGGATTAATTTTCACATTGTATGTACATGTCATGTAAATATAACAATAACATACTAAAAAGGAACCTTATGAACTTGTTTAGGTGCAGGAGGGACAAATAGTATCAACCATTGCATTGAGCATTGAGCATGGAACCACTTCAAGCACTTCAGGCATTTGTTCCAGCCTTGCCCTTCAACTGATCCAGAAAAACAAAATCCACATAGTTCGCATAGAACATCTTCAGGATGGCTGTCCACTTTTTGACGTTTAGTAGACGATTGTTTCTGGCCCTTTTTGATTGATTTAATTTCCTTCAAAGCCTCAGCTGTTGCTAGACCTTGGCGATAATGTCCAGAAGTGATTTCTACCGCTTTTTCTGATTTGCGTTTTCTCTTTGATGCTCTCGGTACTGCCATTTTTGGTAGCGGACGAATCTGCGACGGTGACACCTCGAACGAAGATTTCGGAGGAGTTTCAGAAACTTGACTCAGGGCGTTATTTCTGTTTTCGGGATTACCTGAAGAAGTACCAACTGTATATGGTTGTTCTTCGGCCGAGTCGTTCAACACGACGATAGCCGAGTTTTGCATAGGCGTACCACAATGTTGCACATCCGTTGAATCAGTTGCTTCAGGCTGGTCGGTCACTTCGGATGGCGCGAAGGCTTCGTCTGGAAATACTGTTCGATCTGCCGGCCATATTCCGGACTTTTTGAAACCGTTGATGGCCACGCTTGTAGTGGCGGCTTTTACAAACGCAGTGCCCATCAATTCGGCTACGTCATATTGACCGATGGGCCTCCCTTAGCTCAGTCGGTAAAGGCGCAGCTACAAAGCAAGACCATGCTGGAGGTGGCTGGGTTCAATTCCCGGTCCGGTCTAGGAATTTTTCGGGTTGGAAAATTTCTCGACTTCCCTGGGCATAGAAGTATGATTGGACTTGCCACACAATTATACCAATGCAAAAATGGTACAGGCATCGAAAGCTCTCAATTAATAACTATGGAAGTGCATCTAGAACACTAAGTTGAGAGCACGCAATAAGCTAATATGCGATATGCAATAAGCTTGAAATGCGAAGAAGAAGAAGAAGAAGAAGAAGAAGAAGAATATTCTGCTGCACTCGCGTAGTGGATTTTAAACGGCCCCATGAAAGAGATGTCGAGTGGCTGCATTTTATTGCTGCAGTGTGGTGGTAAAACCAACACTGTTACAAAATTCGCTCGAGCTCTTTCTGCGAACGCCAAGTTCTTCGTATGCGAACTATGACCGTCTATGATCAAAAGAACGGGATTGCTCACAGTTGGGTGCACATTTTCCAGGAAGTGCTCAAACCAATCCAGGAAGATATCTGCGGTCATGTATCCAGAAGGGTTACAAGAGAACTTGGTTCCACTTGGCGCTCCCTTTTTTAACGATTCGTGCATCCGTGCCCTAGCAAATATAACGTAGGGTGGCAGGTGATGACCAGCCGCAGACATGCACATAACTACTGATGTCGTGTCTCCTCTATCTGCCGACGTGATGGAACCCACCTGCTTCTTCCCCTTTTTTGCTGCTATTTTCTGTTTCTTGGGAGGGACCTAAAATATTACAGTAAGTGTAAGTTTCAATTATAAGAAAATTGTAAAAGAGCTTACGGTACTGATCCCGGTTTCATCTGCGTTGTATATACGCGAAGGCGGGAACCCTTTGTCGGTCAATGTTGCTTCCAGCATATCAAAAAAAGCATTCACAGAGGGTTTATTGAACCCTCTGGCACGTGCCGTAGATGTCGCTTCCGGTTTGCGGAAGGATAGAGTTGGATTCCGCTTTAAAAATCCGTGAAGCCAGTCTCGTCCCGCTAGCTGCTTCTTTCTGTTGAACGAATGGGGTATCCCATTCTTTTCCGCCAACTCATACGCGAGCTTCTGCACGTCCGTCATATTAATTCCGTAGAACCGCGATTCCAGATCATGCAGGTGCCGAACAAGTTCCTGTTCTTGCTCAAGCGTGAAAACAGTAGATTTCGGTCCCATCTTCTTGGGCACATCTGGTGAGGCGATCCGCCGGATGAGAGTACTTCGTGGAATCTGATACTTCGCAGAAGCTCCATACACGGACATGCCACAATCGATGGCATGCCTAGCTGTAGCTAATTGCGCTTCTGTCCAGGACTTCCGGCTTGTTTTACGCTTGTATACACGCGGCATCTATAAAAAAAATTAAACCACTGTAATATAAACTGCGTATTATAAGATATCAGCACTGTTCGTCTTGCCCCGGGAGAGACTGTCCGAATCACCCCACTGGTAAGTTATTTATGAAAGTGCCAGTGCACGCACTCCAGATAACAAAATTTACCTACTTACTTCATCCAACAAAACAACCGGAATTGAACCAGGAACAAAATGACAACACGTTTTTTATGTATTTGACTGTTTATAAGCAGAAAAACCTTAAAAATTCAACACCGAAATTAACATCGCTGCGTTGCGCGAGCAAGCTAGATTTGTTTTTGTTTATATTTTTACATTTGACAGTTCCTGCACATAGCAGGGTGTCTCGAAAGGCATTCAATTTTGTGAATGAAGGGTGGGTGTGATAATTTTACAAAAAAATCAAAAGATGAACATGCAAACAAGCAACTGTCCGTCTTACCCCCACTGTCCGTCTTACCCCCAGTACCCCTATAGGCGATTTGTCGATCATAAATGTCGCCTTCCATAGCGCCCACCTTCGCAAGTGAATCCGCCTTCTCATTGCCCAAAATTGAGCAATGCGAAGGGACCCACGCGAAGGTGATGATGAAAGAGCGCACGGATAAAGCACTAAGCAGCTCTCGTATTTTCAAAAGAAAATACGAGAAGTGCCTTACCGGCCTAGCGGAACGGATAGCCTCGACAGAACTGAGACTATCCGTAAAAATAAAGTAGTGGTCTGGAATAAGTGAAGCAATAGTTTCCAAAGTGTAGTGAATTGCTGCCAGTTCAGTGAAAATGCTATCTAACATGAAGCTTTAGTGTGATAATTTATAAGCTAGAGAATGGTCTTAGAAGAGGGTAGGTAGATAGTTCCGTTAGAGTACGGCAGTATGAAAATTGAATAGCAGTTGAAAATGAGCAAAGGGCCATTAATGCGGCAGTGCAAGTCAAACGCACACTTTTTGCCTAACCCGTACGATGAACGCCGAGATTTGAAGTATGTCTATCTCTAATCTAATCTAATCTAATCGAGCACCAACTATATATACCTACATCATTTTTCTTGTCTATTTGATATATGTTTTACATCGAAGATGCGTCACACATATCAAAACGGCCAGGCCTACTGTGCAGCATTTAAGGGGTTAGATGATTCAGAAAACATCGGACCTGTTAAAATCGAAGAATTAAACACGATGCTTCAGAATCCAATAAATGGATGAAACGTGGACATCTCGAACCGTACGTTCCGATTTGGGTAATTATATGATTGGTTGGTCGTTGGAAGCATCAAAGCTAGAAAGGTTAAGTGATACTCCATTTTCTTCTGACGATTGGGGGATGAGCACTAACTCTTCTCCTAGTAAGGAGAAGGACAAAGGGAAAAGGATCATGTGAAATCTATGAACATAAAGAATATTTTTGATTTGAAATATACAATATAGACATGCATAACGGTGGTGGTCACTGCCCGAGTCTTGTCACTATTATCAAGTCATAACAAGGACTAAAATGTGATCCTTTGATAACTGGAAAATCCTGATTTCCTCGTTTGAAGTTGTCACGGCTAGGGTTCGATGGTAAATCTTATACCAGTAACGCACCACAAATAGGTGATCTCCCAACGTTACTAGTTTGAAAAGATAAAAATTAACAAAATGGAACGAACTCACCAAGTATAGACAATTGAACCTGAAAGCTGCTTGACTTGTGTTGATGTAGAAGTCCAAATTGTAGACAAAGCTTGACGGAGATCAACATGAAGTAGTCCGGTTTATGGTAGTTGCGCGGAATGTCTTCCGTCGATTTGAGATAAACAAATGTTCGGATGTATGTAGTCGATTTTTGATGTGCATTGGCAAGCCTTTTCGTGGCCAATAGTCATGTTCAACGCTGTGACTCAACGAATTCTACTTGGTTTCGGAACAGCTTCTCAGTGACAAATAATAGAGACTGATGAACTAGAAATTGTTTCTTGGCCCTGGTTTTGGCCAGATCAGCAACCAATTATAGATTATTGAAGTATGTCTTCAAATCTACAGGCAAAAAGTGTGCGCTTGACATTACTCAAAGACTGTCTGGGGCTGTGGAATATTTCTAGCGACGTTTCATCACTACCGACTCTAAATCCGACTCCGTCTCCAATTCAACAAAATACAATTACTTCAAAAAATTCCATGAAGGCTTGAAGTAGCTCATATTGGCTGAATGATCGTTGCGATTGAACAAAACTACACTGAGGCAAATAAACGTAAGAATTTCATAAGGCTCGACTAATGAACGAAACATATGAATAAGCGTGACTTATGAATAATTTTCGTCTCGCGTTAACCATTTAATTTTCCCATGGGATTGCAAGCGATGAAAGACAAGTGGTCAACACACAGCCTCGTACTCTCAACGTCCATGGTTCGGTTCCAGTCTGCTTCGCTTTATTATTTTTTAACAAAATTATTTTTCATAACGCAAAACAATGGAATGCACATACTGATTTCTTGTGGCTAAAATTCATAAGTGGATCTTGCCTCAGTGTAATATCTCCAACCACACAACTCGACCGGCATCTGGACCTCACGTTTTCAAGTCAATCCATTTCACCTCCCTTGTAGACGCTCCATGCTGAACGGTTCATCAAACTACAAACAAGAATCACGACAAGTACACAAGTTTTATTGCTCAAAAAAGGCGAAACAAATATTATCGTATTATCGTCGTGTGCTACCAGTCAGCAGTGGCAGCCGCGTGTTGCTCCATGTTTGACAAATGCTCAAATGTCAGTCAACTTTCCTCGAGCTGCGCGGATGATATGTTTAACATGAAAACATTTACAGATTTATGTGCACTGCTCTTTGTTGTTATTACTGCCTGCTTCTTTTTTTTCTTCTTTTGCTTGAAAAGAGTTGACAGTGAAGTTTGTTGACATTTAATTGAGACCCGCATTTGTAATCATCAAACGGTGCGTTTAGTGGTGGCTTTTAGGTTATGAAATGACACACGTGTCACGAATGATGAAGTGCATGCATCCAAATGGGTTGTGGGAGACTAACTCTACAACCAAAGGCGCAAGACCTCATTAAGAGCCACTTCAGTGACAACCGCATGTCCTAGTTAGTTTGTTTGGAGTTTGCTAGTGTACAACACCGACGCGCACGGACACAAAACGCTCTAATAAACTTGACGCGACGACGACGCTCGGATTGCGTAATACTTGCGGGTCATAAATCTCGGATTCCAACAAGCCAAGGGACCATTCACAAGGGCGGTTTTTTGATGCATTCAAGCACGTCTGCTCCAGTCGTTTAGTGTAAGTACAATGGCGTAAGATCATCTAAATTTAAATGAAGCAATCGATGGGGTTAATGTTTTCGCTTGGGACACGTTCCAACGATTCATCGGTGGCTGGTCTGTTCTAGTTTTTGGTTTGCAAATTCATTTAGAAACAGCTGATTTATTGCTAACGAATACTCAAAGTGGACGTTCTAAAGTCCTTTTACTCTTCTATCAGCTGCTCGGGCAACTTTGTTTGTAAAACCGTCTAAATCATTGAAATTACTTCTTCCCACTCTGTCGTTTGTTGGATCACAACCAACATCAAACGAAAGCTCCGGAGAAAAATTACCATCACCGCGCATTACGGGGCCCAGCTGGTGGTGCTGGATCATGATGCATACGTACGTTATTCCTCCATTGAACATTCTCCTAACAGTCAACTGAGTCCTACACACCTACCTGCTGCCACTTGCTCGCAGTGCTTTGATAAATCCTCAAGTGTCTTCTTCAACCCGGTAAGAGTCTTCTAATGCCCACTCGTTCGGTTTGCCTTATTGGCCAATTTATTACACCTCCGTCGTCGCCTCACCACCCCCCTCCTTCCACCTAATCCCCCGTCGATTGAGTATTACACCCGTGACTGTTATTATAAACTATTATTGCTATTAGTTGAAAGCGCGCAATTCATAATCTGTGCCCCCTCTCGCCGCATCGATGATGACGGGCGATGCACAAAGGTTGGCTTTGTAGAAGGAATCGGTTTTATTTTTTTTGCAGAGGTGGTAATTAACAACCCGTGGCACCTGCTGTGGCGAGTAGAGGATTGAATGGGAGGATACTCTTTCTCCATCTTCCATCTCTGCCGAATCAAGTGCTGAACACCTTCTATACTATGCATGGGAAACCTCTTAGCAGTGTAGTGCCATGGTGTGTTGACATACCACATGTTGTTCGGCAGTCAGAGGTAAACAGAAAATTTCAATAGATGCTTTTTTTGTGCGAAAAATAATAAACGAAAAATGTTGGGTGAACCCTTACCGATGGGGATCATTAACAAATAATTAAATAGTTGAGATTCGCTGAAATTTCCGCTGTTGTTGGTCATTTTTATTTGGGTTTTTGTTTTCCTTCGAGAGGGTTTCCGAGGTCAACGACATATTCAAATAAATGTGTGTACCAAAAACAAACGTACATTTTTTTTCCGATGGCAGATTCCCATGGCAATGATTGGGGGATAAATGAACCGGTAGCAACATTGCGAAATGGCCTTACAGCTGTGGTAAAAGTTTGCCAATTGCCCACGTGAATCAACAACATTCTATGTTGGCTGAGGAGATGTCAATACCAAAAGTGTCGACCATTCGTTGTTTCGAGCTAGCGAGCATCCATTAGGTACGTCAGAAGAATTTAAGAAAATATGATCCTTCCCCCTTTCGTCTCTAAAATACCTTTAAGCTTCATATTTCTATTTCACTCAGGTATCCTTCTTTGCACCTAATAGGAGGTGAAAACAAGGAACCACAACGAAGGAAATGGGATTTTTAGAAATCGAGAATGTTGTGGATCATCTCATTTGATTTAATATATAAACCGCTTTTGTCTTCGATAAACTTGTTGACCAACACGTCTATGCCATTGGATTGAGGTTTACTTGAGAACTACGGCACCAGAGGCGCTTTTTTCCTTTGTTCGGGACATAAACCACTGCGTATTCACACAGTATTCGGTTTGGATACAGTTGTCATTCTTGCCTTCATCGCAAGGAATCGATTATAATGGGTGTTCAATAAAAAATTAGATTTTTTTCAGTCATATAGCTATTATAAATTTTAAAAAAATTCAGCGAATTCAGTATTTTTTTATTAAAAACATAATGTTTATTCTTCAAAAAAAACGTCAATGAATATTGGAGAAGGGGCCCTGGTCAGCCGTACGACGCAACTTAGTCGCGATGCTCTCACAAGAGCGCTGGACGGCACTGAAATCATTCTCATTTTTATTTAACACCCGTTAAATGAAAGATCCCGCTAGTCATACCCTTCGGAGTGTTGAAACACCCTCCAAAGACGCGCCCCTTTGTCAGTTAAAATTGGATTCCTTAGCAACAAAAACAAGCAATGACCATGCATCAGAACCCTAGTCTTAACGACTTCAAACTAGGGAACAACGAATAGAAGATTAGGAATAACATAGGTGAAGACTAACTAACTAATTTTTTCCTTGTTTCAAGATCATCCTCGGTCCAGGCAACCCGAGGACTTCCCAACAAACAATTTTAGCTGCAGCTTAGCTTATACAGGCAAAAATTAGCTGCATAAGGCAAGTTTTGGCTGCATAAGCTAATCTGCAGCTAAAATTGTTTGTTGGGTTATCACTATCAACAAGGCATAAAAAGTAACAAGGACTAAGATGTGTTCCTTGAAGTACTGATTAAATCCTGTTCCCCTGTTTTGAAGTAGTTAAGACTAGGAATCGGTGGTAGATCTTACATCCCGTAACGTACCACGAAAAGGTGATCTACCCACGTTACGGGGTCAGAGGGTTCATTATTTTGCCCTTATGCAGGATGGGTACACATTTTTTAATTCCATCATATTATTCTTGGTTTTTTTATGTTTTGAAACATGTTGCATTACACTTGGTAGCAATTTGAGATTACACGATTAAAAATAGAGACGAAAAAAATCGTGTTACAGAATTGAGTATAATACAGTAAAAATGTCTCATGCTGAATTTTATTTCAAAACACATTTTGATTATTTTCTGGAGCGTAACCGTTCTCGAATTTGGCCAAGTTGGTTGAAAATGGTTCTTAGCCTACACAGTTGAAAAAAGTAATGTGAATTTCTATCACTATGATGCATATAAAAGGAGCGTCATGTATCATACAAGTTAACATTCAAAATATTGTTTGCAACATTTCTTGCAAGTGGTATTATGGAAGAAATATACTTGAAATTATCATTTTAGAGATCACTGAAAGCAGCTTTAGTCCGGAAATTAGAAGGTGCTAGCTCTACTGTTGATCCAGAAACCCATTTTAAAATGTTTGATAATTCATACCAATTCCGAAGTCACTTTCAGAAGCCATAAGCTCCACATGTCTACAGTTCCGATATCACATGGCTTATGGAACTGCAAGCACACCTTCAGGTTCAGATCAATGCTTTGAATTCAGCGCGTATTTAATGAAGCATGATGTAAAACACGATTGGGAATATCCTTTTTCAGTAAAATAATATGAAAAGATCTCACCAAATTATGTGTCTATAGATCCTGTCTTAAGACATTATTGTCGCCAGCGTCCTCCTCCTCTTGTTTGTAGATGCTTTTTTCCCAGCAGCACACATCAAAAGTTCTATTCAAAGGCACTAATTTCCTACTGTATAGCTTTAGATATTTATAAAAAAAAATGCAAAAATATTTGAAAAAAGTGTCAGAAGTCAACGATAAAACAGCGACCAAAAAAAACACAATTCCATCCGCAAGCGCAGCACACTGCGATCCGAGAGTTAAAATGACCGAATTCCGACCACAAAATTTAAAATTTAACATTTAGCAATTTAATATATTTAATATACATCAACAAAAAGTGACATTCAATTTGATTAACTGCCTCGAAAATTCGCAAAATATAAAAAAACGCGTGCATAGCTGTACAACAACTAGCAAATTAACCTTAGTTAATACTACACATAGGACACAAAATGCGCAAACTTTTTAAAAATTTATCTGAAACGAACGCGAACCATAATCGAAGTGAGATCCAAGTTCTATGTGAATCGGGCAGCCATGTTGTTCTTGCTTTCCCTAACAAAGACATCAATTGCGAGTACCTAAATTTGTGTCAAGCATGTACGCGTTTGAATAGTGTCGGGCACGAGACGTGGTCATTGCTCGAAGAGGACCTGCAAGCAGTGGTAGTTTTCGAACGACGCCTGCTTAGGGCCATCTTTGGCGGGGCTAATGAAAATGGTGTATGAAGGAGAGTAATGCACTCTACCACGAACAACTCATTAAAAGATCAAGTAATTCTGTAATTCAAAACAACCTTCCGCCAAAGCAGTGAAACAATCATGACATGACTACCAACAAATATCCACCAACATCCAAACAAACACAAAATTATGCAATCCACTAAGGCTTCACTCGCCAGTTCCCATCGTTCGTTCTGATCAGTTTCGGCTATCACCCGCATATGTACTCACCGAATACCTAAAGTACTGTGCGAGTTGTTTCTATTTACACACCCCATTCGATGTCATTGGCACCTGCTGCAACTGTGAGGGAGCGGCGGGCGCGCGCAGTCTGCTTCGGCACGACAGATCGATTTGTTACGATAAACGTAGATACCTACAACCCTCGCGTTCCGTGTGTCATGTTGTCATCGCAACCAGTCGTCTAAGCCAAGAACCACTTCTAATGGGTTAAGAGAGACACATTAGTTCGGTACTGCATCTTAATTATCTGCTTCCCCCGTGTTTGCCAAGTACCTTGTTTCTTCAAGCTCTCACTCTGTACGTTGACACGAAAACAATCCACCTCAAGGTTCTCCGGCCGCGTGGTTCGGATTGGATCGAACCAGCTAGTCAGTCTAGGTCTATCGTCTCACCACACGGTTTGTGTTTTATGTCTACAATCGCAAAGTGGATCCCTGTCGTACATAATGAGTACCCTCCTAGGAGCGCTTCAGCCAAGATGTTGTTTGGTTGTTGTTGCTTATAGTGCAAACATATTTACATGGAGCAGCATGGCAGTTTTATTAACGAGGTGCAAGTTCGATGTTATTTTATGTTCTCTTTCCGATTTGCCCGTCTCGGTGGCAGAAAGGTAAATAGTAAGGTGTGAACATTCGCTTTGCCTATCCGCGGGCCATAAAATTGACAACTCACAGTTCCTTGGCGGGTGCTCCCGCAACGGACGACCGAGGAGAGGTAGTGGACCCGGCAAACCTGAAGCATAAATAATGCTCAACTGCATGCCGTGAACTTTCCGTGCCATGTCGCAATAAAGCTGGCCACTGTCACCTTCAGTGTAACATTATCATCATCATCATCATCACCACCACCATTATCACACGAGAGCCCATGGAGCCGCAGTGGCTACAACATCTCCGGCCAAGACTAGTTTTTCCGCTACCTCGTACGGGTGTCTAAGACTTCCAACAAGAGGAATGCGCAAATGTGCGACTAGTTAAATTTATCTTCACACATAGCTGATGGCCAGCTGCAGCAAGCAGCGAGTTTTTGAAGTGTGTTTTCATGATAAATTGTTTACTTGAGTAGGTCCGAAGTTGACCAGCGTATGCGAATGTAAAGCAAATCATAATTGAGTAAGTAAGGTAAGTAAGTGAGGTCTTGTTAGCTTGGAGGAGCGATCAATGATCCCCCGTAATTTGCGCGTTCACGACCAGCACCTAACAATTACGATAAATGGGCGATTAAAAGTTAATTAAATTACACGATGTCTGCCGGCGACGGTGAAGGGTTTAAAGCGATAAAATTTGAAGAAAAGTATGTATTTTTTATTGTACACTTATTTTTTCTGATAAGAATTTTGATCATTTGATAAGGATAGCTTTTTCGACTTTTGTTGAGAGAAAATATAACCCAATTTTTGCACAATAGTTCATGATTATGAAGGAGTTCGAAACAACTACAAAATTGTGGAAGAAATATTCCTAGAATTTTCTACAAAATAATTTTGATCATTAATTCAGAATTTCAGAAAAGTTAGGAGACCTCAGGAAATCTCAAAATGTAGGGTACTTCAGGGATGTTCAGAGAAGTTAAGAGATGTCTAGAGATCTCCAGAAATATTCAGAGAAGTTCAGGAACCTTCAGATAAGTTTTGGAGCATCGAAAAAATCTCAAAATCTCAATTTAAAGGCACTTCATTCAAGGAATTATGAGAAAGTTCAAGTAAGAATGCCAGTGACAACTCACTGATGAGACAACGATATCCCATTTCCATGCTACTCCCCTGATTCTACCCTAAAAATGTTACCCTTTCTAACCTCGAGTAAATCGGGAGCAATCGGCCCACCCCTACTAGACGCAGTGTTGAGTTAATCTTGTTAAACTACAAGCAGTGAAATATTGGCTCCGTAAAGCTAACACGATTGAGTCTTCCAAATAAATTGAGTGAAAACAGTTTGGTGATAGCTAGTAAGACTTAGAGAACGTTTAAAAATTGATTAAATGTTCAGAGGGCTTGCATCGCATTTATATACTTTTCCTTGAAGTTTGCTTAACGTAATGTTTTCGAAGTCAAGATAGAGCTGTAATTAGGGCGTAACATCCTTTGTAAACAATGACTTCTCTCGTTGATTTCTCGGTATTCAAGGCACGCCTACACAAACCAACATATCCATCGGGTAGGAGAAGTCTTCCTCTACTCGATGGTGATGTCGATTTGCCAGGGAGAGCCATGACTTCCGAGAAATCATCGAGAGAAGTCATTGTTTACAAAAGCTGTTATGCCCTAATTCCAGCTCTGTCTAGAATTGTATGAGTAGTTTTAAATCGACAAAATAGTACGATCAACTCGGGGCTAACTTGCAAAGCCAAAATTACGACTGAAAAAAGCCTAAAATCGCAAAATCAGAACACTGAAGTGGCCTTTTAAAACACCATTAAAATCCTCAACATTACCTTAAAAACGACTTCTCAACCGCCTATTGTTTCCAAAACGACTTTATAACACCAAAATGGCTTATAATATCTTTAACCTTCCTACGGTGTTCGGGTCAATATGACCCAACTCGCACTTTCAAAGCGTCCAAACTTCGCTCTAAAATGTTATGACATTTAAACTTTTATGGAAAACTCAATTTCTCCGTATTGGCCGAAATTTTTGGACGTTCCTGAAGGGCTCAACAAAAAAATTACGTTTCAGCTGTTCGGGTCCTATTGACCCAGATTTGACCCAACGATTTCGGGGGCATTATTGTACCAAATTTCAAATTCTTTGCACCCAAATTTATCTTAATCCGATCACATATCTAGGATTGACCGGAGTTGACCACTCAGAATCGGTGTCGGAATGATCAAAGTTTGGCTATTTTTGTACGGGTGTGTTGCATTTCAAACTGTACGCATTAGTCACCTGGTGATCCCGGAACAGGTTCCAGAGGCACCGTAAATGTGGCCAATTTATCACTTAAATAGAACAAAGCCGGGTGGCGCCCCAAAATCATGAAGAATCCATCTGGTGAATCCCAATGTCCAAATCCCGGACACGTTGACGTGGCCTCTGATCTGCGAATTTCGAGGCGTCACACGGCTTGGTTCTATGGAAGTGATAAATTGTTCACATTTATGGTGTAACCGGAACCTATTTCGGGACCACCAGGTGGCCAATGTTGTTTTAGACAGTTGACATAGCCTCTGATGAATTAGCCATGGAATTCTGCGAATGTTGAGGTATCACACGACATGGTCCTGTGAAAATCATAAATTGGCCACCTTTTTTAGGTTACCAGAACCAGTTCCGAGACCACTGGATGGTCAATGTTGCCCCGAACATGATGGCATGGCCTCTGCTGAATTCTTCATGAAATTTTGCAAATTTTGAGGGTTTGCACAAATTGGTTCTAAAAAAATCATATATTGGCCATCTTTTCGGTTTTCCCGAAACCTGTTCCGAGACCACCGGATGGTTAATGTTGCCCCGGACATTTTGGCATGGCCACTGATGAATTCTTCATGAAATTATGCTAATATTGAGGTTTTTCACGAAATGGTTCTATGAAAATCATAAATTGGCCAACTTTCCGGGATTTCCGGAACCTGTTCCGAGACCACCGGATTGCTAATGTTGCCGCGGACATGTTAACATGATCTCTGATGAATTCTTCATGAAATTCTGTCAATTTTGAGGTTTTCCACGAAGTGGTTCTATGAAAATCATAAATTGGCCGTCTTTCCGGGTTTCCCGGAACCTGTTCCGAGACCATCAGGTGGTCAATGTCGCCCCGGACATGTTGGCATGGCCTCTGATGAATTCTTCATGAAGTTCTGCAAATTTTGAGGCTTTGCACGAGTTGGTCCTATGAAAATTATAAATTGGCCACCTTTCTGGGGTTCCCGGAACCTGTTCCGAGCCCACCGGATGGCAAATGTTGCCCCGGACATGTTGGCATGACCTCTGATGAATTCTTCATGAAATTCTGCTAATGTTGAGGTTTTGCACGAATTGATTCTATGAAAATCATAAATTGGCCACCTTTTCGGGGTTCCCAGAACCTGTTCCGAGACCACCGGATGGCTAATGTTGCCGCGGACATGTCAACATGATCTCTGATGAATTTTTCATGAAATTCTGTCAATATTGAGGTTTTCCACGAATTGCTTCTATGAAAATCATAAATTGGCCGTCTTTCCGGGGTTCCCGGAACCTGTTCCGAGACCATCAGGTGGCCAATGTTACCCCAGACATGATAAAAAATGGGCTCTGATGAGTTCTTCATTAAATACTGCAGATTTGGAGGTGCAGCACGGCTTGGTTCTATGAAATTGATCAATTGGCCACATCTACGGTGCTTTCGGAACCTGTTCCGGGACTACCAGGTGGCCAAGTCGAATTAGAAAGTACACATAATTTCATTCTCATTTACGGTGCTTCCGGAACCTGTCATTCTGAGCAAGAACCGATAGCTGATCGAAAACAAATGAATATCGTAATGTGGTATGATAGCAGATTTCGGTGCTTCCCGAGCAGGAACCGATAGCTAATCGATAACAAAAGAATATCTTAATGTGGTATGATAGCAGATTTCGGTATGCTTGTGGTATAAAACCTTGTTTTGATATTATTCAGTTATCGAAATATGTTGTGAAATATCAAATGAATACCAAAATAACAAAATGTGATCTTTCAGTTTTTAGACAATAACATCTAAAAGAGTTATTGAATTGGTATTAGAAGACCTTCAAAATATCAAACTATGGTATTCAGGCATCTAAAAAACCGTCTGTTATCCGTTTGTTATTGTAATAACTAAATTTTTTAGTTGTTCGTTATTCGTAGAATATTTTTGAGGTATTATTTTTGGTATTTTACCTCTTATGTCAGCCTCACTAATACCATATTTAGGTTACCAGTTATGCTATTTTCATACCTGAATTTGGTATTAATAAGTTATGTTTTCCTGCTCGGGCTGAGGTCACCGGATAGCCAATGTTTCCCTGAACAGTACACATTGTCAGTGGTGTTCATTTTGATCGCAAGTTATAACATATTCAGCCCTTTGAAATGCATTTTACGACTCCTATTGTGAAAACAACACCCGTACAAAAATGGCCAAACCTTGATCTTTCGGACACCGATTTTGAGTGGTCAATTCCGGCCAATCCTAGATTTGTGGCCGTATTCACAAAATGTAAGCCGTAAAGATTAGTTTGGGTGCAAAGAATTTGAAATTTGGTAAGGAAATGCCACCGAAATCGTTGGGATAAATCTGGCTCAATATGACCCGAACACCTTAAATGTTACTTTTTTTGAACACCGTAGGAAGGTTACTATGGACTAAAAATTATTAAAACGGCAAAACAACTGTTTTAATAATCTTTCAATATCATTGAACGTCAAAAAGCCAAACATTATTTAAAACAATGTCCAAATGTCCAAGACATTTCAAACTGGCTATAAAATTGCAAAATGGTATTGGAAACGTATTGGCATTTGAACAGTGTCTCAAATGGTCCAGGAATGACAAAATTGTTCGAAAAATGGTGCGAAATGTCAAAATGGCATATTAATAGCGTCCAATAATATTAATCCTTTGTCAATATGACCATAGGAAATTTTCCCAAGTAACATTGCAAGTTTTATAGAGGTTTTATAGCATTCTACAAGTTTGAGTCGTGGTTTACAGAACCCTCATAAAACCATAATTGTTACTTGGGTTGATTATTCATCAAACCGATTTTTTCTCTGACATTTTTGCACTTTAGTTCTTGATATGCCTGCCTCTTAGGTGATACATATTTCGAATTTTATTTGACACCCGTTTTGAAGGATTTTCGCAATGAACCTAGTTTTATTTTAGAGGCACAGATAAATGGGTTAAAATGGCCTCCAAACCTTTCAAAACTGGCTTTAAAATATTAAAATGGCTTCGAAATTGCAAAATAAAAGATTGAACGCCCTTTAAAACGTGAAAATATCCTTAATAACCCATTGATCACTAAAAAAGGCATTGGCAATCTAAATATAATTTTGAAACAGGTTGTTCATTTGAATCTCAAAATAATTTTAAGATCAGGGAAATGTTTACAGATATTTTTAAATGCATGATCAAGTTGCCTAAATTCGGTGGGTCGTGATCCATAGATTGAGAAACACTAACTTGAAGTTTCTCAAATCTCTAATACAAGCTGGACTCCATTTATGAGGTACCATGCCTCATAACTTTTATCATAATAAGAAACTGAAAGACTTCAATGCGTCGTCATTCCGAGGAACTGACAAGCGACGAACTCGTACTGATTTGACAAATTTATCCGTATTTCAGTAGGTGATTTTACTTTATTCATTGCCTGACTGACTAATCATTGCTGTCGTAATTGTTTCCAATTCTCAGAAATAAATACCATTAAACCTCACACCAATAGTTGAACGCATTCCACGCACACACACACACACACACGCATAATTCATGTTCATGCCGCAATCTTGAACAACATCTCTGAAATTCCTACCCAATTCCAAAAGCCCTTCCATAGACCAAACCTGCGCAGCCCCGTCACAGCCATCAATCACTGCACTGCAGCTGCTTACCATCCAGGCGGTGGGGCTCTGCAAAGCGATGACGAAGACCATCGGAAAACAGGTTGATTTGACAGAGACCCAGCGAGCGAGCGACCGAGCCAGTGAGGTGACGAGGTGACGAAGCTAGACCAAGTGTCTGCTATTTATGCTAACTAGCGTTTCATGCCGACTTCACTAGCACCACCATTCAATCGCTCGCTAGGCAACCGAACGCGCGAGAGCGAGCCGTTCGAAGCCAAAGAGGGAGTGGAACATTAAAAATCGTTAATTTGATTAGCATAATATTTTAATTTTTACGAGTTGCACGTCGCGCACCCGGCCGGCCAACCCGGGGCCGTCCACAGCATCCCGGTTTCTGCGGGTGAGCGAGCATGCGTGCTTTCAGCGTAGAAATTCGAGCTGCCGACGACGATGGCGACGGTGACGGCGACGAGGGCAGCCTCAACAATTATCGGAATGTTTTCTCTCGCGTTCCGCTGAAGGAGAGATGATTGTGTGGTTTGTTGTTGTTATTATGAATGAAAACAAGTTTCTGCCCTTTTCTTGTGAATGGGGATTATGATGAGGCTATGATGTTCAATGACACCTTACGGTCGGATTCGATCCAAGCAGCGGGAAGGGAGGGAGAGTGGAAGGCGGTTGGTTAGTCGTTTGGTTGGTGGGTTTTAAGAATTGCTCAAGAGTAGTCGCGATTACAAATAGAGACAGACAGAGAGAGAGAGAGAAGGTCCTCATGCGTTTCTTCTCTTCTTCTTTCTTTGTTACAGAACACGACAAGCAGCTGGAAGACATTGAACTGACAGACGGAAGCCCGGTCGGTGACGGCGATGGACAGCGCCACGGTCGCAGCCCAAGGAGCAAGCGAAGCACGGCGCACATTGCGAACAACGAGTACACAATCGAGGTGCTGGTGGCGGTGGACAAGAAGATGCAGGAGTACCACAAGGATACGCTCAAGTCGTACGTGCTGACGTTGATGTCGATCGTAAGTGTTGTCGCTATTTTAATCTGATATTGATATCGATTCTTTCGATAAACCCGAGCATTGTTCAGTGAAAATCGCAGAAGGCCTCAAAAAGGATTTGACTAGCTGGCATAGGGCTTCAATTTTATTGAAAGCAACTATTGAATGGTACTTTAAACTTCATAAGAGAAACGACAATCGGTTTTCCACCTTGCAGAGGGTAAGGGAGTCGTATCACCCGAATCTACCGGCGACCACCAAGAGGAGCATAGGAGTTGATCTAGACTGGTACTGAAAATATATTTCCCGGGACGTGACGGGTGGCGATCGCGAGGCCAAACTTCAATTCGATGACCATGCTCTCTGGTTGTACCCTTAACGGTACGCAACCGTGAGACAAAGGCTACCTCCAGGGAATCGCCCTCCGTCTGATCCGTAGCACTTCGCTAACCGACGGACTTAGGTCCGAGCAGCGTTCTCTGGTAATTTTCAGAAAAATCTGGACCAGTTAAAATATAAAATCTGGAATGCTCCAAAAAATCCTGTTTTTAACATAATGCTTTTGAAATCAAAATGATCTGCCAATCTCCCGTAAAAATCGGTCAGTATGATCATTAGAGTGATGCAAAATTTGAAATTTTCGCTCCACAATACTTAAACGATTACAAATCGGATGCTGACTAACCTCTCAAAATTTTAACCCATTTGGTGAGAAACTGAGATGGCACAAACCATTTGAAGTTTGCATGGGAATTACTATAGTAAAACCAAGATTTTTGTTCATGTCTATCATATCGGTCTGCTTCAAAAGTTTTCAACTGTACTTGTAGGAAATTTTTCCAGCTACAACTTTGCTCAACACCACTTTTTAATTAAATGCTAAAAAAAGGATCGAAAGTTATCAATTGTTCAATGCGCTGATGTCTTATGATCATGCTCAATCAACTGCTCAGCAGGCAACATTGGTGTTTCTGGGGTGTTGAATAGGACATACAAATCATGGCTACTATGTCACACTGCAAAATACAGTGTTGCCTACAGAGCAGCTGCTTGATCATGTCATAAATTTACCAATCTGTTAAACAATTAATAACTTTTTCCTGTCTCGTTCTACATAGCAACAATCTTTAGCAAAGTTGTAGCTGAGAAAATTTTCTATAAGAATGGCGATCGAACTGTTTCGCAGCTCAATATGGAAAAAGACTAGAAGGTAATGAACAAAAAGTTGAGATTTCCCATAGTAATTTACATGTAAACTTCAAATGGCTTGTGCGAAGTCTGTTTCTAACCAAATGAGTTGTAACTTTGAGAGGCTAATCATGACCCGATTTGAAACCATTTAAGCACTGTGGAGCGAAAAAGTCAAATTTTGCATCAGTATAATGATCATCTGGAATTTAGTACCCGTATGTTTATGAATTCCATGTTTTAAAATATTAAACAAAGCAAACTTGTTAGCATTGCTAAAATCATCCAAAAGTTAAGAAAATTATTGACACAGTGTACCCAAAAAGTTTAAATATCCATTACGCAGCATTTCAAAATTGAGTTAAATTGTTGGTAAAATACTGCAGAAAATATTTTTAGGATTCTGAACCAGCAAAGAATCAAGTAACTTTGATGGGATGAATTATTTAAACTAATAGTCGATTTAGTCCTTACTGATGCAGTAGGTAGAATATTTCTTAAAGATGTTATTAGTTCAAAATAATTCTAATATTACCATATATCACCATTGACATCATACAACTCACAACATCCGGTAGGTCAGTAGGCAATTTAATTTTAAACTAAAATTCTCCTGGCTGAAGTGAAAATCGAAGCCTAACATCGTGGTACTCACACATAGTTTATCTAATCTAAGGGTAACTCCACACGACCGTTGCAAATAGTTTTATGCCAAAGAATAATTTTATTATATAACTTAAATGAAAGTCTGAAAGCGTCATTTTTGAATTCTGGAATTTATATTTTTCCTGGGTCCCAGATCATGAAATTTTCTGTTAGTCTGAATTTACTTGGAACTCTTCACAGGATATCTTCGTTCAATTTGAATCATCCTTATATTTCATCATACTTCTTATCTTGATTCCCCTAAACTAGTCTTCATAAAATCCAAACTTTTTCAGTAAAATTTTAAGAGTGCTTACCATCATCTCTTGTAATATCTCATAAACCGCTCGCTGATTCCATAATTCCCTCAAACTGGAAATAATTTCCGAGAATTGGCATAATTTTGTCTCAGTTTTTTCCTATGAAGTTCCCTTAGAATATTCTTAATAATTTCCTTGGTACGCTCTACAGAATGACCGTCACATTCTTTTCAGACTTATACTTTGAACTGATTTGTAGGTAAGATCAGAATTGTTTTGTAATCCTCTTCAGTATTTCCTAAGTACTCAAGTACTTTGCCAAAATGACCTTGAAGGTCTCCTAGAAATTGCCAGATTTCTTAAAATTTGTTAAAAATGAATCTCCATAGAAACATTGGACAGAATTCCATTGAAGTTATTCTCCCGATTCGTATCAGCATTCTCCTTAAATTTCATCTTAAGAATATTCTATGATTTCTCTTCCGAATTCTAACTATTTCCTATCTTCACAAAATCTCCATGCAATTGTCATCAGAGTTTGTAAAAGACAATTGACACTGTCTTCAACCAGAGGTTGCACAGACTGCATACTCACACTTCACTTTAAACTATTTTCAGAATTACCTTAAAATTCTTAAATCTAGGGCAATTCAGAATTCTAAAGTATTTCAGACTGCTAAGGTGGCTCAATATTCACAGGTACTTTAAATAAAAATGCTAAAAACTATCAGATGATTTTAAAATTCACCTTTAAAATCTAATTAATTATCCTCAAAAATAGCACGAACATACTTCAAAGTCCTGGTGCTTGTCTAGATTCAAAAGCCTTGCTAATTTTCCAAAGCTCAATTCATTGTTTTCAATCCTGAACAGCTTTCGATTTCTCTAAATTCTAAAGTTAGGAAAAATCCTTCATATTTAAGTTTTGATTTTTATAAATCCAGGATTTAAAAAAATATATAGGCAAAATCTAAACAAAACTCCAAATAAAAAAAAAATCTGGCTCGATATTTTTTAGAAATTTGATGATTTTTTCAGCCAATAATCTTTAAAACATGTCTCAATTTTCATGATTCTGCAACCCATTGCAAACATGTTGTAGCAATTCCATGTATGATGTTGCAATTATGTAAAACGTTGGTGGCCTTTAATAATTAAAGTAGTAAGTTTGGGATTTTTTTTTATTAGATTGTCCATCAATTGCAGTGATATTTTTAAAGCAACACATTGAAAAAATCTGGGAAAATCTGGAACATATTTAAAAAATCTGGAAATTAACGTGATCGGTCTGTGTATCTAGGAAGACGACTGGAAATCTGGAAAATCCAGATAAACATGGAATGCTGGCAACGCTGGGTCCGAGTGCTATTCGAGGTTAGTTCTCGCCAGCCGTCGAATGAAAGTCTCCTCGAGATCTCCCAACGAATTTTCAGCTCCCACTTTCATTAAAAATATGTCAGTTTTTTTTTTTTTTTTGTTTTACAGGTTTTTAATTTCACTAGACTCACGATTTTTATTTAGATTTCAATGCTTGCAATTATAGGATTTTTAAATATTTGGCTTCAAACTCACTTTAGATTACATAAGCTTCTGATTCACAAAATAAATCTTCTATTAAAATTTCAACTGAAATGTTCGGCGGTCTAAACGGGAAAGATCAAATGTTCCGTTTTTCCGTGCTTGATTTTCAAATTCATATTAATAATTTGTTTGTACTCTGACCAATGAAAAACAAACCTTTTCGATTGTTGCCATTTTCACCCTCTTTTATCATCATTCTCTACTGATTCGAGCATTGTAACACATGTTGCCTGCTACGAAGGCGCAGCAACTGAATGTTATACATCTCAATGAAACTTGGACCGAAAGTCCAATTCACTTATCCACGTTGTGCTCCAAAACGTCAGCTAATGTTCCGTTGATTCCACATGCGATCTGTGTTTGGGCGTATCCGCTACACTCAACTAGAATGTACTGTATTGTTAGTTGCACACCACAACAGTTGCATGCAGGTGGAGCCGTGTTAGTAAGCGCTGTGCGGAAGTAGATTTGCGATCCTCGTATTTTACTCATGGTGTCCAGCAAATCCCGATTAGGTCACGGTTGCGATGAACGGAAGAAGGTTCAACTTTATATCCCATGAAGAAGATCAAAGCCAAAGACTGAAACATCGTAGCATTTTGGTCTACCGTTAATCAGTAAATCCAAAACCCAAAAAATAGTATTTTTAAGTTTGGTTGCTTGCATTGATTAGATTGACATCTAATCTTACACCAACACAGACAGCAACATCTGTCGGTGTGGAAACGGTTACGATGACATCGAACACGCAGTTTGGCAATGTACGGATAATGACGCCGCCAGAGAGCGACTTTTGAATACCCTCGAGGCCCAAGGAAGACAACCCTATGTTCCTATCAGATACGTGTTGGCAACCCGTGATCTCTGCTATATGCAGTCCGTTTATGTGTTTCTTCAAATGTCTAGTATAAGAATTTAATTCCTTTGTCTTTTGTCTCTCTTTATTAGTTTTTGTTTGTCTTGTCCCCCCGTATCGATGATTCTCATCGTCGCCCACTGGTCACCATAGCCGGTCGAACTCCAGACGAAGCTAGAACAGCACTACCATTCATACTGGCGACAACGCTCTGATGAGACAACAAAAACCTACCCCAAGCTCCTCCCCTGATCCTATCCTTCAACAATGTACCCCTCTAACCTCGACTAAGCCGCGAGTAATCGGCCCAACTCCTACTAGACATAGAACCCAGACAACCAGAATGCACGTATATTCAAAGTTGTTTTCGTGATATACAAACATATATAAAGGGTGATACGGTCAAAATTTGGTCAATATCAACTTGACGTATTTCTTTCAATTTTGCATTTAAAAAACCTGAACACCCCTCATTTTGAAGGTGTGTGTGTGTAGAATGTTGCTCCTATTTTGATTTTGGAATTCACTCTTCAGTTGTCAAAATGCCGTCCAAGCAAGAAGAGCAGCGTATCAAAATTTTGCTCGCGCATCGCGAAAATCCGAGCTACTCGCACGCAAAGTTGGCAAAATCGCTAAAAGTTGCCAAATCAACCGTTACAAATGTAATTAAAGTGTTTGGGGGAACGTTTGTCGACAGCCAGGAAGTCTGGATCGGGGGGAAATCGAAAACCGGAAGCCTCTGAGACGACAAAAAGAGTTGCCGGTAGTTTCAAGCGAAACCCTAACCTCTCTCTCCGAGATGCCGCAAATAAGCTGGGTGTATCGTCTACAACCGTGCATCGAGCCAAAAAACGAGCCGGACTATCGACTTACAAGAAGGTAGTGACTCCAAATCGCGATGATAAACAAAATACGACGGCCAAAGCGCGATCCCGGAGGCTGTACACGACGATGCTGACGAAGTTTGACTGCGTGGTAATGGACGACGAAACCTACGTCAAAGCCGACTACAAGCAGCTTCCGGGACAGGAGTTTTATACGGCAAAAGGAAGGGGAAAGGTAGCAGATATTTTCAAGCACATGAAACTGTCAAAGTTCGCAAAGAAATATCTGGTTTGGCAAGCCATCTGTACCTGTGGCTTGAAAAGCAGCATTTTCATAGCTTCCGGGACTGTCAACCAAGAAATTTACGTGAAAGAGTGTTTGAATAAACGTCTGATGCCTTTCCTAAAGAAACACGGTTGTTCCGTACTGTTTTGGCCGGATTTGGCATCTTGCCATTACGGTAAAAAGGCCATGGAGTGGTACGCCGCCAACAACGTGCAGGTGGTTCCCAAGGACAAGAACCCTCCCAACACGCCAGAGCTCCGCCCAATTGAGAAATACTGGGCTATTGTCAAGCGGAACCTAAAGAAGACCAAAAAACTGCTAAGGGCGAGCAGCAGTTCAAGGCAAACTGGCTTTCTGCGGCGAAGAAGGTGGACAAGGTGGCTGTACAAAATCTGATGGCAGGGGTCAAGCGTAATGCCCGGCAATTCGGATTTGGAAAAGCGGAACTGAACTGAATATTTTTCCTGAATTTTATACTAATTGAACTTGAAAAAGAAATTTAATTTGATTTTTTAAATAAACGATTTCACCGATTTACACGCGTTTTCCCTTGACCAAATTTTGACCGTATCACCCTTTACAGGAGCGCTTAACTTCCCTTCTCTAGAGCCGAATACCGCTGACGGGCCTCGTTCTTGGCTCCTCAGGTCCTTGCTCGCTCTATCGCGGCTTTAGCTTCTCTCCGTTCCTCGATCTTCCTCCAGGTTTCATCGGTGATCCACTCCTTCTTCTGAGTGCGCAGCTCACCCAGGTTGTTCTCGATTGTTTCAATAAAGGCATTCTTGATGCTCGTCCACTGTTCTTCTACGCCGCCACCTTCCGGAATATTAGCTGCGTGAGCCTCGAGTTCTTCGACGAACGATCTCTTCACTGCTGGGTCTTCCAGTTGGCGTGTGTTGAATCACCGATCGAGTCTCTCCTCCCGCCGGTGAACCCGCGCAATGCGTAGGTGGATCTCACCGACCAGGAGATGATGGTCAGACGCGATGTCAGCGCTGCGTTTATTCCGAACATCAAGAAGGCTCCGTCTCCATTTTCGGATGATGCAGATTAGTGTGCTTCATTCTGAAAAAAGTGATGAATTTCTGATGGGCCACCCTCCAGTTCGATTCATAGCCCCAAAATATGAACCTGTGCAAAAATTGGTAAAGATTGATGAAGGTTTAGAGGTCGCGCCAATGATTTGAAATTTGTATGGGAATTACTATGGAAGAATTTAAAAAATCGCTTATATCGCTATAACTTTGCTTCTACTTGTCCAAATGTCGAAAAAATTTAGTATGTTATTGCTATGGCAATAAACAAAAAGCCTACAGTTGCTACGCTCAGTTTTGCAGCGTATCAAGAATTATAAAAATGTGAAAAAATGGCAAAATAGGGTAAATTGACAGATGAATATGTACAAGGCAACAACGCCAATTTCATCGCAACAACAACAGGCTTGTTGATCATTGTCATGACAACCACATATTTTTTTTTTTCAACGTTTGGACAACTACAACCAAAGTTAGAGCAATGTAAACGAAAATCAATAATTTCCCATACTAATTCACCAAAATCTCCATACAAAATCCAAATCATTGGCGCGACCTCTAAACCTTCATCAATCTTTACCATTTTTTGCACAGGTTCATATTTTGGGGCTATGAATCGAACTGGAGGGTGGCCTATCAAAAATTCATCACTTTTTTCAAAATGAAACACCCTAATGCAGATGTGGTCGATTTGGTTCTCTGTATATCCATCACGGGAGATCCATGTGACTTTATGCACTGGGCTATGGGGGAAGACCGAGCCCCCGATCACCATGTCGTTGTTGCCACAAAACTCTGCAAGCAGCTTGCCGTTCTCGCTCATATCTCCGAGACCATGGCGTCCCATAATGCGCTCATAGTCCGAGTTGTCGGAGCCGATCTTCGCATTGAAGTCGCCTGAGTAGATCTTGATATCACCTCTTGGAGTCGTATCCACGACAGCATTCAGTTGACTGTAAAAGTTCTCTTTGTCCAGCAATTCGGCAGCATCGGTTGCGCATAACATTAGATTATAGTAAGGTTTTGGTCCCGTGGTGTTCTGAATCTGGCAACGATTATCATCTCATTGATAGCTTGATGAGCGCAGCCTGTGCTTGGGTTTCTAAGCAGAAAGCCATCTCCATGAGAGATACGATGCGTTGAATTTGCTTCGCATGTTTTGAAATTAAATAATCTGGATAAGGGGAGGAGGGCATAGTGAACAGGTGGGGCATAGTGAGCATCCCGCAGTTTGGCCATGGATCACTAGCTGCATGAAACAAATCAACTGGTAGTAGGTTCAATATCATTATGATATTGATCCTACCACCAACCAATTTGTTCCAAACGGCCGGAAGTCTAAGCTGGTGCACGGGATGCTCACTATGCCCCACCTGCTCACTATGTCCCTCTTACCCCTAATATAATATTTAGGAATGATGAATGATTTTTTTGTTATAGTCGCTTGAAAATTTTCAGGTTATTCGTGACTTTTATGGCAAACAAATTTTAAAAAGTGAGCTAACACGCGAGAGTACGCCAAGATCCTTTAATTTGAGCGGCATTTTGAGCGGCCCTTCCTATTTTTTAGTCATTCCAGTAGTCACCAAAAGTCAGCTTGTAATACACATTTGTGAGGAATAGAAATTCTTCTATACTATCTATGAAATATATAACGCCCAGATGCAAATTTTGAAAAGGTGTGACAATTTAAAGGTATTCCGTTTTTTCGGATGCAGCCCTTTTTGCGCAGTTATCAAGTGCGGAAGTTGAAGAAGAATGGCAAGGTGACAGCACTTAGGTTGATATCCAGCGTGTACAACAGATAATGGCGGTAATTTCAAAGAAAGTTCGCAATTTTATCAGAAAACCACCGGAATAAGATTTGAGATATTCGTATATGCAAGTGCAATAAAAAAAAACTCCAAATTGAGTACTTGTCCATTTTCTTACAACAAACCAATCCCGAGCATCCCGAGATAGAGATGATCTCTTACTTCCGGATTCTAACTGGACCACATTTTATTCAACATACCAAGAGCCGAATTCAGCAGTCGTTGGAACCCAAAGGGCTGCTGAATTTACGGATGTAGATGTCACGTGAAAACTAGGTATGAGTCATAAGGGGTGTCAGGATTGATTTAATAAAATTTGATTCCACTTGGTATGTCTAATTATATACAGAACGGTAAAGTTGGTCATCTAGATACAAAAAAAAATCGATTTCTTCTACGGAAAATCCCACCACAGAGCTCACATTCAACGCCATTCAATCACTGCAAAGACAAGTGGTGGGAGTCAAACACCCAAGTGACAGCAAAAGATGCAGTCCCAATCTGCTACAAACCGTTACATAACAGTCAGTCAGTCAGTCAGTCATTCACTAGCTGCTCTGTGGAATATGTGTCAAGTTAATAAATATACCGACCTAAGCCATTAATCAACCGATCTCTAGCGCACACTCACACCGACAAAAAAAAAGAACAGCTGATCCGTCAACCGCCTTCACATGTCCAAAAACAGCATCTTTCAAACGAGTCTCACTCGCCGCTCTCGCCATATCCCAGCTAGATCTACTCCTTCCTAGCCCCCGGCATCCGATTACAATCAATCAATTTTCATGTAAATGGATTTGTTTAGCAACACGTTACTTACCGCACCGTTACCGGGCTGCAATCCTCCTACGGCCACAAAAAAAAAACAAATCGATGCACTACAAATGGTTATGCCAGGCAGCCCTACAGCCAGAAACAAAACTGGAAAATTCAATTATTCACGCAATTACCCTCTCGGTCACTACTTGACTGGCAGTTGTTTCGCTGTTCCGTTGGGTTGTTGGGCCTCTTCGGGAGCACTTGTTGCAAAGGTCCATCTCCGTCACTGATTAATCGCTCACTTCAGCGTGTAAAAATTATCTTGATCCAATTGAAGGAGCGCTACTTTGCTGCCACTGCTTTTTTGCTGCAGTCCCACTCTCGAGTAGGTAGGTACCTTACACGGAGGCGGTAGCGCGTCATAATTCATCTCCCTCGCTTGGTCCCGGAGAAAAACGCGAACCATACTCTCACGTCCAGATGGCGGCGGTAACCGTTACCGACCGTATCGGAATCTGTCGATCGGTGATACCATAAATCTCGACCGGCCCCGGCCTTCGGGGCCACACTTTTACACATGCTTTCCCAATAGTTTCCATTTAGGGTTAATGTCCCTAATATTGGGCCCGGAACATACATTTCGAAGGAAAGCAGTGTTTGACAATTTTCAGCAGCAACCTAATATATATTCACTTTTATTATCCAGATGACGCATTCTTCCATGAAAAGTTGAATAACAGGAGATTTTTATCGATGGGCCCAAGACTTTAGATCCCATAGGACAACATTAGGGCCTGTTCCTCTACTTATTATATTCTCCCTATCGACCTCAAAGTGAGCTAATAATTCTCATTTTTCTCTCTCCAACCCGGTCCCGCGTTGGGCAACAGGTTTCCAGCATTTACGCCGATGCCAGCATTGGAAATTCAATTAAGATAGCAGTGGTGCATATTTTGTACCTCCACCAGGATCTGGCCGCGCACAGCACACTGGATCTCAACGGCAGCAAAGGTAAGTGTTTGATCTGTTCCCGGTTGGCCAAAGGTAACTAATGCCATTTTTCAATTTATATTTATTGTTATCTCGAACCGAATTTGTTATGTTTATGTTTGTTGCGATTGTCACGTGCGCGTGTGCCCCATACCGGGACCTATGGGGTCGGGTATCTAATGGGTTTGCGCTGGTGAGGAATACGGGGATTGTAAGATTGATGCACTTGAGAGGGATATTGAGTACCGATAGGTCGGAGCGTGCGCTGCAAATTGAAGCTGAACCCGAGTAAAGAAGATACCCAACACTTTGAAATGAGCGGTGATGGAAGTCAACATCCGAGAGCCAGTTGTGAGGATGAATCTGTTTTGCCGAGCTATCTTTGCCGCTTGATACAGGAAGAAAAAATCTTCTATGAAAAATATCGTTGTTGCCACATAGATATCTGTATATCGCGCTCGTAGTCCTTGCCATCTAATAGATGTGTACACTAGAGATGGGCGTTCCGCTCCTGAGCTGTTCTAAAGACCCGATTCACTAATGTGAGCTGATGACCCGCGGTTCATTTTTAACGAACCGCTGCTCATCAGCTCACTGATATCACAAGTCTAAACCATACAATCCGTCACTTATAGCGAAACTTAAAAAAAAGGACTGATGAGGACCACCCTACATCATCTCCTCACTTCTCCTTCTCCTCATCTTATCTTAATTCAACACACCTTAACTCAATACCCTATGGGAATTTCCAAAACTCTTAGAGTTTTTTATGTAATGCGTTTATTTTTCCATGCTCATTTTCCGTAGCTTTGTGGAGCCGATATTCATTGTTTAGATTAGATATGGGCGATCCGCTCCTGAGCTGTTCTAAAGACCCGATTCACTAAAGTGAGCTGATTATCCGCGGTTCATTTTTAAAGAACCATAGCTCATCAAAACTTAAAAAAAGGACTTACGCATTGACCACGCGTAAACCACGATGCGCGCATAATACAACATGTGCCTACTAATTGATAGGATCGGTAAACGGTAAAGGATACTTCCAAGCGGATGATTGAGAAAGAGAGAGACATATGTACATCACTTACTCCTCCCATCATTCTCTGGGAGAGCGGAAGATCCGCACAAAAGCAAATAACCGAAAAGCAAAATGCAGCTTTCCACTTCACAGCTCAGTTCCGGATCTGAATCTTCGACCCGAATGATTCAGTGGGAGCTGTTTAGGATACCAGCTCTCGAACCCGTCGAGCTCTTTGGATCCGTCCTGCCCTTGGACCCGTCCTGCTCTTCGGATTCAGCTCCCCGGATCATGCTGATGATCTGGAACTGATGTCGAGAATATTGAGGGCATTTCTGCTGGAGAATTAACATCAATATAGGCTGGATTGCATAGCATATGAGAAAAAGCGTAACATCGTGTGACACGATGTTAATTATATCCTCGCGTGTGTTATAGATGTAGCCCTATAGCATACACTTTTTGCTTTTACTGATATGTTGTTGGCTCCATTTGCGCGCAGTTTGGTTGTTCAGGTTTTGGGTAATCAATTGAAAAGTAAAGCCTGTTTTAAAATACGGATTTTTTAGTTTAGACTACTTTTACGATTTTATGTAGTTTTAAGCTTCTATAGCTCTATTGGTTTAGGGTCACCAAAATAACTTATTTCTTTTCCGACTTTGAATTTGTGTATATATTTCAATAATTTCAATGTGAGCTGAAGAGCTGTTACAAAGAATTGGCTCTCCTTAGTGAGCTGGACGGGTCTGATCCGCTCACCCAGATGAGCTGATGTGCCCACCTCTAGTGTACACGCAAAAAACAAAATAATGACTACAAAGTAAGCATTTTTGAGGGAAACTGGGACTACCCATTAAATGAGTTAAATTTTACCCATTTATGAGTAATACTACAAAAATAAGTGGTAAGTATTCATTTGTGAGTAACAATTACAATTGCCATTCTTTTTTTTTACTGATTTAATCGGTAGTCCCAGTTTCCCAAGAACAAGGCGGCTCAACTTCGTGACAGCAAGATTGTGGGGAACTTTATCAAAAGCCTTAGAGAAGTCAATATACACTGCATCAACTTGCTGACGCTTCTCGATGCTGCCAATCAGAGTGTTAGTGAAGGTCATCAAATTGGTAATTGTAGGTTTCTTCATAAATCCATGTTGGTACTCGGAGATTATGGAGTGGACAGCCAAGTAGAACTGGTCATGCAGAAGACTTTCCAGAACTTTCACCAAACAATCCAGAATTGAGATTGGACAATAGTTTTACACTCAAGCTTCCAGGTGCCAGGAAAAACGCCATCCAGAAGTGATCGCTTGAAGATAGCAACTCCGAAAGTGACCAACGATGCTGCCCAATTATTGATGAATGAAGGTGGAATACGATCCGGATCTTACCCTTTCGAAGCGTCAACAGAACGGAGGGCTTTGAGGATAGCATCTTTACTGAAATTGAGCTGCTGTAGACGAATATGAACTAGCAATTTTACTGAAATTAATTGAATTGCCTTGAATTTTTCCATATTTTCCTTAATGATTATAAAATTCATAAACGCTCACGGAACTTTGTCTTAAATCACTATTTATTCCTGAAACAATCTAGACATCCCTGAAGTTTCCTATGCTTAACTGAAGTTCTGTAAAAATGATTAATGCTCCGGCATATGAGATCAAGATCAAGATAGAGCTGGAATTATGGCGTAACAGCTTTTGTAAACAATGACTTCTTTCGACGACGTCTTAAAAGTCAAGGCTCGCCCACGCAAATCAACATCACCATCAGGTAGGGTAAGACTTCATGTGGGCATGCCTTGAGATCCTAGAAATCATCGAGAGAAGTCATTGTTTACAAAAGTTGTTACACTCTTATTCCAACTCTATCTAGATATATTCATAATTCCCTGACGCTTCTGAAATTATTCCACGGAGCTCCTTGAAAGTCGCTGCAAATTTCCTTAAGTTAATGTGATTGTTCTGAAGTTATCTGATCCTCCTCGAAGTACTCGAAACTTCGTTGAAACCATCTTAAAATATCTAAATTTCTTAGAAGTCCAATGAAATTTCTTGAAAATATCGGTGCTTGCTAAAAGTTTTCGTTTTTTTTTTAATTAATGGATCTTTATTGATGTTGTCAAATCATTTCAGCTAAATTTTCGCATTTTTTAAGTTCTTGACATTTGTATGATATAACACCCTAAAGGGTGTCCACGATGAAATTGCCACACTATGAAATTGCTCTAACTTTTTAACCGTTGGGTAGAATTTAATTAAAATTTGGGTGGATTTAGTTCATAGTGCATTATTTACATCCTGCAAGTTTTAAAGTCCTGTGATCAAAACTCGCGGAAATGGAGTCGAAAGAACAGCTCGTGCGTGATAAAATCTTGCGCATTCATCACGAGAACAAGGATCTCTCGCATCGTTCCATCGCTAAAACTTTGGGAATCGCGAATTCCACGGTGTCGCGAGTGATTAAGCGGTTCGAGGAACGGTTGACCACCGATCGGAAGCCCAGAAGTGAAGGAAAAAGTATTCCGTACAACACCAAAAATCACAACCGCGTAGTTGGGGCCTTCAACCGAAATCCGAACGCCTCCGTTAGGGATGTGGCTAAGAAGCTGCACCTAAGCCGAAGTTTTGTCCAGAAGGCCAAAACTAAGGCTGGACTTCGAACGTTCAAGGTACAAAAGGCCCCTAATCGCGACGAGAAGCAGAACAAGTCCGCCAAAACCCGTGCCAGGAAGTTGTACCTCAACATGCTGACGAAAGTTGAATGCTGCATCATGGACGACGAAACATATGTGAAGGCCGACTTCAAACAGATCCCCGGCAACCTGTTTTTCACGGCCAAGGATAAGTTCAGCGTTCCGGAGCATGTCTGCACTCAGAAGATGTCCAAATTTGCGAAGAAATTCCTGGTTTGGCAAGCCATCTGCACGTGCGGGAAGCGGAGTGCACCTTTCGTGACCCAGGACACGATGAACGGACAGGTGTACAAAAGAGTGCCTCCAGAAGCGGCTGCTTCCTCTCCTGAAGGCCCACAACGTCCCAACAATCTTCTGGCCGGATTTGGCCTCATGCCACTACTCCAAGGACGTGCTGAAGTGGTATGCGGACAATAAGGTCAATTTCGTGCCGAAAATGTTCAACTCTCCCAACACTCCGGAGCTCCGCCCCATCGAGAAGTACTGGGCGATTATGAAGCAGCACCTTCTTAAACGACCTAAGGTAGTGAAGACAGTCGAGGAACTGAAGAAAGTATGGGTTTACATGCAAAAAACGGTTGATTCACAGGTTGTGCAGAATCTTATGGCCGGGGTTAAGGCCAAGGTGCGGGCATTTGCGTATGGACTGTTAATAAAATACGAGTAAAATGGTAAAATGAAGTTTAATAGTTATTTCTCAATCCCTGAAAATTTGATGGCAATCGGATGAAAACTCGAATTTTGTGAATCAATTTTGTGTGTGGCAATTTCATCGTGGACACCCTTTATACTCTCACATTTTACAGATGATCATATAATTTTTATAGTGTTCCAGAAATTATCTCGGAGCTTTGCTGAAGTTTCCGGAAAGTCCCTGAGTTTCCTGAAACTTCTTAAAGCTTTCTACAATTTCCTTAAAATGATTTCGACGGTGAGCATGCATAAGGGCGTAAGCGCGATGATCGATTCTCTTCGTCGATTTTCTCTTTTGTTAAGAACTCGCTAGAATTAACGTTTCTCGGTGCGTTTGCTGTTGCTTTTGATAGCCAATACAACCTGTTACAACTCTGCATTGAACAAATTTTAGAAAATTGTTTCGCTTAGCTGCAATGAGAAAATCGATAAAGAGAATCGATCATCGCGTAAACGCCCTTATGCATGCTCACTGTCGATTTGAACTGCTCTTTGATTCTCTTATATGACTTGGTGTTCTCGAAGGTACACTGTAGCTCTCAATTCTATCGAAGGTCTCGGTTCCTTTTAACTTCCTTGAAGTTCTCTGGACTTCTCTGAAGAACCTGAAACATTTTTTAAGATTTTATTAATTCTCTGAAGGTATCTATACTTCCCTGAAATTCTCGGATCATTTTAAAGATTCTTGATTATTGTTTGGAACATCATGGAACTATCCTGAATTTTTCTAAACTCAAGCTTACATATTTCTTTTAACTGCTCCAAAAGTCTAGACTAAAGCTGCGATCTCTACAATTTCCAAAAGATATCTAAATGTAGGAAGAATGATGTGATGATATAATTCAAGCTAAAAAGGTTTAAAATAGTGACTGATTAAAATAAAAAGTGACTATAGTGGCTTGGCCTTGAAAATGAGACTTTTTAGTGACTGGCTTGAAAAAAGTGACCAAGTCACTACAAAGATACTCGCTACCAGCTGTGCTATTTGTCTACCTCAAAATTCTAACGAAACTTCACAGATTACGCTCAGAATTCCTAGAGGAATTTCCATTATGACACTTTCTGGACATAACGGCGCCGGTGGTGTAGTGGTAAGCGTGATTACCTCTCACCCCAGCAGGCCTGGGTTCAATCCCAGTCGGCGCCGCCGGGATGTTCTGAGGCATAACATCTCTGATCACGCCTTCCTTCGGATGGGAAGTAAAGCCGTTGGTCCCCGGTTCATGAGTTGATGGGTCGATAGGTAGGGTCCAGGTGTGGGAGCTGCCTTCCTGGCACGTCGGTAGCATTGGTGCTCAGCACGGAAAACAAGATCGACGGAAAAAACAAACCAAAGGAAAAAAAAAAAACTTTCTGGACATGACAAATGCTAAAGAAATGTTTGAAAACCCAGGTCAATTTTTAGACACTGTCTTGGTTACCATCTATCTAGTCTTAAAAATGCTTTCCACGAAATGCTATCTTACCTGCCCTATTATTCGAATGAAATCACTTATTTAACTCATATCATGGCTGAACCCAATCATCAGCCATAATTTGCACGCCAGGATTCCCTTGGAAAAATTCTATTCGGTTCAATTCCAATAATAACCAAATTGACGCCAATCATAACACTTGAACCTCCTCGGTGTGGTTACCGCTCAATCAGCCGCTGCTCAGGGATAATTGATTTTTTATTGCTCCCTTACTACCGTAAAAATGATCGCTATCTTAACTAGCATCAAGTCCCACTCTCTCATACTACATATAGGCAGCCTGGCACTCGCGTCTTCGGACAAAGGTTGAAAACAAAATATTATCTACAACCAGCTAGTATACAACTAGCTCTATCTGCTATTGCTACTTCTACTTACTGCCCCGGCTACCTACCACAATGCCAAATGCAGCTAGGTATTGCAATAACAACCACCACCAGCCAGCCGTGCATGATTTGCGTAGCTGATTTATCTAAATTGCTTCTCGAGATTGCCGGAGGCTGGTGCATATTTTGTCAGATAGATATTGATTTGTTTTCATTTTCCCCTGATTGAGAGTAATTGCTACTTAATGGTAATACAACGCAGAATTAATTCAGTGCAGTTAGATTTTTGTTTAACTTAACTTTAGAGGAAATCTAAGTATCAGTTGATTCAGCCCTACTGTATTTTCCGTTGAATCATAATCGCGTCCTATGAGCAGATCGAGAACCGCCTTCTATTTGGCAGCAATTTGTCTGCGAGAGTGAAACACTATGTAAAATTAATTGACTAATTGCCTCGCACTAGTGGTGACTGCGTCTAGACGCTCGGAAATAGCTAATACCTAGTTGCACCAGTCAGCGCAGTCCTGGTCCGTTCGTTGAGTTGTGACCAGACGCGGCTTTGATCTTGGCAGCCTCAGAAAATGCATTTTCGCTAAACGTCAGTCAGAGACTGTAGGAATGTTCACGCAGCTGGGCGACTTGTTTCTATATTTCAAATCTGTTGACACCGGCTGACCGGCGCTTGTTTCTCAAAGAAAGAGAACTAGTTGTCATGAATACTTCACCGACGACGAGGGAAATTTAATAATGCTTCCAACAACCGTCGCCTTCGTCGTCGTCGTCGTTGGACGGTCCTCGAAGAAAAACAATGACCACGTCGTGAATGCCTGTGCGACCGGCTGCTGCCTAAATTTATTGCCTTGTGGAAATGGTCGCGACAAGCGTGGATTAATAGTATTAGAAGAACTCGGTGCGCAGCCGAGTCCGAACAACGACGTCAACGGGGACGTTTATAAATCATAAAATATGCGTACAGCAAACTGATTGTGATTCGGTTCGGGAATTCGTTTGATAATGGTAGCTTGTTTGAAACATAAAGTCCACAGCTGAGTCATTGTTTGACATATTTTGGTTTTATTTTTTCGTTTGCTTTCAGGCGTATCGGCATCCGAAATGTTGCAGGCGTTCTGCCGTATCAAGCAGGCTTCCAACTTCCACCACGACACAGCATTTCTACTGACGCGGGAGCAAATCTGCCGGCATCAGATGAAGTGCGACACGCTGGGACTGGCCGAACTGGGAACCATGTGCAAGCGGTCCTCGTGTGCGATCGTTCAGGATAACGGACTGTCGGCGGCGTTTACGATCGCACACGAACTGGGACATGTGTAAGTAGTTGACCGACTTATGTTGTAATTAATTAAAAATATGTTTCTATAGGGGTAATTTGCCAAATGTACTGGTCCTGGTCTAGGTAGAAAGTCACGTTTATTGTTAAATGTATTCACAAACTCAGATATCAATAAATGTTCACGAAACTGTTTCGAAACATTATTAGACATGTTAGCCAGGGTTGCTTCCACTCACTTGCTATAAAAAAATATTTTTCGGGATTATGCAATCATTAGATGTTATAATGGTATGTTCTACTTTTAAGTAACAGGAAGAGGGTGTAAAGTATGTGTTTGACTCATAAAACCTGTCAATTTCGCTTTCAGATCCTCACAATCAGCGATCTTATGATTCGTGAGCGTTCACTCTGAGTGAGCGCTCACGAGTCGTAAAATCGCTGATTGTGACGCACTGAAAGCAATATTGACAGATTTTTTGTGTCAAACATATACTTCATGACCTCTTCTTGTAACCGAAAAACATCTTTTTATAGCAAGTGAGTGGAAGTAACCCTGATGTTAACAACTCAAGCTGAACATTGCAGTAGGTCCTAAGTAACATTGACAGATTCCCTACGTCGACTTTCTCTTTATATCCCCACGGCCATCTTAAGACATTCTCAGGTATTTTCAGCACACGTATCGATAAAAGAAGCTTTAATCTAGCATATAATACGGCAAAAACAACAAGAAACGGTTATGTGCTCATGTTATTACCGAAAGAGAAAGTCGACGAAGAGAATCGATCAATGTTACTTAGGACCTAATGCAATGTTCAGCTTGAACTTCTCGGCAATCTGAAACTATTCAGATATATAATTTGAGATGGGAAATTCTTTTACCGAGAATCATAATCATATAATGCCTCCCGATAAGCACCTCTCACAGCAAACATCCTCTCGTAAAGGCTCGCAATCCAGAAACTTTTTAAACATGATTATGGCTGCCTACTATGCTCAGCACGTAAATTTCCATTAAATCATTCGAAAATTTACTCAGAGCTCGTTTCATAATTTGTCTATAACACTCTTGGGTTTCTTCACCACTCACATCTTATCCTTAATAGTTCTCCCAAGAATTTGCTTAAGTAAATTTCTGTTAAATTTCTGTTCAGGGCAGACAAAACTCATTATCAATGAAAGATTTCACGCGATATTTACAGAGATAGTTCTGTCACTATCATCGGATGAGAAAACGATGAGAGAGATTTTCTTCAAAATCTCATCGAATGACAGAACGTGAGAGTGTTGTGATCATCGCAATTACTAGCTCATTCATTTATATTATTGTTACTTGTACCACGAAAATCTTAAAAATATATTCTCTTTACCGATTACATGCTTTCCTAAATTCATCTAAATCAGTTAGAAATGTTGATGTCAAAACCGCACGAGAATTATTCTCATGAGTGCTTGGTCGTTGGAAAATGACAAGAAAGCTAGATTTGGAAGGTAGATTTGTCTCGTGATAGTGAGAGGACCTGTTTTCTCACTGTCACATGACAATCGTGATATTTACCAGCTCTGTTTCTGTTGCATTTCTTTAAAATATTTCTCAGAATATTCACGATATACCCTTATAAATAATCCTATAGTTGTCTTGAGAACTGCATTGGAATGCGGTTCAGCATAATCTTAGATATATTCTAAAGATTCCCTTAGAATTCTTCTTATGATTCCCATGCAATTGTCCAGAGAATTCCTTTAGAATTTTACGCAGAGTTCAATTCCTTAGAACACTTTTCGAAATAAAGGGCGTACCGCTCAAAATCTGCACACCCAAAATTCATTCTCAAAATTCGAGTTTTTATCCAATTATCACCAAATTTTCAGGGAGTAAATAGAAAAATTAAAGTTAGTTTTGACATCATTCATTTAATTTATTTCGCCTTTATATCCGAATGCACTAACCTTGGCCTTAACCCCAGCCATAAGATTCTGCACGACCTCAGAATCGACAGTTTTTTGCATATTAACCCATGCTTTCTTCATTTCTTCTACATTATTCACCACTTTAGGTCGTTTTAGAAGGTGCTCCTTCAGAATGGCCCAGTATTTTTCTATTGGGCGCAGCTCCGAAGTGATTGGGGAGTTCTTTCGGCACGCAATCGACATCATTCGCCTTATACCACTATAACACGTCCTTCGTGTAGTGGCATGATGCCAAATCCGGCCAGAAAATCGTCGGACCGTCGTGAGCATTCAGGAGAGATTCAGGAGCTGCTTTTGGAGACACTCTTCCAACTACACCTGTCCATTAGACTGATGCAAAATTTGAAATGTTCGCTCCACAGTGCTCAAACGGTTCCAAATTGGATCCTGATTAGCCTCCCAAAATTTGAACTTATTTAGTAAGAAACTGACTTGGCACAAACCATTTGAAGTTAATATAGAAATTACTATGGGAAAACCAAAATTTACAGGTACAGGTTTCCTGGAATCTGGTTGAAGTCCGCCTTCACATATATCTCGTCATCCATTACGCAGCAGTGTGGTTTCGTTAACTTCTGGCCGTACAACTTCCGGGCACGGCTTTTTGCAACCGTATTTTGTTTCTCGTCACGGTTTGGGGACTTCTGAATCGTACGTGGTCCAGCTCGAATTTTGGAATTCTGCACGAAAGTTTTGCTCACATGCAACTTTTTAGCCACATCTCAAACTGAGGCGTTCGGTTCCCGTTTAAAGGCCCCAACCACGCGTTTGTGGTGGTTCTCGTTGACCTTTACGGCTTTTTTTTTACGTAGGACTACGTATTTAATTTTTATACTGGGGGTCACATTAAAAAAAATCAAAATACAAACATGTAACGAAAAATCCCAAACATGGAGCGCAAACCGAACAAACGACACATTGCGCATGCTCATATGAGCGAGCTCAATGCTCGGTTGATCGCTCACCATTTCACCAATCTTGCCAATGCTTGCCAAATCGTTTTCTTCGTCATTTGCTTTCGAGCAACGGACGGATAAGCTTTGGACACAACGTATGAGCGGAACTGCACGCATCGCACCAATACGAAGACACGACGACGAAAGCACCCACATCGATCGGAATGGACACCATTTGAAAAACAACCGGTGCTTTTCAAGGCCACCAATTCATAAACGGAAAGAGTTAAGAAGTAAATGATCAACATATTTGTACCGTCCACTAGCGGTCCTACGTCAAGCTTCCGTTCATGCCCCAAGGCACAGACTCTTCTGTTTTTCCGGATCTTCGCTTCCGATCAACAGTCAGACGTTCTTCGAACCTTCAGAAGTCGCGATTCTCAACTTTTTTCACGATGCGACAGATCCTTACTCTCAAAGCACTCGTGCAAAACTTTTCCGCGCACGCACTGTTCTTACGTCGCAATTTTGAAAACTTTTGCGCACCACCAACTCACAGAGTGTAAACAATACCGTATGCGTGATAATGTTTGCACCATCGTAAAAATAAGGTTCCCGTTTCACCTGTGCATACAATGCCTTGGTTTTCTTTGCATGCACGTAACCTATAGCTCATACCGTAGTAGGCTGTGTATAAAAGAAAATGATTTACTTAGTTTGACAGTTGCACCATGACGAAATGGCAGCGTATTCGTAATTTTTTCCACGCGCAAATATTGCAAAAAAAAACATTTCAATCGCCGTGGGAGTGTCCCGATGGACCGTTAAAAGGGTTTTAGACCGAGAAAAGAAAAGACAACTATCCGCGAAGGTGGCCACAGGTCGTCCGAGGTCAGCTCGGGTTCCGAGGGTTATCGCTGCTATCAAAAGGAAGATTCGGGTGAATCCAGTGCGTTCAATACGGAAAATGGCAAAGGAACACGGGATCAGTGACATTACGGCGCGGAAGATCGTAAAGGAAGATTGCGGGGCGAAGTCGAGGGCACGGAAAAAAAAACTCACATGATTACCAACCGCATCCGGGAGCTACAAGTCGAACGATGCAAGAAAATCTTGAACTTCCTTAAGCGAAAAAAGCCGGTAATCCTTTTCACCGACGAGAGCATGTTTACCGTCGATCCCGCATCAAATTCCAGAACCGACCGGTATATTAGTTCTCTTCCGGTAAAAGACGTGGCCGACGAGCACAAGAACGTGTATATGACCAAGCATCCTGCTAGCGTTATGGTGTTTGGATTGGTGACTTCCGATGGCAAAAAAAAATTGACCCGGTGTTCATTCCAGAAGGCGACAAGCTCAACACGGAGGTCTAAATCTGGATTTTAAGTAAGTATGTTCTTCCGTGGATCAAAGAACAGTACGGTTCGAAGCCAAATGCCAAACAAGATGGGGCTCCGTGCCACACCTCGAACCGCACTCAGAAGTGGTTGCAGGAACATCTTCCGTTCTGGGCGAAGGATATGTGGCCGCCATCCAGCCCCGATCTTAATCCGCTGGATTACTCAATATGGCGCGTCATGAAGGCCAAGGCCTGTTCTAAACCCCACCCGAGTACAGCAAGCCTCAGACAAACATTGACCCGTACCTGGAGAGAAATGGATCCAGACTACATCATTAGAACCTGCCATGCATTCTGGCGCGTGTGGAGGCCGTAATTGCAGCAAGTGGAAACTCGATCGATGATTAACATAGTTTAAGACTCGGAGAAACATCCTCCCTTTGAATAAATAAAAAAAACTCGAGAACAAAATTTTTGAGCATTTTTTTTTTTAATTTTGACATTGCTCAATGGTGTAAACATTATCACGCATACGGTATACATTAAACTATGTCTACGCAAAATTTCAATTAATTTTACCCAACGGATCAAAAGTTAGAGCAATTAGAGTGTGTGCGTATTTTAAACGGTACACCCTTTAGATCGCATCATTCGACCAGTTCAAAATGACGTTTTCTACTACTCAAACCTTGCCGTGGAACAATGTTTAGATTTTTTTTCTAGATCCTCGAGAAAATAGGGTCTTATTCAAGCTAAACTTGATAAATCTGGAACTTGATTACAATATCTTCTTTTCCTTTATTTAAGGTGATACGATACGTCACGCTTTTTTTTGCTTTTTTCTCTCTCGTTTCTATGTGTCAGTGAAATAATTATCATTGATGCTGTAGGGGTGTGGGTGTTCATCATGCACTGTCGCAACTACCGTAAACATAGCTGCTAGAGTTCGTTATTAATAGGTCGAATGTCTATTTATCATCCATTATTGACACCATTACTACATTTCTATTCAATCAGCCAAAATTAACGATCTACCACCTCCCAAGGACATCCCTTGCTATACAGAAAAATATCATACGCCTAGCCACCAAGGCCAACCAAGTCAAGTAATCATAGTAGTTGATTAATTCAAAGCCACACTTTGTACACTTTGGTTACAGACGACCAGTCCAAAAATGATTCCAGCACTCAAACCTCCAGGTACATCGTAAGAAAAAAGTACCCTTAAGTAAGTTATTTTCACACATCTCGCCACTTTATTACAGGAAGCAGGAAGTAGGTAAAATGAATCAAAGTAGTTTTCATTCACTTGTGTTCAAACCTTATGGAATTGAAAATTCGCTTTCTACCCAAAAGTTAGTCAGTTATACCCAAGAGTAGGTGAATATGATCGTGAATATACTCAAAGTAAAAAGTAGGTAAATGTGAACTGGCCGCTAGGTACGTTTTTTCTTATCGTGTATGTTTATATTTTTCCATCATTCTTTTCCCGCCTTTTTAATATCAGCAGATGGCTTCGACCAGTGCAACCAGAATGACAAATAGGTTCTCTATAGAAGATTTGTAGGTTTATTTACTTCCATTTCTTTTCTGGAAAAAGCAAAATAAGTTATTGTTTTAATATTTATTAGTGATGGTTTCTAAATTGAACACAGTTGAAGAACCTTCAAAAGCAATAAAAACATTGTTTTTAAACACTTTGTTTCAATTTAATTGACAACACTGGATACGATGATAGATGATTTGTACACACACCTTCGTAATGTGGTGTGTAGAAAAAAGGTAAACAAAACAATTTCAGCTTACAAAATTATTTGCGGCTCGCGTTTTCTACGATGCAAATGATATCATTTAAGTTAATATCATCTTTAAAGGTGAATTAAATTGAAAGTACTTGTAGAAGCACGTGTCGTAATTGTTTTTAGTGTGATTCTGAAAAGTGGAAGCTAGTGAAAACAGTTAGTTAAATTACATGCCCAGAGTAGAACAAAATCGACTGATCGTACTTTTTCATGCAAATATTGCGAATGCGTGAACGATCTGGTAATATTTTGGTGAGAAAGTGTACAAATATGCATCCAGATCTTATTCATACAGTTTTGGCCCATTTTTTATGGTATGTAATTAGTAACTTACTATTTTGTAGGAAGATCTCTTTTGTACGCATACTAAAACACGTTTATTTAATGATTGTGGGGACAGCCATTGTTACATGACGTGCCGTATCACCTTAACGTCGGTCTCTTTTCCGCAATCTAGTGCCAATCACCGACGGACATCGATTGCCATCCATTGACGGCAATCGAATGTGCAGGAAGGCAGCTTCCACACCTGCGTAGGATATCGCACCCATTCAACACACACATGGGCCGGGACCAACGGCTTTACTTCCCTTCCGAAGGAAGACGTGACCAGAGATTTTTATGCCTCAGAAAAATCCCACCGACCTCGGCTGGGGTTGAACCCAGACCCATCGGGGTGTTAGAAAGCAGTCACGCTTACCACTACACCACCGGCGCCGGCATTGATTACAATATGACGAATTCACTTAGAACTCTCTTCTACATTTTCTTGGAATTATCCTCTGAAATATTTTTTCTTAAGTTTCTCCTCCAAATTAAAATTAAAATTTTCTCATAAATTGGTCTTGAATTTTCATCAGAATTTCATTTAAATGCTAGTCTAAATAATTTTATATTCTTCTCAAATTGATTTGAAATTTCTAAATATTCCACGAGAATTAAAACCAGACTCTTGATCTTATTAATCTAGGATTTTGACATTTTTCAAAGTCTGACATCTTCAATATTTCTCTCAGTTGCAGAAACAAAAAAAAAACTTCAAGTTAGAAATTTGCGACTTGTTTTTTTTTTCATATCTTGAGAGGTTTTCTAAGGCTTGGAAAAAATCGAAAAATCTTAAGCTTATTTTTGCTAATCTCATAATTTAAAAAAAATTCCCTGAAATATAAAATAGTGGTACATGGCTATTTGTGACGAAACTATTGAGTGTATCATTTTGATGTCTTTAAGAATGTTTCTTCATTTTTTTGAGTAGTTTAATTGAGTAGTGAACATTTTTAATTAAGGGGGATACTAAAAAATAGGTGATAGATAAAAAATTACTTTTTTATGTCTTGTTGAAATTGATGGTCATCTAGAAAAACATTGTAGAAGTTATTTTAAGATACTTTGATCAAGACGCCAATTTTCTATCTCTCAAGTGGACGAAGTTATAGGGTGAAAATGGAGTATAAACGCTAGTACCCCCTTAAAAACCGTTTTTTTTTTATCATAAAGTTTCTAGTTTGAGTTTTATTTTTTTATATTGTTCTACAAAGTTGTAAGTGCTTTAAACCTGCCCATTTTTGCTCAGCGAAGCAAATGGCTCTTCAAGTAAAGGATTTAGATCCGTATTTATAATTTTTCAACACTAACTTTAAAAGGGGTGTATCTTGCAGGTTAGGAGGTATTAGCAGCCAAACTCAACGTAATTTCGTTCAGCAACTTATACCGTACTGTTACATATACAATTCATAGGGGGATAAGGGTAAGCCTAATGAATTTTATAATAAAGTACCTCAATGTTTTGTTACGTTTTGCTGTTTTCATGACCATTTTTCCAAGTATGTACATTAGAATGAGTTGTAGCTTCGACAAAATTGTTTGGTATAGTAGTCCGAGTTTTGGTGAAATTTGAGCAACATTAGGATTTTTGGTAAGCAAATTAATAGGATCGTTCCTGTTCATACAAAATTTAAAATTCTCCCGCAAATCGAGATTATAACCAAATTCGTTAAAATTTCACCCAGTTTTTGGGGACCAGCATTGAAAAAGTAGTGGGGAACCCACTCTAATGTAAACAGATGGAAAAATGGTCATGAAAACAGCAAAACGTAACAGAACATTGAGATACTTTATTAAAACAATGAAATTTCCTTTTGTTTTTTGCAGTTTAAAAGCACTTACAACTTTGTAAAACATTCTAAAAATTTAAAAATTCAAACTAAAAAGTTGTCGTGAAAAACGGTTTTAAGGGGTACTACTGTTTGTACTTCATTTTCACCCTGTGACTTCATCCACTTGAGAGATGGAAAATTTACGTCTTAGACAAAGTTTTTTTATAATGACTTCATCTACAATGTTTCCATAGATGATCATCAATTTTAACAAGACATAGAAAAGTATTTTTTTTTTATCTTATTGCATACCGCCCTTAATCCACAAATATTACCACTGCAATAAAGTATTTAAAAATTGAAGAAACATTCTAGAAGACATCAAAATGCTGCACTCAATAGTTTCGTCGCTTTTTTTTTCGTCCCACTGCCTTCTTTCTTCTTATTCGCATTTCAAGCTTATTGCTTAGCGCATATTAGCTTATTGCGTGCTCTCAACTTAGTGTTCTATATGCACTTCCACAGTTATTAATTGAGAGCTTTCGATGCCAAGCACAATGCATGAATTTGTATATTGTGTGGCAAGCACAATGATACTCTATGCCCAGGGAAGTCAAGAAAATTTCCAACCCGAAAGATTCCCTCGACCGGACCGGGAATCAAACCCACCGCCTCCGGCTTGGTAATACCGTGCCTTTACTAACTAGGCTATGAGGCCCCACTGTGTGCCCGCACGTTTAAGACCATCTATGTCGATCAATTGGACACTATTGCAATACGTACAAGGAATTGTAAACATTCCTGAAGTTCTCAGAGTTACTCTGAAGTTCCCGGATATTCCTTAATAATTTCTGAGCTTCTATGAAGTTCGCTAAGTGTTTTTGAAATTCTCTGGACTTTTTTGGAGTTCCTGTAATTCTCATGAAACTTATTAACTTCCCTGGAGTAATTTGGACTTCTCTGAAATTTCCGTAACTTTCTTAGAAACTGACGGAACTTTGAATTAGAATTTTTGGTACTTCTTTGAAGTTGCCTATATTTTCTAAAGTTTCGGAAATTTTCTTGATACCGTGGACTGACCATTTTTAATCTGAACACTTTTAAATTTGAACTACACCGTGCAAACTAAGAATTGCTCAAACTTCATTCAGCATACGGAATGGAGTAAAACAGGATCAAAACAAAACAGGAAATAAGGCTTCCAGAAACACGCTTTTCTTGGTGCTCATAGGGTTACCATAAGTACACATTCAAAATGAACCCCGTTAATATGCATGAAGTGTCATTCAAATAAGCGGGAGTCCATGGAATTCATTAAACTTCCCTGCATACCCCGCAGTTTTTGGATAATTCCTGAAATTATTGGAATATCTTTTAATTACTCAAAACTCCTTAAAAATTCCTGCAATTTTTCTGAGCTTCTCTACGCATCCTCAAAGTACTCGAAACTGGATGAAATGAAACTACCTAAACATCTATAATATTCTATAATGTTCTCTAAACTTTCTTGAAGATTTGGTATCACCTTAAAAGTTCTCGCAAATTTCTTAAAGTTAATGAAACTGCCTTGAAGTTCCCGAAATTTTTTTGAAGTTCTCAAAACTGCCATGATAATCACGCAACTTCCCTTAAATACCTTCACATTGCAAAAATGTGTTTCAAAACGCTCAAATGGATTTAAAATGTCTATAACCCATTGAAAATGCACAAATGGCTTCAAAATGTGAAAAGCCATCAATGTCTTTTAAGTAATTAACAAACCAAATTGGCTAAATATCATTATAACAATAGAAAATTTAAAAAAATCTATTCGAATATTTCAATACTTTTTCCGTGCTTTAAATATTTATTGTATTTCTAATGTTTGATTTGAAACGATTTATTTGTATTTGGACTAATGTGTTTTCCATGTAGGGTAAGTGTGCCAATTATGGCAAATTTGAAATATATTTTAATGGTATTATTTTCGTAGATGAATGGAATAATACTTAGACCATGTATTGTATCGAACTAAACTTAGTAAAGATGAAAAATTTACGATAGGGTCAATAAGAGGACCACACCCTACATCATCATCTCCAAACCCCTTCTTTCCCAAATTCCTTCACTCGTTCTGGCAAAATTGCAATCGATGGAAATTTAATCGATCTCCATCTCAGAAAAATCCTCATTAAACAATTAAGTAACCCCCTGGCGCAAGTCCCTACGTCTGCAGGCGGCACAAACCCCAACCATCGATGTCAAATTATCGACCGTAATGGATACATTTTGCGCTGAAGCCCGTATAAACGCTGATGCAATTACCGTCATTCATCGCCATTTGCCAACATGTACATATTGGGAGAGATGTTGATCTGATGTTGACCAAAAACGAGACGAAAAGAAAAAAAATTGCACACTCTTTAAATTGCGACAGGTCAACCTTTTCAAACGAAGGGATTTGCTGGCGGTGGGTAGGTACCAATTGATTGCGGCGAAATTCAATAAAAGCCTATCCTTCTGCGATGGCGTTGCGAATTGCACTCCGGTTTTGCGATGGTACAAATTAGAGAGAACTCTCCGTTTGAGTGAAGTCTCGGCAAAGTGCGCGCGATCAGGGAAAAAATGGGTCATGACCATAACTTGGTTCCAATCGAGCGAGACGTTGGCATTGGGGGCTGGGGAGGCCGGCAGCACGTCATCATTCGAACCGTTCACTAATGATATGGTTTGCCGTTTTGAATTGATTTGATGGACTGCAATAGAGGTTCTATGATGGGATGATTTGCTATTTAGAGAATAGGTAAATGTTGTTCTATTGAATCTTTGATGCGATTAAATGGTGCTCTGTAATTTTATGATGTCATAAATGGACTTGAAATGGTAGTTTAGCGCAATTATAGACATGTTTGCTGAAGGGAGTGTCTTCGGCGTTAATCGCTTTGGTTTGATCTGAACTTTTATTTTGATGAGATAAATTGAAGTGAATGTGCTAAAGATACATTTGTGCATAAGTTTTACACTGCCCAAAACGATAATTTTCCGGAATCCAAGATTAGGAAGGGACCGTTGCACAACACTTTGGAATATCCACAAGTAGTGTCCTCCAATAAATTGAATTGAATTGACGTAAACTGCAAAACTGCATTTTCCGGCTGGATGTGAATACCATCTTTGTCTAGTATCTAGTTCTAAAATAGTTCAACTGAGCTAAACCTGACTCAGTCTACCATCGCCAAACACATTATCAATTCCAGCAATGTCCCAGCTAATTAGCACACTTCCAACCAAACCAACTCATGCCCGGCTAGTCACGATGGTGACAGTACGACACTTGAATTCCATGACCATCGCACTTCACTATCCCTTTCCGCTAACTACAACAATGATGAGCGCCGTACTTTGGCAAAGGGACAACCCTTCTCTGATTGTTATTTATTGGCCGATACCCGGCCAAATGGCGCATTGATCGCCGAGTCGAGCTGTCCGAACAATAAAGCTATTAAACAACGAAGAAGCGTGCGCAAAATCAAGAAAACTGTCTGTTGACTGTCTGCGGCTGGCCTCTGACTGACTATGTCAGTGCGCGGTGGGATCTTTCATGACACAAGTGCGCGACAGAATGACACATCGCTGAGTATCGGCCGACCGGCTCCGGGCAGTAAATGCTATTGTTTTTATGTCAAACACGCTTTGGCCGTTAATTGAACGGACGCGTTGGGCTGGTTGGGAAAGATGACGTTGTTGTTGTTGTTGTTGTTGTTGTTGTTGTTGTTGCTGCTGCTGATGGTTTTTTGCCCTTAGCGATATGGCTGTCGATGATGAACGATCATTGCCACCGGACAGTAAGTGAGCTCCTAAATAAAGTTTATTATCTAGTACCATTAATCATATGAGGCTTGCATTTGGTTTTGTTTTCGTAGATGATCATCCGGGGCGGTGCTAGTTATTATTCATAGTGGTGCGTTTTTCATGACATCGATGTCCGCTGTTCGATATGGTATGAATCATTTATCTTCCAACACACTAGGATTATTTCACATATTTCTGTAAAATATTCTTAGTGTCTATACTACCGTGTGGCTCTGAGAAATACTACTTTATCGCATTGCTTTGGCATTTGGCAGTTTCATATTCATGTTGGAAGGGAGTATCCGAAAACCAGTATCGGGCGGTAGCAAGATACCTGAATATCGGCTTGAGAGTTGATCTTTACGGATACATTAACTCAAGTAGTAAGTTGACATTTGGAAGCCCTTGTAAAAATTGACCAAGGCATTGAATTTCATTAGAGAGATCGAAGCTGTGAATTTGATTGATAGTCGAAAGGGTTCTCATTAATATGAGAATCATTGGCGTAACTACGGGGAGGGCTACTGATATCAGACTAAAGTGGTCATTTTTATACGATAGATGATTAGATGAAAGTATAGAGTTGATAGTTCCGCACGAGTACTCTATACTTTCATCTATCATCTATCTTTCGTCTATCGATTAAAAATGACCACTTTAAGTCTGATTTCAGTAGCCTTCCCCGTAGTTTCGCCAATGATTCTCATATCAATGAGAACCCTTTCGACTATCGTTCAAATTCACAGCTTCGGACATTCATTCGATCTCTGCAATCAATGCAATTTTTTTTTAATTTAACAAGATCAAATCATTGCCCATTACAAACCCTTACGCAAAGTTTCATACAAATCGGAGAAGGTCGATTCCAAAATGCAATTGTTTTTCACTAAGAAAGCCTGGAACTGCTCTACAGTATTGAGCCAATTTTGTCCGCGAATCATATTTGTATCTTTCAATAATTTCACATATCCGTAATTCCAAATCTTCCTCATTCATCTTCAAGATGGATATTTAAGGTATACATTGGTGCAATAAGACCACTGAAAACGCGCATGGATTTCATAGAACATAGAACAGCTACCCCCCAGAATCAGCGCAACTCTAGTGTACATGGTTTAGTATGCTATTATCAAAATCTAGGTGGCATGAATACTACTCTGGCTGACTATTCACCTGGCTGAACTGCAACACACTCTTCACTCAAATATTTGGATATGAATATACCTACTGATTTCTGTTCTGACCGCTCAAACCTGACCAATACGAAAATCACTGGTGGGGGTGTGCTTTTGGTTGTTCGCTCCAGTTATAAATGCCGCTTATTGCAACCTCCAAACAGTACTGATCTGTTTGTCCCAGGGTACACACACACATTATTTATCTGTGTCATTTACGTACCTCGTGACCGTGTCAACGATTCAACTTTGGCGTCTAAACATTGCGAATCATTGGCATGGATTACCTCACGCATGGCTTTAGCAGATAAGATACTCATCATGGGCGATTTCCACATGCGTACTGTCTGCTGAACTCAAGGTTTACCGGAATATCTGTATCCCAACCTTACTCATTCATCGATGAACTTAAAGGGTGATACTCTGGCGTGTTGGGAGGGTTCTTGTCCTTGGGAACCACCTGCACGTTGTTGGCGGCGTACCACTCCATGGCCTTTTTACCGTAATGGCAAGATACCAAATCCGGCCAAAACAGTACGGAACAGCCGTGTTTCTTCAGGAAAGGCAGCAGACGTTTATTCAAACACTCTTTCACGTAAATTTCTTGGTTGACAGTCCCGGAAGCTATGAAAATGCTGCTTTTCAAGCCACAGGTACAGATAGCTTGCCAAACCAGATATTTCTTTGCGAACTTTGACAGTTTCATGTGCTTGAAAACATCTGCTACCTTTCCCCTTCCTTTTGCCGTATAAAACTCCTGTCCCGGAAGCTGCTTGTAGTCGGCTTTGACGTAGGTCTCGTCGTCCATTACCACGCAGTCAAATTACGTCAGCATCGTCGTGTACAGCCTCCGGGATCGCGCTTTGGCCGTCGTGTTTTGTTTATCATCGCGATTTGGAGTCACTACCTTCTTGTAAGTCGATAGTCCGGCTCGTTTTTTGGCTCGATGCACGGTTGTAGACGATACACCCAGCTTATTTGCGGCATCTCGGAGAGAGAGGTTAGGGTTTCGCTTGAAACTACCGGCAACTCTCTTTGTCGTCTCAGCGGCTTCCGGTTTTCGATTTCCCCCCGATCCAGACTTCCTGGCTGTCGACAAACGTTCCCCAAACACTTTAATTACATTTGTAACGGTTGATTTGGCAACTTTTAGCGATTTTCCCAACTTTGCGTGCGAGTAGCTCGGATTTTCGCGATGCGCGAGCAAAATTTTGATACGCTGCTCTTCTTGCTTGGACGGCATTTTGACAACTGAAGAGTGAATTCCAAAATCAAAATAGGAGCAACATTCTACACACACACACCTTCAAAATGAGGGGTGTTCAGGTTTTTTAAATGCAAAATTGAAAGAAATACGTCAAGTTGATATTGACCAAATTTTAACCGTATCACCCTTTAGTTCAGAAACAAATCCTGTTCGATTATAGTATCGCGGGGCTTATCCAACTCAACTCTGTCTACAACTCTAACGGTCATCTGCTTGATCTTTGCTATGTCACCCAATAACTGATTCAGGACATTGCTGTTTCTGAAACTCCTGATCCACTTGTTAAGGAATGCCAACATCATCCAACTCTTTACTTGTTTATAAATGAATGCGTTCCTTATGAGAACACCTCTACCGCTGAAATTATTCGTTATAACTTCAGGAGAACAGACTTCACCTAAATGAAGCTGTTTTTGTGCACTATCAACTGGGATGAGATGTTGCATAATTTGACTGTTAAAACACGCGTTGATGTTTATAAAAAACGCCCAAACCAGTCAGTAAAGGTCCTATTTACCCACCCTGGTCCAATGCCTTTCTTAAACGCTTTCAATTGGTCAACAGGTCTGCTCTAAAAAAAACTCTCACGGAACAGTAACTCGTGTATCTGATAAATAGCAGATACAAACGACCCAACACAAAACTGTTTCGTACATATTTGCATCGAACCCAACAGAATATCAAACTCAATCCTGGACGACGAACAGCGAACATGGCAAGCTATTTTCAACCCCACTGTATCATCTGGATCTTTCCCGAATATCTGGAAGCAACCGTTCGTTTTTCCAGTTTAAAAAAGGCGATAAAGGGAGTATCCAAGTACAGAGGAATTACCGCATGGTGTGCTACGTTCAAACTATTTGAGCTAATTGTTCTCAACTTCCTCAATCATCATTGGGTTTATGCCAAAGAGATCGACCTGCACTAATTAATACTGGTCGTCTAAAACTAGGCAATACCAGCGCCAGCCACGTCCAAATGCAGGTCAAGAAAGGAATGGGTAGCAATATGTTGACGTAATACTCGCTTTGATGAAGCCGAAAACACTTCTGCACTTCCACGAGAAATCACTTGGATGTTGGATAAAAGGGTTGGGATAGCAGCAGGATGCGTTTTTGTAAACGATAAGCTGAATTGAAGTCCTAACTATTCCATAGTGCGAAAGAGAGTGGGTTTTCTGCCCAGTACGCAAAATCGGTCGCCACTAGGCAACCAAGCTCCTTATATCACAAAACAATTACGATCAAGTTTCCGTTAAATTTGTTGTTACTATCGCAAGTAACAATTCAGCAACTATTTGACATCCACTCTGATTTATGATAGTTTAATAACGGCAACGATCAATCAATTTAGTTTAAATACAGCATTTTAAAGTAAAAAACATTTAAGTAATTCAGCTTATTGCTGCTTTAAAACCCTTTTAAAGTCTGGTGAAAAAGTCAAAAACTGTCTTTTTTTTTAAATAAACTTAAAGCAGCTCTCAATCCCTCCATAAAACTGTTCTGTAATTCAAACATAAACTTCATTAGCAATTGTTTATTAATGTCTTTATAAAATACTCTATAAACGTGTTCTATCGTTACAAAAGCAACCATTAGGTTATAAATAAGAGAAAAATACATATATTTTTGCTTTTTAGTCTTTTTAAAGTGTATCATAAAATAACTCTGTTTGGATCCTCATTATGAATAAAAAGTAAGGTTCTATCCAAGACACGACCAAAGATTTGACGTAGGATTACGTTCTCGATATTAATATTCGGCAACTGTGTTAAGGAAAGCGCTTTTTGTAGGCAATCGATTATAATTTTGATCGCCATTGCAACAGTTGGACATTTGTGTAATTTTCAATAGTGACCTTTTGAAAATTGATAAAGTGTTCATTTTAGCAGATTCGTAGAAACATTTCTAATCGATTGGTTTGTTTAGAATTAAAATCCATACGCTATTGACAGAGTTATAAGTGCTCAAAGCCTGACCACTTTTCGTAACGCGATCGATTTTAGTTTTTTGAAATTTCACCCCCAATATGTTGCCAAAAGACGTAATCCTACGTCAAAATCTAATTTATGACAAGGAAATCTCGAAGTAGAATTAAGTAAAATTGAGTTCTTTAGAACCAACACGTCCGGCTGAACCGGTATCATAAACGACTGACCATCTGGCGGAGAAGAGTCTAAAAACATACAAGCGTTCTCCAGATCTTGTAAATAGATGACGATCGGAATAACTTGCATCAGTACCGACAGCAAACCACTAAAATTTTCCGAGATTAGCTGGTTTCCGATCTATAGCAGAAATTTTATTCGGCGAAAGAGTCTTCGGAAAAACTCATTCAAGCGTACATTCCTGCATCATTTAATGGTGCACTTCGGGGACCATCCGGAAGAAGGGGATCTTTTTCGGGAACGATTGAGCTTCCAGCTGTTCGAAATGTGAAATGTTGTAAAATAGTATCACACTCTTTCCGAGTAACTGCTTCCAATCCATGGGGAGAAAATCACCTGGAAGAACGCTGGATCGCACAGCGCAAGTATCGAAAGAAAACCAAATTCTAACGCTTAACTTTTTGCAGGAAACTTTACCTCCATAAATGCTGCCATAAATCTAAACGGGCTAAGATCAAGCAAAATGGCCAAAAAGCTCAGTCTGCATTTTAAAACCTTATGAATTTGTTAGGGATTTCTTGAAAGCAACTTACTTTGACTATATGTTTAGTATTACTTCTGCGTGAAGTCAACGATTTACATAGTTGAAGATGCTAATTTCAAATAACAGACTAAAGTGATAATTTTTATACGATAGATGAGGAGATAAAAGTATAGAATTGATAGTTCCGTTAAGGGTACGGCAGTGTGAAAATTGCATATAGAGAGTAGAAAGCGAGCTAGGACAACTTTTAGGAAGGTACAAATCGGTTTCATCAACTCCCCCGATGTCCGTCGGTGATTGGCACTAGATTGCGGAACAGAGATAAGGAAAAGTAATAGCTTTTATTGTAGTTTAAATACGGTTTTCAAATGGTATTGCGTTCGTCGTCATTCAACCTTTTTGCCAGTGAATCAATCTTTAAGAGCTTCGAGAATACACCCTTCTGAACCTTCTCCAGATTCTAGTCTTAATGAGGTTTTGGTGGATAGCAGAGCAGCCTTAACCTTTCTTGCAAATTGCCATGGTCATCTGAGAGCAGGTTCACCGGGAGGCAATCCATTATAGCACAATTTGATGAACACTTAAAACTCAATTACAGCACTAACAAATGATATTAAATGCAAAAAATCCAACTATGCCTTGGTTACTAGTACACTATAACTAAAACTATAGAAGCTCACAAGCAGGTTGATGCAATCTACACTGATCTTTCAGCAGCCTTCGATAAAATCAATCATAAATTCTTAATAGCAAAACTCGAATGTCTTGGTTTCGCCAGTAGTTTACTAGATTGGTCGTTCAATGTCAGTGAAAATTGGAAATACTGTATCAGAACAATTCTTTGTCACATCTGGTGTTCCACAGGGCAGTCATCATATCGGACCTTTTTTATTCTTGCTGTACTTGAATGACGTCAACTTATTACTTAAATGTTTTAAGCTCTTGTATGCTGATGACTAGAAACTTTACTTTTTATAATCCGTCAAGAAGATGCACATTTCCTTCAACGGGAACTTGACAATGTTTTCAAATGGTATTCTACAAATCGTATGACTTTGAATGCTGACAAATGCGCAGTGACTATCACTGGTACATCTCTAAAGAGTAAATATACGGTTAAGGATATAAGCAGGCTTGCTTCCACTCACTTGCTACAAAAAAATATTTTCGGAATTTTGGAATCATTAGATGTTATAATGATATTTTGTACTTGTTAGGTACCACAAGAGATTGAAAAGCAAGTGTTTGTCACGTAAAAGCTGTCAAATTTCCTTGAGATAGTCACAATCAGCGATTTTATGACTCGCGAGCGCTCACTCTGAGCGAACGCTCACGAATCATGAAAAAGCTGCTTGTGACACTCTGAAAGCGAAATTGACAGGTTTCATGTGTCAAACACATACCTTACAACATCTTCTTTTAACTTACAAGTACAGATTATCAGATATTCAGTGCTTAAATACTCTGTATTGTTCTTTGGTTCGCTCTACATTAGAGTATACAACAAGTAGAGGTAATTCAACGCAAGTTTATCCGCTTTGCTCTTTGACAATTACGTTGGAACGATGCTTTCAACCTACCTAGTTATGAAGTTCGTTGCAAACTAATCGGCCTCGATCTTCTCGAGAGTCTTAGGAACGTAACTAAGGCTTCTTTCATATCTGAGATTTTTCAGTCTCATAGATTGCCCTGCTCTACAAGTTGAGTTGAATTATTTTTTAATTTTTTTTTTCGAATTCCCACGTTCCGCACTTATAAGTAGTATGTGTCATGTGTTCAACCGTTGTTATCATATCTTCGACTTTAACTTGGCCCGTTCTGTTAATAAAAGTAAGTTCCGTGAATTGCTCCGATTGGTTAGCATAAAGTCTGTTCCAATTTGAACTTGGTCGCATGAAATGGATTATTTCTCCAAGAGGAAATAACATACAAAAACTTTAAGGGTACCATTTAGCTTTAAAGGACAAATACAAAAAAAAATACTCGTCAGCGTTTCGGATGAATTTTAAAACTTTTCGCTCCAATCATGTCATGCACAGTAGTACTGTCAACCTTATCTGTTATCTTTTTCCACCACTTCTCCAAATCAGATGGTGTTTTGGTTGTTTTGCCGCATTTCTTCAATTTACGCTTGATAATTCCGAAGTGATTTGAGATTAGGGCGTAAATGCTTTTGTAAACAAACACTCAATCTCCGATTTCTCGCAAATAAAAACTCAGCCTGGAAAACTAACAACACAATCATGTAGAGGAATGATTTCTCTGTCATTTGGAATAGTTTGTTTGTTCTCGAAATTAAGCTTTGATTCGCGAGAAATCGGCAATTGACGTGTTTGTTTGCAGAAGCAAATACGCCCAAATCTCGGAGTTCTCCGGAATTGCGCAAAATTTTTCGATGGGACGAAAATCTGAACAATTTGGTGGATTGATATTTTTTCAATAAAATCGACATTATTCTGATTATACCATTCAATGACATCCCTCCTGTAATGGCAGCCGGTTAAGTCGGGCCAAAACTTTATGACCTTCGTGTGACTGAATAAATGGCAAAACTCTCTTCTGAAGTTGTCCATTTATAGTCGCTCCAGTGATGAAAACCTTTGTTTCAAATTTGAGCTTACCCGGAGCATCCCCCTTACGCTTGGTAAGGTGAAATTGTTGACCTGAAATTTGTGCAAAGTAGTTAAAGGTGTTTAAGTTTCGTCATCCATCAAAATACAGAAATCAGAACTTGCTCGTACAGCTTCCTTGCACGATTTTTGGCAACCTGGTTTTGTTTCAGCGTCCTGTTGGGATGTTTGGTAGGACCGAAAATCTTCTCGCATAAATATTCGCTGAACTGTACTGTGCGCCGCACTGAACCTTTTCGTCAAATCACGTCCAGAGATGCCATCGTAATCGTTCGTAATTTCCGGTCATATGTTTCACTTCTACGTTTGTTTTGATTTGCGCGATCCAACGTTACGGTGTTTACATTCGATTTTGGTAATTTGAGAACCTTAACGATCACTTCTCCTGACCACGTTGGATTTTCAACGAAGAATTTTTTCACGTCTCTCGCGGACCATCTTCGATAACTTTTAAACGTATTCATACACATACACTGATGAAATTTTCACCACTGAATAAACTATCCTTCCATGCATGATAGTGGTCTACCAACCATTGTAGCATCAAAACTAAGTCCAACAGCAGTTGGCTCTCATCAGTGTTCGACTTTATCAAGCTTAATAACCTCTGATTGTCCTCAACATATGAAGGGCCAAAAATGGGTTGGGTGGAATGCCCTGCAAAATCACTTATACGCTTCCACGGGATTATAAAGAATCTCCTTCCAGCGACAAGATCGTACAATTGCTCAAAAAACGGGACATCTAACAGGACGATGCCCCAATGAGCGGGAGAAGAACCCGTCCTGTATCCACGAAATGTTAACAACAGGGAGTTGGCATTCCCATTCTCCCCATTCAAATCTCTTTAATCGGATGTCCTGATTGTTTCTTTCAACCCCTACCATTTTTTTATTATCTCTTATGTTGAAAATTGCGTAAATATTTATGTAATGCGAGCAAATGAACAGTATAAGATAAAGCAGATATGTATTATTTTCAAATTCAAATTTGTTGTTAGGGTCTGAATATCCTGCTATTGACAAATAAAATTAAACCTTTGGACGAAGGCGAAAAAGCATTATATTCTGCGTTTGGATGATCTGAAATTAGGCTTAAACAATTTAAATCGACGTTTATTTTATAATCCTTCCAGATCAAAACGCTGTCAGCAGTTTCCTACTACGACCACTAGAGACGCTACAGTAATTAAAAAGAAGTGGCCAAATACTAACTGGAACAGATTTTTGATAGTTTTTAAATTTAGAATAATAAGTATTTTTCTTTTAAATTTGTCGAACCTCTTAACGGAATCCCTTTATGAAGAGCTTTGTGTTGGTTTATTTCCTTTAAATTCCGTTATAATTGCTTATCTTTTGACAGATACGCGTATTTCGTCTACTGCTTGCAGACTTCATCAGTGCCAAGTACTCAAGACCACTGAATAATCCATCTGTTATCTACGAGTTATATACTAATCAATAGGTACTAAAAATCAGCAGGTATCCACTGCCATGTCACAATTTACCTAACCATGTACCTACATTTAGTCTCCAACAGGTAAAGGCATGCTACGATGTGTGGTTTTAGGTAGCATGCTTAAGAGTCTCGAGTGTCCGTTTCCTTGACCTCTATTAACACTCCGAATACGGTGGGTAAAAAACTTTACGCCGACTACGAAGCCTCCGAAAAACGTGTAACGGCAAGTTTGCAATGGCACAACTTAGCCATCTCTTAATAGCCATCTGCGATATTATAATGAATTTGGGATCGTAACATAAACATGACCCAGATGGCCATCGGACCGTCCTCGGCAAGATCCGAAAATTCCGTAAAAGTGGTCATTGTGTGAAACTGATCCTAGAGCTCCACGTTTTTTTTTCGAAATCACTTGGAACTGTCATATATAAATTAATTTGCGGTTGTGACATAAACATTTACCTAGAAGGCCATGGGACCATCCTCCGCAAGATCTAGAACATCTTTAAAAATGGTCAATCCTTGAAACTGATCCTAGAGTTCTACGGTTTTTTCGAAAGCATGTGGAACTGCGATATAAGAAAGAATTCGGGGTCATGACATAAACACGTACCGGAGACGAACCAGCCCAGGGCTGAAAGTCTCCTTAATAAAGATAAAAAACACGGACCTGGATGGCCATAGGACCGTCCTCCGGAAGATACGGAACATCCGTAAAAGTGATCCAGAGGTTTCTTATATCACAGTGTTTAAAAAAGAACTGCAGAGCTCTAGGATCAGTTTCACAGTATGATAAATTTACGGATGTGCCATCCGGATCCAAGTTTATGTCACGACCCTAAATTCTATCTTAAATCGCAGCTCCACGGATTTTCACAGTTTCATCGATGATCCACTTTTACGGATGATCAGGATTTTCTGGAGGACGTTCCAATGGCCATCCAGGTTCATGTTGATGTCTCGACCCTAAATTATTTCATATATCACAGTTAGAAGTATTTTCGACAAAACTACGGAGCTCTAGAAACAGTATCATGGATGGACCATTTTTACGGATCTTCCGGAGGACTGGCAGATGGTCATTGGGACCCATGTTTATGTTAAGACTCCAAATTCATTCTAATATCATAGTTCCACGGTTTTTCGTTCTTGGATCAATCTTATGGCTTGCAATCGGGCTAAGGCCTTGTTGTCCTCTGCTGTCCGAAGAAGTCGTATCCACTCTACTCGATCCATGGCGAGACTTCGCCAGTCTCGTAGTCTGCGAAGGGTCTGCAGGTCGCCTTCTACTTGGTCGATCCACCTTGCTCGTCTTCTTGTTCCTGTTGGGGCGCTTTCGAGAACCATTTTCACTGCGTCGTCGTGCGACATTCTTACGACATACCCAGCCTACCGTAGTCGCCCAATTTTTGCAATGTGAACGATGGATGGTTCTCCCAACAGCTGGTGCAATTCTTGGTTCATTCGCTTCCTCCACGTTCCGTCATGCAAGGGTGCGTTTGTCCTCCACGAGTATAGTCACGGTCTCGTGGCTGTAGACGACCACCGGTCTAATCAGCGTATTTTAGATAGTCGACTTCGTAGCGAATTTTATTCGACCGGAGCGTCCTCCGGAGTCCAAAGTAGGCACGATTCCCTACCATAATGCGTCTTTGAAATTCTCTGCTGGTATCTGAACTCGGGGTGGGAGGCTAACATTGTCTTCTCTAGAACCTCTTCCTTTCATGTATTTTGTGTTTATTGCGTTGATGGCAAGTCCAATCCACCTAGCTTCAGCCTTCAGTCTGATGTACGTTTCCACCTTCGCCTCAAAGTTCCGTGCCATGATGTCGATGTCATCGGGGAAGCCAAGAAGCTGGATGGACTTCCTGAAAATCGTGCCGCTCGTGTTTATCCCTGCTTTTCTGATCACACATTCTAACGCAATGTTGAATAGCAGACACGAAAGTCCATCACCTTGCCGTAACCCCCTTCGAGATTCAAAGGGACTCGAGAGTGTCCCCGATACTCGAACAACGCACATCACTGGATCCATCGTTGCCTTGACCAATCGCGTCAGTTTATCTGGAAATCCGTACTCGTGCATAATCAGCCATAGCTGATCACGATCGATTGTGTCGTATGCGGATTTGAAATCGATGAACAAATGATGTGTAAGCAAGTTGTATTTGTGGCATTTCTGCAGAACCTGCCGAATCGCGAATATGAACCCATGAATCCCTACTGGTAATGCCCAAGAAATCTCTTGCAAATGGTGACAGGCGGCGGCGTATAATTTGGGAGAGTACCTTGTAGGCGGCGCTCAGCAGTGTGATCGCGCGGTAGTTGCAGCAATCCAATTTGTCACCCTTTTTGTAGATTGGGCATACAACACCTTGCTTCACTCCTCCGGTAATATCCCCTCCTCCCAAATCTTGGCAATAACCCAGTGCAGCGCTCTAGCCAGTGCTTCACCACCGTATTTTAATAGCTCACTTGGTTGTTGATCTACACCAGTTGCTTTGTTGTTCTTCAGTCGACCGACCTCCTCCTCAACTTCTTGAAGATCAGGGGCCAGTAGCCTGTCGTCTTCCAGATTCATGTTTATGTCACAAGCCTAAATTCTTTCTATCATCACAGTTCTTAATGCTTTCAAGAAAACCACGGAGCTCTAGGATCAGGATCGTGGATTTACCACTTTTACGGATGTTCCGGATCCTCCACAGGACAGCCCTATGGACATCCAGGTTCATGTTTATGTCACAAGCCCAAATTCTTTCTATCATCACAGTTCCTAATGTTTATAAAAAACGTGGAGCTCTAGGATCAGGATCGTGGATTTACCACTTTCACGGATGTTCCGGATCTTCCGCTGCACGGTCCGATGGCCATCTTGGTCCATGTCCCAAATTCATTCTTATATCACAGATCCTAATATTTAAAAAAAACGCGTAGCTCTAGGATCAGTTTCATGGATTGATCACTTTTACGGATGTTCCGGATCATCCGGAGGACGGTCCTATGGACGTCCAGGTTCATGTTTATGTCACAAGCAGGGCCCAACGAAGTCACTTTCAATCGAAAATCGTCAAGCGACGACGAAGCTGTCAACCATCACTTTCAATTGAAAGTCATTCCGTCATCTAAGAGATGAACTAGCCTATGGCTAAAAATCTCTTTAATAAAGAAAAAAAAAAAAAAGACATTCCGTCATCTCTTCGAGCAGATCCCCTTCAACATCAACAGAACTACTTTCGATCGTTTTCATGATGTTTGCTTTGGCTTGACTCGTGTTCATTTCGTATTTCATTGTCAAATGAACTTACTTCCGTATTGAAGCGAAATTGTTCGATCCACATTCGCGCAGATTTTCTGACCTTTTTTTATTGTTTATTCATTTAAGCGCATGTGGTTGATTTGCGAATTCCTGTGTTGAAGTTGATTTGCGAATTCCTGTGTGCTGTTAGCTGAGCGAGTTGTAAAGGGTTTAGGCACATTTTGAAATTCCTTTACTAGCCGTTTGGCAAGCTTATGAGTGGGGGATCCTTGAGCCGAGAGAATCTCCCACATTTCGTTTCCTGGTTTGTGAATCTTTGGTAAACCTTTGATCCTAGGTAGAATAGGGTTTGAAACTTTCAATTGATTCGTAGTGTTGCCAATAAATGCCTTGAACTCTTTCAACGTTTTATCCACATGTTTAACCATCGATGGGAGGGGGTCAATCATCAACTGTCTGTATGGGCCTCTTTGTCCAAAATCACTACTGCATTACCTTTGTCCACTTTAGTATAGAATACCGGCTTTATTTTTAGTTCTTTGAGAATTCGAATTTCCTCTTTTTTGGTTTTACTAAGTGAATGTCCTTTCCGTTTTGTATTGTCTCTGAAATAATATTCCTGGCAGTCTCGTGTAATTGAATAGGAAGTGTGTGAGTGATTGCAGCCTCCATGTCAACGATGGCCTCTTCCACGTCAGGTTTTGAGGAGATCGCATATCCTAATCCCTTGTTGAGTAGTGTCAATTGTTCTTCTGAGAACTGCTGCGTCGAGCGATTTACCACAAAACCTTCGACGGATTTTTGTATTTTTGTCTAGTTTTAAGAAAAATTGTATTATTTGGGTTGTAATACGTTGATGATAAAAGATTAGGAGGTTTTATGCCGATTTGAGAAAAAAATACTTTGAAGTAAGATATACTCAAACCCTGCTCTGAATAAAGATAAAGGTCATGTAAAACATTTTCAAAAAAGAAGTTGGTAAAATCGGGTAAATACTGTATAGCTATGCAGGTTATTCGTCATATATCAGAAATCTACAAGAGAAATAGTTAAGAGAGATAGATACAATGTCTAATTGAGGAGGAATGATTATATTCTGCTTAACATAAACTATCCCGGATGTTCCGAAAACCGATTCCGGTAACTTCAATCTACTTTCTACTACAACATACTAACCATGCGACTCATAAAGAAACATCAGAAACTATTCTGTGAATATTTTACAAATTTTCCTGATTATATGTGGCCAGTGATTAATTCCGGATGATCCGGGTATCGATTTCTTTTATTCTAAGATATTAAATGTTCAATTTAGGAGTCCTAACTAACCTAACTTTATCCACTCTCCACCAATTCCAGACTGAGCATGCCCCACGACGACGACGTCCGATGTGGTCCATTTAGAGGCGAAGGCAGCGGCAAGCAGAACATCATGTCCCGAATGCTCGATCAGAACACGCACCCCTGGTCATGGTCCAACTGTTCCCGGCACTTTGTCACCGAGTACCTGGAGTAAGTACCACAACCACAACCACCGAAACGTTCGCCTTGCGCACCTCCAACCAAACAATCTCGAATCTAAAACTAAAAATTAGGTCAACCTATTAGGTTATGATTAATGTTTATGCCTCCAAATAGCTGCTCCACACTCACACACTCGGCTGCGGCTCTGGGTACTGGATTCAAAACAACAAAGTACCCCCAAGAGCTGTCGACGCTCTCCGGGTGTTCAAAATAGCTGACCCGATCGGAACCGTGCGTGCCTGTGTGTACATTAATCCCCCTCGGCTAGACTCGGGCTCTGGCTGTGCTTGATCAAATCGTTGATAAATTGTGATATCGAAATCATCGATCAAATGCGCGAGCTGATTACGATTTGTATTTGTACGTGATACAGCAGCAGCCGTGGCTGCTTTCTGTGGCTCTCACGCACCGTTGTGTGAGTGTGTGCGCGCAGTGCGGCTTCTAATGATCTGGCTAATTCCCTCGACTGGCCGACTTGATTTAGGGGAGGGAAACGACCACTGAACATGAATAGGTCGATTCCGTTCTGAAAATTCACACTTAATCTTACCTAATCGGATCCTTCAACCCAGCGAATCAAATGACCAACAGAACTATGTATTGCTCAAAATGGGCAAGTGGAAGATTGGGCAAATGGACAATTGACCAAATTCACCATCAAATCCGACAGATGTCGCCCTTCCAGTGGTGGATAAACCAGTTTTGCGGAATGGGGATTTTTGAAAAATCGACGACTTCTCTTCAAACCTTGCTGGTAGTGGTGAGAAAATTTCTACATAATGTCAGCCTAAATGCCCCTAATTTGGGCCCATACATAAATTCAGCAATTTACTAAATTTTCAATAGCGACTAAAAATATCCATTAGTACCGTCCCAATGACGCGTTCATCTAGATACAATTGATAAATAGCAGATTTTTAGCGATGGGCCCAATCTTAGATCCATAGGCCAACATTAGAGCCATTTCCCCTATTGAACAAATTGCACCAAGTCGATTTTCCCCCAGCCCATACGACTGAAGACTGCTCGCCCTCTGGTGGTGAGTGCTGTCAGAAGTAGCATGAAACACCCAATTATTGTCCACATTGAAGAGATACTTGATTTTGCCAACAAAACATAGTCAACTGACCAAGTAAATGATTGACTGAATGAGTGATACAGGATACAGGAATGATAATATAAATAATTTGGGCAAATGTAAGATTGATCAAATGGACAATTGTTCCATTTGGACATTGCCTGAAAATGACCGATAAAAAAATATTATTTCGACTACTCATGGATCAGCCGATCATCAACCGATGGAAATGAATCACGCAATTCCCACAGATCAAGAATTAAAGAGCGCCAGAGTGTGAGGAGGAGGCAAAGCTGCCAATTTATGATTGAAGATAATTAATGAAATTATTATTTTTTTGGCAAATCTACCACACACTCACACACACCCACATACAGACAACCGGCTGAGAGACACTGAGAATGGTCGGTTTTGTTAGAGCCATTACGCCCGGATGCCGGATGGGATGTGATTGTGGGGGTTCAGTGCAATTCAATTTGATGTTTTAATCCGCATGCACCACATGCTGCGAGAGCTAGGAGCCGAATTCAAGCAGAGTTGATGAGCGCTCGATGTGCGGTGGGTTTCACAGGGTGTTAGCCTCTGTAATCACATTAACGATCCTCTCACGGGAAAAATTTCCGGACCATCATTAGAATGCTTTCTTTTCGCGGTGGAATCTGATCACTGCGGGGAACGGGCCTGCGAGTTGTTGATTCCTTCGATACATTGCTGGAATTCCAATCGATCGTTCGATTGATACACGTGCGGGGTATGGCTTTCAATTTTTTAACAAACAGGTAATGACATAAGTGTAAGAATTTCACCAGTGCACAGTGTATGTAAGTGTTAGAAAGCTTGCAAGATTTTTTTTTAATTCGATGCGGTCAAGTTTCAAATTCAGATCGTCTCCTAGAAAATGAATGATACGACAATCGAGAGAATTTGAACCATTTCACCTAAATTTCTAAATCGGTCGTCAACCAAGATCGACCAAACTAACGACAGTCGAGATTTTTACGGGCCCGCGAAATACTTGGGCTAGCAACACAACATAAATCAACTTCGTAGTTCAAAAATACCGTGAACTCTGTCTGTGTGTATGCGGTCGTTGTGCTACTGAGAAATTCTTTTATTTGCAAGCGAACGTTTCTAGATCGAAACACTCTGTGTTTAGATTTTGCCCTACAAAACCTTCCCGACTGAATAACCGCTTCTTCAAAAAAAATCCCTTAAGTGCGCAGTTTTGAAACGACATTTGAACGCTGGCCGGCCATTCATTGCTGTTTGTCATTAGGTACCAACATCTGAGCACACAAACAAAAACAACAAACACTCACGACGACGATGGCGGAAACTTTACGACTTTCCTCGAGGGAATTATTAAGCAGCAGCAACAGCAACAGCGGAAAACAAAATCCACGACCTAGGCAATGAATATGTATGTTCCCCACCAAGTACTTTATGGTACACCCCTCTGGTCCATCTGACCAAACCGAATATGTTTTCAGTTTGGCAGTCAGTCAGTCAGTCAGTCAGTGGGCCAATCCACACGTCTGCTCTTTTTACTCATACAAATTTTACGATCCATCCGTTGTTGACTGCCCGAGTGACCGATTGATGCCACTTTGAATGTTTGCGGAATATATTGGACGCCCCCCCATGTTTAGTTATCATTTACACAATCTGCTGTCGTAAATTCTTCAATGATTTTTACTACCCCTCCGGTCAGTCAAAAAATGGCAACCAACTTGTCGTTAAAACGTCTTCAACGACCTACAGCAACAAAGCGAAACGAAACAAAAAATACTGACCAATTGACTCTGGGGCGACTCGAGGGGGTTGTTGATAAGTTATGAGTCTTCTTCGTTTATTGAAGGCGTAAATTTTTACGCATTGCCACCAGCCACCCACTGTGTCGCAACAAACTGCAACTGCTTCGAATTCAGCAGTATTGTGCAGACTGCGATCCTCGGGTTTGCATGGGTAAGAAAACCGATACTTTACGATAGCACTATATGGTCGGGCTTCAATGTGCATATGGGTGGGTGCGCATTGTGTCTGTGGGGTGTAAATTTCTTCATTCATAAAATTTGGCTTCGTTTCTTTGTCTCCGCGCTCTGTTTTGGGGCATTCGACTGATTGATTGCACGCTGGGTGTGCTACGCCGGCGGCTGCACATGCAGCCCAGAACGAACGCAGTGTGTAGGTGGCTCTCATCATCCACGCCTGTAAATTAAGATGTTAAAATTTGTGCAAATTAGTTCAGTGGAAATTTAACCTGAACAATAATAACCATAAACAAGTTTACAGCTCAGTTTATTGGTACTTCGGCGGCTGCTTATAGAGGGATCGATACAAAATTTAAGCTATCACTCACTCCGATATCCCACACACGCCCAGTTTTGACACTGAATCGATGGAGATCGGTTCCGCGCGTATTGGCCATCAGATACCACTTGTGGCAACATCACGTATAAACTATTTTCAGTTAGTTGTTAACAGAGTGCAGTGAGGTCGACAAATCAATCAATCCCTTTCACAGATTACAAAATCGAGTATCTAACACTACAAAACATGACTGGTCCATTTATGTATGCATTTAGATTCACATTAGAAATTCCTCTTTGAATTACCAACAACTGACTGTAAAACATATCTGGTACCTCTATATATGCAAACATCCAAAGTCCGTCCTTTTTTACATATTCTGCACAGAAGAAGCTTTTTGCTCCGCCCCATTCATAAAAAACGGCAGGAAATCCTATCAGGTTCGGTTTCACATCGTTCTGCTTGAACCTGAAAAGATATAAAAACAGCGCTGCTGTCGTGCTTTTGCTGCGACTGTTGAGCTGTTCAGTTCGTTTTCTTTTTCGCTCGAGTTCTCGCTTCGATTCGGTTTGTGCTGTCGCGTTGCGCCGTGGAAGCGTCGCCACCTTCGCGCGTTCTGGCAAGTTTACTGCAACTTGCCAACACGAAACAAATGGTGCGTAAACGTACCAATGATTCAGCAGCGGGCCCTTCAAAGAAGGTGGTAATCCAGCACAGCGCGTCGCAGGATGATGCCGGAAAACGGGTACTGCAAGCCAACCAGTTTGCGGTGCTCCCCGAAGAAAATGGCGATGGTGACGTCGTTCCCATCGCTGCAAGAGAGCGGATTCCCCCGCTTTTCACGCCGGAGAAGGATGTTGCCAAGCTGCGTGCCGAACTGGCAAAACACAAGCTGCTGCCTCGCTTCAAGCTTTGCAGCATCGGCACCAAAATCATGTGCTCCAGCCTGGAGGAGTACAATCAAACAGGATGTTTCCTAAAGGAAAACAACGTTGACTTCTTCACGCACGATCTGCCATCGAGCAAGCCACTGAAGCTGGTATTGCGTGGATTACCGTCGTTCGAGGCGGCTGTGGTTAAATCCGAGCTGGAGCGGCTTGGGCTCAAACCTGAGGCGGTGTTCCCAATAAACCGGCGTTCCAACCACAACACCAGCTTCCGTGACCAGTTGTTCCTGGTGCACTTCACGAAGGGATCCACCAGTCTAGCGGTTCTGAGATCCGAAATCCGGGACCTGTTTCAGGTCATCATCAGTTGGGAACATTACAAATCCCAACATCGTGATGTTACGCAGTGTATGAACTGCCTCTCCTACGGCCATGGCACCAAAAACTGCCATATGAAGACTATCTGCGGCAAGTGTGCTGGAACTCACTGGACTGCGTCCTGTGAGCAAGATGATGACATCGAGCCAACGTGTGTCAACTGCGGTGGTAACCACCAAGCCTCCAATCGCGGATGTCCCAAGCGAGTGGAGTTCATCAATATCCGTCGGAAGGCTACGATCAATAATCAGCCCGGTCGCCTCCGTAATCATCGTTCGCCTCCTGCACGCACGGAAGTCCAGTACCCAGCTCTCCAGCCCCGTCGACATGTTCCGAACTTAGAACCACTTCCGCTCAACAACCAACAAGTCAAGCATGTGAGTATTCCTAACAATCGAACAGTCCAACATCGTCTCGCTGCTGCTGCTGCCCAGCCAATGCCAGGTCCCTCCACCGCCCCTGGTTTATCATACGCTGGTGTTGTCTCAGGTGAGCCTGTCGACGATTCTCCGTTCTCCTCGGAGGAACTTGTGACGCTCGTGGCCGAGGTCATCATCATCTTGCGCACCTGCAAGACTCGATCTGAACAGCTTCATGCTGCCCTGTCCCTTGTCACTAAGTATGGACCGTGAAGCCATCAAGATCGTAAATTGGAACGCTTGCTCCTTGAAGAGCAAAAACATCGAGTTTGTTGAGTTTCTCAATGAACGAAACATCGACATTGCCATCATAACTGAAACCCACCTGAAGCCTGAAACAAACGTCTACTTTCCCGATTTCCGGCTCGTGAGGCTAGATCGAACCAACTCTGGAGGAGGAGGAGTGGCTATTGCAATAAGGAGAAACATCTGCTGTCGACTGATGCCCAGCTTTCAGCTGAAGATCATCGAAGCCGTAGGGGTGGAAGTTTCTACTCCTATCGGCCCCATCACCATCGTCGCGGCTTACTGCCCCAAACAAGTCAACATCAGGGACGGATCGGCAGCAGATCTGCGACGAGATATTATCAAGCTAACACGACGACGGGAAAACTTTATCATCGCTGGTGACCTGAACGCCAAACATCAAGCTTGGGGCAACAATCGGCGCAATCAAAACGGCACCATCCTGAACAACGACCTGCAGGAAGCGCAGTACAACATCTTGAGTCCGGAAACTCCCACCCGGTTGAGTCGGTCCGGTGTTCACGCTACCATCGATATCTTCATCAGCAACATGGGCAACAACATCGCTCAACCTATCACCTATCAGGAACTCAGCTCGGACCACTACCCGGTGGTGACTGAGGTGGGATCCTCCGTAAATCGATTTGAAGCTTTCCGGCGCAACTATCATCGTGTTGACTGGGGTCAGTTCCAACATTGCGTCGACACCGCTGTAGACTACGATGTCCAACCGGAATCGTCCGAAGATGTTGACCGGTGTCTGCGCTCCATCGATCAAGCGATTTCCCGGGCCAGGGAGCTACATGTGCCAGTATCCAGACATGTGAGTAATACTCTGAACCTTGACAGGCCTACTAAAGACCTCATTAGACTCCGCAACACGATTCGTAGGCAGTACCAGCGTACTGGGCTGCCTAACCTGAAGACCAATTGCAACCGTTTGAACAAAATCATCCAAGCCAGGATGGTGGATCTCAGAAATATCGATTTTGCAAACAAGATTCGCTCTCTCCCAGATTGTGCTAAGCCATTCTGGAAAATGGCAAAGATTTTGAAAAATAAGCCGAGGCCCATTCCTCCCCTTTCCTCTCCTAACCAAAATTCGGACCCATCTTTACTAATAACCCCATTTGAAAAGGCCAATGCTCTTGGACAACACTTTGTAAATTCACATAACCTTGGCCACGCCATGGTGAGTCCCCACGAGCCTGCAGTATCACAGGCAATGGATAGTGTCGCTGCCACCCCCGTAGTTGTCCCTGACGAAAGTAGAATATCGGCTGATGAGGTGATAGCAGCGATTAAATCAACAAAGAACATGAAGGCCGCTGGTGTCGATGGAGTGGTCAACCTCGAGCTGAAAAACTTGAGTGTTGACTTCTTCAAGCACCTTGCAGTGGTCTTCAACAAGTGTTTAATGCTTGGCTACTTCCCTGCATGCTGGAAGTTAGCCAAAGTTATTCCAATTCACAAACCTGGCAAAGACCCTACCAGTGCCAAAAGCTATCGCCCCATCAGCCTCTTGTCCTCCATCTCGAAACTATTCGAAAAATTGATACTCAGCCGTCTGCTGGTGTTTTCAAATGATAATAACATCTTTCTCAAAGAGCAATTCGGGTTTAGGAAAGGCCACTCTACCATCCACCAACTCGCACGGGTTACTAACATCATCAAGCGGAACAAGTCCGTTTCCAATACATCTGCCATGGCATTGTTGGACGTCGAGAAGGCGTTCGACAATGTCTGGCATGATGGTCTAGTGTACAAGCTGCATCGATACAACTTTGCGAACTACCTCGTGAAGATCATCAAAAACTACTTGTCGGGCAGATCATTCCAGGTCTACTTGAACAGTGTCTCCTCTGATACGTTCATCGTTGATGCAGGGGTCCCTCAAGGTAGCCTGCTTGGGCCTATTCTATTCAACATTTTCACGTCAGACGTTCCTCCCCTGCCGGGTGGTGGTATCCTGTCAATGTTCGCAGATGACACCTCCATCATCTAAAGGGTGATACGGTCAAAATTTGGTCAAGGGAAAACGCGTGTAAATCGGTGAAATCGTTTATTTAAAAAATCAAATTAAATTTCTTTTTCAAGTTCAATTAGTATAAAATTCAGGAAAAATATTCAGTTAGACTTCCGCTTTTCCAAATCCGAATTGCCGGGCCTTACGCTTGACCCTTGCCATCAGATTTTGTACAGCCACCTTGTCCACCTTCTTCGCCGCAGAAAGCCAGTTTGCCTTGAACTGCTGCTCGCCCTTAGCAGTTTATTGGTCTTCTTTAAGTTCCGCTTGACAATAGCCCAGTATTTCTCAATTGGGCGGAGCTCTGGCGTGTTGGGAGGGTTCTTGTCCTTGGGAACCACCTGCACGTTGTTGGCGGCGTACATGGCCTTTTTACCGTAATGGCAAGATGCCAAATCCGGCCAAAACAGTACGGAACAACCGTGTTTCTTCAGGAAAGGCAGCAGACGTTTATTCAAACACTCTTTCACGTAAATTTCTTGGTTGACAGTCCTGGAAGCTATGAAAATGCTGCTTTTCAAGCCACAGGTACAGATGGCTTGCCAAACCAGATATTTCTTTGCGAACTTTGACAGTTTCATGTGCTTGAAAACATCTACTACCTTTCCCCTTCCTTTTGCCGTAAAAAACTCCTGTCCCGGAAGCTGCTTGTAGTCGGCTTTGACGTAGGTTTCGTCGTCCATTACCACGCAGTCAAACTTCGTCAGCATCGTCGTGTACAGCCTCCGGGATCGCGCTTTGGCCGTCGTATTTTGTTTATCATCGCGATTTGGAGTCACTACCTTCTTGTAAGTCGATAGTCCGGCTCGTTTTTTGGCTCGATGCACGGTTGTAGACGATACACCCAGCTTATTTGCGGCATCTCGGAGAGAGAGGTTAGGGTTTCGCTTGAAACTACCGGCAACTCTCTTTGTCGTCTCAGCGGCTTCCGGTTTTCGATTTCCCCCCGATTCAGACTTCCTGGCTGTCGACAAACGTTCCCCAAACACTTTAATTACATTTGTAACGGTTGATTTGGCAACTTTTAGCGATTTTGCCAACTTTGCGTGCGAGTAGCTCGGATTTTCGCGATGCGCGAGCAAAATTTTGATACGCTGCTCGTCTTGCTTTTGACAACTGAAGAGTGAATTCCAAAATCAAAATAGGAGCAACATTCTACACACACTTGAAGGTGTGGGGTGTTCAGTTTTTTTAAATGCAAAATTGAAAGAAATACGTCAAGTTGATATTGACCAAATTTTGACCGTATCACCATTTATAAGGGTCGAGTGATCCGTGCTCTGGCGAGTAAACTACAATCAGGCCTGGATGTTTTGTCCGACTATTTTAAGAGCTGGAAGATTTGTATCAATGCAGCTAAAACACAAACCATTCTGTTTCCACATTTGTATTCACCTCGGCTTGTTCCGCCTGCTAACGTCAAGATCCATCTTGATAGCACTCCCATTGAATGGTCGAGTGAAGTAGTCTACCTTGGTCTCACCCTCGATAGCAAATTGCTATTCCGATCCCATGTGGACAAGACATCCACCAAGTGTAACATCTTGATCAGGTCGCTCTACCCTCTGATAAACAGGAAGTCCACCCTGTCCCTCAAAAACAAGCTTGCTGTCCACAAGCAAATCATACTGCCGGCTATTGAGTATGGTATGCCAATCTGGGAGAGTTGTGCAAAGTGCCACCACTTAAAGCTTCAGAGGATCCAAAACAAGATCCTCAGAATGATCCTTAACAGTCCACCGCGAACTCGTAATTCTGAGATTCACCACCTGGCCGGTCTTCAAACACTCGAGGAGCGAAAGACTTCCACGCTGGAAAGGTTCAGAGTCGCCTGTCTGCGATCAAACCACCAGATCATTCGTGATTTGGCAACCTAGTTTAAGTAGTTAGGTGCTCAAGTAGGTAGGTTATCAAATTTTTAAATTCAAACCAAAACAATCCCACAAAGGGTATCCTGTAAATTAGCGCCAAACGCAATCATCACATTAGAATAACCAATTAACTAGAACAAAGATGAAGAGCCAAAGGCTAACCAATTGAAATGTTAAATCAAATGTTGAAACATAAAACCCAGAAAATAAACGTAAATTTTACTACTACGTGCTTTTGCTCATTGTCGCCTCTGACGGCGTGGCTAAAGGTGGATCACGACGTGACCACAATGAAGAATGCGACACAATGAGGAATGAGGAAAAGCAATATATGTTGACCCCCTCCCCCCTTCACAACAACCTCTCCCCCCCCCCCTTCAACAATAACCCGAAAAAGACATGGACTTTGACGATCACTTTTTTTCCGGGAAATAAATTTTAGACAAACCATAATTATTAGTAAAAACAGAAGTTTTTCCCTTAATTTCTTCCCGCACCAAAACTTTCAATTTTGAGAAAAACAAATTGCTTGAAAGACATATTCGATGATATTTTGTTGGTGAATTACACACAACTGATTGTAAAACATATCTGGTACCTCTATACATGAAATTATATTAACATCCAAAGTCCATCCTTTTTTTCCATATTCTGCACAAAAGAAACGTTCTGTCCCGCCCCCATTCATAATAAAATGGCGGGAAATCCTGTCAGTCGCGGGTAGGGTTACCATATGACATCCTAAAGGAGGACATGTCTTCCTTTTTCAATAGTTTTTCTACATCCTCCTTATGCCCAAAAATGTCCTCCTTTTTAATCCTTGCATTTTTTCCAGTAACATATTCATACAATTGTGTTCAAAGAGCGTTGTTTGCAGAGCTTATTTGTTTAATCATACTACAGCTGTCAACTCCTTCTACAATGATCACGCCTTCCTTCGGATGGGAAGTAAAGCCGTTGGTCCCCGGTTCATGAGTTGATGGGTCGATAGGTAGGGTCCAGGTGTGGGAGCTGCCTTCCTGGCACGTCGGTAGCATTGGTGCTCAGCACGGAAAACAAGATCGACGGAAAAAACAAACCAAAGGAAAAAAAAAAAAAAAAAAAACTCCTTCTACAATTAGGCTGCGGTCCATTTGGTGAATTTTAACTTATATTTGACTGATGGAAAATTTTCAAATAAACCTGCTATGCTAGACTTATTTCAAACAAACCAGAAATCAATTTTGACAAACAATTTCTCGAAAATCGGACGATCAAAACATAGGGATGTCCGAAAATTATTTTATTTATTTAGTGTCAATGAAAATTCATCAATTTTTCTGAATTTTTACTTAAATTTGACATTTTGAAAATAAATTATAATGTTCGGAAATCTCTCTGTTATCGATCGTGTGATTTTCGAGTTGTTTGTCAAAACTGATTCCTGGTCTGCCAGAAATAAGTCTTGTACAATAGCAGGTTTATTTGAAAATTTTCTATCTCTCAAATTTAAGTTGAAATTCTCCGGAACACAGCCACACAGATTAAATCCAACATGTGTTCGATTTTAACGTTCTGGTTCTATGGGATTTTAGGTATTTCAAGCATAACTATTCAAGTCGACGTATCTGATTTTGTAAACAATCACTTCAATCGACGATTTGTGGCAACTGCAAGCTCACTCACTGAAACTAACAACACTATCTAGTAGGTGAGAGTTTCCCCTACCTGATGATGGTGTTTGTTTGCGTGGGTGAGTTAGCAGTTAGGACAAATCGTCGATTGAAGAGATTGTTTGCAAAAGCAAATACGTCGATTTGAATGGTTACGCTAGATTTGTTTAGGCCGCAGCCATACTGAGAGGAAAGAGGCACGCGAAGCGTGAAATTGAATGTAAGGAATAATATTTATCAATAATAGAAATTCTTTTGTATAGAACGCTTAGCGCGCCTCTTCGCTCCCACCATGGCTGCGGCCTTAGAGTCCTATGCTGAATCAATAGTAAAATTATCAGGTTGCTTAGTACCTTTGCAAATCATGAATTTTGTGATAGCGGACATATTATTAAAACGTTTGATAAAAACTCATTGTCCTACTTTAATGTTAAGAAAGAAATCATTGTCCTCCATTTCATTTGAGGTTTGGAGATTAAAACCTCAAAAGAAATGTCCTCCTTTTCAAGTTTTTGATATGGTAACCCTAGTTACGGAGCTTAGAAAGTATGTTTTGAGCAGAATATGTAAAAAAAGGAGGGTCTTCGGATGTATTTTTTCTGCAAAATATGTAAAAAAGGAAGGACGTCAGATGTTAACCTAAATGCATATATCATGCATCATAGATAGAGATAGATAGATAGGTTCTACATCATACTGCGGTCGTGTCTAGGACACAAACTTTTTTTTTTATTTTTTTTTTTAATGTTGATAATATTTGGCACTTTTGAATGTCTTCCAATAACATTTTTTTTTCCGAAAGATCAGAATTTTTGAATGAACACGTCCTGGCTGGCTCATCGATATGATTAAAACTATTTGTCCTATGTGTATGTTTCTGAACAATCACATTTCAGAATTCTTCCAAACATTTATTTCAATCGTTTAAATTTACGAATAACTTATTATCTGAAATTTTCGAATTATTATTATAGTCACTTTAACACTCTTGGGTCATTGGTGACTTGTCCGGGGGTGAAATTTGAACTCGTGACTTTGGCGTGAGAGGTATGGATGTTAACCACTACGCCGGGGTCGCCCCCGATTGTTTTTATATATAATGCTAAAAACATTGTTAAATTGACATATATGTTACTTTACTTCTTAACAATCCGAATACGGTGGGTAAAAAACTTTACGCCGACTATGAAGCCTACTAAAAGCGTGTAACGGCAAGTTTACAATAACATAACTTAGCCATTTCTTGATGAATTTCAAAAATTGCGGTACCTCTAGAATTCCTAGGGTCTGTAGATTATTTTGATTTAAAAAATTGAAAATAGGGTCGCCTACGTTTTTTAAAAGTGAAAAGAGTCGTAACACGTTTTTTTTTAAGGTGTGTTTATGGGTTTTGCAAATGGCTTAAGATTAGATTAATAGGCACAAATGTTTATGATTAGCCAAAATGCAGTCATGGTTTATTTATATGAATCCTGGAGACAACGGAACGGTCCTCGAAAGATCCGATCTTTTGAAATTGGATCTTTTCTCCATCCAGTCTTCGTTGTTCCTTACTAGAGAGTTGATACTAACAGTTTTTAGAATCCTAAGATATCCTCCAAGGTCTCCTTCAAAAAGTTTCACTGACCTTGTAATCCTTAGAGCACACTTTTCGGCTTCTAATTGTACAAATTGATCCAATGGTATAAAGCCAAGCATCCAATGCCACCGATGGTGTACTTCTCATTGCACCTGTTATTGAGAGAGTTGCTAACCTTTGGAATTTTTCTAACATTCTCTGAGCAACACTCTCTTTTGTTTTTGGCCACCCTGGGTTTCACAATTGCCGAGTAAATCCAATGGATCATTTTCGGTTCTAGTCTCCACTGTTTACCGAATGTTCTTTTACGTATCCATAGAGCATTAGTAGCTTTGTTTATTGCCTGCTCTAGATGCATGTTTCAATTAAGTTTACTATCAAGGAGTACTCCAAGATATTTGACAGCATTAGAAGTTCTAAAACTGTGCCTTTCAATCTTATGTTGTCTAATGAAAATGTATTCCTTCACGTAAATGGCACAATAGTTGCTTTAGAAGGATTTATGTTCAATCCTTCCCTATCACACCATGATGAGACAAAATTTAAGGCAATTTTCATTCTGTTAGCGATAATACAATCATATTTGCCACGTACAATTATGACTATATCATATGCGAAGCCAACTATTTCGAAACCTTGAGCTATTAAATTTTTGAGAAGATCATCAACTATTAAAGACCACAATAGAGGTGATAACACGCCTCCTTGCGAGCATCCTTTGGTTGCTCCTACACTGATGAGTGAGCTTCCAAGGTTTGCTGATATTTCTCTTTTCGATAACATCTCATTGATCCAATTTATAATGCTTTGATCGAAACCACGTTTCATCATAGCTGTAGTCATTGAATCGTGAGATGAATTATCGAATGCACCTTCAAGGAATGCAGCAAGTGAAATTTCTTTGACTTCAAAAGAATTTTTTTTTAGTTTTGTAACAACCGTATGGAGTAGACTGCCAGCGAAAATGGTAATTTTTAATTTCGCTAACAAACCATATACAAAATGTTTATTGCCTCGAAAAATGACCCTATGCAAAATTTGAGCTCAATCGGACATGATTTAGGGGTGGCGCAAACGCGTCAAAGTTTGACTTTTTTCACTCTCGAAAATCTCCCAAGGGGGACATGAAATTTCGGAAATTAAATTTTTTTTTTGTGCCAAGTGTTTTAAAAAAACATGAAACGTCAATATTTGGTGTTATCACGATTTTTTTTTTTTATTCAAAAATCGACTTTCTGGGACTTACCATTTTTTTCATGAGTTCTATATGGAATATATAAGATTGATGAGTCGGCTTCTAAAACTGTTCACAATTGTCTCATATATCGAATTAAACCACCATTTAGGATCTAATACGAAATAATTCACTAGAGTGGTCCAATTATTCTTTATTAGGGTGGTCTAAAAATTCAAAAATATATGAAAAACCACAACTTTTCATCAGAAATTCCTAAAATCAATTGTAAAAATATCTTGAATTCCGTTAATCTGTTTTTTTGGGAATCATGAGTTTTACACAAGAGGAACATTTGCCTGAAAAGATGAAACAATACTTGTTTTATACTTTGCCATATATTTCCTTATTAGCTACACCAAATCAGATTTCCTGGTACTCTTATAATTTTGTCGATGATCTTCAACTAATTGTAAAATGCACTGCTTTTGATCTTCATCGGTTGATAGTTTTGAATTGTATGTTTTAATCAATGCTATACCACGCTCTGCATTATCATTAACTACTTCCAAACATTGAACCCGTCTTTTGGCATTTTTAAACTCGATGGAACTACTCCACTGCTCCATATCGACATTCAGCAACGACTTCAGAATTTGGGGAGCTTTGAATAAGTTTTCAATACCACTGCTGCCTTGTACAAACGAGTGTAGTTCAATCGTTGAAATATCGTTGAATTCAACAATGGATCTGGCTGTAATGATTTTATGAGTATCTGTAAAAAAAAATCATTAGAAAGTTAAATGCAAATGTATCAATTAAAGCATTTACCTGATGACCTTTTTCTTAACCGAAGGTCTACATTTTCGTCGAACATACATAGTCCGATAAGGCTGTTGTCCAAATATTGCAAGTGAGTTAAAAGTCCTTTACGTACTGCTTTCGCAACGTCTTCATCAACAGTTTCATATTCCTTCAATATTTTTAACAGGTTCAGATCGTTGTTGGGTGCCATCGCAGCACACGGAGAAAGAAACCAACTATTCAAATAAATTTTTACAATGAACACACAAAATCGAGCTAGTTGATTTTTAGTTTTATCTGGTAAAGCAAATTCATGTCGAAGAATAAACATTTTCAAAGAATAAATGATTTTGGCCATCCACCATGCATTGTGGAACGCAAAAGGAGCTCTTATTTGTAATTTTTCATCGATTTTTCCACCCAAATATAAAATGGCAAGTTGTAGAACCTCTCGGTAATCACAACGGTGGTGTTGCTCTCTAATTTGTTTTTCATAAAACTCCAATAACGCCAATCTTTCTATTTCCGAAATAGCTATTTTAAAAAAATCATCATCCATACCTGAGTGGTATGAAGTCTTTTCCAAATGTGCCATTTTGATTGGAATTCCTTAAAAATCTCAACATTTGGAGACTTTGACGTTTCAAATTTCAGAATTTTCAAAGCTTTGCCAAGTAGCAGTTCATGTATGTGGTGTCTACAAAGGAGGCCTATAAGCTGCCTCTTAAACAATTTGTCCAGGTACTGACATGCACCTTTTTTTTCTACCGGTGTTTGATGCAGTAGTATCAAAAGATGTAAACATAATTCTGAAAACAAACGATAAAATAGTCAGAATTCAATAATTTGCTAATGCCTTCGCCTGATACAACTATGGCCAAGCGCTCGGTTTTTGGTAGAGCTTTGGATGGTAATATGTTAGGTAGCAGCTTAGAATCCCAATGTACTGTTAAATTTATATCTGGCTTAAACAACGCTTTTAAATCATGATGCATTTGTAAGCGAATTCCTGCTCTGGCGATTCTGACATATTCCTTGTTCAACAATAATGATGAAACATCGTGCCCTAAAGCTTTAGCGATCGATGATATTAGAAACACAGCATTTCGATCACTCACTTTACAGCGGTCCAATGCAGCAGCTACCTCAACTGTAACAACTCGTATCAGTTGCGATTTACGTGTCAAAGCTGGTTTTGGAGAACCTAGAACGTTCAAAATATATTAATATGGATGGTAATAGGTGTATAATCTAAAAGAAAAAAAAAACATTAGTAAAACATCACAACGTACCTGTTTTTGGAGAAGCTCTTTCGGATGTACTAGGCGAGTACACTGACCCAGCCTGGCTGTCGTTTTGTGATGATGTTTCAATTGAGGTTGCACTACAAATTTGATCCGGTCTTTGGCTTGACCCTTCTTCCTCAAAATCGCTACACGAAATGGTTTCATTGGTAGGGAGAACCTCAGTTTCTTCTTCAAGATGAGCTTTTTCCCGCTGTTTTTGCAAATATTGCATCACCTGCTTTTCTTCACGGGTTTTTGCCTTAAAATTCATCCCGATATCAAACAAACTCCGCAATGATCCATGAAATGTGTTCCATTTTTCGACGTCTTTCTTAGCCATTCTAAGTTTGCATTTTTATAAGGCTTTCCAGGTATTGAAAAATAGCAACAGTTTTTTCTTTATGCTTATGTCATTTACCAAATGTGTTAAGTTTTTTTTCTTCCAAGCATCCTTTAATTCCTTTATTGTTAGGAAGGCACTAAGCTTACAACTTTTTTTTTTGGTTGTTCTACCAAGGTACATCCCTGTTTGTAGAACTATTCTCAAATTCTTCTCAAGTGTTTGAGCTAATTACTATCGTGTCTCTTTCTGCCACTAGCTCTGAATTATATAACTCCCAGTCTGTTTTCCTGGGATCTCTAAAAGTTTGTGTGGGCTGTTGACCAGCCTCACATTCAAATAATATTTGATTATGATCAGACAAAGATATTTCGTCTGATACATGCCAATTTTTGATTTTGTCCGAGGTTATTGCACTGCACAAAGTCAAATCAAGAACTTCTTGTCTCATTGCATTTATAAAGATTGGAGCATCTCCTCTAAATAGTATCTTAGTATCTCTATATAGTATCTAAATGTAATATTACATATGTCTATATCATTGTTAGAAATATAATCTAAAAGGTACTCACCTCTGGTATTGATGTCCATGCTAGCCCATATCGTGTGATGAGCATTTGCATCACAGCCAATTATAAATACCTTATTTTGTTTCTTGCAGTATGAAACAAACCCCGCTACTTCTGGTGGAGGTACATCTCCCAAGTCTCCGGGAAAGTATGCTGAAGCAACATAGATTTCTAATTTCCCGTGAGTTGTTGGAACCTCCATCATGACCACAACAATGTCTCTTTTTATAAATTCTATAATAGGAACTAAATTTACTCTTCCATTTACTAATGTCGTTTTCGTTTTTGCGGTGTAGCACCGGTGTAGTGTAAGCAGGAATAAGCGCGAGTCTTTTACAGCTCAACAACATTTGTTTGTCAACAAAGGTGCAATATATCAGAATATAGATCAGAAAAATGGTCGCAGTGATAAAAATACCCGACAAGGAAAAAAAAAAAAAAAAAGGTGCATCCTATATCTACACCATAAATTATTTCGGTGTACGGCAGTGCAGCACCGGTGTAGCTACACCGCAAAAACGAAAACGACATAAAATTGCAGCTCTTGGAGCTAATTGCTATTCATCGTAACTTAACTTACAAGACGTTTTAGGAACTCCTAATATCCTACTTTTAATTGTCCATGGCTCCTGAATAAGAGCAATGTCCAGTTTTCTCTCCGTGAATCTTTTACAAAGTACAGCAGTTCCTCCCTTCGTATGGTGAAGGGTCACTAGAACAAATTTTATTTTATTGTTGTTGTTCGCCGCTTGCATGGGTATTTAGCTCTTACCCAACATTGTTTTTGCGGTTCCCCTTATTTGGATCACTTTCTGCTTGGATCCTTATAAGTCTGTATCCTGGTTTCAATTCTTGTGGTGTATTTTTTCTTTTCCGACTGTATTTGTTGTGTGGCCAGGAGAATTACGGTTTATTTTGCTCTCAACACCACTTGCCCCTGGAATTTCGTTATTTTGATCTACGGTCATCACCGTCAGTGCCTACGTGGATCTTTTGAGAGTCACCATCATCCCTTTGCCCTGGTCTTTCATTACCATCGTGAAGATTTCTTTTTTGAAACTTTTTCCTTATGTTGGCATTTCCAAACATGAAATCAAGGATGAATTTACTGTTTTTTAAGCAGTTCAAGGATCCTCCATCGACAGTGAAAACTAGTTCTACATGTTTGTTTTTTACGTTGCGCTGCAGTATCCTCCATGCACCAACAGCCAACCCATCGTTTTGACTTTCTAGAAGAGTCAGAATTTCTTCATTGTTGTCGTCTGCACTCCAAGGGAAGAAACCAATGAGTATTTCAAGACGCAGATAGAACAACATTCGAGCAAAACGGATATTATCAAATAACACTTATATTTTATACGTGTCATGTCAAGGCTCATGTCTAATCACTACTCGTTAGACTCGCATTTCTTCCAAATCGGGCTCGCAGGCAGCAATTTGTGCGCTTGTGGTAGTGGCTATCACGCTATCGACCACGTGCTTTGGTCATGCACCCTACATTGTGTTGCTAGATCCGAGTTATCCGCATCCCTCAGGGCCCGAGGAAAACAACCTTTGCGGCCCGTTAGAGACATCTTGGCGAGCCGAGATCTCGAATATTTTAATTTAATTTATGTGTTTTTAAAACGGATCGATCTGAGGATTTAGTAGTTAGTGTCATCTTGTGTTCTCTCAAGTTGCTAGGTCTCCATCGGTGTACCCCCATGTTTGTCTTTTTCTCCAGTATGTCGCTTAGTTCTAGATCAAGAGCACATTGCTCTAAAAAACCTTGTGCTCTATATCCCTACCCTGCCACCCGTTTGTTACAATTTGTTACCCCTAACCTCGAGATAGCCGCGAGTAATTGGCCCCCGCTTTACTAACGTTAGTTTTAAGTAATTTTGTAACCCAAACGATGAATATCGGCTCCGCAAAGCTACGGCAAATGAGCCTGGAAAAAATAAACACATTAAAAAAAATAACACTTATATGAACTGTGCTATTTCGTTCTAAACCAAAAATTTTGTGTAAATTAAACCATTTCTGATCAGAAATGTTATTGCTAGAACCTCACCGCTTGCTATTTTCAGAATTTATGTACATGTACGGTTTTTGATCTGATTTCCGTCCTACTAAGCACAACCAGCGCATCTCTCTTTTTTGAACGGGTTTGAACAAAAAAATTAATATTTCTGACAAAAATTACTTCTAAATGTATTCACCTTTCCATACGTACCGTTGGATTCGATAAAGAGTTACAAATTGTTGAGATATTGTTCAAAATCTAATACTGCTTCTTGATTCTAAATTCGTCCTACGAGTTTCAATTCCGCCCTAACGCATTGAAACGCCATTAGATTTTCTTCGTCCAACAGATAAACGTAGAAAAGGGGGATTCTCTAGGAGCGCTTCTTTTGTTTTGAGAACATTGAGCGTAAATATTCATACAATGGGCTTCTAGTTACAATGATCAGATATTCGTTTAGCTGTTTAGATAGAATAAATTCATTTTTTTTAAACAGTGTAAAGTATACTTAAAAGACGGTAATCTTTTTTAGATACTGGATTATCGATCTTTCCAATAAGTATTGTAAATTTTACAAGAACCAAAATGGGCGAATTTTAGCTAGAATGCCCTAGTAAAATTTTAAGTTTTATAAAGTAATACAAAGCTACTATAAAACAACATTCATAAAACCCTGGTCAAGGCTACTTTGCCATTGATGAAGCGACCAAAACCTCATTAAGACTAGAATCTGTCTAGTTGGCCCATCCTGGAGAAGGTTCTGAAGGGTAAATTTTCCTAGCTCTTCGAGATTGAATTACTGCCAAAAGGTTGTATGACGAACGTATTGAGAACCATTTGAAACCCTTATTTAAGCTACAATAAAACCTATTTGGCAAAAATAAAAACCTTTTTAAAGCCATTTTCTCTAGTCGCTTGTTTAATCCACAAGAAAAATCATCAATCAAGATAGAAAAGGATTCAAAAATACCAACCGATCTTAACAATATAATTGAAATATAAACTGATCATATAAAAAGCCTATTCAAATTCCAAAATTATTAAAATTGTTCTCATAAAGTGGCCAAGTTGTAGGTGCCATATTAAATCCTATGTGAAATGTACTTGAAAACATCGAAAAAAATAAGTCCGCCGTCGGAAAACGTTGATCTGACTTATTATTTTTAATCGAGAAGAAAAATTAATTATTATTCAGATTGATCATTAAGCTCAGCCGAGATATGTTTTATGATTATCGTATTTCAAATATCTGCTCATTTCTAAATTGACCAAAATAAAGTTATATCCATGGAAATACACATTGAAAACGAAGTTTGTAAAAATCAAACTAATTAATTGTAACATGGCGGTGGCTTCGCATGGGCCATTTGTGAAAAAGTTGGTTTGCTTTAATGAAATCCCTCACAAATTCATAAGGTTTTAAAATAGCTTTTATGAAGAAAACTTCCTGACTGAATTGTATTTATCTAAAGCCATTTTGCGTGATCCTATCCCGTTCATATTTATGGCTGCATTTATGGAGGAAAAGTTGCCTGCAAAGAGTTAAACGTCAAAGTTTGTTTATCTTTCGATAGTTGCGTTGTTCGATCATTGCAACGAGGTTTTACTCCAGCGTTCTTCCAGGGGATTTTCAGAGGGAATCAGTTACTAAGAAAGTGTGCGGAACTGTTTTGCAACATTTCGCATATATCGCAACAACTGGAAGCTCAAACGTTCCCGTAAAATATTCCCTTTTCCGGATGATTCCCGAAGTGCACCATCAAACGATGCCGTTGAGATTAAGTACGTTTGCATGAAATTTTGAACCTTTCGCTGAATAAAATTACTGCTATGAATCGGAAACCAGCGGTTTGCTGTAAGTACAAATGCAAATTATTTCGTTCGTCCGATCTGGAGAAGGCTGGTCTGGTTTTAGACTGCTTCATAAAGGAGACGGTCAACACCGGTCAGAACGTGATGCAAGATGAACCAGATGCTCAGTCGTTGCTGAAATTGACTTCCCTTCGGTCGTTAACATCGCTTGAATTTGTCATCCTACTTCGTCTACTCTTCGAGATTTCCTTGTCATAAATATTGTTTTTATTCACTATGAGGATCCAACTTTTGAGTTCAATTTGGAAACATAGTAATAGGGGATTTTATGGTACACTTTAACAAGTCTAAACAACAACAATATATGCTTTTTGCTCTCATTTAAAACTGAATTGTTTTATAGTTGCTTTTATAATGACAGAACAACTTTATAGAGTATTTTATAAAGGCATTAATAAACAATAGCTAATGAAGTTTATGATTGATTTACATAACAGTTTTATGGAGGTATTAAGAGCTGCTTCAAATTTATTTTTTAAACAAGTTTCTCAACAGATTATAAAAGGTCTTTAAAACAGTAATAAGCTGAATTACTAACCAGTAATGTTTTACACTTTGAAATGCTGTATTTAAACTAAATGGATTGTTTATTTCCGTTATAAAACCATCATAAACCAGAGTGGATGCCAAGTAGCTGCTGAATTGTTTCTTTGGGTGTAAATCATTGTCCATAAAAAACAATTAAGCAAAGTTTCATGCAAATCCGAGAAGGTCGAGTTTTTCGTCATTTGGCGTGGAACTGCTCATAAACTTACAATCTTGACGTTCTCCATACGTTTTGATACAGACATCAACGTTTGTTGAAAAAACTTCCAGAAGACATGTAAATAATTATCACACGGTCAATAAAATTCCAAAATACCAAAATTAAATGAACGTCACCCAAAAAAAAAATAAAACACCACATTCACAAGCAATGAACCCAAGGCGAATCCCGTTATGTCCAAAACCATGCACACAGGTGAGGATGGACGGTGCATTCCGCTATATCGACCGGATTTCCAGCATGAAAGAAGCCGCTGATTTTTGACAGGCATTCTTCCTATAAATACACATAAAATTTCGCTCCAGGAGATCGTCACCTCATTGCCATATACATCTCCTGAAGGGTCAGTAACCGTTTTCGACCATCATGCAGGCGAAAGAGGGGCAAAAATCACATCCACACCTTTCGGCGGTTGTCGGTTGCATGTAATCGCAGCAGCGCATCAGAAAGTGTGCATCACCGAACAAATGCAACATAAAAGACTATGCCGTCTTCGTCGTCATCGTCGCCGGTACCAGATGTAATTGATTTTGATAAAAGCTGCTCCCTCAATCATTTTGCCGTTTACACATGGGTGAAATTAATGCAACATGATGGAGTGCATTAATTCGCTTGTCTGTCGGCTGCCGGAGCGTGTAATCCGAGAGCGTGGTGCACGCGAGATGAGTCGTGGTCTCTTCCTTGTCGCCTGATGCGACGACGACATGACACGACACTGGATGAGTGGAGTGACTGTTTTTGGTGAATGTGTTCTACCTGCCTTGCTGGAGTCATGACGGTCACTTTCTCCCACAGCCGGAGGACGATCTCGTCATTTGTTATGCGTTGATCGTAATCAGAATGGTTTGTAGAGTTCATAAAAATATATAACTGAAGATAAAGTGGTACTTGGCGGGAGCATATTCGGTTACCGTTACTCGGACAGAATCATTCTTTGTAAAAAAAAATAGCAATCTGTCCCTGGAAGGCATTTAAGAAAGGGAGGTCCATCATGGGTGGTAATTTGACATTATGGGTTCCGGAATCAAGAAGTAAACCCGGATTAAATCTTTCTCCGCCTGAGATTCGACCCAACCTAATACAAAATCCATCTTCCAAACAGGCAAAACCACGGCAGCTGTATGCTGGACAAACCAAAGACGGACCTCATCGAGCCATCCTCCACGCACACGAAGCTAGCCGGCGAGAAGTTCAACAACAACCAACAGTGCGAACTTGTGTTCGGGAACGGGTCCCGCATCTGCTCCTACATGCCGGTCTGCGAACGACTGTGGTGTAACAACGGAGACGAACTGCTCGGCTGTCGGACGCAACACATGCCGTGGGCCGATGGCACCAGCTGCGGCGAGAACCAGTGGTGCCAGAAGGGCAAGTGTGTCTACGTGAACCGGAAGGCACTGCAACCGCAGGACGGTGGCTGGGGCCAGTGGAGTCCGTGAGTATTGCGACGGTTGATTTGTGTTAAATTGAATGAATCGGAACTGATTGGAGGGTTTTTCAGGTTCAGCGAATGCAGTCGCAGCTGCGGTGCGGGTGTGCAAATATCGACGCGAAACTGCGATTCGCCTCCACCGGCGAACGGGGGCAAATACTGCACAGGGATGCGAATGCAGTACAGATCTTGCAATACGGAGGATTGTCCCGAGAGAACTTTGGACTTCCGGGAGGAGCAATGTCACGAATTGGATGGTAACAACTTTGAAATACCTGGTCTGGAGAAGGATGTCAAGTGGATTCCGAAGTATGGAGTCAAAGCGGAGGACCAGTGCAAGCTGTACTGTCGGGTTAAGGACTCAAACAACTATTTTCTTTTGAGAGATAAGGTGAAGGATGGTACGCCTTGTACGCATCCACATGAGTCGTACGATATGTGCATCAATGGGCAGTGCAGAAGAGCTGGTTGCGACTATGTGTTCGACTCGGACGCCACGATGGACAAGTGCGGAAACTGTCGAGGCACCAACGACACATGCAGCGAAGTCAGCGGAAAGTTTCCGTTTTCCAAAATGGCGTACTCGCAGAAGAAGCCTCAGAAGATTGTCCGGATACCGCGAGGTGCTACCAATATTGTCATCATCCAGCCCGGGTATAAGGATGATGGAAATTATATAGGTAAGTGTCAGTTCGGTCTATAGACTAGGACGCATACTGATCGGAATTAATTCGGTTTTCAGCTTTGCGAGACGAGAATTACGAGTATATTTTTAATCCACCGAAATCGACGGTGGTGTCCGGATTCAAAAAGCGGCTTTTTGCCGGAGTCATGCTTGAGTACAATGGGCCAGATGAAGAGGTGGAAACGATTAGATCGGACTATGGTCGACCTGTGAAGCAGGATTTGATCGTCGAAGTCATCTTCTATGCGAAGATGCACCCGGTCAGTGAAAACATTGTCGAATACAGCTATACTATTCCGATCGACCGTCAAACGGTGGCGGTATCCAAGATTCCTTCCCACGTGCAGCAGAATCCTAGTCAGAACACGATTCCGAACTACCAGTGGAAGATGTCCGATTGGAGCAAATGTGATCAAAGTTGTTCCGGTAAGCGGCACCGAACGGCCGGATGTTTCGATATCGAAACAGGCAAAGAGACACCCATATCGAACTGTAGGAACAGTGCCAAGCCGAGGGAGGACTACGAACCATGCAATACGGAGTGCAAATTTGAGTGAGTATTTTGAGCTTGGATTATATCTGTCGTTGGTGTTGACACATGCGTTCTGCCTTCTTTAGATGGGAAGCGACCAGTTCGGAGTGTTCAAATTCTTGTGGTGAAGGCTTCAAGAACGTCCAGTACCAGTGTGTTCAACGGTACATCAAAACCCAGCAGACCAACCCGGTTGATCCGGCCTACTGTTCCAACATTCGTAAGCCGAGCACTTTGGAGAAGTGCCACGGACCATGCCCGGATGCAACCTGGTCCTACAGCGATTGGGAACCGGTAAATTACAACCAGCCAGAACTCCCCTTCATTTTGTACTGCCTTTGGGAGAACATGATCGCCTTAATAATGATCCATTTTTTATCTCTCTTCTTGTATCTCTCTTTCTTTCTCTATCTCACATGTCTCGCAAATGCATGTGTTGGGGGAATACATCCGTATTGTGTTACGTCCCGAATCGAAACGGCTTGTACACCTGTTATATATCACCTGTTATATCAATCCATGTTATACGTGTATGTGTGCGTCCATTTTACGTATTCTGCTTTGAATAAAAACAAAAAAAAAACGAAAAACAACAACGAAAACTCAGTGTTCGCGAACGTGTGGTGGTGGAAGGCAGAACCGTACCGTCAGCTGTCTGTCGTCTCCGGAAGGTTTCCGGATAAGCGACGACTTCTGCGCCAAGCAACCGAGAGAGGAAACCTACCGTCGCTGCAACACCGACAACTGCCCCGAGTGGGTCACAGGAGAACTGACACCGGTAGCTATCTTGTTCCGCCATCAGAAGATGGAGGCTTTTGAATGTTCCTGCCGATCTCCTCCTTGCCAAGCTCCTCATTCTCTTTCGGTGTTTCTATCCCTTAACGACCTCCTCTCACACTCACTCACTCACTCACTCTCTTCAAATTGGCAATGTTTATTCCTGGAAAATTGTACCACTCTCCGCTCCAAGCCGAAATCCTCTCGCACCTGTTTTAGAGAAAGAGAACAGTAGCTTGCCGAAAGTGCGTGGTTGCAGCAAAGGAGAAATAATTGCTGGATTATTGCAACCATGGATCTTTCTATTAATAAAAATATGTGGGACATATCAAACAAGTTGCCGTTGGAGCTTCGGTTAAGGGGAAAAGGGTTGTTAGTAGCGATTCTTCAAGGTTAGGTTACTCACAATGTAATGAGCAATTCCACACACAAAGCCAGGCCTCTGGTGATCAGTCATTTTTGAACAACGGAACTGTTCGGAAAAAGTTTAAAAGTCAGTGAAAAAAACTAAAATTAGAAAATTTATTCATATTTGATGATGAAAAATATGTTTTTTTTTTATTTTATTAGTTTCTTATGTGAAACGATCATTAGGAATTGAACCGACTTTTTCAGTTTGTTCAAAAACCCTTTTAAATTTTACCGACTTCGGTGATCTGAATGCAGTATGCATGGCCAAAAAATAATGGAATTTTCGACTCAACCTTCTCCGATTAGCATGAAATTTTGCGTAATGATCAGTTCCAGGCAGTGTTGGGAAAATATCAAAAAATCAAATCTCATCCAAAAACAAGATCACGCTTGATTTTCGTAGACAAATATCAACAAGCAAACAACTGTGGTTGATTTTGCAAGCTGTGATATTGCAGCTCAGAATATCAAGCTAACACAATTCACCAGCTCCAAATCTCACCAAACGGTGGTGAGATTGAGTTTAATGATTTTTGTTTTACACCCGAATGTAACCGAAACTTATGTAACGCCTGGCAGCAGTCGCTTCGTGCCTGCCATCGGTGAAGATAAAAAGAGGGAGCATTATTATACCCTATCTTTCTAAGAAAACGAGTTGAAACGGAATCATTTTTGCGTCGATTTACACGTTGTGAATAGTCTCGATATCAAGCATGATATTTTGCTCCAACATCACGCGTAGTATTGAGAACGCATGAGAGCGGAAAAATAGTAAATTGATTATGCCATCACTGATAATTGCCCAACTAACAATTTTGGTTTTATCTTGGTTTTGAAGAGGCCTTATAGGCTTGAAATGAACTTGAAGACCACATTAAAATTGGAAATGTTGCTTGGGTGGTTTGGAATATCATCCAAAATGCGTGTAGTTCAGTTCTTTATTCTTTTTTTATTATAGTAACTTTAACACTCATGGATCATTCGTGACTTATTCCGGCTAGATTTGAGCTCATGATAATGATGATTACCCCTAGGTTTGAGATAGACGATTGATCTCTATGATAATCAAGTACTTTGACTTTGGCGTGAGAGGTATGGATTCAGATCTTTATGTTTTACAGACTAACCAAGGTACGATATTCTGACTAATCGTGCGTACATGGTTAGTGCTGTAGCAACAGAATTCAAACCTTTTTTCCTGACAACTAAAAGGAATTCTAATAAATTACTCTGTAAGCTATCGTGGTAGGAACAAAGGACGAATCGCCGTTTGTCCCGTGCGCGAACAGACTGTGAGTGAAAGAATAGAATAGAATTGTTTGTAAATATGATGATGCTTGATAGTTTACTACAGTGAAAGCATGAGAAGAAAATTGTAAACAGATTTAACTACACACTTAGAAAAATTCATGTAAATTTAGGTGTTCTGAGACTGACATATACGAGCGTCAATTTTGACATAAAATTAAGTCATGATAGACACGAAATTCAGCTCAATGAAACGTACGTTTCGTCGAGTAACAAACTCTTCCGTCTCGGAGCACTTAATTTTACATGACACGTTTGTTTACGTGTCATCCTTTATGTCAAAGATGGATTCCGTCACGTGTAAAATTAGGATTTTCGAAGTGTGTATTACATAACTATTAGAGCGGGTCATCGTTATATGAAAAAACACAAACTTTACCGCACCAGAGACCATATTTTGTATGAAACCGTGCAACTAAGTATGTACAAATATAGTCCAGGAAGTGCCTAACAACTTTGCCAAAGGAAGTACGATGCTAGAATGTATCTAAAAAAAGTTATAGCTATTCAAATATTTATGGTTTGAATTAAACACCAAAAATCCCTTTTTCTGCCAACACTGCCAGTCAGATTCCAAACTGACTGAAATAATAATATCGGAGTTTCTTATCTTACCGATTTGGTATGTTCAGATGAATTATTCAAAAACAATTGCTCTATCTCATATGTGTAGTTGGAGAGGGGTGGTTAATAATATACCCCATCCAAGCATGGGAAAAATCGTTTCATTTTGCATTTACTACTCACTCACACGCATACAACATCAGAAACGAACAGCAGCTTATGCGAGTCGCACTAACAGACAGCTGAGCGGCCAGCGCCGGTGGTGTAGTGGTAAGCGTGACTGCTTCCTAACACCCCGATGGGTCTGGGTTCAATCCCAGCCGAGGTCGGTGGGATTTTTCTGAGGCATAAAAATCTCTGGTCACGTCTTCCTTCGGAAGGGAAGTAAAGCCGTTGGTCCCAGCCCATGTGTATGTGTGTTGAATAGGTGCGATATCCTACGCAGATGTGGAAGCTGCCTTCCTGTACATTCGATTGCCGTCAATGGATGGCAATCGATGTCCGTCGGTGATTGGCGGCACTAGATTGCGGAACAGAGACCGACGACGAAAGAAGAAGACAGCTGAGCGTAACATGAATGATTCTGAGTGTAATAGTGTGGAAGATTCCTCTTTTATTATTTTTTCAATGCTGAGAGAAAACGAAAACTGTCTTCACCAGTTTTGTCTCAGACACAGGTACAGTCGGATTTCGCTTGTTGGGCTAACTTTAAGTGGGTTAAGCTTCAGTTGGGCTCCCAAGCCAAACGTCACTTCTAACAGTGCTGATTCCTTTTCGAAATTTCGATCGGCTTCATGCAAAAACCGGAAAACGAGTGGAATTATGATACAATGCGATACAACGAGTTGCTTCCTTGATACTTGTCAACGATATGGCTGAATGAGGGGTGGAGCTAATTTCTGACTTATCAAGAAATCCACCCGAGACCTAGTTCAACAGCAATATTTGCTTCAAGGGATAGAACAGCATCGAAAAGAGTACCCTGAGAAATCGTAAAATATATAAAAATGAAATATAATCATCAAAATCCAATGACATTTGTGTGAATATATCTGACATTGTATATTGCACCAAAAGAGTAGGGAAGAGAATGGTAGTACTCGCTTTACAACTGCTCTTATGAGATTAAGCTAATGTTTTTGAATTATCCATCCGAACAACTCGAGATATGGGAAACTTCGGAGAGCCGGAAAGCATACAACCCCCCCCCCCTCCCCCATATCTAACTACGCCTTTTAAATGGAGCACATGTTTTTATGTTTTTGAATACATCTGAACATACCAACTTGACAAGATCAGAAACACCGAAGTTATTGCAGTTTGAAGTCTTACCTCCATTTTTATGGGTGAGGGGGGGGTGTCAAATTGAAAAATTGTGATTGAATAATTCATCTGAACATACCAAAACGATACAATAATTAACTACGAATTTGGAGTCTGACTTTCATTGGTACACCGGCAGTGTTGGCAGAAAAAGGAATTTTTGGCATTTGAACAGCTATCACTTTTTTTAGTGACATTCTAGCACAATACATTTTTTAACAAAGTTTTTAGGCAGTTTAACGTATTTAGATGCGTAGTTTGTGCAAAATTGTGACCCTAGTAATAAAGATGCAAAAAAGTAGGTTTTCCCATACTAATTTCCATACAAATTTCAAATGCAATGCGGAAAGCCGGGTTACAAACAATCGTCCCCAAATTTTGCACAGTCGTTTGGGACCCCAAATTGAACCAAAAAAAATTGTTCTAAAAAAAAATGATCATGATGACCCATCCTAATAACTATGCATATGATGTAAAATAAATTGAATGGGTAAATGCAAATTTTATAAAGGTTTAAATGATTCTTGAAGACCAAATTATTGCCTACAAGACTATGATAAAACCAAAATTGTTACTTAGATCCCGGTGCGGTTTGGGTTTTCCCGAATTTTTGCCGGTTTTTCGTCGAATTTCCCGATTTTCCCGGTTGGATGGACACCCTGTCTAAACCGGTCAATTCAAGAGATACAAAAAAAAAGTTGTTATTACAACGTAGCTACAACTTTGCCGGAGTATGCATACCTTTATTTGAATTTTATATTTCAAAGATGATAAGAGCCACTCCAGTATTAATTGACACCAAAATAAGGGCTTAGGGAACAATTTTCTACAAGACACATTTTCCAAAAGTTTAAATTTCAGCCACCAAATCCATCTTCCCTGCGAAATTACCATTTTGGATCACTGTGCATTGTGGAAGCTCCTGTATCACCGACAAACCGACATGAAACTTGATCTAGATAAAAATATTTTTTTCCAGAATTGATCAGACTCGAACCAATTCATAACTTTCGCATGCGGGATCATGGCTTAGCTAAATATTTCCCGCGAACACGGAGCCACATGTCAGTAGTGTGCTTTGGTCAGAAATTGTATGGTTGTTGCTATGGTCATTCATGTCGGTTTGTCGGTGCCTTTATTGCTGAGGGAGTTTTTCATGAAAAAAAAATCGCATGTCGTTTTTACACTTTGGGAAATTTATTCCCTGGTTAGTCACATCCCAAGTAACAATTTGGGTTTTATGAGGGTTCTGAAGACTATGATTTAGGCTTGAAGAACGCTTTAAAAATATGATAAATCTTGCTTTGTTACATGGGATTGCACTCTGAGGACTAACTCTAGCAATCCTATAATTTTCAAAACATTCTATTTTTCGAAGTAAAAAGATCAGCATCGTTAGAACCTTATCGAAAATTGATCTCACAACACAAATTCTACATTATTTCACTCCAATTGCAACTTGTTTGATTTATTAACTCTTGATGTTCTTTGTTACATTACAATATTTCTTGACACACTATTCTATTTTGTTTTTCTCTCTCTCTCTCTCTCACGACATTCCGGGAAACGCATTGTCAACCACATACACTCTCAATTGTAAATACCAAACAACAAACGCTTCCTGCAACACATTTTCAAACACCCCAACCCGAAATCTACCTACAACTACCCTACAACTTCATGAAAAAAAAATATCTCTTCAACTCTTCCATCGATGTTCATAAACAAACGCAAATCTATCCACCGTCCAGTGTTCGGTCACCTGCGGGGAAGGACAACAACGGTATGCTATCCACTGTGTACTAAACAATGTTAGCGTTAATGCGGCCCTGTGCGGCATTCGGCCGGTGGCCGTTATTGTCAACTGTACCATGCCACCCTGCGAGAAGAAGGTATACCAACAATCGTCCTGTTTTATTTGATTTTATTTATTTTCCGTATCTGTTCGCTTTCAATGCCATCGCCACACAAAGGTTTATGTAGGGAACAAAATTCTGATCGGCTTTTTTTCTGTTTCATACAAAACAAATCTTTTCGCTTTATGTGTGATACCTTTATTTAGATGTTTAAATTGTTGGCGCTTAATTCGAATTATGGTTCAACCCGCATTAGACAAAGCATCAATCTACACTTGCACAAGATATTAACACACCTTTTCTTCCACTTGGAAAATCCCAGCAAGACTCCCCTACCTATGCATACTCGGCCTATGAAACGAAGCCCATCGTCGCTCGGCAGGACAGCAACTACTACTCGGCATTAAACACACCCATCACCTACCAGAATGGGTCCTCCGATCCCTACAAGTGGTGCACCGGCACCTGGAGTATTTGCAACGCCAAGTGCAACGGCGGTTTCAAGCGGCGGAAGGTGCAGTGCTGCTACAAGTCCAACGAATCGACCGTGGACGATCGCTACTGCCCCGCGGACAACAAGCCCTCGGAACAGACCAACTGCGGTAACTTCCGCTGTCCGGTGTGGAACTTTGGCCAGTGGGGTGAGGTATGTACGCACGGTTTGAGATTTGAGATTTGAGTGTAATTGTTGGAATTCAACCTTCTGCCGATCGCAACTAAAAATGCTGATTTTATGTTTTCCAAGCAAAGACTCAATCGCGAATGAATGTCCTCAAGTGTGAATTGGTTCATTCGCGAATGAATCGTTTTGCAAGACCAACGAGCATCATCTAACCAGAAACGAACTCGCGCACGCACGCATACATGCAGCTACATACATCCTAAAAGCAATACCCCCAATCCGGATAGACAATTGGCTTCACTGTAAAAGATCTGAATTTCGAAAAATTTGCGAACAAAACTGAATCGGTTTTTTAATATTTGATTTTTTGATTTCCCGAATGCAAGCGCTTTGTTTTGTGACAGTTCGTTTTTAATTGAAAACTAGTATCGATACCGATTCAAACAGAAAACGTTCACTGGGATGTGTAATGATTCTTATGTTTTGAATAGTTTACAGTAGGATTGATTGCAAAGCGTCCACGATTGATTCAATGTGATATATGATGACAAAAAATTGAATAATTAGGCCTTATTAAAAAAAAACTTCTCTCTATCAGTATTGAGAAACGAAACTGTTGAAGATTTCAATTATTATTAATGTATTGATCAGATATTCTAGTAAAGTAAGTTGAAATGTGGTTAATAGCCACGTTTTACAATCTGATTTTGGAAAATTCTTAACGGCTATCATGATTATTATAGTATAAGTAAAAGTGAAAAAGTTAAACTGAGAAATGCATTTTGTTGATCATCAATTAAAGGTTTTCTAAACTCAATCAGATATTTTTATGAAAATTAGCTAGCTGTCACTAGTAAGGTGACAATAGTTACCGCGAGTGAGGTGACTCTCCATTTGTTCTGCATAGACAGTCACCTTAGTAAAAGGAAATACATATCCGTCATTGAAACGGGAAACGACCTCCGTCATTTATTTATTTATATGCACGTATATCAACAGATATAACCTGATCCTGTAAAAGAGCTAGTCCTAATTCTAGTGCGTGGAAGGTGAAAGTCAAATCTGAATGACACCCTGTTAAACGCACATTGTAATCCACCGACTCCATAGTTCGTGAGATAAAATCAGGCATAACATTTGATAACGGCACAAAACATTTGTAAACAAACATTCTAAGGCCCATTACACGCGAAACAAAGTACGCCAACGCAAACCAACAACTTCATCGGATGTGGCAACTATCACCTTTCCGAAAGTGGTATAGGTTTGCGTGGGCGTACTTTGGTTCGCGTGTAAAGGGCCTTAGAAAGTTTGTTTACAAATGCTTTTGTGCCGTTATCAAATGTTATGCCTGAAATGGTATTCATTGGAAAAAACGCGGGAACGAGCATGAATGTTGATGGAACTTAGAACCAGGCTTGGGCATTGTCAACCCCATGACTATGTAACAAAGACAACAACAAAATGTTAACGCTCATCTGACAGTACGATGCCAGAGTCGATGTTATATTAATAGTCCCGCCAAGAGAAAATGTTGCGAACAAGCAGCACTGTTTGTGATTTATTTTTCGTCAGAGTAAACGGCAACCAGATTTTTAGCGTTAGCATCGGATGACTTTCATTCAGAAGTGAAACATTTCATGTCGATAACGGAGCTTCTGAGAGACAAAAACAATTATAGAACCTAAAAAATGTTTAAACAAGTGCTTGGTAAAACTTGTAAACATCACAATGTACTAAATAAAGCGAAAAATGTTGTTTATCTAAAATTACTAAAATATTGTCAGTAATGAATGCAATACTTGCTTTCACTGGCTGTGGTCAGACTTGTTGAAACTCCTCAAACTCACTGGTGCTTTTAAAACACTCTTGTCTAGAAATACTCAGAGGGAGAGATGGGCAAAGAGTTGAGTGTTCACTCGGCTGTCGACAAAAGCAGGCCACTCTCGATGTGTGCCACGCGATCGTCTGTTTACTCGGCAGCAACCATTGTGTGGTCCTCCTCATTGTTCTTCATCAGCAGTTCTTTCGGTCGATGCGTCGTCGACTTTGGAAAGCAACGGTTTCGTGATGAGTGTGTGAGTGCTGACCACATTTTGCGTCCATTGCTGCAATGGACGCGCTCTGACCCTCGTTGGCGTACAACAATTTGCCATACAATGAAACTACTGGAAGCGGCTTCAGTTCTGATGGAGGAGGCTTTTTGGATAGCGGAAGATAAAGTGTTTATTGTGTTGTACCTTTTGACTATAGCTTTAAGATGTATTGTATAGTGACCAAGAATCCTCGGCTCTGTTAAGTTAATTCGGTTGAGCCTTATCAAATAAATTAATAAACAAAAAAGATGGGCAAAGAGAATGTTTTGAGCCAAATGAACTGCCAAAATCTGAGCCAATCGAACATTCCAATGAGAATTTGGCCGAGGATTTCTTATTCTTACTAGATTATATTTGACAGTATTGCAATCGAACAGAAATTCAATCACCTTTATGTTTCGTGTGCTTCTCAAATTCAACTAGTTTTTGGAATCAAAAACAATATTCTAACTCTATTAATTAATTGATCTTGATTGGTTAATTAATGGCACCATGAAATGTGCAAAATATTGCGATGCAATCAACTATTATTTTGTACGTAAATCGAATCAAAAATAAAAGTCATGTGAAATGCTAGCTTCAAGCAAGGGTTGCAAGATAATTTAGGTACAAATCATTGCTGCCGAATTGTATTTTGTTTTCTCCGCCTATCTCTCCCTAGGAGTATTTCTACTCTTGTCCTGCGAGTTTAGCCAGCCCTTACTTCGAGGGAGTGGCGACAGGAATGTGGAAGAAGTAAACAAAAACTCCTCGAAAGAGAGGGAGAGTGAACTTCAGCGAGAGGATGATTTGACGTGAGGTGCGCTTTTCGAGACTCCGGATGACTTTTTTGTTCGACGCAAGAAGCTCAGAGTACACCCAGAGCACAGACAAACAGACGTAACTCTTTGAAAAAGTTTTTCTTGAATATATAGTATCTCAAAACATAGGACCTCAGTAACGACATCTCTCGGACTTCTCTCGGAAAACAAGCTTGCTCGTCAAGTCTCAAACAATATTGCATACAAGTTTGATATAATGTATAGAAACGTCCAAGTGATCCGATGCCAGCGCTGCGGCGAGTAGTTCGCGGAATTGATAATATTCAAATTAATCGTTAAATTCATGAACGAAGATGCAAAATGAAGAGTTTCGTCTGTTTGTCTGTGCCCAGAGTGAGAGTAAAAGCGTGACATAGAAAATATGAACATGAATAGCACCAAACCTCACTCTTATTTCTAGACCAACAATTGAAATAGACCGAACAACCAAACGTAAGCAATGGCTTTAATCGTAAATTTATCAAGAATCAAAAAACACCCACACAATCTAACACCATCATCCGATAGAGAAAACTTCCTTTATCGAATGGTATTGTTAATTTGCGTGGGTGTATTTTGATTGTCCAGAAATTAGCGATTACAGCCATTGTTTACGTTTGGTTGTTCCGCCTTTGGACTCATTTGGACAAGAAACTGTTGCAGCACGACTTAGTTGTTTCACGATTATGCCGCTAGTCGTTTTCTAGTAACTTCACTTTGCATACGAGACATAACAAGATTGAAATAACAGGAATTGTGTTGTTTTGACGGTATTTCCCCTCTGACTCGAAGTAGCCTGTATCTTGGCGCTGAACTTCGTGTGTGGAAGTATCTAAGTGATTTCTAGTGATGGGTATTTTTGGAACGGAGACGACGTGAAGATGCCAAAAATCGATGTACGACGCCATTTTGGAATCCAAGATGGCGGCCATTGTTTTCAGATAAACTGCCAAATACCCCACAATATGGGTATTTTCGGAACGGGGATGACACGTACATCCCGAAAATCGATGTATGATACCATTTTTGAATCCAAGATGGCGGCTTTCAGATTCTGAAAAACTGTAAAATACCCTACAATATGAGTATTTTCGGAACGGACTGGACATGTACATTCCGAAAATCGATGTCTGACGCCATTTTCGAAACCAAGATTACGGTCATTGATTTCAGAAAAAAAAACAGCTAAAGGCTCTACTATATGGGTATTTCCGGAACGTGTAGACACCGGAAAGCAATGTCTGACGCCATTTTTTATCCAAATAAGTTGTCAAATACCCTGCAATATGGATATTTTCAGAACGAGACGATGTGTAGATGCCGAAAAACTATGTTCTACACCATTTTGAAATCAAAAATGGTGGCTTCCAATTTCAGAAAAAGTGGGAAATACTGTCAAATACTCTTTAATATGAGTATTTCCGGAATCGAAATGACTTCTAGAAACCGGATATCGTTGTCCGACGCCATTTTGAAATCCAAGATAGTGGCTTCCGGTTTCAGAAAAGGTGGGAAATACTGTCAAATACCCTTCAATATTTATATTTTCAGAAACTAGGTGACTAGAGACCCTAAATCGATGTCCAACGCCATCTTGAAATCCTATATGGCGGCTTCCGGTTTCAGAAAAGGTGGGAAATACCGTCAAATACCCTTCAATATTTATATTTTCAGAAACTAGGTGACTAGAGACCCTAAATTGATGTTCAACGACATCTTGAAATCCAATATGGCGGCCTCCGATCAGAGAAAGTGAGAAATTATGTCAAATATGGATATTTTTGGAATCAGGGTGACCTCTAGAGACCGGATATCATTGTCCGATGTCAACGTCGTTTTTAAATTCAATATGGCGACTTCCACTTTCAGAAAAAGTGGGAAATACTTTGCGGAACGAGGACGACGTGTATATGCCGGATTCCGAAAATGGCGTCAGCCATCGATTTTCCATTTATTGTATGATATTTGACAATGCTGCCATCTTAGATTCCAAAATTGCGCCGGACATCGATTGTTTGCCTCTACATATCGTCCCCATTCCGAAAATACCCATATTTTTGGGGTATTTGACAGTACCTTCATAGAGGTGACTTTAAGACTAGAAGGTCCCGAAGAAACGTGCTCAGCTTTTTGGCTCAGCTCTGGTACTCTCTTCGGTCCCAAGCTAATCGATTCACCCCTCGAAACATAAGAAAAACCATTTTATCTGTCAAACTTTCATAGCGAATCAAAACAAACATTGCGTAGTACTAGAATTTCGACTAGAATGGGATACGTTAATCGTTTGCTTGGGACCAATAGGCTAGTCAAGTAGTGAGCCAATTTAAAATCGTTAGTTTCGTATTGATTGTTGGTACTTTCCAGTTTATCTGTAACCGGAAGCCATCTTGAAATTCAATACAGCAATTGCTGGTCCCTAGCTATCACCCTGATTCCGAAAATACCCATATTGATGGGTATTTGGCAGTATTTCCAGCTTTTCCTGTATCTGGAAGCTGCCATCTTGGATTTCAAGACATTCATTTTCGATCTCTAGACGTCATCCCGATTCCGGAAATTCCAACAATGAGGGTTATTTGACGGTTTTTTCCATTTTTTTCTGAAACTGGAAGCCGGCATCTTTGATTTCAAAGTGGCGTCGAATATTGAAGAGCATTCGACAGTATTTCCCACTTTTTCTGAAACTGGAAGTCGCCATATTGAATTTAAAAATGACGTTGACATCGGACAATGATATCCGGTCTCTAGAGGTCACCCTGATTCCAAAAAATTGAAGGGTATTTGACAGAATTTCTCATTTTTTTTGATCGGAAGTCGTCAATTCAGATTTCAAAATGGCATCGAACATCAATTTTCTAAACGGCACCCCGACACACCTATATTGTATAGTATTGGAACCGTATTTCCACTTTTCTGAAACCGGAAGTCGCCATATTGGATTTCAAGATGTCGTTGAACATCGATTTAGGGTGTCTACTCACCTAGATTCTGAAAATATAAATATTTAAGAGTATTTGACAGTATTTCCCACTTTTACTGAAATCGGAAGCCGCCATCTTGAATTTCACAATAGCGTTGGACAACGATATCCGGTCTCTAGACGTCACTTCGATTCCGAAAATACCCATATTTAAGAGTATTTGATAGTATTTCCCACTTTTTCTGAAATTGGAAACCATCATTTTGAATTTCAAAATGGTGTCTTACCTTACCATACCAATCAGGCTAAGGCCTTGTTGTCCTCTGCTGTCCGAAGAAGTCGTCTCCACTCTACTCGATCCATGGCCACAGTTCGCCAGCCTCGTAGTCTGCGAAGGGTCCGCAGGTCACCTTCTACTTGGTCGATCCACCTTGCCCGCTGCGCGCCTCTTCTTCTTGTTCCTGTTGGGTCGCTTTCTAGAACCATTTTCACTGGGTCGTCGTGCGGCATTCTTACGACGTGCCCAGCCCACCGTAGTCGCCCAATTTTTGCAATGTGGACGATGGATGGTTCTCCCAGCAGCTGGTGCAATTCGTGGTTCATTCGCCTCCTCCACGTTCCGTCATCCATCTGCACTCCACCGTAGATGCTACGCAACACCTTCCGTTCGAAAACACCAAGGGCGCGTTGGTCCTCCACGAGCATAGTCCAGGTCTCGTGGCCGTAAAGGACCACCGGTCTAATCAGCGTCTTGTAGACAGTCAACTTCGTGCGGCGGCGAATTTTATGCCGCCATCTTGAATTTCACAATAGCGTTGGACAACGATATCCGGTCTCTAGACGTCACTTCGATTCCGAAAATACCCATATTTAAGAGTATTTGATAGTATTTCCCACTTTTTCTGAAATTGGAAACCATCATTTTGAATTTCAAAATGGTGTCGGACATCGATTTTCGTGTCATTCGGGAAAAAATTACTGTTGTTTTGAGCCTCGATATATTCACGGGAGTACGAGGTATTTACATGGACGTGAAAAGGGAGATTTTCTGCTCGCTTAATTTCATCAATCGGAAGGGGAATATAGTATATTCTATTCAGGGAATAAGGATAAATGCTTGCTAAGGCGGAGGGGCATCGGATGAATTCCTGTCAAAAATCGAAGACCCGTTAGCTGCAAAAGCAGCTTGGAAAGCAACCGGATCTGGACGAAAATCAGAATGAAGAAAAACAGGACGGTAAAGGCAGCAAACAGAGGAAGGAATAGAGGTGCTGCATGAAGAGGTGATGAAAATGCAGAAGCATTTGAATGATCTATACGAGTACGAAGCAATGGCGAACAATATAAAACAGGAGAAGAAAAATGAAAAACTCAATAGCATAGCATAGCATAGCATAGCATATGCGATTGTACAAATCGTGGGTGGCTATATAATGGTCAACTAATACGTTTTGCAGAAAATATCGAGTGTTGACGCAGAAAATATCACTTGGGATTAGTGATTTTCCCCACACGAAAATAAAATCTACAATAGAAGCATCGCATTATACACCTGGCCACATCCTTACAATCGCAGGGGAAGGGAGGGAAAGTTAATCCAACATCTACTTAAGAAGGTGCAGGGAACCCATACTACCTTCATAGGTGTCACAGGAAGGAAAGAGTTGTGTTAGTGGGAGGGTGAATGATTTGGCAACTCTATTCGTCAATATAGAGCATTTGATAAATCAGTGACAAAAAATAAAATATAAATAGATAAAATGGAAAGATCTCACCCGATTGGCCTAGAGACTTTGCAGCGTCATGTTTTCAGAAATGCTTTATTTAATTTTCCTTGAACCACCGCAATCACTGATAACGCTCTTCTAGCTCGTACGTACAAAAGAACGCACTCCACGCATAATCAAGGTCATGTATTTTCGGACTGTCTTCTTTAACACCACACAAAGAAGTTGCTCATCGCAGCAACAGAAAAATATATCAGCGTGATAGAGGTTGTACGGGGCAACAAAGAAAAACGCAAGACCACACCAAGCACCATTGCATAAGCAACAAGAGATCAAAAAAAAAAAAAAAAAAAAAAAAAAAAAAAATCACGCACGGTATTCAAAACTTTTAAATGCGATCACCAGTTCACCTCCAGTCACTCGAGAACAAAACGCATGCGAAAAGGTTTTCAGCAGCAAAAAAAAGCACAGAAGAAACAAAACACATCCGTTTCGGTCGGTGGTTCAATCAGCACTCTGCTTTCTCCTTGGCCTCGATCAGTGCCCTTTCGGCAGTTACGCGCAGTCCTCAGCGCATCCTGTTCACGTTCGGCAGCAATAATGGCGGATTTGATGCCCGTCACCATTTCCTTTATTGCCTTGTGGACGTTGCTCTTATCCTTGATGAAGTCATGGAGTTCATTGATCCTCCTCCTGACCTCCATCAATTTGGTCTTCCCAAGCTGCAATCCTTCTTGGGGTGTGCTACTGCTGGATTTCGGTGTGAACACCTGGCTTAGCATAAGACCTAGCTCTCCTTCGTGTCCTTGCTGCTCACCTTGGGGGAGAAGAAAAATGAAAAACTCAATCACCCTAAACGTACATTAATATTAGTCCCTCGGCTCCGTTTTGCTACTAGAGACAATGAGTTGTCATTCTTTCATTCGTTCGCTTCTCCAAAGTTGTGAAGCTTGAAAGAAACACGAATGAACGGATGGGAGAAAGAGAGGCAAACGATTGAACATTTGTTTGAAGACGCCGATTGAGGTGCTAGAGTGATACGCAACTACTCGACTTAGACAGCAAGAAGAAAGCTAGAGGCATCGATTTTGTCGAAACTGATATTGTGTCGCCCTAATATTTTGACTTTTGAAATTGCGAAATATAGTGCGAAAATAGACGCTGCAAGGAATCACCTTTAAATACTCCATCGTATTCCTTTGAAGCTAGCCGTTTAGTTTGCTGCGGAATCCCTTTAGGATTACTACCTATATACTACTATATGAACTGCTCCTAAGAATTCGTTTGGATTTATCTTCACCATTTCCATCGAGCTCTCCTTATAACTTCCTTGGAATTCTCCTTATAATATACACGAAATTCATTCAATTCATTTGAAATTTGAATTCTCCTCAATATTCTCGTGGACATATAATCAGATGCCCTCAGAGTTCTCTTCAGAATTATTTTGAAATTCTGCCAAGCTTTTCCTTAAAACTTCCATATCATTTTCCTAAGCATTTCCTTAGCAATTTGTGTTTCTAAAATATTCGTAAAATCATTCAACTCTTATAGAATTACTTTTTGAATACCCTTGGAATTTTCTAAGAACTTTCATCAGTATTCTTTTAGGATTTCCCTCGAAACTACATTGGAAATCATTTGATGCTATCATCACAATTTTCATAGAACTTAATGATGCTTCACCACGAATTAGGAGGTTCTCATAGCTACCTTGGAAGAAGTCATTGTTATTTTTTCTTCCTGGAAACTCTTTTCATAACAACATTTGAATACTCGTCAGAATTCCTTGAGATTTATTCTCAGAATTCCCTTTATGTGCACCTAAAAAATCTGTACAAATTCTCATGGAAATAATTTGTATGCAAACAAAAATTAAAGATCCTTTTGCAAGTTCAAGATTAAACAGGGTGGCCACTGGATTTATGAAATTACATTCCTGGTTTTTCCGGCTTTTTCCCGGGTGCCTCACTGAATTCTATTTTCAAGTCCAACACCCGAAAATCACCTCAATTGAAAACAAAAGTCCTAATTTTGAAAACTTGTGCTACTCCGCAACAGAGTGTCAAATTATGTTTTATAGTTTAGATAAGGTTTTGAAATCCGAAATTTTTAAATATTTTTAATAGTCTCAGTTACACGCAAAAGGCTCATTGGATCGAAAATTATAAAGTGATAGATTTTTAGAAGGAAATTTCTGAAGATTACATGAGAAAATTTAAGGCTAGCCAGTTTTCACAATTTTGTAAACTTTTCAAGATTTAAAGACTTAAAAACATGTGTTAAGGTATCATTTCACTTCACTTTGCCACACCCCCCAGAAATCAGTCTTCCGACACGTACAATTTTGTTTACAGCATTCGTAATTTAACTCGTTAGCAAATAATTTGATGCATGAATATTGTATGTAGGGTAGAGCGCTACTTCATCGTAATCGCCAATTTCCGTTCTATCGATCAGAAAAGATCAATAATATCAATGATTTCACCGTGCAAAAATCAAAACTAGGTTTGTTCCGATGCGTTAGTTCTTTTGCTACAACATAAATCCTGTTAGAGCGCATTGTATGAATATTTACGGAATTGAAACACGTAGAACGAATTTAAAGTCAAGAAGCAGTATTAGATTTTCAACAATATCTCAACAATTTGTGACTCTTTATCAAATCTAAAAAGATGAATAAATTTAGAAGTCATCATTGACAGAAATATTCCATTTTTAGTTAAAACTCGTTTAGAAAAGAGAGGTAAAATGCGCGGTGTGTTTAGTAGGACGGAAATTAGATCAAAAACCCTATGTCTTCATTGTTTTGACGCGTATGACGAAAATGGGTCCCATATGCCAAAGTAGTGCTCCACCCTATTGCAGTTAAGATGTCAAATTTAAAGGATTCTGTTACATTGAAGAATTTTCTGGAGAATTTTGATGAGAATGTCAATTCACTTTCTTTTGGAATTCTGAGGACAATTCTAAAGGAATTTGACTAGAAGTTCCAGGTAATTTTAAGAAGCATTTCTAGAAAAAATATCAGTAGGACTAAAGGTGAATTCCAATTTAGTTATGAAGAACTACACACTAATCCAGGCCTCGGCTGTTCGGTATTGTTTTCCTATCACGGAACTGTTCGGTAAAAGTTTAAAAATCAGTGAAACATTATAGAATAAGAAACTTATTCCGAATTTCTACAGATCAATCCCCCTAGCGGCGACACGCGTCTTCCTTGTTAAGATAAATAGAAGAGATAGGAAAAAGATTAAATTTTAAACCATATCTCCGGAGCCAAAGGACTCCGATCGTCATAAAATTCATAAAGGTTCTATAGGAATCATACACGAACAGAATAGAATCATTAATCTCAAGTTTATCAGCTGACTGTATGACTCCAGGGTTGCCCACTTTGTTAAAAACCATCAATTTGAAAAACAAAAACTTGAAAATTTAATTCACTAAATTTGAACAAGATCAGGAAGATTGGTTTGGACTATCTTGTTTTTCAATAACATTTTAAAGTAAGCCTTTACACAGCGATGTTCGCTAAAATAGATAAAGTAGATAAAATTGATAAATAGCAGATTTGATGGGCCCAATCTTAGATCCATAGATCAACAAAAGATTGATAGAGAAAAAGGGTCCGAATAGTTTATACTCGAACATACATTTTTCGATGGGAACGGAAAAGGGCACTCATCTGACAAATATGTTGTCATCTGTCAAATTAGGAATAGATCAAAACATTCAAACTTCATGGCCTTCCCGCACCAGGTAGGAAGCTGTTCAAGACCCAAATCTCAAAATTCACCAGGGTCATTATACCATTATACCCTAAAGAAAATGACAATCACATTGAATCAAGCGCAACGCATGCAATCAAATTCCATTCAAATTGTTAACTTTTGCATGATGTTTGAACCAGTATTCTGTACTAAAGTACCTTTCGACGCGCGCCTTTCTATAAGACTCTCTCTTGTTCTTCTCTCGTTCTAGTGCAATGACGATTGCAAGCGCTATCGTCAGGTGCTATGTCAAGATCACCGCGGCAAGGAGAGTAACGAATGCCCATTGAACCAGAAACCGCCTGAAGTGGAGTCGTGTTGCCATTTCAGATGGAGGATTACTAACTGGAAGCCTGTAATTATTCATTCCTGTACTTTCCATCACCTGACCCGCACAAACTCTAACCGCTTTCCATTTTATATGTTTGCCTCTCTTTGGCATACGTTCTCGTTTTCTCGCTTATTTTTTTTTTAGTGTAATGTGACGTGCGGTGGTGGCGATGGTTACCGTACCGGCGAACGTGTCTGTATGCGTCTATTCCCGAAGTCTGTCGAAAATCCGCACCCGGTCAAGACCGGCCGTAAGGTCGATGCCAAGTACTGTGCCCACGCAAAGATTCCACCGGCCAAGAAGCTGGTCCGCAAATGCAAAACCTGCCAGTTCCGGTGGGAGGTATCCCCATGGTCTAAGGTGGGCTCACATTTCTAGCAATGTTGTAATCCCGTTTGTTCGAACATACCTACATAGAATTTTCCTCTACTGTGATGCATCTAAAATCTCTTTAATTTCTGTTTCTCTTCCATGTGCCACTGTGTCATTACACTCATAACCATCCACTTGTCGTAAAAACCCGAACCATATTCCACAACCACCACCACCATCTTCATCTTCACGTGATCCTCGTGTACATGTATTGCCACCTTGGTCATCCCACGCGCCCATCACATATGCCTGCTCCACTGACTGATGCTACACTATATGCTGATGCTGGCTGATACTGATGCCTACTGCCTACTACCATCACCAAACCCTGAACTCAAAAAACCCACAATACAGTGTTCGGTTGGCTGCGGAGCCGGCCTGGCAACGCGTAATGTTACCTGTAGCAATGGGCGCTCCACTGCGCACGTTTGCGACTCCAAGCACAAACCTAGCAACGTGAAGTCATGTGAAACGCACGGCTTCTGCCGCTGGAGCACCGGACGATGGAACAGAGTAGGTTGCACTACCTTTCTAGGGTACACTCTCCTGAAGCATTTGTGTCAATACACATTGTACCTCGATTCGCGAACCGCACACCCGGCCATCTTCCGCCGAGTTGATGATTAATGGAATGGTTTTTTTTTTTTCCTTCTAAAATTTTACAGTGCAAGTGCGACGGATTCCAACGACGAAGCGTCAAGTGCTACGACGAGTTGACGAAAACGGAATCGAACCGATGTCCGGAGCCGAGACCCGGCCAGAAGCGAAAGTGTTCCCCGGCGGCGGACTGCCGCCCGAGGTACAGCAAAACGGTGACCTATACCTGTCACGACGTCCAGCGGACTCGAAGGACCCGGCTGGACGGGGAATACACGTTGAATGTCACAGGCACCCCGGTCAGCATCTACTGTCACAATATGTCATCGAATGCGCCGACCGAATATCTTACATTGAAGTCAGGTGAGTGGAATCAGAGAAATCGTCGCAAGAGGCTGAAATCGATTCAGTGCCATGGGGATAACGGGGTAGACGGCCACCTTGAGCTTAGATTACAATTGCAATGTTGACGATAAATTAAGTGATTATTGATATTTAAGGCAGGACTGTCATAGAGCTTTTTGACGTTTAATCGGCGCACACTAATGCACCATTTAAATTCGAGGAGTGCGAGCAAGAGGGAAACAGATTAGTGGGAAAACAAACCATCCATTCATCTCTGTGTGCTAGATAGAGAAAGACGATTAAACGTCAAAAAGGTCTATGGTGGTTACTCGTTGTTATTGCATGAGTAACCAGCTCCGAAAACCGATCGTCTGATAGGCGCTTCTCATACAAAAGCTATGTACCATAATACATAAGGCAATTTTTGGACACCCACCCATCACTGTGCATTAAAATGAGAAGAAAATGCCGCACTAGAAGTGAAGAAATATTGCTAGGCTCCTAGGGATAAAAAAACAAATGCTTGAAAAATATTGTACGGATTTAAAAAAAACAAATAGGGGAAATGGATGTTTTTTTTAATCTTTATTTAAAAGATTTTTAGTCGTAGGCTAGTTCATCTCTAGGAAATGGATGTAATGTCGGCCTGAATGCTTCTAATTTGAGCCCATACATAAATTCAGCAATCGGCTAAATTTTCAATAGCGACCAAAAATATCCATTAGTACTGTCCCAATGAAGCGTTCATCTAGATGGCCATGGACCCAATCTTACATCGATAGGCCAATATAAGAGCCATTTCCCATGAGTACCCAAACAAATTGGAGGATCTTTATCATGGAAGTTCAGTGATTATTAAAGCAATTTATAAAATTCCCAGAAGATTCAAAAACTTCAGGAACAATACGAGAACTTTAAGAAAATACCCAAAATATTCGGAGAAGTTCTGAGGACTACAGGAACGTCCAGAACTTTGGGGAACTTTTATGGTCTTTACGGGTAAGTTGCGAGAACGTCGGAGCAGTTTCATGACATTAAATAAATTTTCATGAACTTAGATGAAGATCAGAGAACATAATGACAGTCCCATTAACTTTTAGAACATTTTATGAGCTTAACAATAACATTGAGAATCTCCTGAAAACTTCAGATACCGTAAGACAGTGTAACATTGGGCCAACATTAAGAAATGTTTATTGGTGCAAATATCTTGAATATGCAGAAAATGATGACTAGAATATGTTTTCTAAACTCTTGGAGTAACATGTAGATAACATTAACTTGTTGTTTTATTTTAATAGCGCTGTAAAGTTAAGTGTCAAAAATATCCACAGGCAAAAAAAGTTTGAAGTCACTTTTATGTGGATAGACGAGGGTTACACGCGATCTTTAACCATTCATACGAAGTACATTGTGATCATAGCAAAGTGTAAAGTCTGGTCCACTTAGAATCCGTTAACACGTAACACGTTATTTATTCTACAGCAGCGCCGCTAGTGGTCGGATTTGGAATGTTTTGACAGCTATTTGTTTTGAAAGTACACGTGTTTCAGTGCAGTATTAGAAAAACTTTTCTAGATGGAAGACGAGAAAAGAATATTAGTCCTCCACACTGAAGAAAGCTTGCTTTTGAGTCCGCAGCTGCAAATGTCTTGCCAGATCATCAATTTCCGGGGAAATGTATCGGCGAAAACAAACTGGAATTTGCTGGGGACATCACTCCGTGCTGTGGCCTCATAAAACTTTTATCCGGGAACCTGTCTGAAATCCATCCTGACAGAGGTTTCGCCATCCATGAGAAGGCATCCTCTGTACTTCGTCAGAATCCGGTCGTACAACTTCCGGGCACGTGATCTGGCCACTAGATTCTGCTTCATCGTCGATAAAGAAAAAGCCATCATACGAAGGGATGTGGGGAGAAAAACTCACCTTCAATTCACGAAATGTTACCAAAAGGGAGTTGGCAATTCCACTCTCCCCATCCAAATCGCTTCAATCAAGCGTTGGGATGATCCCATCCCTACCCAATGAATTTATATTTAGAATATAATATAATATAATTGGCGTCTACCATGAGGAAAACAGCGAACTTCGAACATACCATTTGACTAGGATATAGCACCTTTGCATGGCACCTCCACTGGATCTTCAAGTTCACCATCTGTCACTATCTGCAAAATACTTCCTTCAACGAAAACTAATTTTCTTGCATTGTCATGGGCATCTGGTGTAAAGATGCATTTTTTTTCTGTATTAGACCATACAAGATTGTTACCTTCAAAATGGCACAGATATATAATAAATTAAAATAGTAAATACCGTTAAATACCTTTTTTTTAAACATTTAATTCCGATAAGCTTGAAAATAATCTGGCAACGCTGTTAACAACATCAACTATACTATAATGAGAACTCTATATCATTTATATTTTTCAAGAGTTTCTGATTGCTTCAATTATCCAAAGGGTGGCCGTCTTTCCCCGTCGTTTTCCGTGAAAACATCGAAACCAAAAATAGAAATTTTAAAACAAAAATGGCATTTATTTCTTCACCCCTAGGCCTCCTTGAGAACTACGCCATCTACATCAACAAGCGGGCAGCCAATGCGGGTGTATGTGCTCCGTCCAAGGCCGACTGGGTGGACGAGAGCATAAGCTACGGAGCGACGCACTACCGCAAGATTCGACTCAACATCCACACCCTGCAGGTGCTAGCGGACGATCACCGATTTACCGACCGTTCCGGAAAGCCCCAATCGTTCGGCTCGGCCGGAGATTGCTACAGCAACACCGGCCAGTGTCCGCAGGGAGACTTTTCGATCAACCTGGAGAACACTCCCTTCCGGATACGACCCCGTACCCAGTGGGAAACGAAGGGTCAAAATGCGGTGCTAAACTTTCTGATACGGGTGAGTCACGGCAGTGTTGCCAACCTTTCCACACACAACACTAAACGCAAATTACAAATTTCCTTTCGTATTCCACAGTTAGAGGCACCGTACAAAAAAGTGCGAGCACGTTGCGGCGGTTACTGTGGCACCTGTTCGGTGTCCCGAAGTACAGGACTGTTCCTAGAGCTGGCGTGAAGTTCGCCGAGCCACTTTCCTACTCTCACAAATTTTTAGCGCTTGATCCGCCAAGTCGGACACTGCGAACGAAAACATATAAGTCGTTATTTCGGTGCATTTGCATTTGTTTAGTGTTTTGACAACTGTGCACAAAATCGACTATCCGAGCTGCCACTTGACAATTAACAATAAGTAGGAGGTGCCAACTAGTTACACATACATCTTAAGTCCATTTTATAGCAAAACAAAATATTTATTGAAAAATCCCTATAACGACGCCTAAAGCATTATTGATTGATTGATTTATCTTTATTTAGGAGGCTTTCAGCCTAAGGCTGGTTCGCCTCCAACTAAAGCATTATTTTGTTTTTCAGAATTCGATAGTTTTGGAAAAGATTTTTTTTTTTGTTTATAGTGGAAAAGCGAACCGCACGCCAGCATTAGGTAGGATCCAAAAGGACCAAGCGAAAACAAAACAAATACTAAAGGCAGTGTTGCCAGCCGAATAGCAACTAAAGACTGACAGGAAAAAAGGTTGAAGCGAACGACTAATTAACTGCTGAGGCGATAGCGCATGCACTGTGTGACACACTATTTCTCTGGTCCTCGGTCCCAGATCTGGCTGTCTCTTTGTTCTGTTTTATTGAGCAAATTGTGACAGCGCAGCCGCTTTTGATATTATTAAAACCGTAAGAGTAAACTTGTAATCTCGACTAATCTTATTTTGTGTGTGCTTTTCTAACGATAACGAACGCTTGCGAAATATTGTAAATGGAATTAGAAAAAGTGTGCCTCAGAAAACGAAAACAGAAATGTTCAGAAATACGATTTGCGAATTATACAAAAGTACAAATTTTCGGATTTTAACCCACGCAAGGTAGATCCTGAATCTCAAAATGCGTTCAAAAAATACTCACCAATAGTGTTAAAGTGTCCAACTAAGTATTACCGCGATCGCTCGTTTTTAGATTAATGTAGAAAATTTCTGAAAGTGTTCAAAATGAAATGATCGAAAACATTGAAAGAGCCATTTTGTGAGAACAAACAGGCCCACTGTTCTGCAGAAACCGTTCGTTGTCCCGTTTGTCAACTAACATTTTTTCTCCAAACGGAAAAGCGCAAGTTGTATAGAATGAATTGGAACCAACTACGTAGGATATAATAAAAATAAGAAGAAGAAGCAAAAACAAAACAAACACGGCCACCATCTGCCACACCTCGTCAACGTTGAATTTGAAATCAGATATGAAACTGCCATAACCTTAGATATAGTTGAAATTTCTCATTTCTCTTTTGGATAATGTGTCGTAATTTTGTTGTAGGTATATTAGAATGCCACCGTTTTATTTTTTTTTTTTTTCCGTAGATCTGAATAATCTAAGTGTCCTCCTAGTTTGTATGAATTACAATGTAAGTGAACCAACACATAAAGTATTACTCTGCATAACTGTTACGCATGCTGCCAATAGTAGGAAAGCTGCACCGCAAGCACAAATAGACACAGACTTCCACTGGGACGAAATACTTGTATATTTAACAACACAACCGAGAAAAAAAAATATTCTAGAAATTGGCAAATACGCTTACTTGTAAAACCCTAAAAGCAAAAAAACAGAAAACACACAAAATTCAAAAAAAGAAAATCCCTTCTACTTTACGGAACACGAACAAAACAAAAATTTTACGAAACGGAGAAAAGAACGAATGTGTAAAAAAAGCTTTTAAACAAAACAAGCGATTTATTTATTTATTGTCTAACAAGTTGAGGGCGTGTATTGAATTAGAATCTCATAGAAAGCGTACCGATAGAGAAGTGCTTTTTATACACATGTTATAATCATTTGCCATATGTTAGCGACAACTAGAGTCGCCGTGTCTCATTGCGCATAGTTAGTTTTTTTTTATTGTATTGAAGCTGAAGTTTGTATTTCTGAAATAGTCGAATACGAAAATGTATTTTTTCAAATAAAAGAATTTATAATTCTAAGCAGCGTTTTTCATTCAGTGTATGCCGAACTTTTCCCAACGTTTTATCGAAAGCTGTTGTCAAGATTCAACAAAGCTCCAGCCAATGGCGAAGGTGGATGTCGGTAAAGAAGGAAGATGGCATAGCGTTACAAGCATTAGCATTCGAGTATCGCGCACGGCCAATCATACCAACTCAGCGACTGAGATTAATTGACTCAGAGAATTTTCTTTCCATACGAAATTTACTCAGATTTGGAATAAACTGCAGCTACTCATCGCAGACCTAATAGCGTCGACCTTTGACTAAAGGCATCTTCATGCATTCGGTATGATGATCGAGGGGCTCATAACTTCAAGAATCGAGCTGAGTATACTTCACAATAATTATACTAGCTCAATAATTCGAGCAGTAAAGATCATTAAAACGGCTGGTGGAGTTTCCATACCTTTAAATCGATTTATCTCTGTAAATATGGCTCTAATCGCGATTTGATGAGTGTTCAGATCATCGAAATTTTCATCTCCGAGAATCCCAGTATAAAATACTGCATAAATTTTCATTTGTCGGTTGGTAGAGTTTCCATACCTTTAAATCTATTTATCTTCGTAAATAAGACTCTAATCGCGATTTAAGGGGTGTTCAGATCATCGAAATTCTCATACCCGAAAATTCTACTGTAAAATACTACATAAATCTTCATTTGTCGGCTGGTGGAGTTTCCATACCTGTAAATCGATTTATCTCCGTAAATATGGCTCTAATCGCGATTTGAGGGGTGTTCAGACCATCGAAATTTTCATACCCGAACATTCCAATATGAAATACTACATAAATTTTCATTTGTGGGTTGGTGGAATTTTCATATCTTTAAATCGATTTTCTCCGTAAATATGGCTCTAATCGCGATTCGAGGGGTGTTCAGACCATCGAAATTTTAATACCCAAAAATCCCAGTATAACATACTACATAAATCTTCATTTGTCGGCTGGTGGAGTTTCCATACCTTTAAATCGATTTATCTCCGTAAATATGGCTCTAATCGCGAATTTTCGGGTATGAAAATTTCGATGTTTTGAACACCCCTCAAGTGCTCAAATCATCGAAATTTTCATACCCGAAAGTTCCACTATGAAATACTACATAAATCTTCATTTGTCGGCTGGTGGAATTTCCATAATTTAAATCGATTTATCTCCGTAAATATGGCTCTAATCGCGATTTGAGGGGTGTTCAGATCATCGAAATTTTCATACCCAAAAATCCCAGTATAAAATACTGCATAAATTTTCATTTGTCGGCTGGTGGAGTTTCCATACCTTTTATCTCCGTAAATATGGCTCTGATCGCAATTTGAGGGGTGTTCAGATCATCGAAATTTTCAAACCCGAAAATTCCACTATGAAATACTACATAAATCTAAATTTTTCGGCTGGTGGAATTTCCATACCGTTAAATCGATTTATCTCCGTAAATATGACTCTAATCGCGATTTGAGGGGTGTTCAGATCATCGAAATTTTCATAACAAAAAATTCCAGTGCAAAATACTACATAAATCTTCATTTGTCGGCTGGTGGAGTTTCCATACCTTTAAATCGATTTATCTCCGTAAATATGGCTCTAATCGCGATTTGAGGGGTGTTCAGATCATCAAAAATTTAAAACCCGAAAATTCCACTATGAAATACTACATAAATCTTCATTTGTCGGCTGGTGGAATTTCCATACCTTTAAATCGATTTATCTCCGTAAATATAGCTCTGATCGCGATTTGAGGGGTGTTCAGATCATCGAAATTATCGAACCCGAAAATTCCACTATGAAATACTACATAAATTTTCATTCGTCGGCTGGTGGAGTTTCCATACCTTTAAATCGATATATATCCGTAAATATGGCTCTAATCGCGATTTGAGGGGTGTTCAGATCATCGAAATTTTCATACCCGAAAATCCCAGTATAAAATACTGCATAAATTTTCATTTGTCGGCTGGTGGAGTTTCCATACCTTTAAATCGATTTATCTCCGTAAATGTGGCTCTGATCGCAATTTGAGGGGTGTTCAGATCATCGAAATTTTCAAACCCGAAAATTCCCCTATGAAATACTACATAAATTTTCATTCGTCGGCTGGTGGAGTTTCCATACCTTTAAATCGATTTATCTCCGTAAATATGGCTCTGATCGCAATTTGAGGGGTGTTCAGATCATCGAAATTTTCAAACCCGAAAATTCCACTATGAAATACTACATAAATCTAAATTTTTCGGCTGGTGGAATTTCCATACCGTTAAATCGATTTATCTCCGTAAATATGACTCTAATCGCGATTTGAGGGGTGTTCAGATCATCTAGATTTTCATAACAAAAAATTCCAGTGCAAAATACTACATAAATCTTCATTTGTCGGCTGGTGGAATTTCCATACCTTTAAATCGATTTATCTTCGTAAATATAGCTCTGATCGCGATTTGAGGGGTGTTCAGATCATCGAAATTTTCATACCCGAAAATCCCAGTATAAAATACTGCATAAATTTTCATTTGTCGGCTGGTGGAGTTTCCATACCTTTAAATCGATTTATCTCCGTAAATGTGGCTCTGATCGCAATTTGAGGGGTGTTCAGATCATCGAAATTTTCAAACCCGAAAATTCCACTATGAAATACTACATAAATTTTCATTCGTCGGCTGGTGGAGTTTCCATACCTTTAAATCGATTTATCTCCGTAAATATGGCTCTGATCGCAATTTGAGGGGTGTTCAGATCATCGAAATTTTCAAACCCGAAAATTCCACTATGAAATACTACATAAATTTTCATTCGTCGGCTGGTGGAGTTTCCATACCTTTAAATCGATATATATATCCGTAAATATGGCTCTAATCGCGATTTGAGGGGTGTTCAGATCATCGAAATTTTTATACCCGAAAATCCCAGTATTAAATTCTACATACATTTTCATTTGTCTGCTGGTGGAGTTTCCATACCATTAAATCGATTTATTTCCGTAAATATGGCTCTAATCACGATTTGAGAGGTGTTCAGATCATCGAAATTTGAATGACCAAAAATTCCAGTATAAAATACTACACACTTAGAAATTATTTTTTTTTTACACGAGACGTAATTCAGCTTTGACGTAAATGATGGAACGTAAACAAACATATCATGTAAAATTCAGTGTCCTGAAACTGAAACATATGCAACTCGACGAAAAGTGCGTTTGATTGAATTGATTTTCTCGTCCTTTTCAACTGATTCTTATGTCAAAAGGGCCGCTTGCATGTGTCGGTCTCAGGGCACTGAAATTTACATGTCTTTTTCGCAGTGTGTACATAAATCATGCATACATTTTTTTTTAATCAAAAATTGTTTAGCGATTTAAAGCAATATTGACATGCTTCTTCATGGGTAGATTTTAACCATTTGTGGGTAATTTTAGAATAGCGTGAGTGAGAAAAATAGAAGCACGCAAAAAGCGAAAAACGGAAGGGTGTTCAACCTAATTTAAAAAAGTGTCGCAATCCGGATTTTAGCTGTTTGTAAAGTGAAGCCCGCGTAATTCTGCACCCGTGGAATGTTGAATCCTTGACCGGGTGAAAAATCTGGCTGGAAAAGAACAGTTTTTTTTTAGTGCGGAGCAGCATTATTCGGATGAACTGACCCATCTATGAGATCATATCAAGAGCAAATTTTCATTACGTCGAATGTAACAAAGGTAAACAAAGTCGAGCTATCAGTGTCAATCGATGCTCCTGCTATTACACTATATCTGGGACGGGACTTGACAATCGGGTAGCGATTTCGAGCCAATTTTCTGTCAAATCCGAGCCAGTTTCTGATTGGTCGATTTGACAGTAGCAATCGTGGAATAAAAAGGATAGAGGGATCGCATCAATCTGGCTGGCAGTGATGCCGGAATCAATGTTGACGTCAATGGCGTTGTTATTTGTTTATATTTGCGAAAGGAGAGTTGAAAAATTGAGTGCACTGCGTGTTTTAAGCGATGGGTATTGTTGTTTGTTTATGGTTATTTTTATTGTGTTGAGTAAAAATGATGTTCAAGCTACTAGACTGCGGAAGAAACTCCGGATAAAATCCAAATTTAAAATAGAAAAATATTTTACATTCCTGGCATCATTGGTCTACTCCTTCAAACACCACGCGCAACTTTCCGAAGGGCATTCTTCAAAAACATTAAGAAGAGTGAGAAGCTCGATTGTCATGTCCCGTCCCGGCACTATATACTGTCCGAATATAGGATCACATCCCATTTTTAAATTTATTTACCAGTCGAATTGCTTTTTGACGTAATCACATTCCGATCAAAATTTTTTTCGATGTTACTTAAGTCACCCGATTTCTATGGAGATGCCGTTTGCCTTAAGTAACAGTACTGAGAAACCCGTGAAAAGTGTACTTTCGTCGTTTCGCTTTCTCATTATTAAAGTGAATAAATCGAACTGTTTGTTGCTAAGATGATTTCGGTGGTCCTAAAATGATGAATGGGCTGCACGTAAGGAGACGTAATTGATAATTCTCCCGAATATCCTGGTAAATACACTTTAACTTAAGTAACAATAGGGGCCACCAAACGACGTATAATAACTTTTGACTCAAAAACCAGTATTTCTTAGCATGAAAGCTAGCGATTTGCCTTTGTATGATTTAAACCCGGCTAAATATGTTAAACATTGCTATCACTATGAGATTATATGTGTTTAATTGGAAATAGGAATAACTTTTCGGTCATCAAAACAAAACTTTATTTTTCTCGGATCGGTGCGAATGTTACTTACGACATAATGAAAATTTGCTCTTGAATGGTCCTATACTGCCCATAATTGCATATCAGTCCCATATGAATAGGAAATCAAGCAAAGGTGGGACTAATATGCGATTATGGGCAGGGTTGCTTCCACTCACTTGCTATATAATTCCGAAAAACAATTTTTTATAGCAAGTGAGTGGAAGCAACCCTGATTATGGGTACAAACTTAGAAAAATTGATGTAAATTCTGGGGCTCCCGGAGATGAACCAGCCTGCGGCTGAAAATCTCCTAAATAGAGATAATAATAATTAATTTTACATGACATGTTTGTTTACGTCTCATTTTTTATGTCAAAGATGGATTCCGTCACGTGTAAAATTAGTTATTTCTAAGTGTGTAGAATAGGTCCTATAGTAAAGGAAGCAAGCATATACACTGCTGAACTGATGGCTTGCCATAGACTCAAAGCGACCAAGTCCAACCAAACCAGCCATGAGCTGGAACTGTACGTGGCATACGACATTTTTACATTGAATGTTAATGGTGAGTACTAGAATGAAAATGTTTGCGCAATGTTTGCCCTAATGACGATTGATGCTGTCTCTTCACCATACCATACCATAGAGAGAACTCTAAGACCAGAAGATCCCGAAGAAACATGCTCAACTTTTTGGTTCAGTTTAAGACCGAAGAGAGTATGGTACTCTAGCTAATCGATGCACCCCTCGAAACATAGGAAAATCCACGACCCCCTCATTTTATCTGTCAAACTTTCATAGCGAATCAAAACAAACATAGCGTAGTACTAGAATTTCGACTAGAATGGGGTACGTTAATCGATGAACTTGGGACCGATAGGCTGTACCAGCAACAATCAATACGAAACTAACGATTTTAAATTGGCTCACCACTTTAGTAGCCTATTGGTCCCAAGCAAACGATTAACGTACCCTATTCTAGTTGAAATTCTATTACTACACTATGTTTGTTTTGATTCGCTATGAAAGTTTGACAGATAACATCAGGGGTGTGTGGATTCATGCAGAACATGCAGGGGTGAGTGAAATAGCTTGGGACTGCTTGGGACCGTTGTTCTGGTACTGAGTGAGCCAAAAATAATAATGATTTTCTTCGGGACCCAGTGGTCTTAGAGTTACCTCTATGGTACCAGTGTGAGCCAATTTAAAATCGTTAGTTTCCACCGGTTGATTATACAGAAACTCACATCAAGATAGTTTTATAACAAATGTAATAACTCGTCAATGTTAACCATGCATTAATCCGAAACTTGATTGGAGTATCCATTCCCATTCGGTACAAACAAATAGCACTCACAGCCAAATGAACGTTTCCCCTTCGGTTACCGTACATAAGAAAAAGATTACCAATGAGAGTGAGAACTCAAGCCCAATGCGACCGACTCTCGTTTGTTCGCCATCCATACAATCTGTCAAAATCAGTCGCAGGCGCGCTCTCGTCGCAATCGGACCTAAAAATTTTCCGGAGTGTGATTGCTGCATCACCGCACACAAGTCCATGGTGAACGGTGTGCACATTTTATAGGTATTTATTACTTCTAAATTATTCCGTCTGTGTGAATTCTTGACAGCCGGGAATTATATTCACGTTCTCGTGTCGGCATCGTTCATGAGTTTTTAAAACACCCGAAAGCCAGTGGATACCGATAAAGTGAATGTCAATGTGACGGGTGTGAAAGTGCCAAAACGAAAAGGAGAAAACACGGAAAGTTATGATCAATGCGATTTCTAGCGTTCAACAACGATTGAATTGATAGTGGAAGCGCAAAACATACAACACTCGGCGAAGTTAGAGGAGAATAACAGAGAAAATGCAAACTAATTCACTGAATCTAACCTCAAACGTCGTATGTGATAATCAAAACAAATCTACCATTTAGCGCAGTGGTTGTTTCAGGCAGTGTGTTAATATTGGTTGGATTTTGTGCTTTAGTGTTTATCTTGTGGTTTGTTGGTGCCTTGTAGGTTTTCGGCATTCTGCCAATCGTCATTAGTTATAATTGCTGGCGTCAAAAAGTTCGTAATTTCGTCACCTCCTTCTAACCCATCAGCCAGGGTACAGGGGCCGAAAGCGAAGTACGAACTATCTGATACGCAAGCGAGTTGGCAGTCCCTTGGTTACATAATTGAGGTTTTATACCATTGTAACTACGTGGTAAGTAGAATCAATCAGCATTCTAATGAATGCTTCATTTATCGATTTTCACCAAACCGTCATGTGACGTCATAGATTGATATAATAGTGTTGTGACACGCAAGGTCGAGACTACAGAGCACATGCTTGGTGAGAGGTAGAGAGAGGGAGAGTGAGTGAAAATTGGTGAACGAATAGAATAGGAGAGTGCAATCAATGAGTGAATGACTACAGAATATGGAAAGATGAATGAAATCAAAGTATCGGTACGTACACCGGAGCCGGTACGGTGGTAAGAGTCAAATGTAATAAAAACATCCAAGAGAACAGGGATATTTTGAGCATGACGCGTAACTTCAAGGTCGCCGCGTACTATATTAGGTAAATGCCAGATCTTGTCACTGATATGGGAAACATGTGTACTTGTGGGACAATTGATAACACGTAAAGGCGTAGAAGGCGAGAGTTAGCCCTGCAGTGTAGGATTAGAAAATATTGCCCGAATAAAAAATCTCGTAGGATGCAATACATAATTCTATTTAGGTGGTATATAGCTATACCGGTACATACTAAGGTACTATAAAATCTTAAGTTATTTTATTACGACGATTTTTTTTTAAATAACAGACCTTCAGTTAAGTTCAGCATTTTCTCACTGTGTGGCGTTAGTCAGTAAGTGAAAATGCTAAATGTTGCTTAAAATATAAGAATATAAGAACCTGACCATATAGATATATATATACTTTACGAGCTATCCTCAGTAGTCCATTCTTCTGAAATTATTGTCGGTAAGTAGTCTCTTTGAGCTCTCCTCAGAATCCCCTTGGATTGATTGATTGATTAAAATGTAAGGGCTGTGCATAAACTACGTAGACAGTTCCGAAGTGATTTGAGGATTGGGCGTAATTGTTTTTGTAAACAAACACGTCAATCGCCGATTTCTCGCCAATAAAAGCTCAGCATATAAAATAAAGTACTGAAACCTTTTGACGTAGGACTACGCCTTGAGTAAATGCGACTTACTCTCTGAGTAAGATTCGGTTTCAGTGTAGCTTGCCATCTCGGCTAGAAAAAAAAAAGTGTTTTAGAATACATGTTGAGTGCGCTAGGCGATTTTGAGAGGAAAAGTCATCCAAATCGTTTGTTTACATTACAATGACGGTTTTTAAAACTCTAAATAATGTACATTTTATTGCACATCTTGCAAATTGCCATCGGGAGTGGACTTATTTTACGATTATCTACAGATCTGAACTGATTTACAGCTCAAATAACAATACCGGAAGATCATAACCGCTGGGACAGTTTTATAAATCTTAATTTTTCTCATCAAAAATGTGTGGAAGCAGCAGCCAGATCATACATATCAAATTTATACAGAAAACAAAATATTTCACGTGGATTTCAAGCACCTGCGATGGATAAATTAATCAGGAAAGGTACCAATATTTTCCTCTTCCTATCCTCATCTCTCTTTTGAGGGTTACTCTATTCACCACCAGAGGCTGAAACTATCGCTTAGTTTCGATTAGATTCGTCGGATGGTCAAGCTTAGTGGGCAATTTGTATCAAATTCCATCTTTTAACTTGACAGCACGACCAGTAAGCAGGTTACTGTTAAGGCTCTTTTTATGCACCATGTAGGGTGGCGATTTTGAGGGCAAAAGTCATCCAACCCGTTTGTGTACATCATAATGACCATTTTCAATACTCAAAATAATGCATATTTTATTCCATATATTGCAAATTTCCATCTACAGATCGGAACTGATTAAGCAACTCAAATAACCACACATTAAAAATCCGGAAGAGCATAACCGCTGAGAAGGTTTTACAAATCTCCATTTTTTTTCAACAAAAATATGTTGAAGCACCTACCGGATCAATGCACAATCGATTCAGAAAACAAAATATTCCACGTGGATCAGGCGTGGTTGTCGATTTCAAGCACCTACGATGGATAAATTAATCAGGAAAAGTGAAAATATTTTCCTCTTCCTATGCGTCACGTCGAAAATTTCAGCCCTCATCACTCTTTAAAGGGTTCCCCTATTCACCACCAGTGATTTATTCGGATGGTCAAAACCTATCGCACGATTGGCCTCTCAGCTCAGAATACACTCACCATGCAGCGATAGTGTCATCATTTGATTCAAAAGGCTTGCTTAAGCAGTCTATATTCACTGAAAATGAATCTTATTCAGAGAGTGAGTCACTTTACTCATTAGTATGGAGAAGTTTCTTAAAGGGTAGGTAAAGATAGTCTTTAGTCAAGTTATTCAGATGGATAAGATCTATTGTATACTGGACAGCTCAGATCAGAATTCACATATCTGTCGGCGCTTATGGTACCACTTGACTTTTGATTGCTTGCTCTGTCTGACTGCTCTGCTACATAGAAGGATGCTGCCTTTGGAAAAGTTGTTCAGATGAATACAACAAACTACTGGAATTATGCGTCTGTCTTCAATTTTCATTTTATTAGCCGTTACTTGGGAAATGGTGACTACACAAAGCACAAATAATTTTGTTGTTGTCAATCACCCATATTCTTGTCGAAACATTTGTTGACGTAGGATTACGTCTTTCGGCAACATATTGAGGGTGCAATTTCAAAAAAACCAAAATCGACCGCGTTACGAAAAGTGCTCAGGGTTTGACCACTGATAACGAATTAATTTTAATTTTTAAAACAAACCAATCGATTGGAAATTTTTCTACGAATCTGCTAAAATTAACACTTTATCAATTTTCAATAGGTCACTTTTGAAAATTCCACAAATGTCCAACTGTGATCAAAATTTTCAACGATTGCCTGCAAAACGCGCTTTCCCTAACCATCCGGTCTCGCCAAACGGTGCTTATTCAATCACCGTGTATGGTGGTGCTGTATCGTCATCAACACCAACAGCAGCAGCAGTGCTTTCGGCTCGTGGCGTTAAACATTGTTCTCTAGCACACAACGAAAGGCTGCCCGGAAGCAGCCCACATGAGCGTCCATTCACCAAAGAAGGGTAGAAGTCGCACCGCTTTTGATCGGATTCAGTAGCTCTTCGTGAGTCACTGTGGGTCATCTATGCGAAGCGCGTCATCTTCGTTCCAAACAACATGTTGCTCACCAGCCTCATCTGTGTTGAACACCCTAATAGCTCAGCAATTACTCAACCATCACGACAAAACGGTCCTTTTCAGGACCACCATAAATTTGTTAAAGAGTATTTTCTGGACATTTGTCAAGGTCATCAATCGAATGTCAGTTCCCATAAGTTTAAATCTAACATACCATGTATTTTTAAGGCAACATTGGGGGTGCAAGTTCAAAAACCAAAGTAGGTTGCGGCATGAAAGTGGTCTGATTTTGATCCAGAGGTGATGGATTTTAATTCTTAATTAAAAAATTAAGACTTTATCAGTTTTCAAAAGAGCACGCTTTCCCTAACACAGATTTCAAAATCGAATTCCATTCGATCTCGCCGAACAGTGTTTATTCAATCACCGCTTGTGGTGTGTGGTGGTGTCCGGTTGTCATCTTCAGCAGCAGTGCTTTCGGCGCGTGGCGTTGTACATTTTTCTCCAGTACACAACGAAAGGCTCCCGCAAGCAACAGCTAGCTATCAAGGCTGTCCTCAAGAAACCCTCGATTCACCGAAGAAGGAGGAAAAAGCCGCACCGGTACTGATCGAATTCAGTAGCTCTTCGTGAGTCGCTGTGGGCCATCTATGCCAAACATGCAGCTCGCCAGCCTCATCTGTGTTGAACACCCTAATAGCTCAGCATTATTCAACTGTTTACGTTATTCTTCAACGATGTAGCAGCTTTGTTGGGAGTTAAATGCAAGCTCGTTTATGGAGATGATCTTAAGCTATACGTCATAGTTCACTCGATTGAGGATTTTCATCGTCTTCAAGCTCTGCTAGATTAGTTTGTGAATTGGTGCCGTCGCAATAAGCTCATCATCAGCGTTCCAAAGTGTGCAGTGATGGCGTTTCACCACTCTAAGAGTTCAATCCTTTACGACTACTGCATTGACAATGTAACGCTTCGCAGAGTAGAACGTATGACTGATCTTGGTGTTCTTTTGGACCCAAATTTGACCTTCAATCTTCACTGGGGCGATCATCTCTAAGGCGAATCGTCAACTGGGATTTATTTCGAAGATTGCACGAGATTTCAAAGACCCTCACTGCTTGAAGGCACTATATTGCTCTTTAGTTCGGCCCATACTTAAGAATGCATCTGTGGTCTGGTCTCCATATGAGCTAGTGTGGAATCTCCGAATAGAACGTGTACAGAAAAGATTTTTGAGGTTGGCTTTGGGCAGCCTGCCGTGGCGCGATCCAATGAATTTACCACCTTATGCAGACCGATGCATGCTATTGGACCTGGACACATTGGAACACAGAAGAAAAATGCAACAATTAATTAATTAATTTATCTTTATTAGGGAGGCTTTCAGCCTTGGGCTGGTTCGCCTCCACAAAAATGCAACAAGCCTTATTTGTAGCAAAACTTTTAAATGGCGATGTGGACTACCCTCAACTGCTTTCACAATTAAACTTCCGTGTTCCTCAAAGGATGTTGCGGCTTACTACAGCTAAGATTCCATCGGACTGCATATGGATACCATGAGCCAATGTCTGCGATGATTCGGGCATTCTCCACGGTGGAAGAAGCATTTGAATTCGGAGAAACATCGAACCAATTTCGAAACCGATTGAGAAGATTATGATTATTCTTGTAATCTGTTTATCTGTTGCTTTTTTGTGTATTATCTAAGTTTTATTCATTAAGACAAATACTGTCAGATGAATTACAATAAATAAATAAATAAATAAATAAATTACTTTTTTTATTGTTCGAACGGTTCGAACGAAAACAAGCATATGAATATCTCACGATATATGCAATCTTTCTTGAAAGAAAAGAGGACACAGAGTAATGTAAGTTATGAAAACTATAACTATAACTAGAACTTTATGTTGTATATATGGGGTTTAATCCATTCTATTAGGAGTTTAATATGCTACGATGAAACAATCAAATTGACATTCCATTTATTGAATTATTAATAATGTTTGATATTTTATAGATTTTTAATTGAGCACACTTAACTTTTAAGTTAACTTAACTAAGATTTAGTCGAAAGCCAAGTTGTCTGTCATAGTTCAGCAACATAAAGATTTGTGATGTCAGGTGCACTTTGAATTCTAAAGTTGTTTTGCCATGACTAACATTGGTAAGTTTCCGAAAGTTGGGTGAACATGTTTGGAATCTAATTATTAATAATAAAGCTACTGATTTTCTAAGTTCAAAAATTGAATCTTAATATTAGGATTTATTCAATAATCGCCCAATTTTAACAACAAAATAATAAAAAATAGTTCATTTTAGACTTAAATTTCTAAACAATTTATTTTGTTATGGATATATTATTGAATGGAGCTGCAAACATAATCTCGTAGTCTTACCACCGACAAACCGACATGAATGAACATACAAATTACAAAGAAATTTTTGATCACAGGACAAAACTGACATCTGCCGCCGTGTGTGTGCATTGGAATGATGCAAATTTTGAAATTTTCGCTCCACAATACTTACACGATTCCAAATCGGATCCTGATTAACCTCTCAAAATTTGAACCCATTTGGTGAGAAACTGAGAAGGCACAAACCATTTGAAGTTTGTATGGGAATTACTATGGTAAAAACAAGATTTTTGTTCATGTCCATCTAATAATTCACCATATCGGTCTGCTTCAAAAACTTTCAACTGTACTTGTAGGAAATTTTCCCAGCTACATTTTTGCTGAATACCACATTTTGATTATGCAAGGATCGAAGGTTATCAATGGTTCAATGCGCTAATGTCTTATGATCATGCTCAATCAACTGCTCAGCAGGCAACATTGGTGTTTCTGGGGCGTTGAATAGGACACAAAAATCATGGCTACTATGTCACATTGCAAAATACAGTGTTGCCTACAGAGCAGCTGCTTGATCATGTCATAAGTTTACCAATCTCTTAAATAATTAATAACTTTTTCCTGTCTTGTTTTACATAGAAACGATCTTCAGCAAAGTATATTTTCTATAAGAATGGCTATCGAACTGTTTCGCAGCGCAATATGGAAAAAGACTAGAAGGCAATGAACAAAAAGTTGAGATTTCCCTTAGTAATTTACAAGCAAACTTCAAATGGCTTGTGCGAAGTCTGTTTCTAACCAAATGAGTTGTAACTTTGGGAGGCTAATCAGGACCCGATTTGAAACCATTTAAGCACTGTGAAGCGAAAAAGTGAAATTTTGCATCAGTCTAGTGTGCATTCCCTCTAACCCCCACTGGCCGGCAGTGTTATTATGGAAGAACTCTCTCTACAATGTTGCATTTATGGTCATTGTATACAGCTTTAGTCCGGGAGTTAGAAGGTGATAGCTCTATTGCAGATCCAGCAGCCCATTTCAGAATGTCTGGAGAGCCACGCCAATTCCGAGGTTACTTTCACTCACAATAAGCCCCGCATGTATGCATCACCGTTATCAAATGGATATTGGTGATACATACACACTTCCAGGTTGGAAAATATTCGTTTCAACCCTGGCGTGTATTTAGTTTAATTTTGATATTAAATTTGGACAGCTCTTACCATATTGTGCTCTTCCGCCGTCGTTGATTACTTCTTTTGGAATCCCTTGGAGTTTTTCTCTAACGCTTCGTATTTCATTCCGTGCTTCACCGAAAATTTTTTGGTTGGTTCTAACATGATTCCGCCTTTTTCGGGTTTTTCTTATTTTCCGAGGGAGATAAATTCGGACTGATTTCCGTTCCTGATTCGATGTTGACTCCTTCCTCACTGGTTGGTGTGGTCGGTTTCATGTCCACTATATTCATTCTATGTCCACTATCTTGCGATGGTGATTTAGGACGAGGCTCACGTCCAAAGTCGCTGGTCCACCAAGTGCTCGTGTGCAAAAAGAGAATGAAAGAAATACGAAAAGGATCAGTTTCAAGAAGTGACAGTTTCATCAAATTCCCCAACTAACCATACTCAAGAAAAGTAAGATAAACAAGCTATATTGCGACTATATGGTTAATTGGGTACTCATATGGCCGTCAGAATGGTTCATCGGTTGCGAAGTAAAGTATTTCTGAGAGTGATGCGTTATATTTCTCAATGTTTTGATTTTATCCTAACGTTACCTCGATGTTATATCACAGACATACATACACAACACATTGAACGCCATCTGTCGTATACACTATGATGGGTAATACACTCAACAGATGGCTGTAGTGTGTAAACGTCAAATGCTAGGGAATTGATTATGTGCACAACCAGTGGCAGTACTACCAACTAAGAAACATTTAAATTGACAGTTAAAAGCGATTTCTATGAACGTTTTAAGAGTGTTGTCTGCTTGTCTGCGATAATACCTTCACTATCGCAACTTCGGGTAATCTGTGAAAGTACTTGCATTTTTCTCAGGCACTTTTGATCAAACTGCAATTACTCTCTCATACTTGAAATGTGTCACGACCAAATTGGCACAACGACGCCCTATACGCTCTCTGACCGAAGTGCAGGGAAACTGACATTTGCCGTCGTGTTTGCGGAAAATATTCATCCTAGCCACGAACACGCGTACAAAATTTATGAGTTGGTTCGTGTCTAATCTATTTCGGACAAATTATTTTTATCTAGATAAAATAATTCTATGGTTTTGACAGATGGGATCGCTGTACATTTGAATCGGCCGTTATGAATTCTCGTTCAAGAGTTAAGTTTAAGTTTCATGTCGATTTGTCGGTGGTCTTACGTCAACAACGCGGTCGTGCTTTGGACGCAACAAAAAATTATACTAGCGACATCTAGTTATGAAATCATCCATACAGGTATTCCATTTTATAAGTAAACCGAGAAAAGTACGGTGGATAACCAGGAAAAAACCGGGAATTCAAATCTATGAATTGAGTGGCCACCCTGAGTATATCGTGTAAATTTATGCCAAATCTAGCTACGCAAAAATCGCAGAACCTTACATGAATGTTTCAAACGGTGTAGACCATTGTTAAAAATGTATGAAGCTAACGAGAATGAGCGTCCAGATAAAGAGAAGAGGAAACCCGTTTATGGTTTGTGGTTTTAGAATACCTTCTGTCTTCTGTGCAGGGTTAATGATCAAGCTCAAGGACACATGTGGATAAACAAAATGGAAAAAAAACCATTTAGTAGGATAGCTTCAAAAACTCGCAAAGAAACTGGAGAAAGCATTCGACACGCCCTTCTACGGGGTTTGTTCAATTACCACAACAAACAACTTTCAAGTGCTGTTCATCGTATAAATGACGAATCTGGACAACCTAAGAGTCTCTTCAGAAATCATCCTCCATTATCTGCGTCGAGGAAATGACGGTCTATTGTCGGGGTATTCGATAGCAGAACGATTTGAGCGTTCCTGTTTGGTTGCTACCTCTTGCCTCATTCAATTTATAGCTCAGTCGCGGCAGTCCCAATCAACAGAAGATAATTGATATACAACGTGAACGAACTGGCAATTCATTCTCATCAACAACGACGACCGTTGACGAAATTGCTTAAACGTTGAGGCCGAGCGAAGTTCACAGATTACTACCGCTTGGTGTCAACCGGTCCAAATACTGCCACGCTTCAGATGTTGTACAAGTTGTCATGTTGTTAATGAATGACATAGTTATCTTTATTGCGAACCATTTGGGTTAGCCAAAAGTACCACCTACTCAGTCACTTAAACAACAATGTTGCCGATGTTCCGCATTTGCTTAAAACATCCTCTGATAACGGACGGACGTGAGACAGACAACTCGAATAAGAAGCGAATGTAAATGAGAACTTGTTGGGCCGGAAAGCTGATAAGAGATTTTTACTGATGAATTACATGCAATTTTGATTGCCTACAGTGACACATGTGTTCAGCAATTAAAGCGCAGCTATACGGTTTAAGATTATCATTTGCAAAAGAGGATGCAAACTTTGAATAAACTCAACTCCGATGATATTTTGTTAATACAAATTTACAAACTACGCCGCCTTTTTCTTCTATTGGATCCACAACGTTAAGTTGACCTGAATGTACAAGTCACTCTCCAATCCCACACACCACACTTTGCCGATGAGAGCAAAAATAGCATTTTTGGATTTTACATCCACCGGTCTGGATTGTATGCAAATTCACGCGTATGCAAAACACAACTGTGTCTTTTTTTTTGTTTTCTTCAATCTATAATATGCCTCAGGAAAAAGCATAACTATCGAGAGAGACCAGCGAAGAATTGCTATGGCTTCAAGACTTATCATGTAATTAATTATCAGCACCCTGCCGTCGTCCAACGTCCAATTGAGATGATTGAAGAGTCCAAACAAGACACTTGTAATAAACAGTAAAGTACCGTGTTATCTGCTATATCATCCCATTTTGAAGCACCCATGCAATAAATCTGGTAATTCCAACTAACCCAAACGTTAAATAATAAAGAGACACAACAGTCGTGCAATTTCTCAACGGGACAATCAGTGTTGCAATAACCAAGCGGTTCTATCTCTCGCTAACGAGCAATCTTAAATTATTCTCTAATTGCAGGTCAACCAAAAAACCAACACCCGTCACCATGACTTCGTTCGGCGTCTGGGACTACGTGGTATTCGTGGCCATGCTCCTCGTATCGGCCGGCATCGGCGTCTACTACAGGTTCTCGGGTGGCAAGCAGAAAACCACGATGGTAAGCAAAATTTTATGAATGCTCAGAATTTCGTTTTCGGTTGAAAATTTCGCGACGCAGTACTCGATCTGGTAGCCGTTTAATTGAAATGCGCTTTATAGAGCACATGCACGTGGAAGCCGTTGAAGTAAAAAGGGTTAGCAATCAAAATTGCTTGCTCAATACTTTGGAACGGACGATTATTTTACATGCCTAGGGTAAATTGGCCTATTATGGACTAGGGGGCAACTGTTTTAACTATTTACGCTAAATGCATGACCTTTTAGTTATAGTTTTCAATAAGGTTTGCACCTAATAAATAACTTTATTTTAACCACTAAAATCTGCATTACAAATTGAAGTCACCATTTACCTAAATTAGATTAGATTTCTTTATTAAATAGACTATCAACCGCCACCATTAACCTTTTAGGGACCACCCGCGGTCCGTTATACGATTGTTTACATCCTATGACGGTTCGTCTAGAACAAAATCCCATTTAACATGAGATTTCAGCTTTTAAACAAGATATAAACAATAGATGGAGTTATTATATTTAATTCAATCTGAAAACAAGCATGCCAAAATGTCCCATGTGTTGTTTAATTGTCATTTAAAACAAATGGTCCACTAAAGAAAACATTAAAATTTCTTGTCTAGTTTCTACCGTGCTTTGCATTAAAATGTATTTTCTCCTTGTTTTAAATAGTATTTGAGCGATATTAGGCATGACTTAGGTGCAGATTAGCTATAAAAGATGTCTTCCGATCGAATTATCCGGTAAATCGTATGAATGTTTATGTGAAATTGAATTATTTCGTAAGTGGTTCACAAAGGGGAAATGGTCCACAAAAAGCAAATTCACCCTATGTTCCTTGCTTACAACACATTGATATTTTGGTATGGTTTTTACATAGCATGCGATCAGCGTCGTGGTGATGTGAAAGACATCACCTGAGGTGGCGTGTTTTCCGTTCGACTCAATGTGGAATGCATCGAGTGGAAATTTCCAATCGATAAAAGATACTTGAAGAACCAAAGCCCCAGGCAAGTTTTATTTAGTTATGCTAAAAAAAACTTCAACTTTTGTTCTAGGAATGCGTGCGGTTTTATGAACTTGAATTACCTATTAGCCTGCTGAAGACATCAAAGCACCAGAATGCATTAGTAAGGAGTTAACTTATTATTATTGATCCCGATAGTCAAGTTCGAAAAGGCATGGCAGGATCGGATACGGAATTGACCGGTTTGTTAAATTTATCTGCTTGCCAATTTTGAGCATCAGAAAATTTCTATATCTTGTGTGTTAAGAGGCCACATTATCACGCTACAATATGTACGTACGATAATCAAATGGATACGAACGCCATACAAAATTGTATGGGAAATATGACATTTTCGAAGCATGATTTAGCATGTCAAAAATTATCGAGGCACCAAAATAATCAAAGAATTACGTCAAATAACCATTAACATTTCTCATTGTTCTACGGAGATCCAATCGGTAGAAGTTCTCAAAATAGACGATAATCATTGGTTGATCTTCGATGATCACAGTGTTACTCGGCTGTCGACAAAAGCAGGCCACTCTCGATTGTCTGTTTTCTCGGCAGCAACCATTGTGTGGTCCTCTTCATTGTTCTTCATCAGCATTTCTTTCAGTCGATGCGTCGTCGATTTTGGAACGTTTTGCGTCCATTGCTGCAATGGAAGCGCTCTGACCCCCGTTGGCGATACTGCCATACAATGAAACCACTGGAAGCGGCTCCAATTCTGATGGAAGAGGCTTTTTGGATAGCGGAAGATAAAGTGTTTTTTGTGTTGTACCTTTTGACTATAGTTTCAAGATGTATTGTATAGTGACCAAGAATCCTCGGCTCTGTAAAGTTAATTCGATTGAGCCTTATCAAATAAATTAACACTCCTAACACGATGAAAAATCATAGCTCAGCCATTTATTAAGGAATTTCAAATCTATTGGCGACACTTGACATTGCAGACTTTAAAGAGCTATTCAGTATCAATTGGTTTAAAATCTATTGATAAATTGTTGAGTAATGATTTTTTCAAACATTGCCAATTTGCCGTTACACATTTTACCGGAGACATCGTGTTCGGAGTGTTAATAAACAACAACATCGATTTTAGGCATTTTCCGAGATAGTATCTGTATGTTCATGTACACTAGGGTGGGTCAAGTTTATATGGCGGATCACAACCTGCGGCTTAGTCTGGCCGATCGGCGGGGATTCGACCGTTTGTTAGGGGAAGGACAGTTGCCTTGGGCCGTGTTCATGGAGTGTTCTGAATTTCTGGTTCGATATTCGTCCCCAAGAAGGCGCCAAGCGTGTTCCAGTCGTTCCGGTCCTCCCAAGACTTCCGGTCTTGGTTCGGGCGAGGAAGTATGAGGTTATCACTCGTCTCGCTGCATTCTTCATCCGGACGAGGGAGTGTGACATCGTCACGCGTCTCGTCGTGTCCTTTGGCTTCACCCAGACAAGGGAAAATGAGGTTATCATGCGACTTGCCAAATCTTTTACCTTTCTTCCGCTGAAGGGTGTCGAGGGGTGTCCGTCCGTTACGGTTCTCCGGAGACTTCCGGTCGGTCAGTGCCTTGACTGCTGATCCGTTCGGATAAGCGTCCTAGGTATTGGTGTCTTCCAGGATCCGATCGAGGGAGTATGAGGTCAGGCGAGGTTGTTTGGCCTATTCCTTCATTGTTGGTTGTGTGTGTAGTGTCTTGCAGGTGTGTAGAGCCGGACAGGGTTCCACCGGTAGCAGGCATCGTAGAGTGGTCCACTACTGGCAGAAATGACCGGCCTATCGAAAGAGTGTCGGTTGTGTTTTGGTGTTCTTCGGGAGCGTCGGGTGGGTTGCGGGGGTCATGGATAAATAATTTATTTCCTTTTTCATATTCGTCAGTGGATGGTACTTGTGTGGCCATTGTTAGTAGTGTGGTGGTAGTGGTGGGTTTGGGGTCTAAATATTTAGTAGTCCATCTTATCGACGTCATGGTTTGTTACCTCGTCAGACGAAAAAGCGAAACTGGGTTCTGGATTGCACATCTCGTGGTCGTCGTCGTCCGATATGGGTAACGGCAAAGTGGACAAATTGCCTTTAGGTCTTCTGGGCTTAACACCATTGCGAGAGGACAGACTAAGTGTCCTCTTTCCAGTGCTTGTGTTAAGGATTTTCTTACTTGTGTCTTCCTTGTTCGTTTGGGTGTCCATAACTTGACCGCTTTGCTTGCTGATTGGTTGGTGTGTGGTGTGTTTGTTGACCTTGGTTTTCGGGTGGCTGTCTTCCATTTCGGATTCGCTGATATTCGAGTTCTGTGTATTGGTGCTGTTTCGGGATTCGGAGGATTTGGATTTCTCAGCCCAGGATTTTTTCGGGGCTTTGGTCTCCGCCTTCTCGGCCGTGGGGTTGCTCACGACTTTGATCTCAGCCTCTTTGTCTTTCAGCTGTTTACGGAGCTCGTGAATGTGCCGGACAAGATCCTTCTGTGGCGGTGTCTTGGTGGCTTTGGCTAGAGGGGGCGATCGGGTGGAATTACCAAGAGACGTTGGATGCGGGCGTCCTTCTCGGCGAGTATCCTGTCCTTGTCCTCGATAATTTTCATTAAGGCGTCGACCAGAACGGCATCTAATTTGGCGGCAAATTCATTAATGCGTGTTTCGTTGCTGGCATTTACCACGGCCGACCGCGACTTGGAGCCATGCTGCTGTTGGTAGGCCTGGCGTGCAGCGGGGTACGAGATCCCCTGGTCAACGCGGATACGTTGGATTGCCTCCTCCTTCCGGTAGATAGGGCATTAACGGCTAGATACAGAGTGTTCATTCACTTTGCAGTTGCTGCAGGAAGACTGGGCGAACATGGTTGTTCGGGGACGGTGAGATGGTCCTGGCTACAGCGGCCGCAGGTAGACACATCCTTTTGGCACCGAGCCTTTGTGTGGCAAAAGTGAAAAACCTGTAGCACAGCATCGGGCTGGGGTAATACGAGCGAGGCTTACATCTGATCCAACCAAAGTCAATGTTTTTCGGGATGACCGTTCCGTTGATGGTGAGGATGACCGTCGGTGTAGGAACTTGTGCTGGCTGGGTCCTCCGTTCCGCGTGATCCTCCGAAGTTCCTTCACACCTTGATCGCGTAGATTTTCCAACAGTTTATCGTCCGTGTAGTTGGTCGATTCCTGGCAGGAGACAACGCACTTGCTAACGTTAAGTAGTGGGTGTTTACTCACTTTGACGGCAAACCCGCCTACCAACTCCTTCATCGCTAGTAACTTGTTGACTAGTGCTGGGGTCCTCAATTTGAGAACGTAGGAAATTCCGCGGCCCTCTGGGTAAGCAGAATCCACCTTCGCTTTCAAGTACGTCTCCACGGATCTTCTTAACAGGAAGGGGTCCTTGGGCAAGTCGCCCTTGCTTCATGAAAATGGTCTTCTCCAGCTCTCCGTGTAGGTACGCCGTCTTCACGTCGACGTGCTTCACCAGCATTCCTCGTCTGGCGGTGACACTCAGCAGGGTCCGAAAAGTGGTTTGCTTGGCGACTGGCGCAAAGACCTCATGGTAGTCGGTTCCATATTTTTGATTGAATCCTTGCGCTACCAGCGTAGCCTTATAGCGGATCAGGTTTCCGCCCTCGTCCATCTTCTTCGTGAATACCCATTTGCTGCCAATAGCCTTCTTGTTTGGCGGTAAACGGACGACATCCCATGTGGAATTCTCTTCATGCGCCTTCATCTCTTCCTCCATGGCTGTCTCCCACATGTTGCGCTCGGGGCTAGCCATTGCTTCTTCGAATGTGCGTGGCTCGTCGACATATTGCGCACGGTGTCTTGGTACCGTTCTGGCGGGATGCCCTTTTTGGTACGCTCCGATCGTCGGAATACTGGTACATCAACTTCGCCGACGACGTCTTACTCCTCCTGATAGTCGGATGTCTCAAGCTCCTCCTGCGCTTCTGTTTCCACAAACGTCTCCTCATTGGCATCGTCGTAGCTGGTCTCAAACCCGAGTAGATCAGACTCATCCGATTCGTCCTCGCTCTCGTCCTCGTCGAACCCGAGGAGATCGAACTCATCCGATTCGTCCTCGCTCTCGTCCACGTTTGCGGGGGGGACCTCAGCTTTCGGTTGCTCTAGGAATCTAAATGGATAATCAACGATACTTCCCTTCTGAGGTTCGGCACTCCGAACCTCGTCCAATGGCAGGAACCTGCAGTCCCGACTGACGGTCAGCTTGTCGTTGTTTGGGTCCATGAATCGGTACGCCTTGTGTTGGGAGGAATAACCAACGAGCAGCAACTTCCGAGATTTCGCTTCTAATTTGCTTCTCTTCTCTCCAGGGATCCACACGTACGCCGGTGAACAGAACATCTGGAGGTGGCTCATGTCCAGCTTCGTGCCATACCACAGCTCGTACGGCGTTTTCTTCAACGGCATCGTCGGCAAACGGTTTTGTAGATAGTTCGCATCACCGAGTTCACCAAGTTCTCCTTCATGGCTGAGTTGTTCAGATGCACAAAACCTATTGGATGTTGCACAGTTTAGTTCAGAGTTCTGTCATCAGGGAATTAAGTATGCCTTTGAAATAATGATACATTAAATCGAAATTTTGCCGAAATGTGAAATGGAAATTACACGAATGTAACGTATTTGCTTGTAACTTATTGATTTGTCAGTATACGATTTGCAAATTTCATGGCATACATCAGCGAAACAAAACCGGACAAAGACTTACCAAAATGGTACCATAATGTTTGCAAATTTAAATACAGCCCTATGCCTTATGTAAACGAGGTTAAATCAGTCCAAACTTACAAAAATATGTTAATATGAAACAATTTAATTGACGTTAAATTTATTGAATTACAGCGTTCGCTATTTGATAGATTTTTGTTTGAACACAGATAAAGGACAAACTCAAATGGGATTCAGTTTATCTAAAGGGTGATACGGTCAAAATTTGGTCAATATCAACTTGACGTATTTCTTTCAATTTTGCATTTAAAAAACCTGAACACCCCTCATTTTGAAGGTGTGTGTGTGTGTAGAATGTTGCTCCTATTTTGATTTTGGAATTCACTCTTCAGTTGTCAAAATGCCGTCCAAGCAAGAAGAGCAGCGTATCAAAATTTTGCTCGCGCATCGCGAAAATCCGAGCTAATCGCACGCAAAGTTGGCAAAATCGCTAAAAGTTGCCAAATCAACCGTTACAAATGTAATTAAAGTGTTTGGGGAACGTTTGTCGACAGCCAGGAAGTCTGGATCGGGGGGAAATCGAAAACCGGAAGCCGCTGAGACGACAAAGAGAGTTGCCGGTAGTTTCAAGCGAAACCCTAACCTCTCTCTCCGAGATGCCGCAAATACGCTGGGTGTATCGTCTACAACCGTGCATCGAGCCAAAAAACGAGCCGGACTATCGACTTACAAGAAGGTAGTGACTCCAAATCGCGATGATAAGCAAAATACGACGGCCAAAGCGCGATCCCGGAGGCTGTACACGACGATGCTGACGAAGTTTGACTGCGTGGTAATGGACGACGAAACCTACGTCAAAGCCGACTACACGCAGCTTCCGGGACAGGAGTTTTATACGGCAAAAGAAAGGGGAAAGGTAGCAGATGTTTTCAAGCACATGAAACTGTCAAAGTTCGCAAAGAAATATCTGGCTTGGCAAGCCATCTGTACCTGTGGCTTGAAAAGCAGCATTTTTATAGCTTCCGGGACTGTCAACCAAGAAATTTACGTGAAAGAGTGTTTGAATAAACGTCTGCTGCCTTTCCTGAAGAAACACGGTTGTTCCGTACTGTTTTGGCCGGATTTGGCATCTTGCCATTACGGTAAAAAGGCAATGGAGTGGTACGCCGCCAACAACGTGCAGGTGGTTCCCAAGGGCAAGAACCCTCCCAACACGCCAGATTGCCCAATTGAGAAATACTGGGCTATTGTCAAGCGGAACCTAAAGAAGACCAAAAAACTGCTAAGGGCGAGCAGCAGTTCAAGGCAAACTGGCTTTCTGCGGCGAAGAAGGTGGACAAGGTGGCTGTACAAAATCTGATGGCAGGGGTCAAGCGTAAGGCCCGGCAATTCGGATTTGGAAAAGCGGAAGCCTAACTGAATATTTTTCCTGAATTTCATACTGATTGAACTTGAAAAAGAAATTTAATTTGATTTTTTAAATAAACGATTTCACCGATTTACACGCGTTTTCCCTTGACCAAATTTTGACCGTATCACCCTTTACCATAATTTTGCAACATTAAAATGTAATATTATGGAATGACGTACTTACATTTATTTTAAAACGGTTTGTAATATGAATTGCATTTTGAATAGCGAATGTTCACTCCGGTTGCTGTAAATAAACATTATTCGGTGGGTACATGAAATTTAATTCAACTAAGGATATGGAATGTCCCCTAACTTCAAATCTTTGAATTGAATGTTTGTTCATATTAGAATAAAATTTATAAATCAATAATTTTGTAATTATTAACTAAATGAATAAGCAAAAAATCAATTTCGTAGTCCTACGTCAATAATGCGGTCGTGCTTGGGGCACAACCCTTCATTATTATTTTTTATTCTGAGTCGAACTGATATGATACGAATGCTAAAATCAAAACAAATCTAACTGATCCATACATTTAAACCATTTCAGGAATACCTGCTCGCCGACCGGAACATGCCCATCTGGCCCGTCTCGTTCAGTCTGATGGCCAGCTTCATGTCGGCCATCACGCTGCTGGGCGTTTCCAACGAAAACTACCAATTCGGGACGCAGTTTGTGGTGATCAACATTTCCTACGGCCTAGCCACTCCGATTGCAGCGTACCTATTCCTGCCAGTATTCTTCAAACTGCAGGCCTGCAGTGCATATGAAGTAAGACGTAAAAGTTGTCCTGTTGTCTGCGGTGAATCCTAACCGAGATCGATTCATTCCAGTATTTAGAAATACGCTTCGGCAAGAAGACGCGCCTGGCGGCTTCGTTGGCCTACACGCTACAAATGATCCTGTACATGGGCATTGCAGTGTACGCTCCGGCCCTGGCCCTGCAGGCAGTTACCGGTCTGGATCAAACCTATTCCATTTTGGCGATCGGGATAGTTTGCACCTTTTACTCAACGATCGGTGGCATGAAAGCGGTTCTGCTCACCGACGTATTCCAGTCGATCCTGATGTTTGCCGCAATCTACGCGGTGATCATTTGTGCCGCTGTTCAAGCCGGAGGATTCGGTCCAATCTGGGAAGCTGCGGAGAAAGGCGGCCGGTTGGAGCTATGGAAGTATGAGTTATCCATTTTATCCAGAAGTTCTGTTTCGATTTATAACGTTTTCTTTTCTAGTTTCGATCCGGATCCTACGACACGACACACCTGGTGGTCATTGGTCATCGGCGGAATGTTCACTTATCTGTCGCTGTACGCAGTCAATCAGACGCAGGTTCAACGATTGCAAACTGTGAAAGATCTCAAATCAGCTCAGCGTGCCTTGTGGCTCAACTGGCCAATCCTTTCGTTGTTGAGTCTGAGCACCTCCTTCAGTGGTCTTTGCATCTATTATTTCTACAGTACCTGTGATCCTCTGAAGCAAGGCCGCATCAAAGTTCGGGACCAAACCATGCCGCTGTTTGTAGTAGATGCCATGGGAAATCTGCCCGGCCTTCCAGGTCTATTTGTGTCTGGAATTTTCTCCGCTAGTTTGTCATCGGTTTCAGCAGCTCTCAACTCATTGGCTGCTGTCACCTTGGAGGACTACATGAAACCTATGTACGCTAAAATTAAGAAGCGACCCCTGCCCGACATGCAGTCTAGCTACCCTACGAAAATTATGGCTTTCCTGTACGGAATGATATGCTTGGGAGTTGCTTTCCTAGCCCAGTTCATGGGTGGCGTACTACAGGCCTCTCTAACCATATTCGGAGTTGTCGGGGGACCACTGTTTGCCCTTTTCTCGATGGGAATGTTTACGAAGCGAGCGAATCAACGGGTGAGTGACTTGGTTAAGCATGATTTGATTCTAATTATGTCAACAATTTTACATTTCACAGGGCGTAATCACCGGTCTCGGACTCGGCATAGCAATATCACTTTGGATAGGTTTCGGTCAACCAAGGCCTCCACCGAAGATGTTGGACTTTTCAGTCGAAAACTGCGATCGCTTTGGTGGTTACAACAGCACGCTACCAATGGTGATGGCACTGAAAGCAGACCGACCCGATTCGGACTACTTCTACCTATACCGGCTATCCTATCTTTGGTCGGTGGTCATAGGATATATCGTAACCTTTGTGATAGGCTACGGAACCAGTCTGATCTTAATATGGTTGGGATATCAAGGAAAAGATCGAATTTACCTTGATAGCAGCAAAACCTGCATCAATACGGATTTATTCTCACCACCGATTGCCAAACGAATGAGGAGAGCCCTTGCCAAACACATCGAGAATGGAGGCGATGTAATACTAACGAATTGATTGCACCTAAAATTCGACATCTTATTATGGTCCTCTTTCAAAATTTTGCAGATTGAAATCACCAAACGTAACGGAATTATCAAATCGGATTTCACCCACCTTTGATGACCCTTGATCCATTTCATCATTCACTATAGCAAATCTAGACTGACCGTACCTTCATAGAGGAGGTTAAACCGTTGAAAGTTCTGTCCGAAAGTGATTGGCGCGATGATGTGTGATCTTCCTGCCATACCCGGTCCTGCTCATTTTCATCTAATCACCCATCGACCGTCTCACAGCTGCTATTGCACAAAACTAGAGGATTCTAGAACCAAAACGCATTTTACAGTATGAGAGAAAGGGAACAAAACAGAAGTCTTCCAAGAAGGATTGTCCTAACGATTAACAATAATGTTAGAGATTTTATTTTTGTTCAGTAGTAGTTATTAGGTGCAAAAAGTGCGAAACTGATTTACTTAAAAGTGTTTGTCGGAGCGTATCCGTTTCAAATGGAATTAATTTATTATCAAACGAATGTCGTAACGGCGTTGAGTGGCGCAAGTGGGCCACCAACACTGTAGTGCTGTTAGCTTTCAGTGTTTCTGTTTTAAATGGTGCGATGTTTGAAACAACTGTGGTATAATTATGCTGTTTTTTAGGAAATAAATGTGAACCCGAAATATATATATATATATATATATATATATATATATCGGCCAGAAAGGTGATGTGTTATTTACTGATTTGATTACTTGCTCAATTACCTACTTACTTACTTTGTTATTTGTGTACTTACTTGCTTACTTACTTATTCATTAATTACTTACTTACTTAAACTTACTGATTAATTCTCTTGAATGTTGCTGGAATTCCATGATATTTTTTTCCTGTGTTCGGGACCTAACACTACTGCGACCAGTAAATTGATCTATTGTAGTATATCCCGTGTCCTTAGTTTCGTGCATGTCGTATTACTCCATCACTATTGAAAAATGATGAAGTATTCGATTTTTTACAGTTGCCACTCTTGCATTTATCGCAAGGATCCGACTGTAATTGAAAGGTCCCGCTATTTATACCCTTCGGAGTTTTGAAACACCCTCCAAAGGCGCGCCCCTTTGTCAGTCAAAATTGGATTCCTTAGCAACAAAATTAAGGTATGACACCGATAATGACCATGCATCAGAACCCTAGTCTTAACCACTTCAAACTAGGGAACAACGAATAGAACATTAGGAATCACATAGATGAAGACAACTAACTCATTTCCATGATATACTGTAATCCTCTGAAGAGCGCGGTAGGAAATAAGTTATACTCACCGCTATTTTTCGGCAGTTTTCTAACGAACCAAGTTGATTTTTGTACGTGACTAGTGTCGACCCTAAACTAATGACCGGCAAAAACTCAGCTCGACTGATTAGAAAACAACCGAATAAAAGTAGTGGGTAGTACTTGTTACCAGGGCCCCACAAAGTCACGTTCATTCGAAAATCATTCTGTCTTCTCTTCGAGCACATCCCCGTCAACATCAACAGAACCACTTTCTAACAGTTTTCATGATGTTTGTTTTGGCTTGACTCGTGTTCATTTTTTCTTTCATTGTCAAATGAACTTACTTTTGCATTGAAGCGAAGCTGTTCGATCCAAATTCGCGCAGTTTTTATGACTTTTGTTGATTGTTCACTCGTATGCGTATGCGTATGCTCATAGATCTGTGTACGTGGATGTCAAATTTATCATTGTCGGTGGTTTGTTTACCCATCAATAAGGGTATTTTTTAATCGCGATGACGTCTAGAGATCGAAAATTGATATGCGATGCCATTTTCAAATCCAAGATGGCGGCTTCCAGTTTAATAAAAAGTAAGAAATACTGTCAAATACCTATCAATAAAGGTATTTTTGGAATCGGGATGATGTCTAGAGGATGAAAATCGATATCCACCACCATTTTGAAATTGAAGATGGCGGCTTCCGACTTAAGAAAAAGTGAAAATACAGACAAATACACATCAATATTGACATTTTTGTAATCAGTATGAAGTCGACAGATCGGAAAATGGAAAGAGACTCCATTTAGAAATCCAAGATGGCGGCTTCCGATTTCAGAACAAATGGGAAATATTGTCAAATACCCAACTCCTACTAGACATAGAATTAAGTGAATTTTGATACAAACAAAGAACAATGAACTATCGGCTCCGTAAAGCTAACGCGATTGAGCCTTCCAAATAAACGAACTAGTTAAAAAAAATTGTCAAATACCCATCAATACAGGTACTTTTGGAATCGGTATGACGTTTAGAGGCCGGAAATCGATATCCGAAAATATCGATATATTTGAAATCCAAGACGGCAACTTCCGATGTGCGGAAAAGTGTCAAATACCTTAAAATATGGTTATTTTCAGAATGGGGATGAGACGTAGATGCCGAAAATTGATGTCACACCGTTTTTAAATCCAAGATGGCGGCTTTGGTTCAGAGAAACTGTGAAATACTGTCAAATACCGATCATGTGGTTTTTTTTAATCGGGGTGACATCTAGAAGCCAGAAATCGATGCCCGACGCCATCTTGAAATTCAATATGGTGGCTTCTTATTTTAGAAGAAGTGTCAAATGGTCTGCAAATGGTATCGAATATCGATTTTCAGCATCTACGCGTGTCGTGGGAATCGGAAAGGTCCCCGTTCCGAAAAATACCCTGATAGTAGACACTTTTTATGAAACCTGATGGCCCCATATTGGATTCCAAAATGGCATCGGATATCGATTTTCGGCATATACACGTTGTCCCCGTTCCGAAAATACCCATATTGTAGGGTATTTGACGCTTTCTAAGCCCCGTTATATTCGATTCCAACATGGCATCGGATATCGATGTTCAGCATCTACACGTTGTCCCCGTTCCGAGAATACCCATATTGTAGGGTATTTGACACTTTTCTGAAACCCCATGGCCGCCAAATTGGCGTCCAACATAGTGTCGGATATCGATTTTCGGCATCCACGCGTTGTCCCCGTTCCGAAAATACCCATATTGTAGGGTATTTGACACTTTTTGAATCCTGATGGCCGCCATATCGGATTCCAACATAGTGTCGGATTTTTGACATGTACGCGTTTTTCCCGTTCCTAAAATACGCATATCTTAGGGTATTTGACACTTCCGAAAACCAATTGTCACTATTTTGAATTCCAAAATGGCGTCGGGTATCGATTTTTAGCATCTACGTGCCATCATCGTTCCGAAAATATCGACGAAAATATCCTATTGTAGGATATTTGACACTTTTTCTGAAATCCGATGGTCCCCATTTTGGATTCCAAAATGGCGTCGGATATCGATTTTCGGTACCTTCGCGTCATCCCCGTTCCGAAAATACCCATATTGTAGGGTATTTGAGACTTTTCCTGACCTCGATGGCCGCCATCTTGAACTCCAGAATAGCTTCGTTAATTAACATAAAATAATATATTATTACTACTTATAATCCGGATGCTATATTTGTATGCCGACGACGCGATGCGTGACAAGTCGAATGAGCCCGAATTGAAGTGAAAGTGGAAAAAACGATTGTATCAGTTTTCAAGTCATTCATTGCGTCAATTGAAACAAGTCTTTGCTTCAAATGAAATGAACTGAAGCACTTGACGAACAAAACAAGCGATAGTCATGTTTAAACGGAGGAATTTTCACCGTGACTCGATAACAAGAAACACAATGACTTACACGAAAATGATATTGCTCGAAATGAAACGATTCTGCGGAGAGTTCATCCATCCATTGACGGCAATCGAATGTGCAGGAAGGCAGCTTCCACACCTGCGTAGAATATCGCACCCATTCTACACACATGGGCCGGGACCAACGGCTTTACTTCCCCTTCCGAAGGAAGACGTGACCAGAGACTTTTATGCCTCAGAAAAATCCCACCGACCTCGGCTGGGATTGGACCCAGACCCATTGGGGTGTTAGAAAGCAGTCACGCTTACCACTACACCACCGGCGCCGGCGTTCATTTTCTTTTCTTTGTTTCGAAAATGCATAACCCTGCTTGTTACCTACCGCGCTCTTGGGGGGATTACAGTACCATCAAAAAGACACGAGCAGAGATTTGAAGACATGTTTTCCAAGGGGGGGAGATGGCTTTAAAATACGAACAATCGTCGCCTACCTCGCATAACTGGTTCCAAACGTAAACAAGCCATAAGAAATCTACAGCGTTTGTTTACGTTTGGAACCAGTTTCATACAAGATGATCAGTAGGCTGATTGGACAGCACGTCCCCCCCAGATGTTTTCATGTTGAAGACATTTGAAATTCTCAGATTTTTTTCTGCAGAAATTTTGAAGACATTTCGTGTTTTGTGAAGACTTCCGAACTAGCTTCCGAAGGCTTTTTGAATGTTAAAAAGGCATGTGAAAAATTTTCCTAATGAAGATTTTGACTTCATATTTTAAGCTCCTTTTTGCTATACTGTGCCTTTCGTTAAGTTAGCGTATCTAGAGACCAATTCCATTGGCGTAGCTAATGGGGGTGCCAGGGGGGTCAGGCCCCTTCCAGAATTATCAAGCCCCCCCCCCCACCGCTTAGAATTTCCGGTGTTTTTTTTTAACTCACCGGTATTTTGTAAAGCTTGTCAAGTTCAACGTTACTATTTAACAGTGGTCAATCAAATTGGATCACAAACAACAATTTTTTTAAAGCCCATAATGTGTTGACTACTTTTCTTATGTTCTGGACTAGAAGAAACAAATTTGAGAAATTATATTATATCGATATTTAATCGATGGCAAAATAACACGTCTTCAGGCTCTACAAATTGGCAATGAGCCCAGGGATTAGTCTTTAACTTCTGGGAAGTTCGTAAAACTTCAAGGACTTCTATGTAGTTCAGGAAACATCGTAGAAATTGAGGAAACGTAGTAGAAATTCTGGGAACTTCATAGATGTTTAGATAAAATCGTAGAAACAAGGAAATTGTAAAAGTTCTGAAAACTGCGTAGAAGTGGAAAATTTATTTAAGTTTGAGGAGCTTCGAAGAAGTTAAAGGAGCAAATTGGTACTGAATGGGCTCAACCAAAACTAGCTTCATTAAAAATTAAAAAAAAAACTTTTCTCAAATATATATAATTAGTATCTAGTTACAAACAGTGACAAAATCATCTAAGTTTCAATTTCATTCATTTCGATTAGAATTAAAGTTCAATTTTGTGTTTATATATAACTCCAAATGTTAGTTAGTCCAATGCATCGAATGAAAAATTGATCTGGGTAAATGCTTTTTTACTTTCCTTTCTCTTCAAACATCAGAATCATGACATTCGAAATCCGGTGTCTTAAAAACTTGATGAAATTAAATTTTAACCTGATTTTTCAGAATTCAGGAAAATTATAAAATTAAAACTCCTAGAATTTAAGTTTGGTTGCTATGTCTGAGATTTAACTGATGATGAAATTTAGATACAAAATTCATGGAATTACCTAACTCTGAGCATTTTCTTAAGTTCAAGATGCCAAAATTTAATAGATCTGGACGCTATGTGATTTCATTATAAAAAGCATTAACAAACGATCATTGCTTGTTCAAAATCAGTAAGCTTTTAAGCTCACCCAATCGAGGTCCCAATAGTTGTTACGAAATAAATATAATAAAACTTATTGTTTCACCATAAAAATAATAGTAAGCCTCAATATCATATTATTGGTTACCGAAAAAATTTACCCAAAGAACAAGTTGCTTTGATGCAATCTGATTGAAATAAAAAAATGCCACGGGCCCCCCTTGGACCCCCTCCAGATACATTTTCTAGCTACGCCAATGACCAATTCCCAGGTCTGTGCACCTACCGTCCTTCCCGTTGCACTCGTTAGCTTGTGCGATACTCTAGACTCACATGGGCGGTCGCATCCGGGTCCTCCCATGGGTAGGCTCAAATCTCGCGTCACTTGTCAAATAGACCAATCTACATTGATCGATTCTCTTCATCGACTCTCTCTTTCGTTAATAACTTGGCTGCATTCATATTTCGGGATAGTTTTTCTACATAGTCTGTTAAAAGAAAGTATTATTAAGCGTATTGGACAATAAGAACCGCTGACCATGTTTTTGGGGCCGAGTTATTAACCAAAGAGAGAGTTGTCTATTTGAATGGTGACGCGAGAAATGTCCGTCCAGGTTCTAGTACATCAACTTATGCATGATTAAAGCTACTACAATTTGAAATTTTCTTAATTTTGAAAAAAATATTATTTGATCTGTGTTGAATAACAGCCCTTCATATGTAATACTAGTTTTACATCAATAGAATTGAATTAATCATTAAATTTAAAGCAAAATGTTTTAATTACCACCATTAAAATGATTGCAAAACTGCTATTTCAAACAAGTTGCTATAAATTGACTATAACATAATAATTAGCACGATATTTTGACAAACTGAATTATTTAAAATACGTTGTTGGATTACCACTTTCACAGACAAAATATGAAAGTAGCGTAAGGGCACCATTCACCGCTCATACTATTATTATTATTTAGCTTTATTAAGGAGGCTTTCAGCCTTAGGCTGGTTCGCCTCCATCCCGCTCATACTACCGTGTTCACCCGTTCACTGCTCATATTTAAAAAAATACTAATTATGTTTGTATTACGATTTACATAGTTGGAGGTGCTTAACGTCAAACATCGGACTTAAAGTGGTAAGTTTATGCGATAGATGAGGAGATGAAAGTATAGAGTTGATAGTTCCGTTAGAGTACGGCAGTGTGAAAATTGTATATAGAGAGTAGAAAGCGAGCAAAGGTCAATTTTGAGGAAGACACGAATCGGGTTGATCATCTCCTTTACCAAACTCCCCTGTTGGGGATGGTTAGGGATGGTGAGGGGTATCTCCCACCGCCACCACTGCACACTGGGCCAGGATTGCAATCTAGCGGAACGAAATTAATAACTCCGAAACGAAGCATTTTCGCGACTTGGTGTCTTCGGTAAAGTTTCTCATCATAATAAGGACAAACTATTGACATAAACAAAAAGTTCTAAACTCTTCCGCAAAGATGGCGCCACAATATAACTTCTTTCTCAGATGTTTTAGAGACTTGATATCTTCGGCAAAGTTGTTATCTTGACAAAATAAAAAAACTCTTTTGAAGTCGTAAATTTTCCACAGCCTACTGGTTCCGAGTTTTATGAAATAAAAAATGGCAACAATATGTTTTTTCCTTCTGTTTTGGGATTTTTTTTTTTTTTTGCTTACGACCATATATTGTTATATTTTTCCCTTATGCAAATGCATTAAATAAAGAACTTTTGTGAAGAAACATACTGGTTTAAGCTTCAAATTTTAAAGAATTTAATCTTGGGAGAATATCTGAGAAACGGCAATGGAATACCCCCTCAATATAGATATTTTTAAAAATCTGAGTGAAGTGAAGGGACCGGAAACTCATGTCTGACACAATTTTAAATCCAAGATGGCGGCTTCCGGTTACAGAAAAAATTGGGAACTACTGCCAAATAGCCCACAATATGGGTATGTTTGAAATCGGGATTCCGTAAAAGGACTGGAAACCCATGCCTGACACTATTTTGAAATTCAAAATGGCAACTTCCTGTTAGAGAAAAACTTGGAAATAATGTCAAATACTCCAAAATATGACTCCGTCTCCAAAAATACCCATATTGTGGGGTATTTGACAGTATTTCCCACTTTTTCTGTAACCGGATGCCACCATCTTGAAATTCAAAATAGCATCAGACGTCGACTACCAGTCCCTACACGTCACTCCGATTCCGAAAATACCCATATTGTGAGGTATTTGACAGAATTTCCCAGTTTTTCTGTAACCGTAAGCCACCATATTAGATTTCAAAATAGCAAATACGGATTGCCGGTTCCTACACGGTCACCTCGATTCCTAAAATACCCTACCCTACAGGCCTTTTTGCCTGTAGATTTGAAGACATACTTTGGCAAAAAAGTGTGCGTTTGACTTGTACTGTCGCATTAATGACCCTTCGCTCATTTTCAACTTCTATTCAATTTTCATACTGCCGTACTCTAACGGAACTATCTACCTACTCTCTTCTAAGACCATTCTCTAGCTAATAAATTATCACACTAAAGCTTCATGTTAGATAGCATTTGATTTGGTTCAAGACACAAAAATTGGTAGAACATTTTCCTGCTGAATAAGTTTAAGGTTGTGAATACATAGAAACTGCTCCCAAAAAAATATGTGTTGATCAAACTGATAAAAATGTCACTTTAAATTTATCATCAATCTAGACGAAGGATTATATTATTATTATTATTATTTTGCTTTATTATAGAGACTGTCAGCCTTTAGCTGGTTCGTCTCTCAAGATTTTATTAACATACCCGAAACAAAAACATTCTAGTTTTTAGAGATAAATATAATAATATTAAGATTAAAAATCTGATGGCATTACCAAAGAAAAACTAAGGTTAAAATTCATAAATTGAAGCATATTTTTTCCAAATCTTATAATAAAAACATGAAGTTTTTTTTTTTGCTTCAACATTTTTTTACAGAATGAAGACCTAACTGTAAGTAGCAACTTTGTAGAAGATTTTTTTTTAAGTTCAATTTCAATCTCAAAATGCAGCTTTCCTGTTAAATAACCATTCTGGACAATTGTGCGGTGTTAATATTGCCCAAAATACATGAGATCAACAACATTTACTACACATTGGACGATGAACGCTACTCCCAAGCTAAATCTATTGGTTCTCTGTTACAACTGATCTGTATAACGGGCGGTGAGTCATGCTAATGCTCAATAATTTTGCAGATATAACGGGTGATAACAAAAAAATGAGCATTTTCATTTGGACTCATAAAAAAATTTATGTTTGAGAAAAGAAAAATTGATTTATATCAACTGAAGCTACGACACGTTTCTACAAAAAAAAAATCCATGAACATTTGAATAAGGTCCGTTATCAGCAGTTTGACGTAGCTTTGTCATGATGTGAGAACATGAGCGTTGTACAGCATTTAAATCGATTTAACGAATGCAACTTTTGATTCGGTTTATGAGCTGATTACAAATCTTGGCACTCCAATTGTTTTTGTACACCAACGAACTCATATTTTGGATTGCGGTTTTTTAGTTGGGGAAAAGTCTTAGAACACTCAAATTTGGCCAATAGATGCTCTGAAACTCAATGTATCTACATGCCAAAATTGAGCTCTCAAGGACGTTGTTTACCACCTGACGATAATAAAATAAGGTATTGCCGAAGCCGTCATTTACCCTACATACGGGATATTTTGATTTTACAATAAGGTTAGTGTTTTCTTATCATAATGCCAAAACACGTAGTTTCCGTCTGCGTGGTATTTTTGAAGAAATGGAATCAATATTTTTGTCAAATTCCTCTCTCCGATATGGCGATATACAGCATCACTTTCCGTTCAAACTTGTGTTTGAACTTGAATCTTACATCAGAATAATATCGATCATTTCCAGGAATGTGAGATTTTGAGAGAGGATAGTAACTTTCATCATCCAAAACAAGACATTTTCCTGAGTAATTTCTTGTCATCCAACGGCATTGAGTTTTCACGTTCAAAATTGTTGATCGGTGTATTGTGGAGCTCTTGATATCTTTCGACAATCTATTTCTATCCTTTCCAACGTTTTACAGATGTGAGGTTGCGTGCACTTGAACTTTTTCGCGGCGTCCCGCTGACTTATTGAATCTTTGTTGTTGAACGTATTGTGTGGCGATCGAAGCCCTTTTGTGTTCATTATTTTGGCTGGTTTTCCACTACCCCTCTTCCGAACTGTTGTCAAGGATGCCAAAATACGATAAACAGTAGAAATTGGTACATTCTCTGATTTGAAATGATCCACCGTAAACATTTTCCCACGATTTTCGTGTGTTTTGAAGAACTGTACAATGCGCTCACGAAGTGCTTCTTATTTTGATGCCTTTTTGAACACAAATGAGTATGTTAAAACAAAATAAAAAATTCTATAGTTTTGCGGAAAGAGAGAGAGAGAGACCATTGATTTCCATAAGCTGTCTTTTTTTTGTGGACATTTGTGGTTTGGTATGAGAGAGTTGAAGTTAATCTCATTTTTTAGTTATCACCCGTTATGCAAAAGATTTCCGAAGATATTCCGAAGAATATTCTTGGTGAGCCTAGAAGCTAATTTCAATTACGGTTAGGGGCTGTCCATATATTCTTCATCTTCTTCTTGGTTTTTTACGCTTCTTCAACTAAGTGCTCCCAAGTTATTAATTGAGAACTTTCTATGTCAACCAATGCATAAAATTGTGTATTGTGTGGCAAGTACTATTCCCCGGAATGTCGAAAGAAAAAAGGGGGAAAATGGTATGCAAGTGTCTGTCTTTCATGCCCAAGTTGCAATGCATTAGGTATATGAAAAACGTGACGAAAGGGGAGAGTGGGGCTAATTTTTCCTCAATTTACCGTGACATAATTAAAGTACGTCCCCTAAACAGGTGGTTCTTTTAAAAAATGCTAATTATGATTCAATTCAATTCCATTCAAATGTTTTGCCAATTATGACAAACATACACCATTTATTCACTTTGCGTGTGAATATCCGGAATCAATCATTTCAATAAGTTTGGTTTAAAAAAGCGTTTCTATCGTTTTTGCCTAACTGCCTTGATACATTACGAAACAAAGTACACCTATAACCATCGTAAGAACTAAACTTTGTTAAAATAAGGTTCAATATCACCTATGTACAATCATATTGAAACACCTAGGAAAACCACAGTGAACGTCCTACATTCTACTGGGTCCTATCATAAATGATGTACAGGCATCAAGTTGTTTTGGAGTGTCATCTTCTACTACTTCATACGTAGGTAAGCACCAGAGGTAATGTAGGCACAATTCATGCAAACCATCATTTGGCATATGAACATCATTTCCCCCGAAATTCCACCGCTATAGTTGTACAACAGTCACCAACTACTTTCGCGCGCGCGCGAACCTCGCAGGTGGAATGACTTTGCATACACAAAAAAAAAAGCAAGTCCCAATTCCAACAGCGTACAGCAGCTATAAGAAGGTGTATAGAATGTAAGCCAAAAAGAAGAACCGATAATAATGGATCTCCTCCCATCTCAATTTTATTTTTATTGGACACCGATGGGGCTGCTTTTATAGGCAATACCTACCTGCCAAACGGTAGTATCGGCATACAACAGCAGGGCCTAAAAAACCACTTATTCTTCGCGAACCAATGTGAAGTCCATGAGTCTCCAGACAGAAAGACAGATGAGTGTGCAGAACTGTGACCCGATAGCGCGGCGCTTGGTTCTAATCGATCGTAAAGCCATCAATGGACGCGGATCGGATCGGCGGTGGAATGTGGAGAAGACTCCGCTCCGATATGCACAAAGAATACAACACGAGTATTATAAAAGATGTTCACCGTTCCAGAAACTAGTTAGTCCGTCGCGTTTTGATGCCGAGTCCGGTTGTATCGAAGTTCGTTGATTCGTGTCGCGCATTTGTCGTTCTCCAGTGTGGATGGTGTCAGGATGGTCACTACCAGTAAAATCCTACTGGTGGTCACCACGTGCTACTGGACGCTGACAGCTGGTCAATATTATAGCATAAATCTCGGTGGCGAAGAAGCTGCAGTAGCTCAACCCGTTCCACCACCTCCGTCCGGAGGACCAGTGCAGGAAATACGGCCAAAGATTACACCGCTGGACGCGATGGTTGACAAGACCAATCATCTGGGATTTCGGATTCTGTATCTTCACTCCAAGGGAAACAAGAACAACATTGCTTTTTCGCCATGTGCTCTGTCCAGTATTCTAGTCGCATTGTACGAGGGTGCCGACGGGAAAAGTGCTTCGGAAATTCACGATAGTCTGGTGGTGCCGTACGATAAGGATATTCTACGGGTGGGCTATCGTGACATTCATCGCCGATTGAGGAGTTACTTCTATCGGAAGGAGAACCTACTCAGTGGACTGAGTTTGAGTAGTGAAAACATTACCATACGGTGAGTCAAAAAAAAATGCCCTATGGGTTTCTGATCACCATGATATACGAATACAATGAACCATGCCTATATTTCCATGATTGGATAAGTGACTGTTGCGGGGAATCAGGCCACGTCTTTTTAGACAGTACAATTCTTCATTTAGACTGATAACTTATTGTGTTGTTTGATAATACTTCGCTAATTGAGAGAATCAATATAGTTAACAATATACACGAGCAAAGTCCAGCATCAAAATGACAAGAAATCGAAATCAAATATCAACATCAAACTGAAATCATAATTTGATTTCAGTTTATGCGATTGACAAATTTGATAACAAATGTTGTTTTCATTTAGCTGCACATTTGCTCTTCAAAAATATGTTGTTGCAATTTTGTTTCAATGCCTTAGCAGAACATCAAATTGAATACTCGTTTTGTTATCAACAGGAAAAATGTACATCAAAGTGATTTTTTTCAGTTTGCCATCACTGATAGCAGAATTAATTTTCAAGGTGATGTCACAGGAAGATTTGTTTGCTCTCAATTTTGATATTTTAACCGTTAAAACGACCAAAATTTAGTTTTCAATTTGGTCTCAGACTTTACTCGGGTAGTAATCGACATTACTGATTATAAATCATGGCCCACTTAGTAATGGAACAACATCATTTGGGTCATTTCGAATTAGAATAAACGGATTTGAAAACGGTTTTCACTAAAGTGCATTCTGTCCTTATATTTTAAGAAAAAAGTACGAAACGAATTACTCATCGCGGTTTCGAAGGAATTCTCGAACTTTTCCTGTGAGGCTTCCGGTGCGTCGTCAAGGTTTCCCTGTACGTTTTGAGCACTCGCCATACGATGTTTCTAGGAAAATTCAACACTTTTGCCAGCTTGGACGCGGATCACGGACAAAAATACACTGTTATTTTCGTTGTTGTTGTGAACATTAATAAACGTCTAAAGCTTCCGAAAATGTCCACTAGGAGCACTGTAATAAGCAACAGAGTTTGTTCCATTACTAAGTGGGTCATGGTTTAGAAATACAAAGTAAGTCGAATACGCCGTTAACATTGAATCAAAAATGATGAATATGCAATGGTCGATGCACTGGAAAATTAACTACCGGCATTTTAAACTAGTAGTAAATGTTATGTGTTTTAATGGTTGTAATACAAGCGCTCAGTGATTAACATTAAATTTAAATTTAACTCGTGGTTAAAAGTGATAGATGCACAGGCAAGAAATTCGATTTTGATAACCGTGACTGAGTTTCTGCTGAATCACCGGTTGATCGCTCAGACAGGGATTTTCGAAATGTCATTTTTAACTCCAGGTCATATGTAACTCGGCAAATGGAATACAGCCTAAGAGAGTATGTATTTTCATTGGTGCTATTTTTGAAAAGATCTACCTCAAAAACTGTTGATTTTATCTACGGACGAGTTGTGAAAAATTAATTCAAAAACCTGGAAACAAATATACACTGAAATTTTTTAGAAATATTTCTTAGGGAAAATGAAAGTCAATTAGATACTTTAAAAAAAATAGTTCTGAGATGGTGCAAACTGTGATATATTCGAAATTCGCTGGTTGACCCACCAGCTCGACCCAACCTGGACCCAACTAACGAATCCTGTTCATTAGATGGTTAAAGTGATTGAGAGCCAACATTTCTGGATTGCATCGTTTGTCGTGGTTGTACAAAATCACGAAAAGCAGATTCAACGGACGCGGATTGCGGGAAATTAATTTATGCTGAGGGGAGAACGTTAAACTTTTGATATTTAGGGGACGACGGGTTAGGTTAGGTTACTTTATTAACGAGACTTTCAGCCAGGCTGGCTCATCTCTGGGGATCTCCGAGGGGGTCTCCGGGAAGGACTATGGGGCGCCAGAAGGGAGTCCTCCTACTACAGAGTTATTCAAAACGGGGTGTTGTATGCTGTCTAATTTGCTGTAAGAGAGGTTCAATGGTTGTTTGAGGGTGGGTTCTGTTTGTGCCGTAGGTCTATTGGGGTCAGTAGTTATGGTGCATATGGGCCTTGGTTGTATCATTGGTCAGTTTAGGGTCGGTAATCCGGGTGATAGTGCGGATGGTCGGTCCATGATGAAAAGGAGGGTGCCACCGGCTTCAGTGAGGTATCCGCAGCCGGCAGCGAGCACCGAAGTGGTAGTTATCAAACTAGGTGGAAGAGCTCTGCTTCTTTAGGAAAACCTAGTAGAGCAGCGGTCCGGCATGCGTTATTGCTGCGTGCGTCTTTTACACTGCTTGGAATCCCGTATAGCTCTCTTGCTTCCTGGTATTGGGGGCAGTGAGATAGGAAATGCTCAACAGAGTGATTAATGCGGCATAGGGAGCAGGTCTTGTAGAAATCACCGTTTCCAATGAGGTTGTGGGAAAGGCGAGTGTGACCAGATCTTAGGCGGGAGAGGACAATTTGGGAGCGATAGTCGGCTGGATTCTCCTATTTTCCCGTGCCTCCTTTGATTTTCCTGATGAAAAGGTCGTGGGAGTTAATTCAGTCCCTATTCCAGGCTTCCCAAGTGATGCTAAAAATCCTTGAGGTCTGGGCCAGGGACTTTACGCGTGTATAGGCACATGCACATATGTCTACCGGAGAAAGCGAGATAATCAGCTTCCACAATGCCCTGGATTCCACAGGTGGGGCACTCGAGAGGATGGCCTGAAGGGGTCTACGGGGTAAGACGGCCACCCTAAACTTGAAGTAAAATTCAACCAAAACTGTATAAAATTGCCGCGATACATTTAGTGATTATTGATCTATTGAAAAAATCACGCCACCAGTGGTAAGACGGCCACATGGAATATATCATGATCCTGGCCGTATAAAAGGTTACTGTCTTCAGCAAAATTGCACGGTGGATAGAGAACAGTAGTACAGAATTATCTCACCATGCGGCGTGCAAGTCAATTTTCTGCTTAAAATATATCTTGAGATCTTTACTATTTAGAATGTTTCCGTCTTCGGGAAAGTTGTTCAGTTGATCAATATCTTCTTGTGAGTTAGTTAGTTCAGAATTCTCTTATTACGTGACGCTAGTCTACGTATGGACTTCACGTAGATGCCCTGACTTCGAATATGGTGAGGATTTCAAGATATAGCTTATATATATAGAAAGTTCACATGTAAACTAGCGCCGCGTAGTGAGGGAATCCCTAATTTACTTGTGCACCATCACCATTTGGAATGCCTTGATCATCTTACCTAGTCCTAAGCCTAGTTTTATGGATTGACTACTCTTACGGATGTTCCGGATTTTTTTGTGGATCCTCCAGGGCCTCCATATCACGAATTCATACTGATGACAAATCTACACATGTTTTCGAAGAAAGCCAGATATATTTCAGAAACGAAATATTGTTATTTGCGCATTCAGTTTCAACCAACCAAAGGTGGATTGTCGGAGCAAATCTGACATGGGATTGTAACATCCAATTGCAGGGCGGGTCGCTTTTTTTTCAAGCCAGTCAGTGTCTCTTTTTAAGGCCTAGTCACTAAAGTCCTCTTTTCTTGTAATCAGTCACTGTTTTCAACTATGTTAGCGAGAATGTATTTCAATATTGATCATTCGTCTTTCACTGCGTAGGATCTGAGGTAGTCCAATTGATGCCGATTACATGGCTTATTACAAGTTTTTAATTTACTTTATGAAAGATTAGAGATCTTCAGTGAAGTCCCATTAACTTCACAGTTACTCCACAACACTTGTAAGAACTTTACAGAAGATCATAGCGATGAAAGGAAATGCTGGAAAATAGTGGAAACTTCAGGCCAATCAGGCCTTGTTGTCCTCTGCTGTCCGAAGAAGTCGTCTCCACTCTACTCGATCCATGGCCACACTTCGCTTGCCTCGTAGTCTGCGAAGCGTCCGCAAATCACCTTCTACTTGGTCGATCAAACTTGCCCTTGCGCACTTCTTCTTCTTATTCCTGTTGAGTCGCTTTCGAGAACCATTTTCACTGGTTCGTCGTGCGGCATTCTTACGACGTGCCTAGTCCACCGTAGTCGCCCATTTTTTCAATGTGGAAGATGGATGGTTCTCCCAGCAGCTGGAGCAATTCGTGGTTCATTCGCCTCCTGCACGGTCCGTCATGCATCTGTACTCGACCGTAGATGGTACGCAACACCTTCCATTCGAAAACACCACTCCTCCACTGGTCCTCCACGAGCATAGTACAGGTCTCGTGGCCGTAGAGAACCACCGGCCTAATCAGCGTCTTGTGGATAGTCAACTTCGTGCGGCGGCGAATTTTATTCGACCGGAGCGTTCTCGACACGATTCCCTGCCATAATGCGTCTTTGAATTTCCCTGCTGGCATCATTTTCGGCGGTCACCAGTGAGCCCAAATACACGAGCTCATCGACCACCTCGATTTCGTCACCATCAATCTGAATCCGGGGTGGGAGGCTAACATTGTCTTCCGTCATATATTTCGTCTTCGATGCGTTGATACAAATCTAATCCGTCTAGCTTCAGCCTTCAGTCTGATGTACGTGTTTCCGGCATCGTCTCAAAGTTCCGTGCCATGATATCGATGTCATCGGCGAAGCCAAGAAGCTGGATGGACTTCCTGAAGATCATGCCACTCGTGTCTAACCCAGCTATTCTTATCACACCTTCTAACACGATGTTAAATAGCAGACACGAAAGTCCATCAGCTTGCTAAGATTCAAAGGGACTCGAGAGTGTCCCCGATACTCGAACAACGCACATCACTCGATCCATCGTTGCCTTGACCAATCGCGTCAGTTTATGTGGAAATCTATACTCGTGCATAATCTGCCATAGCTGATCTCGATCGATTGTGTCGTATGCGGATATGAAATCTATGAACAAATGATGTGTGGGCACGTTCTATTCACGGCATTTCTGCAGAACCTGCCGAATCGCGAAAATTTGGTCCGTGGTAGCGCGGGCACCCATGAATCCCGCTTGGTATGGCCCCATGAACTCTCTAGCAAATGGTCGCAGGCGGCGGCACAGAATTTGGAAGAGTACCTTGTAGGCGGCGCTCAGCAGTGTGATCGCGCGGTAGTTGCAGCAATCCAACTTGTTCCCCTGTTTGTAGATTGGGCATACGACACCTTCCATCCACTCCTCCGGTAATATCTCCTCCTCCCAAATCTTGGCAATTACCCAGTGCAGCGCTCTAGCCAGTGCTTCCCACCGTATTTTAATAGCTCACTTGTTAGTTGATCTACACCAATAGCATTGTTGTTCTTCAGCCGACCGATCTCCTCCTCAACTTTTTGAAGATCATGGGTCGGTAACTTGTCGTCTTTTGCGCGTGCTCCAAAGTATGTTGCCGTGCCACATTCGTTTTCTGCTGCATCGCCGTTGAGGTGCTCGTCGTAGTACTGCTTCCACCTCTCAATAACCTCACACTCGTTCGTGAGAAGGTTACCGTCCAAGTCCTTGTACATATCGGCTTGCGGCACGTAGCCTTTGCGCGAACTATTTGGCTTCTCGTAGAATTTCCGTGTGTCGTTTACGCGGTACAGATTTTCCATAGCCTTGCGATCTCGGTCTTCCTGCTGACGCTACTTCCTTAAAAAAACCGAGTTTTGTCTATTCCGCGCTTGTCTGTATAGCTTCACATTCAATCTCGTATGGTGCTGCAGCATCGCTAGTGCTGCATTTCTTCTCCTCTACTAACAGTTTGCATTCGCCGTCAAACCAGTCATTTCTTCTGGCCGGAATCGCAGTGCCAAGTGCCGCTACAGCAGTACTACCTATGGCGGAACGGATGTCCCTCCAGCCATCTTCAAGAGTAGCTGCGCGAAGCTGCTCTTCCGTGGGTAGTGCAGCTTCCAGCTGCTGCGCGTAATCCTGGGCAACTCCAGGGTCCCGTTGATCAATGTTGAGTCGCGGCGTTCGACTTCGACGGGTGTTATGCACCGTCGAGATTTTTGAGCGCATGCATACTGCAACTAAGTAGTGTTCCATATCTATGTTCGCACTGCCGTACGTGCGGACGTTGATGATGTCAGAGAAGAAATTCCCATCGATTAGAACGTGTTCGATTTGGTTTTCTGGAAAGTGGAAACTTCAAGTAAATTAAATTAAATTGTGAGTTCTTATAAAAAAATACTGCGAAATTCAGAGTAGTCTAGAGAACTTTGAGGAAATTCCGAAAAATTTTGGGCAGTTTTAACAATTTCACGAATTTCTAGACTACTGAAGAAGTTATGAATTAGAGTCGATAATTTAAGGTCAGTTCCACGAAGTTAAGAAAAATATTAAGAACTTGAGTTGAAATCATAGAACTATATTGATTATTTGAATTTCGAAAACTTCACAGAAGCGCAGAGATTTTCAAAAACCATTCGCGAACTTCATAGAGCCTATGGAACTTAAGAGAATATCCGAGAATTTAACAAAGAAGTTTAGTAATCTAAAAAAATGGAAATTTCAGGGGGAGTTCAGTACCATTAGTCACAGATAATTAGCGGGAAATTTTAAGAAGTTCTCAAATTTTCAGAGAACTTGAGAGATGTTAAGACAATTATAGAGGGGTTCACGTAAATTCAGAAGTTCACGGAAGCTTTTCAACATTTTTGGGACAGTTCAATTAAATTCAGAGCAGTACAACAAGCTTCATGAGAACTGCAAACACTTTAGAAAAGTATCGAGAACTTCAGGAAAAAACAGAGAACCTCAAAGCAATTCCGTTAACACAGGGGCGATTCCTCCATATGTGCAACATGTTCATTGCACACGTGGACCTCATGACTATTTCAGAAATTTTTTAAATTATTAAAATGTTCATAATTAGAAGGGTTAGCATTCGAAAATATTTACATACTGTTTCCAGGCCAAAAATGACCGCATTGCACTATAGTGAGAAAGGTTAGAATGCACCACGGTAGTCATACAGTTGCCCATTCCATATTGATGTATCGCCAAGCGCTTATTGTATCATCACGAAAAATATTGGTACCTATGCGACAGCATATCTCACGCTACGCCTTCGTGTGTCGTGAAAGCAACAAGTTCAACTTTATCCGTCGTACTGATACACTCATAAACGTATACAGATGAGAAGTAATACACGTAATTGACATTTCAGGCTGCAATATTTTGTAGCATCATCATTTGCAACGATGAACAGGCATTTTTTCGTATGAATGGGAATACAGTGGAAGAATCTGTCACTGTGTGAGTGGTTTTTCTCTGTCGAAAAACGCCCTCAGTGTGCATCGAAGAGCTTGAACCGTCAGTTTTATGAATGGTTTTGTTGAAAAAGTGTTTGTAGAATGTTCAAGCTCAGTGGTGGTTCCGAATTTTTAGCAGCTTTTACGGTTTCTAAAACAGTGAGACGTAAGTTGCAGATAGTTTTTACTATGTATACACTATACAATAATTTTATTGTACTTATTGATACATATTTTATATTTCAGATGGCATCAGAAGTCCAAATTGAATGTGCTGTAGCGTATATTCTTGTTCGACCATTTTCTGCGCTAACCATGGAGAAAAAACTGCTGGTCGTGAAAAAAGCCACCCCCTAACCTGACATGAAAAATTTGAAGTCGTATTATTCAAAGTCAGGAAAATCTATGACGAGAAACTTCAACAGATCATCGTACAGCAGTCACAGGTGGCTATGCGGATCGGAAAAATTGAATAAAATATTCTGTTGGCCGTGCTTGCTATTCCATAGCAACCAAGACCGTGGTGTATGGTCAAAAACAGGCTTCACTGGTTTGAACCATTTGTCGGCGGCATTGAAAGTTCATTCGTCATCGAAGGACCACATCGATAATGCCATGGCCCATAAAACGTTCGGAAGGATCAGAATCGATGAAGCTCTTGACCATGCGCGGGAAGTTGCCAAGACAAATCACAATTGTATGGTGACCAAGAACCCGAAAGGATTGAGAACCCTCATAGATATTGTGTGTTACCTGGGGTCCCACGGATTGGGCTTTCGTGGGCATGACGAAAGAGAGGTTTCTAACAATAGGGGCAATTATAAAGATTTTTGCTCATTCGTTGCTAGTTTTGTAGAGTTTATTAGCAAATCCAGCGTCTTCACCGGAACATCAAGTGCTATACAAATCGACATTATAGAGTGCGTTGGAAAATGCCTACTGCTACAAATCAACAAAGAAGTCGATGAAGCTCCATATGTTGCTGTCATGATGGATGAAACGACCGATTTTGGAAGATTGGCTCAGCTATCATGTGCGCTTCGATATGTTAAAAATAACGGTATGTACGTTTAGCATTGTTGTTTGCTTTTATAAATTTATTTATTTTTTGATTTTTTATTTGTTTGTTTAGGTGCTCCTGTTGAACGTTTTGTTCGTCTTTGTGACGTAAGTAGTGATAAAACGGCCCCCGCTCTGGCAGGTGAAGTGGACTCAATTGCTATCGAATTTGGTCTAAATGCTGACAAGCTTATCGCACAGAGCTACGATGGTGTCGCGGTTATGTCGGGTGAGTCGGGAGGGACGCAAGCCTTGGTGAAGAAAAACTTCCCAAAGGCTGAGTACATTCACTGCAAAGCACACATCCTAAACTTGGTTTTGCTGCACTCCTGTTCAGAAGAAAAAAGAAATGCAAAGTTTTTCAAAACGCTATCGTCACTTGCTGCATTTTTCTCCCAATCCACAAAACGAAATCAAGCATTAAAGAAATATATTGATGCTAAAATCCCCAACGTATGTAGAACCAAGTGGGCCTACACTTCAAGAATGGTCAACGTTGTAAACGATAACTATGCCGGTATTATAACGTGCCTCGGAGATTTGTATCTCGGCGATATGAATTGGGATGGAGATACGTGCACCAATGCTCGAGGATTGCACGGATTCTTGCTGGATTTTGAAACATTTTTTTTCTGAAGGTTTTTGCAGCACTATTCAGTTTTACTGACGTACTCTACAGCGTATTGCAACAGAAAGACTTGGATGCAATAGAATGCATAAAAAAATGTCCGTTCTTGCCGCAACGAGATCGAAGTGATGAAATCGATCAAACATTTCGAAAATGTGTATGATGCCACTATTCAAGTTCATGGAGGTGACGACATGTTGCGGAAAAAGACTAAATCCTTTTATCAGGCACTTTATGAGACATTAACCGATCGCGTTTTGAAAGAAATGGACAATCGGTTAAAATCATTGGAAATCATTAAATATGTAGGGTTGCTCAATAGTTCTAAATTTGGAGAATACTATGAGTGTTTTTCTCAACAGCTGTTCGATTCATTGACCAAATTATTCGGCAATAATTTTGATGTAACAAAATTGAGTAATGAGCTCAAAGTATTTTATTCACGAAGCGAGTTTTCCCCTAAACTAAATCCGTTAAGGAAATGGCAATGCTAATTGCCGAAGAAGAGTTGGAGGATGTGTTTTCAGAAACAGCGAGACTGGCAAAGTTGATTCTCACATTACCGAGTACAACTGCTACCGTGGAGAGATCTTTCTCCGCAATGCGTCGGGTGAAAGATTATATACGCACGACTATGGGAGAGGATCGACTGTTTTACCTTATGTTAATGGCTGTGGAAAAAGATTTGTTTTCAGATTTACAACATAAACCAGGATTATATGACAATGTAACAGACTTATTCGCAGAAAAAGCTGTTGTATAAATAATCTTTAAAATGTACATAATAAAGTCTCATGATTAAACCTTCGCAAGTTTTTTTTTATTATTGTATGTATACAAATAAAATATAGGTTGAACAGGTAGCTTGATAGGTCACGAATCGCCCCTGCGTTAACATTAGAGAAATTACATCAATTTGAAAAAAAAAGTTTCGAGAACTTTAGAGAAGATCCATGATCGTTAAATAAATTGAGGAAACTTTTAAAAGTCCGAAAAAGTTCAGAGAAGTTTAAAAATTTGATTAAAAGTGTTGTAAGTGTCAGGCTATTTTCTCAAACTACAAAAGAACTTCAAGACAGTTTCATTAACTTCAGGAAAAATTTGAGAACTTTCAATTAGTTCTGGAAACCTCAAAATAGTCCATTCCATATTCAACTGAGATTTCACATGAAAATTAACTTGGAGTTCTCCTCAGCATACGCTTTGTAGTCTCCCGAAACTATCATGGAATTATTCTTGAAATTCACTTCGTACCCTTCTGTGAAGTCTCTAAAAAATAAACTTAAAATACTTCTACCAAGTCTATCGAAATATTCATAAAAATGTCGTTGGAAATATCCTCCGAATTCAATTTTCTTTGAATTTTCCTCGGAATTACCGTGAAATTCTCTTAAGTAAGAAACCCGTTTGAAAGATTCTCATCATGCTAACTTTTGCAATTGTTACACCTAGTGAACGTACTGAAAAAAAATCAAACTCCACAACTAATAACTCATCTCTTCCTTCCAGCCCCGAATACGAGTCCATCCTCAAATTCTACGGCTACGATCTGGAAAATATTCCGGAAATGAAAATGCAAACAACAACCATCGCTCCGACATCCCCGGACTCAATGGAGACCACCACATTCCCAGCCGACTACATGACCTCCAGCGAGGAGGAACAATCCACCACGGAGTCCACTGCGACGAGCTTCGACTTAACCATGGGTTCAGCAGAGCCGGAAGAAGATGGAACAACTACCACCGAATCGGAACAAGAATCCGAGGAATCTGAAACGACAACAACAACCGTCACCGAAGGTGGCGAACAGGCGGAGACTACCACCGTTTCTGAAACTGAGAATACAACAGAGGAGGAAACGTCGGAAACACCCGCCGAGGAAGAGCAAACTGAAGAGCCAACAGAAGAAACACCAACGGAAGGTGGTGAAAAACGTCGGCGAAATCTGCGGAAGCGTGGGCAGAAGCAAAGCCAAGTGCAGCGACGACAGTCGCATCCGAATTACCGTAGGAGGATGCTACGAGTCAGACGAAGCCCCGAAGAGTTTGATTTGGTCAGTCATCAGCGATTCCTGCAGAATTTCTTGCTGCAGGACGTAACTACTGCGTCGCCTTTTGCAGCGTTCCCTGCTTTTTCGGAAAGAGCCAACCAATTCCAGCAGGATCGACTCCTGGATGACACCATCGAGCATAACTTCTATCTGAGTGAAACGGAAACGGTCAAGGTTCCTTACAAGATTTATAATACCATTCTTAAGTACGCATACGTTGATCGACTGCAGTCGACCGTACTGGAATTGGAGCTTGATTCCGACGACTACAAGCTGATCATCATCCTTCCGGATTACGAATTTGGACTGGGGAATCTCATGAAATTGCTTCAGATCGGAGACAATGTTCCGAATCTGAGAGACATTGTAAAGCAGATGGCACCCTCGTGGGTCAAAACGATCGTACCGAAGTTCACGTTGAAGGGAAACATCATTCTGACCAGCGATTTGCAGAATGTGAGTCGGAAATTGACATGGGATTGAATGTTTGTGATGGAATTGCCTACCTTTCTTTTCAGATGGGAATCAACGACATCTTCGAGCCTACGCGAGCCGACTTCACCCCCATGACGGAAGACCCGCTGATCTACGCGAAGCACATCGAGCAATCAATCAATATCAACATACGGACGCAATCGTTGCAGCAGCTCAAGAGTAATTAGTGCATTTTTGTTTTACTTTATTCTGCTAAATGTTTCTCCATTGTGTTTAAAGATATGCCTTGTACGGAGGTGTGTCTGCCCGACCGACGCCCGAGTAGGCATGTTAATTACCTCGCAGGCCGTCGTGTGTGGTGCTTCAGTCTTTAGTTTTAGCTATTTAACTATCTTGGCATAGAGTTTAGCAGATTTTATGAGGGAAATCACCTGGATATCAACTCTTATAATCCGTATGAATTCAAATTAATTCAAATGACGAGTGTCTACGATTCATAAGATTCATTAAGACGAGGGGGCACTGGCAGAGACAGGAGGGCACCCAAAATGCCTTGCTGCTTCCTTTCTACCTCCAATATATTTTAAAGGTGATCAATCGTGACCTCAAACGCCCTTTGGTTGCTTTGAAGGCATCCAAGTTTCTAAAGATGCTCCAACAGCCTTTCTACTGAAGTTCAACTTCCTTCAGCATTTAACAGAGATCACTATCCAGCATATGGGGTGCCCTTCTGTTGTTTTGGTTCCATCCAAAAAAATCACAAATTTCCTCAACCGCCTTCTTGTTGCAGTTAAGCCACTCACCTTTTTAAGAGGTGATAAATAGTGACCCGCAACCTCCCTTTGATAGCTTTGAAGTCATCCACAGAATTAGCAAACTTCTTATAGAGTCCCAAACACAGCCAAAGTCCAAATCACGTCTTTCGGGTAAAAAATCTCCAGGATGATTAAATAATCCCAGGATATTTTTCCAAGACTTCGAATTGATCAGGAATTACTGCGAAGATCTCCAACTGTCAAAAAGTTCCGATCACGTCTCTCCGATATTCTCGCATATGATACCAGCTAGCTTTGAAATTGTTTCTATTGGGAGTAGGCAATTCGAACATCTGGTTCGGTTGACGGTTAGAAGTAAAGAGGGAGATTTTTTAATTCAAATAAAAAACTAGCCTACTAAGATGGACACAGCTTACAGGTCTTCAACACTCCTCCTTAAGCTAGCGTCTTCAAATATACAATCCCATTGCTCTTTGGTTACGTTCAAGCTTGAATTGATCATTTTGTCAAGCTTCTGCATTCATGTTCCATCAGATGTCACAGCTGTTGTTTACGGTGACATCTATCGGAAACTAGACACAATCTGTTTTCCTATAGTTGTTCACAGAGGCTGCAGTGCAAAATATGTCTGGTACCTCTATATATGCATTTAGATTATTATTCGAAGTCCCTCCTTTTTTACACATTCTGCACACAAAATAGCTCACCCCTCACAGAATTTCCCGCCGAATTTTATGTATGGGGCGGGGCATAAAGTATCTTTTGCGCAGAATATGTAAAAAAGGAGGGACTTCAAATGTTAAAGCAAATGCATATATAGAGGTACCAGACATGTTTTGTAGTGTCAGGTACTCTATTTTGTAATCTGTGAAAGGGAAATCACAAATCGAGTGTCAACAAAATACATGGCATGTTGAGAGATTGAGCTCGTGAGAGAGAATTTCTCTCTCAAATTTGATTTTTTTTTGGCTCTCTGGGGACTGGTAGTAAAGCAGGTAAAATTGTATGGGGAAAAATCATTTTTATTTAATTGTAGCTTGCTTAACAATAATTTCCGGGAAAAAACTGAACGACAAAGTCCCTGATTAATTTCTTTAGGTTGTCGTACACTTTTTTTGACCTGAATATGCACCGAAAGCGAATTATTCCCACTTCTCTCAATTTCTATATGGGGATTTTTACCATTTCCTACCAGCAAAACAGCGCCATCTCTGTGGAAAATGGTCGAACAAAATGATTAATTGTTGAAGCGGCTTTGTTAAACCATCTGTAACCTGGTCTTCTGTCTTGGCGTAGTTAAGTTTGATAATTTTCCGGTCCAACACATCACGGATGTAATGGTGCCGGATATCAATGTGTTTCGTCCGGGTGATGTATCCGCCGTTCCGCGTGATACAAATTGTTCTCTGGTTGTTACAGCGCAACTCGATCGGATTTTGTTCGCCAAACTGCGACACCTGTCCTCACCATCATGACGCGTACAGCACCAAGATACTGCTCCTCCTTGCAGCAGGAATACATATCCACTTGTTGACCATCTGTCGTCCAGATCAGACGCCCAGACCGCATCGGGATAGCCAACGGGCAAACGACCTTCAAGTTGCAGTTGTTGAAACGACTCAACAAGTTCACAGCGAACAGTATGTCTGGACGGGTACATCAAGCATCGGCTTCCTCCACAGTCTTCGGCGACATCTCCTTTGACAGCTTTTCTGCGGTGTTCATTGTAGTGGTTACGGCCTTCGCACGCTGCATGTTGAACCAACGCAAGATAGAGTCTGAACCTGAACCGTCCGTACGGGTGATACGGATGCCCTAGCAGCTCGTCGCAGGTCCCAAATCCTTCACCCGGAATGTACTGCTTAGCTTGGTCTTCAGGCTGTTCTTCAGCGCGACATCGTTGGAGAATATCAGCACGTCGTCAACGTGCACCGCAACAAACAAAATCTTCCCATCTTCGATCCAGTAGTACAAGCACGGATCGTATTCCGATAGTCCCAGCTACTCCAGCGCGGCGTCCAGTTTGATATTCCAGACCCTACTGAATTGCTTGAGACCATAGAGTACTTTGTTCAAACGACATACCAGCTAACGTCCCCGGTTTTCACGAAACAAGGCGATACCGGCGAGATACCGCAGTCACCACAGTGACGAACGACAGGAATATAAGTTTCGTCGTACTCCACCCCCTTTTGCTGTGAGAATCCCTTTATAACTATGCGAGCTTTGTAGCGGTCAACATTACCACTGGCGTCGTGCTTCGTCTTGTAGACCCACTTGCACTTGATGGCCGTTCTGCCTTTCGGTAGCTCCGTCAATGTCCAAGTTTTGTTGTTGATCAGTGCGTCGTACTCCTCGTTCATCGCCGTCTCCCAGCGTACGGAGTCGTCTCTGGATAGTGCCTCCTGGTGTATCACCGGATCATCATCCAACCTCCTAGCGTCGGCGTGAATTGCGGATTAAGCCATTCCGCTGAACTGGCCCTGGCACTTCCAGAACAACATGTGAAAAGGGCATACAAGCTTTTTGTAAACAAACCTTCTTATTCCCTTTTCTCGCCACCCATATAACACCAACGCAAACCTTTAACATCACCGGGTAGGGAACACTTTCTCCTTCCCGATGATATTGCTGGTTTGAGTGGGCGACCCTCGGTTGGCGAGAAAAGAGCCTACAATGGTTTGTTTACAAAAAGCTTGTATGCCCTTTTCACATGTGGCTCTTGACTTGACATTTATCATACTTGCCTGGTAGCCAGTGCTCCCGACATCTACGCCTCAACACCTGTGACTGAGGTGGATGTGAAGATTGTCGCAGTGGGAGCACGGAAGTCACGACAAACGCAGAATTTGTGGACATGTTGTTCTCACTGCTGCTGTCTTCACTCTCATCGGTTGCTTCACAGTCGGTGAAAAACCGTCTTCTTCGGACACATTGGGCTGCGATTCGGGGCTTCGTCTAGAGACAGCGAAACGATTTTCTCGATGTCTAGTTGTACCAGTATGCGACGTCGTGGGACTTCTTGCTTCGCTTTATTACCTTCACAACCCAAGTAATATTGCAATTTTTATCGAAGTTTCTAAGCAAGTCTAAATCATGGTCTTCAGAACCCTCATAAAAACAAAAATTTTTACTTGAGAATTGACTTCATCGATGAAGGTGACTTCTCGACTCTTGGTCATGTGCCCTTTGGTGTCCTCGTCAAAAACAGTCAGAATACGCTCGCGGGAGTTTGGATCCAACTTTTCCCTTTTCGGCTTCGGAATGAACACCATCGTTTTGGTTCCAAATACTCGAACGTGGGATAGGTTTAGCTTTTCCCCAGTCCAACCCTCTTTGGGAGTGACATCGTAGCCATGCGTTGGAGATCGATTCAACAGATATACGGTCGTAAGGAAAGCTTCCGCCAAGAAAGCTTTCAACAGTCCTGCTTCGAACAGCATGTTCCGAGCACGCTCCACAATCGAACCGGCTCGTTCTGCCATGCCGTCCTGTTCCGGAGTGTAGTCGTTCGTCTTCTGATGCCGTATGCCGTGCTACTTCAGATAGCCTTCGAAACCATGGTTCACATACTCCTTCCCGTTCATTCCAGACTGCCGCTCAGTCCTTACGTGGAATTCTTTGAATGCCTTCAAAACCGTCTTTTCGGACTTCGATTTGAAGAAGTACACCCACATGCGCCGGGATTTGTATCCAGAAGGTCCCGAATAAACGAGCTCAACTTTTTGGCTCAGCTCTGGTACTATCTTCGGTCCCAAGCTAATCGATTCACCCCTCGAAACATAGGAAAATCCACTAACCCCTCATTTTATCTGTCAAACTTTCATAGCGAATCAAAACAAACATAGTGTAGTACTGGATTTTATACTATAATGGGGTACGTTAGTCGATTTGCTTGGGACCAATAGGCTGGTCAAGTAGTGAGCCAATCTAAAATCGTTAGTTTCGTATTGATTGTTGGTATAAGTCTTTGATCACCTGAAGATCCTTTGAATAATTTCTTGTCTTCTTTCAAGAAGTTCATAGAACTTCCGAGAAGTTTACTTTTGAGCGAGGTCAGTCTGATTTAAAATAAAAGTATTGTGCGATGAATTACCGAATGGACTATTTTCCACTAGCCCAAATTTAACACGTCCGAATTCATGTAGCTCGAATACTACTGAATGAATAGTGCTTTTGGGTTGCACCAACAATCAATACGAAACTAACGATTTTAAATTGGCTCTTGACTAGCCTATTGGTCCCAAGCAAACGATTAACGTACCCCATTCTAGTCGAAATTCTAGTACTACACAATGTTTGTTTTGATTCGCTATGAAAGTTTGACAGATAAAATGAGGGGTTATTGGTTTTTCCTATGTTTCGAGGGGTGAATCGATTAGCTTGGGACCGAAGATAGTACCAGAGCTGAGCAAAAAAGTTGAGAATGTTTCTTTGGGACCCTCTGGTCTTAGAGTTACCTCTATGGTTGCACTGTGAAGTTTTAATTTGAGATTTTAAAATTGACCTTGAGACAATTTATGGGCTCTGGGATTTGAATGTTTGATAAGTTATCAGAATCTAATATTTTAGAGAAAATCCTTCCTTCTTTTAAACATGAGCATTTCTCTGGAGAATTTTGTTTGATGGAAAATCAGAATCTATTATCAGACATTTCAAAAAATTTACGAGTTTTCTACAAAGTTACAAATACTGGGCTCAAAATCAGACTATTTTCAAACGATTCAGGCTAATGGTACATTCGGGCTAGTGACATTCGGGTAAATGTTATAGAATCGATTTTGAGACTCGAAATGCCTTTAAATCCTCTGAGCGTTTGTATTTGGTTCTATTGATTAAAAGGCGAATTATGTTGACATTTATTCGACAAACTAGGATATTTACATTTTGCCATTGCATACAGAAAAAAACTTCAACTTTAGGTAGGTATAAGATTTTTGACTATTCTGAGTTATAACATTGCTATCCCCAGGAACGTATGTAATGGTCAATGTAATTTATTTATTTATTTATTTATTTATTTCAGGATTTACGTCATTATATAAAAACCCAATCGAACTGGCCATCAACTACCCATTTCTCTTTTGCATCTTGGATAAGGAGCTGGATCTGGCGCTCATTACCGGTCGAATACTGAACCCACTGAACTCGAGAATACATTAAGTTTAAAAAAAAATCAACCGACCATAATAAACAATGATTATGTTAAAAAAAAACCAGAAAAACAAAAATCACCTACCTTCTACTGTCGCTGCACCAGAATGCCCATTTCGTATACCCGTTTACGAATATCCGGGCAGCGACAGAACCCGGCGTTGGAACCTTCACAGTACTGAAAGAAAACCCAAAATTGTAGGCCAAGACAGGGACAGGGCTTTTTCGTCTGAAACCCACCTGAAATAGTTCCAGGATGGATCGCGCCTTCAGATTGAACAGCCTCAGCTGCATACGCAAAAACTCCGCCTCCATCATACTGAGCGACAGCGTGGTCTTCAGATAGGACAGTTCCATATTATCCTCGCTGATAACGCCGCACTGTGCCAGAAGAGCCAGCTCGACTTCGTTGAAATTAGCAGTCGGGCAACCGTGGTCGGCAAATTCCAACAAATCAGGAACTTGTTCGTGGGAAACGGAAATCGGCAGTGGGCTGGGTGCTGGTGGTGGTGGAGTGGCCATCGCCGGTAGCATTTCTCTATACGTTTCCTGTACAACGCGAATGGGATTGTTGTCCAGTGGAATCGAAACCATCGGAATCGGTGGGGGTATTTTGGCTGGGGTGAGCACTTTTGCTATTTTACGGCAGTCCGGTTCGTCGATCAAGATTCCGGAAGTGGTCAAAATTTCGCCTGAAATCAGTGAAGTTATAATACCTATGGCGTACATTTGAGGGGGATTGCGGATTCTGATCGTACTTAGGACCGTGTAGGCTACAGTAGGTGTGATTTCCAGGTATCCCGTTGGTTGCCACATTTTTTAGTTAGATTGCGGATCTCCACACAGTTTACACTATAACAGATAAACTCCGCCTCACAGAGGAATAATTACAATTACAATTACAATTCAAGACCAACAATTGAAATGGCCTTAACTCTATTTTGTAAGCAAACCTTGTAAGGCCATTTTCTCGCGAACCGAAGTCCACAAAGGCAAATCAACATAATGAACAGGTAGGGAAAATTCTGCTCGACCCGATTGTGGTTAAGGTTTGCGAATGAAGGTTTCGGTTCGCGAGAAAATGGCCTTACAAGGTTTGTTTACAAAATGGAGTTAAGGCCATTTCAATTGTTGGTCTTGAATTGCAGAGGAAGAACAAACTTGCTGCGCTTTTCCGTTTTGTTATTAGGTTCTGCAGCGTGACGTCACGAATGAACTCAGTTTTAATAGGCTGAACCTTTTTGACAGTTCAGTGGTACTGTTTACAAGCACTTAGTCGTTTTTTCGAAATTAAATGTTCTAAAATTACCGAACTTTAACTTGAAAATTGTCGAGGAACAGCGCGATGAAAGGATGTTGCTCGTGGACAATGCAGAAGTGTGGTTTACATCTCACTGCAGTTTGAAAAATTATCGAGAAAATCTACCCAAGAAAAAAACGACTAAGTCCATGTAAATAGTACCACTGAACTGTCATCAGATTGAGGTTAATCCCGACGGTGCAAAACCTAATTTTTGTTGCCTCACGGCAAATTAATCTAACTCATTTGAGTATCGTCCACACGGCGAATGAGAACGACCCAAATTTGAGTTTAGTTCACTCATAATCGCCAAAAGTGCAGGAACTCAGCGATGAGTAAAATTTGTCTCTGCCTATAGGAGGTATAAATTTTGCCGTACATATCGACAGTGAGCATGCATAAGGGCGCAAACGCGATGATCGAGTCTCTTCGTTGATTTTCTCTTTTGTTAATAACTCGCTAGATTTAACGTTTGTCTGTGCGTTTGCTGTTGCTTTTGATAACCAATACAACCTGTTACAACTCTGCATTGAACAAATTATAGAAAATTGTTTCGCTTAGCTGTAGCAATGCAAAGAGAAAATCTATGAAGAGAATCGATCATCGCGTATATGCCCTTATGCATGCTCACTGTCGATATGCTTCTTCTTTTCGTTCGAAACATCCTTCTTATTCTGCGAGGCACGTGACTCTCTGTCACCGGTGAGGAGCAAATCAAATGGAGAGTTACCTAATACGAGGTGACTATTGTCACCTCACCGGTGAGAGAGAGTTACGTGACTCGCAGAATAGGTGGTATGGCGGAATCACATTTAAGGGATGGCCGCACTGGCATCCGATATCGGACCGTCCGATATTTTTTGCGGCGGTATGAGAGAGACACTAGTAAATAGTAATTGTACCTTTAACTGCAGTTAAAATTCACCCATATTCTTATTTTCGTTCGATATTATTATAGACACCTCCATGTTAAAAAAAAGTGCTTTTCTGCACTGTTTTGGTTGTAACGTTACATAAAATCAAATTCAAAGGATAAATGGCAGCTAGATTTGCGAAATTATCGTCGTCTCCCGATGCCGACTCACTCCAAATGCTGCACCCGCTCTTCCAATACATTTAAGTACTGCTGCATGGTCCGTACACGCTTGAGGCACCCGGATATACGCTTCCGGTACTGCTTTTCCTGCTCAACATAGTCGGCTTTCATCTTCTGGTTAGCTTTTCTGGCAATCTGATAGCGCTCCCGATAGTACAAGGCATACTGATACCATTGATTCTGCTGAAACATATACAAATTCTGCGGAGGGACTACCGAATTCTGCGGGTAGGTAGCAGTTTGCTGATACTGGAAGAAAGTTAAATATACGATTGATCGATTTTTTGTTTTGCACACTGAATCTGAACCCAATCCATACTTCCGCTTTGATGGAGTTTACTGTAGGCTGATCCAGACTCTTTGGACTTCCGGGCTGAGGTTTATCGTCGTTTGCTTTAGCTTTGCAACGAGCGTGGGAATTTTTCAACAACTGCGCTATTTGAACTTCGAAACATTCCTGACTCTTGTCCGGAAACCAAGAGGCTGCAATTTCGGTGATTGGGGTGACGTATGAATTTTTCGAAAAAATATCAACCAAGTATTACCTTTGATGGCCATCATGATTCGCTGAAGGTCGGTTTTCATCGCACAGTTGTACGTTCCATTTTTCGTGCGGATGAAGCCAATCTGTCCCAGAACGGGATCGGTAATAAAGTTCCGGAGCATCTCACTCAAAGACCCTTGATAACGGATCGTAAGAACCTGAAGGTGCGCCAACTAAAATTTATAAGTAGTAAAAGGCGTAAAGGAGTGACATTGTGAAGAAAAAAATCCCGCTTTCACTTACCAAGCACTCATACTGTTGCACCGATACGATCCTGTTCTCCAGCTCGATCAAATGCTGAACGTCCCGGATCGGAAGCATACCGGCAATGATCGACGCGTCCGTAGCGATAAGTGGTCCATTGGACGAGTGTACATAATGTTCATCTGGAAAAGGACTTTGAGCTGTTTTCGAAGAAACTGTAGAGCAGAACCAATTTACCGGAGGGCCACCGTTCGGTACTGGCAGATGAAAGCGTCTTCACGGCCGCCACTGAATCTCCCCCGTAGTTGGCCATTCCGTACTGGAGAGGTTCATGTAAAGTTTGCTTGAAAAACTGCAGATTCGATTCGCCGGAAGGGCCAGCTGAATAGCTTGCAGTTGGATACTGCTGCGCAGCAAAAGTACCGGCGAAATACGTCGAATATGGATACATTTTTTTAATAATCTTCCGGGAGTGAGCAGACACTAGATGCACGAACTACTCCGCACTTGAAGAGTCGCATTTATTCGATTTATTCACGCAGCGTACTGCGCGTCGTGCGTGTTGCGTTTTGTCGTTGGGTGTTATCGTCGTTATCACATTCAAATTAAAATCGCGTACGCACGTGCGACAAACATGACACATAATAGTATTGGGCGATTACCATCATCCCACAGCAAAAAATATATTCAATAGACCTGTGCTCGGGTGAACTTTTATTCATCTACAAGTCCCACCGGCTAGTTCACTTTTACCTACTTTTGACTATTGACGAGTGCACGGATGGATTTGAGTTCACTCACTCGACAAAAAGTGACACAACAGCGGGGCCCTGTTTACTAAAAATGAACACATATGTGTTCATTTTTAGTAAACAGGGCCCCGCTGTTGTGTCACTTTTTGTCGAGTGAGTGAACTCAAATCCATCCGTGCACTCGTCAATTAGGTTCTGCAGCGTGACGTCACAAATGAACTCAGTATTAATCGACTGAACCTTTTTGACAGTTCAGTGGTACTGTTTACAAGCACTTAGTCGTTTTTTCGAAAAAAATAATTCTAAAATTTCCGAATTTTAACTTGAAAATTGTCGAGGAACAGCGCATTGCAAGGATGTTGCTCGTGAACATTGCAGAAATGTGGTTTACATCTCACTGCAGTCTGAAAAATTATCGAGAAAATCCACCCAAGAAAAAATCGGCTAAGTCCACGTAAACAGTACCACTAAACTGTCATCAGATTGAGGTTAACCCCGACGGTGCAAAACCTAATAGTGGCTAGTCAAGTAGTGAACCAATTTAAAATCATTAGTTGCCACCGGTTGGTAATACCAACAAATCAAGTTCTTTGCGTATTAGAGCATCTCCACCGCTGTTTCTAAATCACTTTTGGAAACTGAGTCAGCATGACTTCCGCCTGTGACCAATGCGCTAAACCAGTTAAAGGCGATGAAGAATCCATCTCCTGCATGGCTTTTTGCGACAGGATGATTCACCTAAAGTGCGGCGGCACAAAGCTGAATAAGGCTTTTTTGAATATTGTCCACACTAGCCCGAACCTGTTTTGGATGTGTAACGAGTGCGCCAAGCTGATGAAATGTGCTCGGTTCAAAACTGCCGTCTCGTCGTTTGGCAGTGTGATTAATTCTATCACCGAGAGACAGGAAATCGCACACGCTGAGCTTAGGAAGGAAATGGCTAAGCAAGAACAGCAGATCGCTCAGCTATCGAAACGAATCGCATTGACAACTCCGACAAACTCCGATTTCATGCGTCAACCGCCATTAAAACGGCGCCGCGATGAAGGCTCGCTCACTAGCAAACCACTTGTTGGTGGTTCTAAAGCAGTAACAGGCGACAATGCCTTTACCGAGGTCCTTACTGTCCCTGAACCCAGCGAGCTGTTTTGGCTGTACCTTTCTCGTATTCATCCTAGCGTGAAATCTGAATCAATCGAGAAGCTGGTCAAAGGTTGTGTACAGTGTGAAGATCCGATTAAGGTTGTGCCACTAGTCAAAAAAGGATCCGACATCAGCCGTATGAGCTTCATCTCGTACAAAGTCGGAATGGATCCCAAACTACGCGAAGCTGCTCTTAGATCGGATACATGGCCGAAAGGAATTTTGTTCCGTGAATTTGAAGACGGTTCAAAAAACATGTGGTTGCCTCGTTTGAACACGCCTGCCATCACGATCTCTCCTATTCCGGGACCTTCCGAGTTCTCAACTCCCATTTCCGGACTAGACCCAGTCTGCTGATTCAGAATTGGATTTTGCGCTGTGAATTGGAGCGCTGTAGACCAGAACGCGCTGCCTGTCGCATTATGGGAGACCTCGAACCACTCGATCCAGTCGCGCTAGCTGTTTCCCGCCATCAAAGCCGTACTATTTCCTGCCATCAGAGTCGTTCTGGCCCTGCGGTCGAGTTCGGTGGTGAGGTCTCCCGAGCATCGTCGTCAGGCAAGTATGCATACATTAGTTACAGTCATTTGCCTGATCAGTTTCCGTGTTCCAGTGCAACGCATCATGATGTTTACACGATTTCCAAGAATAATGCTGCTACCTTTATTGCTTCTGGACCACCACCATCACCACCGAGACGCATCGTGGATAGTACTGTGGAAGCCCCTGATTTCTCTGCCTCAGTCGCGCTTATTCCAGCCAGCGCTCTGCATAGTCGTCTTGGCCCTGAGTGTAGATGTAGGTCGGGGGTCTTCCAACCAGCTATTACTGGCAAGTATATTGACGATTCAGCTTCTCCTTTGCCTGATACCGCTTCAACTTCTAGCTGTGTTTCCGGTTCTGCGATCTCCACACTAGCCACATCATGTCCATGCATCCGTCCTGCCAACTACCAGCAGGTTTATGCCGCCACCTGCTCTTCCTCGGATCCGGGACACCCTAAAACAGGCACTGAGGAAGCTTCCGAACCTCCCGACCCAGTCGCGCTTGCTGCAGACATCCGCCATCGTCATCGTCCTGGTCCTGTGGTCGGTGATGGTATCGGGGGCTTCCGGCCTGCAACCTCAGGCGAGTATGTTAGTGATTCCGAACTTTCGATACCTGATGTCCTTTCGATTTCTAGTGCCCGTGATTGCTCCTCGAATGGTCTCCGGATTTACTACCAAAACGTGCGTGGGCTGAGGACTAAAATCGACTCGTTTTTCCTGGCTGTTGCGGAGGCCGAATATGATTTGATTGTGCTGACGGAAACGTGGCTGGACGACCGAATTTACTCATCGCAACTTTTCGGGTCACTCTATTCCGTCTTTAGAACTGACCGGTCTGCCCTAAACAGTCAAAAATCGCGCGGTGGCGGAGTCCTGATTGCAGTATCTACTAGACTAGCCAGCTACGTAAGTACGTCACCCATTTCCAGTCAACTGGAACAGCTGTGGATTGTCGTAGAACTTCCACAAAGCAAGCTTAGTGTAGGCGCAATCTACCTGCCTCCCGACCGCAAAAACGACTGCACGATCATCCGTGAGCATGTGGAATCGTTAGGGTCAATTTCGTCACAATTAAGTCCCTGCTCTCCCGCTTTCGTATTTGGTGACTACAATCAAGCTGGTCTACAGTGGCGCTTTACAGACAGTGGCACACCATTAATTGATCCACTGCTTTCGCATATGCCGGTTGCTTGCTGTGCTCTTTTGGACGGTTTTAACTTTTACGGGTTCACACAAGTGAATACTTTTCCAAACCGAAATGGACGTTTGCTAGATCTTGTCCTGGCTAATGATTCCGCACTACCGGGCACTTCTGTTTCCTTGCCCGTCGAGCCACTGATTGATCTAGATGCCGATCATCCCGCTCTCGTCGCGTCATTTAGTTTACCTGCGCCGATTCTTTTTACGCCGTCATCTGAGTGCTACTCTTTGGACTTTCGCCGGGCCGATTATGTTGCATTGAACAATGCGCTTGCGGAAATTGATTGGCAATTTATCGAAACTGCCGCTAGCGTGAATGATGCAGTGGATTTTTTCAGTGCTGCACTGGAAGATGCTATTTTCCGCATTGTCCCAGCTCGACGACCTCCGCTAAAGCCTGCATGGTCTAACCCACGCCTACGCGTGCTAAAACGTCAACGCTCTGCCGCCCTCCGAAAGTATTGTAACTCTCGCTCGCCGTACTACAAACGACTGTTCAATTTTGCGAGTCGTAGTTATCGAAATTACAATCGTTTTCTCTACAATCGACACGTGAGACGCACGGAAGCGAACCTTCGCACGAATCCGAAAAGTTTTTGGTCGTTTGTCAACTCAAAACGGAAGGAATCCGGATTGCCTTGTTCCATGTTTCTCGGGAATGACTCGGCTAATAGTGAAAGAGAAAAATGCGACTTGTTTGCTCGTCATTTCAAGCAAGTGTTCAACGATTTCTCCGCTTCGCCAACACAAGTGCTGGATGCTGCTGTTGGGATGCCACGTGATGTGTTTAGTTTCGTTATTCCGCGCATTTCAGAAGACATGGTGATAGCCGCAACACGCAGACTGAAGCTATCGTTCGCCTCCGGACCTGACGGCATTCCGTCATCAGTTCTAAAACGTTGTGTAGCCAATCTCTGCCTTCCACTTGCGAGGCTATTCAATCTCTCGGCACAGCAATGTGAGTTCCCCTGCCGCTGGAAACTTTCTTATCTGTTCCCAGTGCACAAAAAAGGAGATAAACGGAATGTCATAAATTATCGTGGAATCACCTCCCTGTGTGCCTGCTCAAAACTGTTCGAGATTATCATAAATGGTGCTCTGTTCGCACGCTGCAAAAATTATATCGATACAGAACAACACGGTTTCTACCCGAAGCGCTCCGTGTCCACGAACCTGGTGCAGTTCACTTCTAACTGTCTGCGATGCATGGATTCAGGATGGCAAGTCGATACTGCGTATATGGATCTAAAAGCTGCATTTGACACGGTGGACCATAATATCCTGCTGGCCAAGCTGGAGATACTTGGCATCTCGTCAACTGCTGTGGATTGGTTCAGATCTTACTTGGTGAATCGCTATGTACATGTCAAGATTGGCGCGTCGGAATCGGATGTTTTCTCAAACAACTCGGGAGTCCCGCAAGGCAGTAACCTAGGACCGCTACTATTTTCGATCTTTTTAAACGATGTCGCCTTGCTGATACCATTTGGATGCCGCGTTTTCTATGCAGACGATACGAAAATCTACAAAATTATTAAAAGCCTCTCGGACTGCTGGGATCTCCAGAATATGTTAGGTATTTTTGCTGACTGGTGCTCAAGAAATTTGATGAGTCTAAGCATAGAAAAATGTAACATTATTTCATATCACCGAAAAATTGAACCAATCTTGTTTGACTATGTTCTCTACGGACGCTGTCTTGCTCGTGTAGAGCACATAAAGGATCTCGGCGTTACCTTGGACTGCAAACTCACTTTCAGAATCCACTACAATGACATCATCTCCAGAGCTAATCGACAATTGGGCTTTATTTTCAAAATTGCCGACGAGTTTCGTGACCCGCTATGTCTCAGGTCACTTTACTGCTCGCTTGTGCGATCCTTATTGGAGTCAAGTTCAGTTGTTTGGTGCCCTTTCCATGCTAGCTGGATCACTAGAATTGAATCCGTTCAACGCAAGTTTGTGAGATATGCTCTTCGTTTCCTCAACTGGCGTGACCCAACGAACTTGCCACCGTACGAGGAGCGTTGCCGTCTCCTGGGAATCGAGCCATTAGAGGTGAGACGGACGGTCGCTCAAGCTATGTTCGCCGGAAAGCTGCTTACAGGTGACATTGACTGCCCAACACTGCTGTCACAACTAAATATGTATGCCCCTGAGAGGTCTCTTCGTCAACGCGACTTTCTGTTTTTGGAACCACGGAGCCGGAATTATACACAACACGAGCCAATTCGAGCAATCAGCCGGCAATTCAACAACTTTTTTTATATGTTCGACTTCAATGTATCAGCTGACGTGTTTCGTCATCGGCTACTTGGCCTTTTCCGTACCGTTGACCGTAACTATTTAGTTTAAGTTTTATTCATTTAGACAGTATTTGTCAGTTGAATTTTTCAATAAACAATAATAAACAACAATAATAACATCTCTGATCACGCCTTCCTTCGGAAGGGAAGTAAAGCCGTTGGTCCCCGGTTCATGAGTTGATGGGTCGATAGGAAGGGTCCAGGTGTGGGAGCTGCCTCTCTGGCGTCGGTAGCATTGGTGCTCAGCACGGAAAACAAGATCGACGGAAAACAAATCAAGGAATTTCACCCCTGCTAGTTTTTGACATTGTATGTTTCGCCTCAATGTTTACGTTCTTTTTCCTGATGGTTTGTTACTTTCGACCTATTGCAGTTTGTTGGATTCTAGATAAATTCATGTGTTGGGGTGTTTTCGCTTATTTCGATCAGATTAACAATGTTTTCTTTTGATTACCAACCGGTAATTGCAAGGGGTAGTGAAAAGATTCAAATTATATCTTTCGCCTTGTATGGGAAAAATGTCTGTTTCGCCCCATCTATGTATATGGAAGGAAGCGGCCGTAAGAGCCAACTCAATTTGTAATAAAAAAAAGTTGGTTTCGCCCTTATGTTTTTTGCGTTTTTTTAAGAACGTACATTATTTGTCCAAACATTTTTAGTATCGTTTTGTAGCATTTGATTAGTAGTACAACGTGATGTATCAACCTCAGTTTGTTTACACTTGCGACATTCGCCCTTATTCCAGCTCTATCTAGAATTGTTGTATAAGGACCCGTTTAAATATTACACAAATCAAAAAATGTGATTATACCAGGGGGGAAGACACTTCAGGATTATCCCATTTTTACCCAAATCACTCCTAAAATGTTCAACGTGCACAAAATTTCAATCCATCCTATCTATTCTTTCTATTCCCAACTTATCCCTTCTGCATGCACACAAATCATCAAGCAAGCCGTGCAGTTTTCAGGTCGATCGCGAAGCACTGTCAGTTTTCAACGATCTTCATAATAAACATGGTGTTAAAACAATTTGATATGTGTTGAGTCGTTCAAGGTGGCGATTGTCCTGGCCAAGGATGAAGTGATTTCTCGATTGGATTCCCGAGGGAGCTTAAATTAAAATAGATGACGGACCACTCGTCTATAATTGGTCGCGGGGCAAATACATCAAGAACGTCATAGAGGAGACAAATGACAAATGAGAACATCTGAAATAAGAAACAGTAAAAATCGTTAAACTGTTTATTTTTTAATCTGAATTTGAAATAATTAATGAAACACACTCGATTCAGTTTTTCTGAGATTCAGTCCAATGGAAATGAAAAGAATCATAAAATTGAAACTGAACCCCAAATTTTCAAACGTTGAATGTGAAAATTCACAGATTTTGAGTGGTGCCAGTATTGCACGAATCCGACGATATATCTCGCTCTCTCATTGTGGAGAGTCGATCGAATATTATAGGGCAGGTGTGGGATGAGCAGGATGACCAGTGAACCAAGAAATCGAAAAAAAAAACCGGGAATGACAAATCGGGGAAAAAATTTCTTCATCTATTTTTTAGAAAAAAAAGATTTTAGGACTTTGTAAAGTTTTAAGATTCTTGGACCAGACTAAACTTTTTTGGAATTTTGAGTAGATTTTAGGGATAACAAGTCATTTCAGATGGTATTAAAGGTAGTTTTAGAAACCGCTCTAAGAGATTTTAGACTTTCACTCCAAGTCACTTTTGTGAGTTCAAATTCAGGGTAGAATTTTTAAGTTAATCTGTGGAGAATTGCAAATCGGTTGCGAAGATCACAGTATCGTGACCGTACCAAGGTTTCCAGCCTCGGTAACGGCTACATGAATCCGCGATGCTGCTATTCCTGCAAATGCTGCCACTTCTACTGGCTTTCACAAATTTCGTTTGCGTGTTTAGAATTAAGTGTTTTTTTCGTCGTGGAATCGATGCATTCTATAAGTAGAGGGCTTTTGTAGTCCAGCTGTCACCATCCAAACATTATTTTTCACTGAGCATTGACTAAAATGGCTACTTCGATGTTTTTCTTTCGTACTGTTTCATTTCAGTTGCACGCATCCCCATGACAATTTAAAGCACCCTCGCATCCAATGCAATCCCACTAGGAATCCTATATTTTTTTTTCTATCCTTACTCAATTTTCGTCAAGACGACAAACTCAAAAAATCTCTTCAATTACATTATTTTTAAGGCAAGCATGGTAAAAAAGAATTCATCTGAATGAGTGTCGTTCCCCCTGGATTATACACAGGCCCGTTCAAATATTAAGTAACGCGAAATTTGCGTTTTTACATACGGGGGTATGTAACACTACACTGATAAAATTTCAATGATTGTTTTTATGTGTCCCACATATGATTTTTTGCAATGTGATCAACAAATGATATCTATGTGTCGGACACATACTTAATATGTGTACACATAAAAGCCATGTGTAACCACACATAGGGGGAACAGCCCTATTGTTGCGGTACGTTAGCAGCACAAACGAAGTGACAGACGGAGCGGCTCGAAAACTTTGGTGACTAACCTGCTATTTCAATTTTTCAGTGTACCACATGGCAACACCACTACTATTAGATTGTACCACATGGCAACACTACTACTGGATTGTACTAGCATTTTCACCAAATGTATTATGGTTCTATCTCTTTCACTCTACTCAAAACTGAAATGCATAAAAAAATGACAAAATGATACGCACTCTTTGCACCACAAACGAAGTGACAGACGACTAACTGGGGAAGAAATCCATTAAAATAATGTGGTTCACTGTAATAGAATTTTCTTGGAAGCTTGTGCCATCATCCACCAGATGGGTTAGTTTTTTTGTTTTGATTTGAACAAAGTTGATTTTGTGTACAATGATGCTTTGACAGTGTGCAAAGAGTGCGTATCATTTTGTCATTTTTTTATGCATTTCAGTTTTGAGTAGAGTGAAAGAGATAGAACCAAAAAATTCTAGTACATTTGGTGAAAATGCTAGTTCAATCTAGTAGTAGTGTTGCCATGTAGTACAATCCAGTAGTAGTGGTGTTGCCATGTGGTACACTGAAAAATTGCAATAGCAGGTTAGTCACCAAAATTTTCGAGCCGCTCCGTCTGTCACTTCGTTTGTGCTTTGCACACTGTCAAAGAATCATTGTACACAAAATCAACTGTGTTCAAATCAAAACAAAAAAACACACCCATCTGGTGGATGATGGCACAAGCTTCCAAGAAAATTCTATTACAGTGAACCACATTATTTTAATGGATTTCTTCGCCAGTTAGTCGTCTGTAACTTCGTTTGTGGTTAGCAGCGTTTGAAGTCTATTGTTGTGTATGGAGGTCTCCATACCCAACAATAGGCTTCTAACGCTGCTAACGTACCGCAACAATAGGGCTGTTTCCCCTACTATTCATTTGATTCATAAATTTCATGTGTGCTTCTGGGTGGATTATGTTTATATGTGGTCACATGAAATTTATGTGGAGTTTCGCATGGAAATTCGTCAATAAAAATGTGTGGAATTTTATTAGTGTATTAGGTCATGCGGTACATAATACTTGAACTGACCATAAATACCAGCTGGGTGGCATGCCGCCATGTTATTGAAACCAACATCTGAAACGTCACAATTCCAGTGTGAACTGCAAAAATGGCGTGACTGAATTGTCTTATTTTTATCAAATGAAATTATTTTCCCTTTTATGCCATATAAATGGTTGACTTCGTGGTAGAAAATCAGAAAATAATATTTTATGAGTCCTAAGTTTATTTTTCACAAAATGTAAGCAAAAATATTAAGAATATCCATAATATCAGCCACGCCTTTTTTGAAATTCTGGATTGAATCTTCTATTTGTTTACAAATTATGAGCTGTCAGTGGGGCCCACGATTCGCGGGCCCGCAGCGATGTTAGCTCTTTTCAAGGCAAGGCAAACAAGATAGGGATCCCTAATAAATAAATACCATAAACGAACGATAACCCAAATTGTTGAACTTTTCCACAAATGGTTTGGATGATACCCCAAACACGTCGTTAAGCAAAATAACCATACAAATTTTATTAGGGATGCCATCCAGCTGATAAATACCTATTTTTACGAGATCGCCCAATACAAAACATTGGAACGATTTGTAACCTTTTGTAACGTCTCAAAAATTTCCCAAAACAATGCGCAACAGGTGGGTTCGAAAACGGGATCTTTCCGCAATAAAAAATCTCTTTTGTTCACTTTGACAGCTCGCTGTTGATGTGCTGTCAAAGTTTGACACCAAAGCGAAAATTTTCACCTGGAGAAAAAAAAAATTGTTTTCGTCGGGAAATGTTCAAAAATTGTTGAAAAATATTGCTGTTTTCTCGGCTCAAAGTAATTATTCTTAGTAGGAAAGCGTATCTGCACTGTTGTTCGTAATTAAAAGGTAATTTGTATGCGGAAAATCGAATCCGCACGGATACACTGATGACATCTTTCTTCACCGTTTGTTGTTGGTTGTTGGAAAAGATTCATTAGAAAGCCTTTCTTATAGGCAACACCCCGGAATAAGTAGGAATCGACGTATTTTGACGGCGAAAAAAGTACGATGAACGATAGGTTGCTGAGAATTGGACAACGGATCGAGGTTTCCGGCAAAGATGTCCGTGGCTCGATTGCGTACATCGGGATGACCTCGTTTGCGGTCGGCAAATGGGTTGGTGTCATCCTAAATGAGCCGAAGGGTAAGAACAACGGGTCGATCAAAGGACAGACGTACTTTTCGGTGAGTCGGAAACGGCAAATGTAAATTCTTATTGAGGAAAATTTAATCGTCGTTTCAGTGCGAAGAAAACTATGGAATGTTCGTTCGTCCCACTCAGTTGGTATTCCTGGATGATGCGGGAAACCCAATTGAGGGCGCGGATCTCCAAATCCCTGAAGAGAAACCACGGTCTCGGTTGAGCAGGTGAGTCATTTTTTTACGGGTTTTTCTAATTTTACAACATCAGATGACTCTAACCCTAATCTATCTAGACAACTTTTCAAACTGTCATTCATTTCGCATTCACTCCGTCATTCTACTATCGAGTCTACAATGTACCACTATTACTGCTAAGCATCTCGTTGATTTATTTCTGTATTTCGTTTCTCTTTGCAACTCTAACTCAATACAAAAAAAATCTAAAATCAAAAACCACAAATAAATTCCATTGTTGCTAAAAACGCGAGCTAGTTCCAAGCGTGCTCCTTCCAAATCAAAGTAAGTGTTAACCGTTCCGCTCCGTTTGTAGTGCTCAGCAATCACACGAACCTCAATCAAGCTTTGAAGCAACGAAAGCAAACACAAATTTAAAATCGATACATGTTCAATCATATTATGCTCATCCTTTGTCAATCATCCAGCAGCAGTAGCAGCGCGCAATCTTTTTTCGAGCGCCTAAAAAGTAGCGCAAGCAACCTCCATTCTAATGTCAATGCTGATTGTACCTAATAGATAGAACTTTAATCTCATCGCCCATAGTAAACCACCACCGATTGGCAGAAATATTGCACTGCAAAAAAAAGGGTGTCTTCCCACCCACCCACACATAATTCTATGTTGTTGTACCGTCTAACGTTTCATCATTCGAATTGGATAAATAGCTTCTTAGTTTTGCTTTGGTTTTCTCCGTCTTAATTTGGGCCGATTTTTCTTCGTATCTAGAAACCGTTTCTACCTACTTCTTTCAATTAGAAATCTTTCCTATTTATCATTGTCTTTAACACTATCGTCGTTCTGAATGCATGCTTACAAACGCACCTACATATTGTAGTGCTGGATCGGTTCGCTCGCTGACTTCGATGCCGGGTTCAACGCCCACCTTCCAAGCGAAACCAACGGCGTAAGTTGATAGTTGTTTTATAGGAAAGAGCATTTCCTATTAGTAGGTAGATTTTGTTTGTTTGTTTTTTTTTTTTTTTTTCGTTTGGTAGCTGCTAGTTTTGGTTCTGCGGTTTCGTTAGATCTTCGTGTGAAAATTCTAAAATCATAATACCAAAATTCAGGTCATGTATCATACGTTGTACGGTGCTGAGCATGTTTGTGAAAGACATATTTTACATTTTCCATTAAACATTGATTGAAATTCCAGGAACGTAGGATAGTCGAAAGCGAAAGACTTACCCAGTATCACATAAAAATGCTGTGATTACTAATCTGAAAGATTGATAGACTTAAAATGTTGTACATCAAAAACTTAACGTTCTTTTTGATCACAAATCAACAGTTATTAGGTGTGTTCAATCATCCAACTCGAACCTAACAAATAGTTGCCTATACTTTCCTTCGGGTTCGGGGAGTGGGGGAATGCCCAAACTCCATCTATATTTTCTTAGTCACTGTAAAAACAATTTGTCAGTAAAATCTTGATTTTTTTTTTTAGTTCCAAGACTCCACTCTACTCGATCCATGACCATACGTCACCAATTTTTGCAATGTGAGCGATGGATGGTTCTCCCAGCAGCTGGTGTAATTCGTGGTTCATTCCTCATCGTCTCACGTTCAGTCATCCATCTGTACTCCACCGTAGATGGTACGCAACACCTTTCATTCGAAAACACCAAGAGCGAGCATAGTCTAGGTCTCGTGGCCGTAGAGAACCGCCGGTCTAATCAGCGTCTTGTATATAGTCAACTTCGTGCGGCGGCGAACTTTATTCGACCGGAGCGTCCTCCGGAGTTCAAAGTAGGTACGATTCCTTGCCATAATGCGTCTTTGGATATTTCTGCTGGTATCATTTTCGGTCACCAATGAGCCCAAATACACGAACTTGTCGACCACCTCGATCCGTCTAGCTTCAGCCTTCAGTCTGATTTCCACCATCGTCCCAAAGTTTCATGACATGATGTCGATGTAATCGGCGAAGAAAAGAAGCTGGATGGACATCCTGAGGATCGTGCCAGCTCTTCTTATTACACCTTCTAACGCGATGTTGAATAGCAGACACGAAAGTCCATAACCTTGCCGTAACCGCCTTCGAGATTCAAAGGGACTCGAGAGTGTCCCCGATACTCGAGAGTGTCCCCGATACTCGAACAACGCACATCACTCGATCCACCGTCGCCTTGATCAATCGCGTCAGTTTATCCGGAAATTCATACTCGTGCATAATCTGCCATAGCTGATCTAGATCGATTGTGTCGTATGCAGATTAGAAATCGATGAACACGTGGCCACGTTGTATTCGCGGCATTTCTGCAGAACCTGCCGAATCGCGAAAATTTGGTCCGTGGTAGCGCGGAACCCATGTATTGCCCCACGAACTCTCTTGCAAATGGTGACAGGCGGCGGCATAAAATTTGGCAGAGTACCTTGTAGGCGGCGCTCAGTAGTGTGATCGCGCGGTAGTTGCAGCAATCCAACTTGTCACCCTTTTTGTAGATTGGGCATACGACACCTTCCATCCACTCCTCCGGTAATATATCCTCCTCCCAAATCTTTGCAATTACCCAGCGCAGCGCTCTAGCCAGTGCTTCACCACCGTATTTTAATAGCTCACTTGGTAGTTGATCTGGACCAGTTGCTTTGTTGTTCTTCAGCCGACCGATCTCCTCCTCAACTTCTTGAAGAACAGGGGCCGGTAGCCTGTCGTCTTCTGCGCGTGCTCCAAGGTCTGTTGCCGTACCACCTTCGTTTTCTGCTGCACAACCATTGAGGTGCTCGTCATAGTACTGCCATAGAGACCTCTCAATCACCTCACACTCGTTCGTGAGAAGGTTACCGTCCAAGTGCTTGCACATATCGGCTTGCGGCACGTAGCCTTTGCGCGAACTATTTAACTTCTCATAGAACTTCCGTGTGTCGTTTACGCGATACAGATTTTCCATCGCCTCGCGATCTCGATCTTCCTGCTGACGCTTCTTCCTTCGAAAAACCGAGTTTTGTCTATTCCGCGCTTGTCTGTATCGCTCCACATTCAATATTTTGCGGTGCTGCAGCATTCTCGTCAGTGCTGCATTTCTTGTCCTCTACTAACAGTTTGCATTCGCCGTCAAACCAGTCATTTCTAAATAGTGCCTATGCAGCAGTACTACATATGACGGAACGGATGTCCCTCCAGCCATCTTCAAGAGTAGCTACGCCAAGCTGGTCTTCAGTGGGTAGTGCAGTTTCCAGCTGCTGCGCGTAATCCTGGGCAACTCCGGCGTCCCGTAAATGCTCAATTTTGGGTCGCGGCGTTCGACTTCGACGGGTGTTATGCACCGTCGAGAGTTTTGAGCGCATGCATAATGCAACTATAGTAGTGGTTCGAATCTATGTTCGCACTGCGGTACGTCTGGACGTTGATGATGTCGGAGAAGAATTTCCCGTCGATTAGAATGTGATCGATTTGGTTTTCTGTGTGTTGGTCAGGGGATCTCCAGGTGTGAATATCCTTGCGAGGGGAAAAGGTACTTCGGACTACCATACCACAGAAGGCTGCAAAAAGGCCGTTGTCGTTCGATACGGAATGCAGGCTGTTTGGCCCGATTGCTGGTAAAGGGTGTCCACGATGAAATTGCCACACACAAAATTGATTCGCAAAATTCGAGTTTTCATCCGATTGCCATCAAATTTTCAGGGATTGAGAAATAACTATTAAACTTCATTTTACCATTTTACTCGTATTTTATTTACAGTCCATACGCAAATGCCCGCACCTTGGCCTTAACCCCGGCCATAAGATTCTGCACAACCTGTGAATCAACCGTTTTTTTTGCATGTAAACCCATACTTTCTTCAGTTCCTCGACTGTCTTCACTACCTTAGGTCGTTTAAGAAGGTGCTGCTTCATAATCGCCCAGTACTTCTCGATGGGGCGGAGCTCCGGAGTGTTGGGAGGGTTGAACATTTTCGGCACGAAATTGACCTTATTGTCCGCATACCACTTCAGCACGTCCTTGGAGTAGTGGCATGAGGCCAAATCCGGCCAGATGATTGTTGGGACGTTGTGGGCCTTCAGGAGAGGAAGCAGCCGCTTCTGGAGGCACTCTTTTATGTACACCTGTCCGTTCATCGTGTCCTGGGTCACGAAAGGTGCACTCCGCTTCCCGCACGTGCAGATGGCTTGCCAAACCAGGAGTTTCTTCGCAAATTTGGACATCTTCTGAGTGCGGACATGCTCCGGAACGCTGAACTTATCCTTGGCCGTTAAAAACAGGTTGCCGGGGATCTGTTTGAAGTCGGCCTTCACATATGTTTCGTCGTCCATGATGCAGCATTCAACTTTCGTCAGCATGTTGAGGTACAACTTCCTGGCACGGGTTTTGGCAGACTTGTTCTGCTTCTCGTCGCGATTAGGGGCCTTTTGTACCTTGAACGTTCGAAGCCCAGCCTTAGTTTTGGCCTTCTGGACAAAACTTCGGCTTAGGTGCAGCTTCTTAGCCACATCCCTAACGGAGGCGTTCGGATTTCGGTTGAAGGCCCCAACTACGCGGTTGTGATTTTTGGTGTTGTACGGAATACTTTTTCCTTCATTTCTGGGCTTCCACTCGGTGGTCAACCGTTCCTCGAACCGCTTAATCACTCGCGACACCGTGGAATTCGCGATTCCCAACGTTTTAGCGATGGAACGATGCGAAAGATCCTTGTTCTCGTGATGAATGCGCAAGATTTTATCACGCACGAGCTGTTCTTTCGACTCCATTTCCGCGAGTTTTGATCACAGGACTTTAAAACTTGCAGGATGTAAATAATGCACTATGAACTAAATCCACCCAAATTTTCATTAAATTCTACCCAACGGTTAAAAAGTTAGAGCAATTTCATAGTGTGGCAATTTCATCGTGGACACCCTTTATCTACATTGCCTCCCGTGTCCTCCTACCTGAGCGTTCATGTCGACGATGACGATTTTGACGTCCCGTCGTACACCTGCTCCAACTGCGTAAAAATGCTTCTTTCTCGTCGTCGGGTCTCCCTTCGTGTGGGCAATGCACGTTGATGATGCTGTAGTTGAAGAAACGGCCCTTAATCCTCAACTTACACATCCCCGCGTTGATGCGCTGCCCAACAATCACGCTTTGGCGCATCTTACCCAGCACTACAAAGCCAATTCTAAGCTCGTTAGTGGTGCCACAGCTCTGGTAGAAAGTAGCCGCTCGATGTTCACTTTTCCATACCTGCAGTGCTACGACTTCGAAGTTGCGTGGTTGAAGTTCGTCATTGATTAACCTATCGCAACCCGGGAAGCCGAGCGATTTGCAGTTCCATGTTCCGAGTTTCAAATTGTAGACCTTATTGCGTCTTGTATGTCTATGCCGATTGTTCCGATCCGTTATTCTTTCCAGGGAGGCTTGTTGGCTCCCACAGGTTGGTGCCAGCTCTGTTTAGAGTCCCACGCTGGCACTAGGACGGTCATCAGCCGCTCCTAACATGGAGAACAGACGCCGTTTTGACATAGAGATAACTCTAAGACCACAAGGTCCTGAAGAAACGTGCAAAACGTTTTGGTTCAGCTCTGGTACTCTCTTCGGTCCCAAGCTAATCGATGCACCCCTCGAAACATAGGAAAATCTACGAACCCCTCAATTTATCTGTCAAATTTTTATATCGAATCAAAACAAACATAGTGTAGTACTAGAATTTCGACTAGAATGGGGTTCGTTAATCGATTTACTTGGGACCAATAGGCTAGTGAGCCAATTTAAAATCCACCTCCATGGTGAACAGACGCTCGGGTTTGGTGAAGCATTTCCTCTATCACCGTACATCAACCAGAGGAAACTAACGATTTTAAATTGGCTCACTGCTTGACAAGGCTATTGGTCCCAAGCAAATCGATTAACGTAACTTATCCCATTCTAGTCAAAATTCTAATGTTTGTTTTGATTCGCTGTGAAAGTTTGACAGATAAAATGAGGGGTTAGTGGATTTTCCTAGAGTCGGTGTATAATGAGTCACGCCAAGAGTGAAGCCAAGTCTACCTATTGAACTGTCAAACCGGCTACCTATCGTGCAAAGTAAACAAGCATTACGATGCTATGAAAGGTCCAAGAAAGGTATTGCAATTAAATATAAAATATAATCGAAGAAATGATCATATACACGCAGTGAGCATTACATTTGTCATGCGATACGTTTTGTAATGATCAGTAATGACAATTTCTACTATTTTTCTTTAAGATAATTCGACAAAATCACTGATATAATGATTTACTACAGCCGTTAATTTTTTTCCTCGCTAGAAGTCATTTGAAGTTGATGCAGAAGTCCTCTGTTGCCAAGTTAAAAGAAAGGGAATCTTTCGAAAACCGTGATGCGAGTTCAACTGTTTTTCTCTTGCCGTGACTCGTTATACACCGACTCTAGATTTTCCTATGTTTCGAGGGGTGAATCGATTAGCTTGGGACCGAAGATAGTACCAGAGCTGAGCCAAAAAGTTGAGCACATTGCTTCTGGACCTACTAGTCTATGGTACTATGGTTACCTCTATGGTACTATGGTTACCGCGCCAGTGTTCGTGTCGCACCTTTTCACTTTGCTATTGCCGGACTGGCAACATTGCTCAGGCTACGCCATCTAGCCGGTGACCGAGCTGTGTCCATGTTTCAGCTGGTAGTCTTTTGTTATCATATGACATATGCAGGCGTGACGTAGGAACTTGTGAGGATCAAAGCCAGGCATGGAAAATCATTCATTTCGTGCATTCATTTACATTCATTTGCCTCTAACTTTTTTTCTTCAACAGCATTTCGCAAAATGATGTATAGACCTTTTGTAGGGTTTGTTATAAGCTACAAGTTTTGCTCATAACTCAAATCTGTATCTCTTATGCATCACGAACTAGAGCGGGCAGAACTTGTTACTGTTTTCAGTGAATGTAAAATACATTCACCGAAAAACAGTAGAATTTGTTCAACTGGTACCCCTACAATGCTCAATGGCGCCATGCAATGTAATGCAATTGTAAGTTGAATTCGACTCAGGTGCGATGCTATTTTTCATCACAGTGAATAGACATCCAAGTCAAATTCCTAAAGTGTGTAAGCAATTTAACTGCTATTTTGAATTTATATTTTAAACAATATCGTGGTGGCGCTAGTGGCGCTGCCCATCGACGTCAACGACCGGCAGACGTCTTCTTAACATAAATGTCAAAATTTGTATGACCACCGATCAAAACATGAGCCGCAAGTGCGAGTTTTTGGACGTAGAACTACGTCTTTGTCGACTATACTGGGCTGCAAATCAAAAAATATGTGTGGTGAAGGAGTGTTAGGTTTTGAACGCTTGTAACTTTGTCATTTATAGATGAAAATAAAATCCAAATACGCCAATCGATAGGATATTACATTACAAACCTGTTGAAATAAATATTTTTCCAATTTTTCTGTAATAAACTATTGAAAATGTACAAATGATAATTTTATCACTGATTTCATGAAATAAGCCTTTCTCCCAAACCCAGTCATCACAAACGAATACCACTTGGTTGTACATCATTCTGCATTGTCGCTTCGGACGGCGTGGCACTTGGTCCTGCAGTAAGCAGGGCCAAATCAGCGGCTAAAGGTGGATCACGGCGTGACCACAATGAGGAAATGTAATGATGTAAACCCCCTCCTCCTTTCACAACAACCTCTCTCCCTCCCCCTTCACAACAATCTCCCCACCCCTCAACAAACTCTCCTAACCCCCCCCCCCCACTCATCAACAACCTTTCCTACCCCCCCCCCCACTCATCAACAACCTTTCCTACCCCCCCCCCCCCACTCATCAACAACCTCTCCTAACCCCCCCCCCATCAAATCCCACACATGAGTTGTTGCAACGTGATCAACAAATCAATAACTATGTGTCGGCCACACACTTAATATATGTACATATAACAACCATGCGTGACCACACATACTATTCATTTGCGTATAAATTTCATGTGTACCAAGATGAAACTGTCAGAAGAAAAACTTTCTATTTTAGTGTCCCTTTCATCCAATGAATACCCCCCGTATTCAAGGTAATTTTGTGGTTTTGCTGCCCCTTTGGTAGAGATGAAATTTTGCGCTCATTTTTATCAAAACTAACACACCAAAATCAGAGATGTCCCATTTTTTAATTACTCGATTAACAACTAATCGATTATTTTTTGTTCGCTGTGCTGCCATTTTTCAACCAATAAGAGTGCAGCACATGTTTGAAATGATCGGTGGTGATGATCCTATGGAGATGTTAATGCTTATATCGGCACGATATAACCGATAACATATATTTTACTTTTCGGTTCGTTAATCGATTTATCAATTATTCGAATGAAAATCGGCCATCCATTGATGAATGTGAAACGTCATTTCAAATATAAGGACCGTACATAAATAATGATACAATTTGAAATTGACCGGGGCTAATCACAAATTACGTCCCCACGGTAACTGAAATAAACACGAGTTTCCACCGGTTCTGTACTTCTGAGTGGATTCTGTTTATGTGTGGTCAAATGAAAATCATGTGGAATTTCACATGGATATTTGTCAAGAAAAATGTGTAAATTGTTTTGAGTCAACCATAACCGAAACATTGAAATACTTGAAAATTTTAAGATAAAGTATAATAGTCAAAAATGCATGAAAAACAACAATTTTGTGTGGTTCTACGTCATACTGCGGTCGTGTCTAGGACACAACCCTTTAATTTTTTTTGGTGCGCAAATAAACAAGGTGTTACCAAGCGAAAATCAAACGCTGGTGTGACTTCAACGATGCCCCGAACGCTTTTCAATTCGGTTGCGCCTTCAAGTAAGCAATGATAGTAGGGTTTTTGATCTAATTTCCGTCCTACTAAGCACACCCCGCGCTTCACCTCACTCTTCTGAACGAGTTTAAACAAAAAATGGAATATTTCTGTCAAAAATGACTTCTAAATTTATTCACCTTTCCATACGTACCGTTGGATTTGATAAAGAGTCACCAATTGTTGAGATATTGATTAAAATCTAACACTGCTTCTTGACTCTAAATTCGTTCTACGAGTTTCAATTCCGTCCTAACGCATTGAAACGCCATTAGATTTTGTTCGTCCTACGGATAAACGTACACAGCTAAAAAAAAGTAGTGTAAATTTCCGTTACTATGATGCACATAAATGGAGCGTCATAAATCCTACAAATTTACATTATAAATCGTGTAAATTTATGAGACATGTCATGCAATATTCCATATATTGTATGCAACTTTCCACCTTTGTTTGCAACATTTCTTGCAAACTGCTAGTTTACGTGAAAAGGAAGTTTACATGCATGAATGTTTGCATGCATGGATGTTTACATCACCAGTAAAATTCAGATTTTTTTAGTAGGGGATTCGCAGGGAGTGCTTCTTTTGTTTTGAGAACAATAAGCGTAAATATTCATACAATGCGCTCTAACCGGGTTTATGTTGTAGCTAATGAACTAACGCATCGGAACAAACATATTATTGATTTGTGCACGGTGAAATAATTGATATTATTGATCTTTTCTGATCGATAGAACGGAAATGGGCGATTACGACGAAGTAGCGCTCTACCCTAGCTGCTGATGAAAATTATTTTGACGGGAAGAACTGCGCAAACAATCATGCAGTTCCTATTCTAAATGAAAATGATCTAGATCGTTTCCCGTTGCCGAATATTCAATATTCGATCTATAGAAAAGCGGAACCAATTCAATATCCCTGATAAACAAATAAACATAAACGAACAATAACGCAAATATATATATATATATATATATATGTATATATATATACAGCAATTTATAAAATAACGAATATTTTGAATGGTTCGAGTGACACTTGCCTTTGATAAAAAACACGTCTACTGAGGATTCATATTTATGAAAAAATCATATATCAATGAAACAGTCATCGGTCGTCATTGAAAAGCAATGCAACTATGTTCTGTCAATCTAATTGACTTTTATTGGTTCTGTTGTCTTGTGAATTTTAGCTAAAACGGCCTCTTTTCTGATTTTTATCTCTCAATCTATGAAATAAACACGAAAACTATGTTGGAATGAAACTTCTAGAACAATATGAGGAACATTATGCCGTACACTACACATTTTTATATCATACGGGTGGAAAATTCGTAGAACAAATACTTTAAAATTCTTCACATTTTAAGATATCTTCGAGCATGAAACTAAGTCAAACTTCAATAAAATCACTTCTAATAGTCAACCTTTGGTCACAAAGTTGATACATGACACATTAAACTTTGCTATGAAAGTTGTTACAGCAGTTTTCGTTATTTCAGTCTCGAGATACAAATATTGTAAGCCGTAAATTACCTTAAAAACATAAAATTAACATGAAGCACCTCTAAATCAAAACCGATTTTGCTGAAAATTTGCACAAAAGTTCAAATTAACATGACGAACAGTAACCACGGTTGACCCGTTATATATATATATTGTTAAAGATGGCACACTAGCCCCACCAGACGCTAGTAAAAAAATGCATATAAGGGAACGGGCCTGGAATTGAACTCCCGAGACTATCTGATCAGTAAGCAGAAACGGTAACCACTAAGCCACCAGAGATCTTTGAAGGGTTTAACTACATAGGATCCATAACATTTCATTAGACTTCAATCTAGAGGCATTATGGGTGAATTGCAGATGTTTTGTATTTAAATCTAATTCGATGGGTCCATTTCAAAGCCCTTACAAGAGAAATCCACAGGCATTATGAATTAAATCTAAAGGTCTACAAAAATCTCATTGGTTAACATAATAATAGTTTTTATAGTTTTAAAACAGACGTCTTTTTAGAGGTCTTTCAATTTCATCTGCCTGATGGGTAAAGTCCAAAGACCTGCGAATACACTTCTGATGCTTTATGAGTCTGCTTCGGAGATCTTCGCCCTTTGGGTTCAGTTTAGATGCTTTATGGATCATCTTCATAGATTTAAATGGGTCAATTTAACTGTATGACTACTCTGGGTGATTCAATTTGGGTGGAACATTACCGAGTTGTTAAATAAAAATTATGTTCACCTTTCTTCTTAGGATTAAACGAAACTTCGCAATGATCGCCTGTAGATCTGTATGTTGATATCCTTTTCATTCATCAAATCTTTCAATAGTAGCTAGTTTTCGTAATTTTGAATCTTTGTTTTCATACTATTTGTTTCATCAATTCTTGTACTTATTGCCGTTTCATGCTAACAATCAGATTCTTCAACTAAATATAATAACCGTCTCTTTTTCCTACCTTTTCATCTCCCCGACTAATATTCGATGTCCAACTAATCACGATCATATTGCAACCGATACCAACAACCATCATTGATTGCCCTCACCATAATATAACTCAAATACCAAAACAAACCTTGCTCGGACCCGTCCCATCACCGGATGTGCTACTGAATCTAGCGTACGCCGCAAGTCACCCGTCAAGCAGCCCCAGTCGAAGCGCGCCTCCATGTCAATGACACTCTCGACGTCCAGGTTAATTACTTAGTCCTACCTACCTACCTACACTGCATTGCCTCTTTATTAACCACTAGATGTTAATCGCTGATGGCTTCTGTTGCGGTTGCCGAACAAACACCACCACCTTCACACCACGTGTTCCTGTTGTATTATACATTTCCTTGAGTTCCTTGTGGTTGTTCGTCTTCGTCGTCTCGGTTGCGCTTGCCAGCTGTACTATATTTTGTTTTTTATTAGAGCTTTTACTTCAAATCACGCGTGTTCATTAAACATACACTCCACCCGGAGTTGTGTTATTCACTGTTCCAAATGTTAGCGGGATTGCTTGTCGTTGTGCCTTCACTAACCTTCAATTTATCTCATTCCTCGGATCTAGCTCTCGTGCATCGCTGAATCGCAGCACCAGCTCGCTGGGATCCAAAACTCAACTGACCTCGCCTGGGAACGATCGCCCCTCCGGTCAGTCCTCAATCCCGACACCGGTCTCCTCAATCCCTACCATGGTCAAGGCCGGCGATCGTTACGAATCGCTGCACAAATCGCACATTAGCCCACCGGAATCGTTGCAAACCTCGAAGCGGGCCAGCTTCGTGGAAACCGGATTCGTTGAAACCCTCAAACCTCAATTCACCCCTGGACAATCGTTGACATCGCCGTCGCCGGCTCCTTCCACGGAGGATCGTATTCACCTACTGCAGATGCAGCAGGAGATCGAGGACTTAAAAACGCAAAACAAGGACTTGGTCGAAAAATTGGAAACGCTGAAGGTTCGTCGCGCCGAGGATAAAGAACGCCTGCGTGAGTTCGACAAGATGAAGACTCAGTACGATCAGTTGGTGGAGTTCAAGAGCAAAATCATGGATGCTCACTCTCAGCTGCAACGTGACTATCAGAGAGCCAAGCAGGATGCTAAAGATGCGATCGAAGCTCGCGATTTGCACATCGAAGAGATGGCCGAGTTGTTGGAGAATGTCGAGATGATCACGCTGGACAAGGAGATGGCCGAGGAGAAGGCAGATACTTTGGCTCTGGAACTGGAAACGGCTAAGGAAAGGACCGAGGAGTTGACGTTGGACTTGGAGATTTTGAAAACGGAAATGCAGGAAAAAATGGCCATCGGTGGCGGCGTAATAACTGGCGATGGTGTTGGAACCGGTGCTTCAACCTACGAGTTCAAGCAACTCGAGCAACAAAATGTTAGACTTCGGGAAACTCTGGTTCGTTTACGGGACTTGTCTGCACATGAAAAGCATGAAATTCAAAAGCTGGAGAAGGAACTGGACACCAAGAAGTCGGAGGTGGCCGAGCTGCAGAGAACCAAGGAGAAATTTTCGGGAAAGATCGACGAGTTGGAGGCTCAGCTGAGCGATCTTCAGGAACAGGTCGATGCCGCGTTGGGTGCAGAAGAGATGGTTGAGCAGTTGGCTGAAAAAAAGATGGAACTCGAAGATAAGGTCAAGGCGCTGGAAGAAGAAGTATCCGAATTGGAAGCGCTGGAAGAAGTTCACGAACAGCTGGTCGAGAGTAACCACGAGCTGGAGATGGATATGCGAGAGGAGCTCGATATGGCCCACGCAGCTAAGCGCGAAGCAGTCCGTGAGAAAGACGCAGCTCTCGAAACTATCGTCGATCGCGATCAAACCATCCTCAAGTTCCGTGAATTGGTTCAAAGATTAAACGATCAGTGCCAGGAATTACGGGAGAAAATTAATCAGGAATCCAACAAGGTTGTCAAGGACACCATTACGGAAACGATCGATTTCAAACAGATGTTCGCAGAATCCAAGGCCTTCACCAGGGCTATCGATCTACAGCTGCGGCAGATCGAGCTAACTCAAGCGAACGAACATGTCAAATACTTGACGGCGTTCATGCCGGAAATATTCATGGCTCGTGGGGGCGACCATGATGCAATCCTGGTCATCCTATTGGTATCACGAATCGTTTTCAAATCCGGTATCATTGTTAGCCAAGCCAGAGAACGTTTCTCCGCTGTGCCGCAAATAGATCGCAATGCCATTGTCAGTGGCCACGAAGTCTATCAATTCCGGTTCCGATCGCGGCTGCTTCATCACGTGCACAACTTGCAGAGCATCATGCATCAGTTCCTGTACGGGCTGACTGCTTGCTCGGCAGATACGTTACTGAAAATCGGATCGTCCCTGCCGGAGATGCAAGCCCAGGAGAAGATGGTCGACGAGATTGTGGATCTATTGAAAGCCAATCAGCTCGACGAGAATTCATCCACTGATAATCTGGAAAAGTGTGTCACATTCTTCAACGCCATGTACTTGGTTCTACTGTCTGGGGAAGATCTGCTAAACGAAACCCAAATTGTGCGCGACTGTACGGCATCCATTTCGGCAGCCTGTGATTCGATATCGACTGATGCGGTTTTGATGAAGACACTGATTCAAGGCGGTGATGAGACCAGTGATTCCGGTCTACTGATGCAGTACATTACCCAAAATGTGGATTCCGTGAAGCAACAGCTCAAACTGGTCAAACGCCGGCTTCCCCAGGACGTTTCTGTTACCAAGTGCAATCTCTCGATGAACACACTGCAGAATCTGAAGAAAACCGCCGAGGCACTCAATAAGCTAATGAGTGCCATGTTCTACAGCGCCAAGCAGGTTATCCAAATGGTCACAGCCGATCCGGAATCGGAAGTATCCGTACCGCATGACAAGCTCTGGGAGATGTTGTCCAGTGCCTGCGAAAAGGTCTACGAACAGGACGATTTGGGTCCATCGCAAAACATCCGAACCGTACTGAGCAAGACCAGTACCGACATGAGTCAGCTGGCCCAGTATCTGTTGGACCATGAGTACGAAATCATGGCCGGAACGAACGCAAAACCCGAGGAGAAACCCACGGCACCAATCATTCTACGCGCACAGGCAGTCAAGAAGCAACTGGAGGAAACCAAAACCCTCACGGCAACACTGGAAAACCGGGAGGCCGAAATCCGACAGCTCAAGTTGGCAGCCAAACTCAAACAGAACGAACTGTCCGAAATGCAGATTCGCAAGGATTTGGCCGAAAAGAAGCTGTCGGTACTGCAGCAGGATCACGAAACCAACACTGCCCGGCTGCAGAAACAGTACGACGAAGTTTGCCAGCGGCTCAAACAGTATGGTCTATATAAGATTTTAGGTGGAATGGTTCTAACGTCCATTTTAAATTACAGGAAGGAGAAAGAATTCGAAGAAACCATGGACCACCTGCAGAGCGATATCGACTCGCTGGAAAGTGAGAAGAGCAGTCTGCGCGACAAACTCAAAACCTACAGCTCCAAGAAGGGAGATCTTAAAACTACCACTGCACTCGGTATGTATGATCGGTTTGAATATTTTTAAACCATCTAAACTGTCCATCGTACTCTTTCAGACATCTCCGCCAGTTCACCGTACATCGCCCAGGAGCTGTCACTTCTCAAGAAGGCATTCAAGGACGAGCGCACCGAGCGGTTGAAGGTCCAGGCGAGCGAGTACAAGAAGATCCTTTCCCAACTGGAACCGCTGCACGTGCCCCAGCCGAAGGACGAGCGCATCGAAAAGTTGGAGCAGGAAATCACCAAGGTTAAGCACGATTGGATAATGTCGCTCGTTCGGGGAGCGGAAATGCCCGGAACGCATACCTCCCAGGGGAACGTCTCCAAGGCGATCGTCGATCACGAAAACGAGCAGAAGCGTAACCAGCAGCAGATCAAATCGAAGGCCGAACACCTGGCGTGTGAGATTATGAACGAATATCTCAGCCGGAAACCGCACCGTGCTGCTAGGGGTGACTTTGCAATGTTTCCCTCGACCGAGCTGGCGTCGGCTTTCAAGATGAACATTAAGGTGTAAGGTTGATGATTCAACGGACGTAGTAAAAGGTAAGACGTAAGGAGGTCTATCTGTAAGAATTCAATACTATAATGAGCAATTGCTTCACGATGGCAGGCTGTACTAAATCGTATATTTTAGACTTTAATGAACCCCAATGAAGCGCTTGCAGCTTGAAAGACGTCAGCATTTGTTTGCTGCAGTCCGGATAAAGTAAAAGCTGTTCTTAATTCCATGTTCGGGACCTATTTAGTGAATGCTGTTTTATTTCTTTGTGTTATTTATTGCTTCTACTGATATTGGCGTCACTTTAAGTATTAAAGTATGTACTCAACAATTATAAATATGAAACGAACTATCTATTTTAATGCAGTAGAGAAATGTCCATGGCTTGTCAAACCGGATCGTCCCATTTGAACGAATGGGTACTGTATTACTATACTAGCGTATACAGAAATGTAGCTCTCAGAGCGTTGCCTTAAGCCTGGTTTAAGTAATTCAATCCAGCGTTCAACTCACAATAAATGTGAATTGAACGACCAGAAAGTTGGTCAACGTTCAACTTTTTATGCGAACCAACTGACCACCATATCAGGGCGGGAATCAAAAGAAATTACCCAAAAGTGTCAAAATTTACAGATGAGAGAAGAGTGTGGCAAATCTGATCTGTGGACTGATTTGGTGATGAACTAGCCCAGAAGTGGCTAAAACTCACCCTGATAAAGCTATTAAAAATCAATAGTTCTCACCTGGCTACACACCAAATTTAAATCGCTGAAAACCTTTAATAATTTTGTGACTGAGTAATCTCCGTTGAATATGGAATAGACTATTCTGAGGTCTTCAGAACTAATTGAAAGTTCCCAAAATATTCATGAAGTTAAATTGCTTTGAAGTTCTTTTGTAATTTGAGAAACTAGCCTGATGCTCGCAATATGCTCATCATTTTGTTTTAACTTCTCTAAACTGTTTTCGGACTTCCTAAAGTTTCCACAATTACCCTAGATCTTTCGATCTGTTCGGAGGTGCTAGCTCCCAGATTTATCTGGCGAACACTTCCGGATACCCACAGCAGCGAACAATTTTCAATCACCGTCTCTTCACCTGAATTCTCACAGATCGCCACGAAGCGAAGAAGATGGCGCTACGACCAAGTAGATTGGACATTGTTCGAACGGCTGACTTCCAGCAACATCAAACCGGATGACGAGATTGACGTTGATGAGTTCGTCGATCGGATATTATCAGCAGCAACCGCTAGCATTCCTCGAACATCAGGACGAGTTGGTTCCAAATCGGTACCGTGGTGGTGCCCGGAAGTGAAAACGACGATTAAGCGGCGTCGAAAACTTCCGAGAGCACTGAAGCGAAGCAGGATCGGACACAGCGGATGTTTTGAAGCAGTTCCAGAAAGCGAAGGCAGTGAAGGAAGCTGAGGAACATTCGTGGGAGGACTTTGTCGGTAAAAGATCACCTAGCAGCACAACAGCAGCAATGTGGCGGTTATCAAGTGACCCGATGGCTACACGGAGAAGGCGGAAGAAATAGCAGAAGAACTGGTCGAGCACTACTGTGAGAGATCGGCAACCTCAAGCTATCCCCAACTGTTTCAAACAGCAAAGGAAAGGGCGGAACGGGATCGCGTGGATTTTATTCCGGACAACGACGAGATATATAACGCGGACTTCACCCTGGATGAGCTTCTGTGGGCACTCGACAAAGGACGTAGTGTCTCTACAGGTCGTGACTCGGTAGGGTATCCGATGATTCGACGTCTGCCTGTATCCGTCAAAATCGCGCTGTTGCAGCTTCTAAACAGAATCTGGCGTAGTGGCGGACCGGAATAATAGTGCCGATTCCGAAGCCAAACTGTTTTGAATCTGGACCTGCTGCTTTCCGGCCTATCACTTTGACCAACTGTATCGCAAAGGTGTTCGAACGTATCGTGAACCGCAGATTGACGACTGAGTTGGAGTCGAATGGACGACTGGACAAGAGGCAGCACGCCTTTAGAGCTGGGAGAGGGGTCGATACATACTTGGCGGAGTTGGATAAGTCATTGCCAAATCGGGACGAACACTGCTTGATTGCATCGCTTGATCTGTCGAAAGCGTACGTCACCACTTGGCGGTACGGTATCTTGCGCACTCTGCGTAAGTGGCAGATGGGTGGGCGCAAGTTCGACGTACTGAACAGTTTCCTCACCGACAGATCTTTCCGAGTGAACGTGGAAGAACATTTATCTGGTGAAATGCCATTGGAGAACGGAGTCCCCCAAGGGTCAGTGTTGTCTGTCACGTTATTCCTTATAGCGATGCAGCCAATTTTCAGAGTGGTGCCGCATACTGTTGCCGTGCTTCTCTATGCGGACGATATTTTGCTAGTGGTACGGAGGAGTAAGGAGCGTCCCTCTGTATAGAGATCTACAGGCTGCAGTGAAAGCTGTCGACAAATGGGCGAAAAGCGTTGGCTTCACAATTTCCGCGACAAAATCAAGAATTTTCTACGGTAGTCCCAACGCCCGTCGAGAACCCAGCAACGATATATTCATCGACCGTGCAGCTGTACCGAGGACGAATCAACTGAAAGTTGTTGCCGTCAACCTTGACCGGTCGCTGTTCTTCATACAGCATTGCAAGATAGTCAAAACCACGTGCGACTCTAGACTGCGGATTTGAAGATGATCGGGGATCGGGGCTAAACTCCCGCGAGGGCAACGCGATTCTCTGTTGTGTATCGGATCAGCAATCGACACGTCGCGACTTATCTACGGTATCGGGCTCGTCAGTAGAGCGAAGGATTCGGTGGTGCAGACTCTTGCACCCATCTACAACCGGATGGTCCGCTTCGCCTCAGGGGCGTACGTCACCAGTCCGATTCCAGCGATTATGGCTGAAGCAGGCACTTTGCCGTTCGATTTAATGGTTATGCAAGCCATAATTCGTGCTGCAATTCGTTTGATGGAGAAGGATTCCAGAAATATCGATTTTCCAGTTGTGGAACGAGCGTCCGATCGCCTGGCGACGATTGATGTAGAGCTTCCAAACATCGCTGTACGGACACGTCTCGCCAACCGAGAGTGGTATGAACCCAAGCCGCATATTGTTTGGGATGTGAAACGGCAGGTGAAAGCTGGGGATCCCCCGAATACAGTGCGTCCCATCGTGCAGGAGTTGCTGGCTAACCGGTTTAACCGTGCTTTGGCTATTTATACGGATGGTTCTAAATGCGAGACCATAGTTGGAGCAGGTGTATTTAGTAGCGTGTTTTCGGCGGAGGCCTTTGCAATCAAGACGGTCGTCATCACTGCAAGAGCATCAACCGAATGTGTTGTCATTCTGTCTGATTCGGCCAGCTGTCTTTCGACCATAGAGAGTGGAAGATCACAACATCCGTGGATCCAGGAAATCGAGCGCTTATTACGTGAACGGCCGATCCACCTTTGTTGGATCCCTGGTCATGCCGGAATTCGCGGTAACGAAGAAGCAGACCGTCTAGTCAGTGAAGCACGAAACAATCCACCAATCAACGTCGCCGTACCAAGGATTGATTCCATCACGAACATGAACCAAGTCTTTCGTCAGCTATGGGAAGCACGTTGGGCACAATTGACAGATGTGAAGCTGAAGGAGGTCAAAAGGGAAACGAAGAAGTGGATCGATCAGTACAGCTCTGCCGATCAACGCGTACTCACTCGTCTGCGCATTGGTCATACTAGGGTTACGCATAAATTTCTTCTGAAGATAACAGCTCCGCCAGCATGTGAATGCTGTGGGACCGTTGTTGACGTTCGTCACATTATTCTGCACTGCAGGAAATTTGAAGCGGCCAGGACGAAATACGGAATCGATTCCACAAGCCTTTATACGGCGTTACGCAACGACGATGATTCTGAGAAGCGGTTGCTGAAGTTTCTGCATGAAACCAAACTTTATCGAAAGCTTTGAAGGGTGAAGATAGAATGGAAAGGAAAGTGCAGTATGTAGGTTAAAAAAAAAAACTGTCAAACAGTGAAGTTATTATTTTGCTTTAAATCTTGATTGCAAAATATCGTTGTGGCCAGAAAACGAAGGTCTATCAGATGGTGTATAAAAACCGATATTTTTTTAAAAATTAAAGAACTCAATTACAATTAATTTATAATACAATGAATTCTGCAATTTTTCTGATTGAACAATCAGTCCCATCGCGATTTTCGCGACATCATTTAATGTTTTCGCGATTTTTGCGAGTTCAAAACTCAAATCCGCTACAAATTTGCGAAATCCGCGCCTGTTGTAACAGCCATGTAAATGAAGCCCGATGGGACAAGTCACGGAATGACTCAAGGGTGTTAAGGACAAGACCCAGATTTTTTGAAAAGTGCTGAAGAAATTCTACGGATTCTCAAAATTTTGGCTCAACCCCCACTCATCACTTTTTGAAAAACGGTGGTCATTTACCTGTGTACGATTTGCATCGTTACAAACTTATCACCTCATAGATTCTCTATGGGGACGCGAAGAACTCCTGATTGACCTCGATTCGTACTCAAGAATTCCATCGATGAACCCGTCAGTGGTATTACAAGTAATGGACTAATTCGAAGAAAAACATATAATATTAACATCAACACCGTTTGCTTTTCATTTAGTTATAAAACTTTATTTGAATTCCTTCTCATGCAGCATTCTATTATTGATCTGTTTCTGCCTTTTTCTCCTGCATCATCATCATCCTCATATCTGTATCATTCTCGCTTTGAATGTTATGTTTCCTAGTAGAATTTGTTGCTTGTTTTTTTATTTATTTGTAACTTTGTTGTCTTGAAATATGAATCACGCACACTTACATACAATCAGTCGATGGTTGAGAAAAGAAAAGAATTGAAAGCGGGAATCGGTTAACTGGGGATGAACGGGGTTCTTTAAGTTCAAGAATCCTCTCGTCGCCTCGCCGCTGTCCGGCGCCCAGATTGCAAGGAAGCAACAACCACTTTGCAACCCGGGGACGATCGCAACGCAGCGACGCGCAGACGGATGGGGGAGGGAATGGAAACAAAGTCTCTTTTCTTTCTCAGGCTATCCTATCAGAGCAACATACGCGGTCAATGAAAAATAGTTTAAACAATAAATAAGACGCATCGGATGCCTCTCGCCTCGTAAGTGTATTCTCTCAGTTTCTCGCTAAATTAAACTTTGTGGGTTTTTCTTGATTAATTTTCTTCTGTCTCATCTGAAAAATGAGATGAGAACGCCTAACGCGCCTAGTACACAAACACTCGATCTCGTATTCTCGCTCGCACACTCTCTACTGTGGAACTCTTCTCCAGTTCTCTACTTGATCTAAACGGCTAGCAAATGAACGTAGTCGTAGTCCCTATTGGGCACTGGTTCTAAAACCAGGCTGATCGAGTGGAAGGGCTCTAACTATAGACCGACAAGGGAACGGAAAATGGGAATTACGCTACACTAATAAACAAGAAGTTTACAGTTCGTCCTTGAGATCTTCGTCGTCACCGCCGGCTGGTGGAGGAGATCCACCGGTGCTGGCGTACAGCTTGGCAATGATCGGTTGCACGACGTCTTCCAGTTCCTTCTTCTGCTTCTTGTAGTCTTCGGAGTCGGCATCCTGGTTTTCGTCGAGCCATTTGATCTTCTCATCGATAGCCTCCTCCATCTTGACCTTATCGTCCTCGGCAACCTTGGCACCCAGCTTGTCCTTGTCTCCGAGCTGGTTCTTGAGACTGTACGCGTAGCTTTCCAGCTCGTTGCGAGACTCGACACGTTCCTTCAGTTTCTTGTCATCGTCGGCGAATCGTTCGGCATCCTTGATCATACGTTCGATGTCCTCTGGGGTGAGACGGTTCTGGTCGTTGGTGATGACAATCTTTTCGCGGTTACCAGTTCCCTTATCTTCGGCGGACACCTGCAGGATACCGTTGGCATCGATTTCGAACGATACTTCAATCTGTGGGATGCCTCGTGGTGCTGGTGGAATGCCGGTCAGATCGAACTTTCCGAGCAGATGGTTATCCTTGGTCATTGGACGTTCACCTTCGTAGACTTGGATGGTGACGGTGTGCTGGTTGTCCGAAGCGGTAGAGAAGATCTGCGATTTCTTGGTCGGGATAACGGTGTTACGTGGGATCAGCTTGGTCATGACTCCTCCGACGGTTTCAATGCCCATGGTCAGTGGGTTGACATCGAGCAGAACGATGGCTTCGGTATCTTGTTCTCCGGAGAGGACTCCAGCCTGTACGGCGGCACCATAAGCGACGGCTTCATCGGGGTTAATACCACGGGATGGTTCCTTTCCGTTGAAGAATTCCTTAACCAACTGCTGGACCTTGGGGATACGAGTAGATCCTCCGACCAAGACAATTTCATCAACATCCTTCTTGTTCATGTCAGCATCTTCCAAAACCTTCTGGACTGGCTTCATGGTGGAACGGAACAGATCCATGTTCAATTCTTCGAACTTGGCACGGGTCAGAGTCTCGCTGAAGTCATCACCCTCGAAGAACGATTCGATTTCAATGCGAACCTGGTGGCTGGAAGACAGGGCACGCTTTGCCTTTTCGACTTCACGACGCAGCTTCTGGACGGCACGAACGTCCTTGCGGATATCCTTACCCTTCTTCTTCTTGTACAGCTTGATGAAGTGATCCATGACGCGCTGATCGAAATCTTCGCCTCCCAAATGGGTATCTCCGTTGGTGGCAACGACTTCAAACACTCCGTTATCGATGGTCAGCAGGGATACATCGAAGGTACCGCCACCCAAATCGAACACCAGCACGTTCTTCTCACCGTCCTTCTTGTCCAAACCGTAGGCGATGGCAGCGGCAGTTGGCTCGTTGATGATACGCATCACCTGCAGACCGGCGATGACTCCGGCATCCTTGGTGGCCTGTCGCTGGGCATCGTTGAAGTAAGCGGGAACGGTGACGACAGCATGGGTAACCTTCTTGCCCAGGTAGGCCTCGGCGGTTTCCTTCATCTTACCGAGCACCATGGCGGAGATTTCCTCCGGAGCGAACACCTTGTCACCCTGGCTGGTCGAAACCTTGATGTGGGGCTTCGAGTTCTTCTCAATCACCTTGAACGGAAGCAACTTGGCATCATGCTGGACGGTATGGTCGGTGAACTCACGACCGATCAGACGCTTGGCATCGAATACGGTGTTCTCCGGGTTGGTGGTCAGCTGATTCTTGGCGGCATCGCCGATCAACCGTTCGCCGTCGGCGGTGAATGCCACGTAGGAAGGCGTAATTCGGTTACCCTGGTCGTTGGCGATAATTTCCACACGGCCGTTCTTGTAGACACCCACACACGAGTAGGTCGTTCCCAGATCGATACCGATGACGGTTCCGTAGTCTTGTTCCTTCTTCTCCTCAGCGGCGTACGACAGTACGGCCAGGGCGGCCACCAGGGCCAACGGTACTAGCAGCTTCATTGTGGCGACACTGCAATAGGGACGAAAACAGAGAGAGAGAGAATCGGAATAAGTCATTGGATCGCTTGGTGCGCAAAGTATAATGGATGATGGGCAGATAAGTTATATAAGGTGACACACACGGTTCATTTCGAATCTTCGAAACGTGTAATAAGATACCGGTAAAAACTACGTGATAAGTTATGTGTGGCAAATGTTTTGTCCCAAAAAAATAGCGCTGCCATCGCGACGTGTCAATAATGTAAACGACGGTTGCTCGTGACTGTTTACAATTGTAAGGCAAAGATGGTAGCACTATTTTTTAAATGGATTTCTTATTATCTTGTTGTACTTGTGTAGCTTCAGACTTAACATGTTCTTCGTTATGATATGATTATGACATTCTCTATACAGGTGTATTGTTTGTTTAGCTGCATGTAGTGTTTCTTCAATAAGCTAGTATGTGACACGATTATCTAAAATGTGTTTAGTTTGAATCATCTATTCGAAATGCAGCACACCATGAAACTTACATCGAGTTTCCTTATCCTTAACATCCAGGTTCCTCTCGCATTCACAAATAACACTTAACAGCAACAAAACTCCCTATAAATATGAAACGCGCTATATCACTACAGCAACACCGCCTACAACTCATCGTTGAATGGATTTTCATCTTCGGCGTCGTTTTCGGCATCAGGTGCAGCAGAACCATCGCTGCCTGCGTACAGCTTAGCGATGATCGGTTGAACGACATCTTCCAGTTCCTGTTTCTGTTTCTTGAGCTCCTCCGTATCGGCATTCTGATTTGCTTCCAGCCACTTGATCTTCTCGTCCAGAGCTTCCTCCATCTTGGCCTTCTCGTCGTCGGAGATCTTCGATCCCAGTTTGTCCTTGTCATTGATTTGACTCTTTAAACTGTACGCGTAGCTTTCCAGTTCATGAACTGCATCGACCCGTTCCTTCTGTTTCTTGTCGTCTTCGGCAAACCGCTCGGCATCGTGAATCATGCGATCGATATCGTCCGGAGTCAGCCGGTTCTGATCGTTGGTAATGACGATCTTTTCACGATTGCCTGTGCCCTTGTCTTCGGCAGACACTTGCAGAATTCCATTCGCATCGATTTCGAAGGAAACCTCAATCTGGGGCATTCCACGCGGCGCCGGAGGGATCCCGCTCAGATCGAACTTTCCGAGCAGGTGATTATCCTTGGTCATCGGACGCTCGCCTTCGAAGACTTGGATGGTGACGGTGTGCTGGTTATCGGAAGCGGTGGAAAAAATTTGCGATTTCTTCGTTGGAATAACACTATTTCGTGGGATAAGCTTCGTCATGACTCCTCCCACGGTTTCAATACCTAGAGTCAGTGGATTGACATCCAGCAGCAGAAGACCATCGGTAGCGGGGGCACCTGAGAGCACTCCAGCTTGAACAGCTGCCCCATAAGCAACGGCTTCGTCAGGATTGATGCCACGGGATGGTTCCTTTCCGTTGAAGAACTCCTTGACCAGCTGCTGAACCTTCGGGATACGAGTGGATCCTCCGACTAGGACGATTTCATCAACATCCTTCTTGTTCATATCGGCATCCTCCAGAACCTTCTGCACCGGTTTCATAGTAGCTCTGAACAGATCCATGTTCAACTCCTCGAATTTAGCCCGAGTCAAAGTTTCGCTGAAGTCCTCTCCTTGGAAGAACGACTCAATCTCAATTCGTACCTGGTGGTTCGAAGACAATGCCCGTTTAGCCTTCTCCACCTCTCTACGCAGCTTCTGAACGGCCCGAACGTCCTGCCGAATATCCTTTCCTTGCTTCTTCATGTAGACCTTAATGAAGTGATCCATCACGCGCTGGTCAAAGTCTTCGCCTCCCAAATGGGTATCTCCGTTGGTGGCAACGACCTCGAAGACCCCATTGTCAATGGTCAGTAGAGATACATCGAACGTACCACCACCCAGGTCGAACACCAAGATATTCTTCTCGCCTTCCTTTTTGTCCAAGCCGTAGGCAATTGCAGCAGCAGTCGGTTCATTGATGATACGCATCACGTTCAAACCAGCAATGGTGCCCGCGTCCTTCGTAGCCTGACGCTGAGCATCGTTGAAGTACGCCGGAACGGTCACTACCGCATGGGTCACCTTTGTGCCAAGGTATTCTTCCGCCGTTTCCTTCATCTTACCCAGAACCATGGCGGAAATTTCCTCCGGAGTAAACGTCTTCTCTCCCTGACTCGTAGAGACCTTGATGTTCGGCTTGGAGTTCTTGCTTATCACCTTGAACGGAAATAGCTTTACATCCTGCTGCACAGTTTGTTCATTAAATTCCCGACCGATCAAGCGCTTGGCGTCGAAAATCGTATTTTCCGGATTGGTAGTCAACTGATTCTTGGCAGCATCGCCGATCAACCGTTCGCCATCCGACGTGAAAGCCACATAGGAAGGCGTTATTCGATTGCCCTGGTCGTTAGCGATGATCTCCACGCGGCCATTCTTGTAGACGCCCACGCATGAGTAGGTCGTTCCCAAATCGATACCGATAACGGTACCGTAATCTTGTTCCTTCTTGTCCTGCGCAGCAGCACACGCAGCCAGTACGGCAAGCGTGCCCAGTAACGTAGAAAATCTCATTCCGAAGTGTCTACATCCAGCAACGGGGCGCGCACAAAGAAAAGAAAACAGGAAATAGTTCTTTACATCTTCATCGCTCTGAACGGCCAGCAGTAGACACTCACGGTTAGCGGGTGAGTGACCACGAACACTCACGCACAACACAGCATCGCAGGTCAGCCAATTAATGATGAGGTGGGCCACTCATCAAATGGGATGAGTTTTGTTTTGTTTTAGATTTTCGAAGCAGGAATCATGCCATTTTGTTGGTTATTTGTGGTTATTTTTCATGGATAATTGTGCAGCTTGTTTTTAGTAATTAAGCGTATTTTTTAATTAAACATTTATTTTATATTAGTGAGAACAATTCGACACCTGTTGCATACTGGTCGATTTTTTTTAATAACATCCTACCTACATCAATTATTACATTAAATTATGTAAACGATTGATATGGATTTTGCAGCAGCACATAAGATTTGACAGTGAATTTGCAGATTTATTAGAATGCCCGTGAACTTGCCAAAGCTTTCCCAGTAATATAAGATTCAATTATCATTCGAGCAGTTTACAGTGACGTTTACTACCACTCGAACTTTGCCGTGGAACAATATTTTGATATTTATTTTCTTCTAGAATTTCGTTAATTATAATGAGCTTTAATAATCTGGAGTTTATTGTTTCACTTTCTTGAAATCACTGGTAGAAGAGCGTCCCAAAACTGCTCGACAATATGATTAATTATAATTGCATTTTCATGGCGACCAGCAAATCGTGATAAGCAATTTCCCGATTTATTGGAAATGTTCCCGCTTAAGCATACAACCAAATGCGGTTGAGCCGAAGAGATAACTAGGTTAAATGAGTAATTACTAAGACAGTATACATTTTCCTAGATCTTGAATTTGGTTCTGCGTACGAAGTCTTCAGAATTTACTCAATACTTAACAGGATTTTATTTAGCTGTTGTCAAGCATTTCCATTGAAATAATTTCCCTCCACAGAGTCTTCTAAAATAAATTTGAGATTCCCCCTGAGAGTACCTTGAAAATGTATTTTTAACAGTCCAGAAATTCACTGCATAACACTCCAAAAAATATTGAAATTCGTCCTTAGGTTCTAATCGGAATTTAAACTTTTTCTAAGAATTAACTGAAGCATCCTTCCATATTTTTTTTTAATTCGTTTAAATTCTCCTTAGAATTCCCTTGCAATTTACTTCAGAACTGTCTTGAAATTATCTTGGCTCAGAATTAACTTGGAGTTATCTTCTAAATTCATCCAAGAATTCACTTGCAAATACTCCTTAAAGCTATCTAGAAATTCTTTTCGACATGCCCTTGAAATTATCCTCGGTTTTTCTTGGTATTTTCACGGATCCTAGAATCCTCTACACAATCGCCGTGGAAATGTTCACAGAGCTACTTAAAAAATCAGTCAAAAATATGATCTGAACACAAGCTATTTCCCCCATACATAAGCAGAATATAAAGAAATGACAGTCTACCTTATCTAAAAAGCATGCTCCATTGAGTTTAAGACCCTCGTAAAATGGAACATTCCCGAATGTTAATACGAAGGTCGAGTTGCACTTAGGAACAATCTTCCTCCAATAAGCTCAACAAAATGTCGAAATTCCGTAGGAAAAAAAACTAATATTTTCCAACTATCAGAAGAACTCAAGTCCCTTACTGCCAAGCGATTACGTGGGATAACAGCCGCAAGCGAAGCATACTATAGAAGCACTACAGGCATGAAGCGAAGCGTGAATAAAAATGGGCCACGTCAGACACTTTTCTCGGAGTATGCACAGCCACCATGCTGCGCCGCCCTCGTCCGGCATCTTTCGTATACTGCCTATCGAATTCAATCAAATCCAACAAGAGCAACTATGTGGACTTGAACTTTCTAAAATCACTACTATTAACATGCCAATTATTGGGCGAATATTTCTGTGTCACCACCGGGAAGAACAGTTAGGTTCCCTGACCCCAATTCAGCAGACACCCCGACGAAAGGTGTGACCCAAATATGGCAATGCCATGAACACTATCGAATCACTTTTTACTGCTTTTAAAATTCACATCAAAACCACCCGGTATCGCATTTATCGACTCACATTTGTGATATAAAGCGGAAAATATAGCAAATCACTCAAGTAAGATTATTTCTATCACAAAAGGAAATTTAAGACAAAAAGATAGGAATATACTGTTACCTCGTTGAGCTCTCGATTGAAACAGACAGCCAGATACAAGCCACGGCTCCTGAGTATTTCAATTTCAATAGAGACCGGGAGAAAAGAACACGTCAACCTTTGCTGCTCGCTCCGTTGTACGCTACGTAACTACGTAAGCACGGCGGCTGTAGTCGTGCAGGCTCGAAGCGATGCAATTGCTTTACAATCATCACTGAATAGTAACTATGTGCGTATAAGTTCCGTTGTATCTCTAGGTTGAGCAGTACCGGGACTAATACAGCTCTGTGGTCAGTGTTGGTCATGTCATGTGTACGTTTGTAATTTCAAAAGAAGGTGCACATAATGGAATGACTGAATAGCTGGGAATTTTAAACAAGCATGTTGAATTTATTCAATATTGTGAATAGTATTCGATATTAGAACTCACGAATCATCAATACCTTTCGACGTTTATCCCAATGTCGAAAGTTTAATCAAGTATCTTATGTATGTGCACTACGTTGACACATATAAACAGTTAGAACAATCATTATAACTTCTGTAAAATTAAGCTTTCAATGAGCATTGAATGCATCAGTTTGGTAAACTTTTGAGCATCTAACAAGCCCTGTCAGGAATCAGGGGCAGCGTGTTTAAATTCGTTCCAGAAATTTCGCTTAGGGACATCAGCGTGTCGTTTTTGATCCCGTAACTTTCAATTTATTTGACCACGTAAACAGTCAGCTTTTCACAGTGTGCATGTGGGGCACCAATTCCACACTTATTCCGAGTCCCGTTGTAGTTGTATGCTTGGTGATTACTCACTCTGACATCACTCACACTTGCGGAAATTTATTCCTCTCTCTCTCTCTCTCTTTGAGAGAAACCTAGCAAACACGTAGTTTTCCTGAAGCCTTCCTCAGGAAAATCCTTCTAGAAGCAATTTTCTCATGGAAATTCCCCCATTTTTGCCTTATCCAGCATTGTCCTTACGTAATTCATCAGTGATTAGTAGAAAGCAATTGGAGACAGAACAATCCACAATTTAAAAGCAGACGAATTTAGACATCTGCAACGCACCACACTGGCACACAGGAAAAATCGATAATTTATTATCAAACACTTACATTTCTTGCGCTGATTTATCACAAATGCGGGTTTCACTATTTCAAAACTTATTCCTAGAAATGCACACGGTCTCTGGTGGTTGAATATTATCCAATAGTTTCAACTTTCACTTCGAATCACTGCTTTTGAATAATCACAAATTTTACCGTTCTTTTCTTGTCTGTCGCTCAAATGATACTATGCCGAATCGGTGCTCAGACGGGGCAATAAATCCCTAGCTCGTGAACCCGGGCTTCAACTTCAGCCGGCATTCGTGGCCCAATCGGAGTGCACCACGACCGGTGGACTGAAAATCGAGAGTATACTACTCTTCTACGTGTACTTTCTCTATCTCCCATGCTCATTTTTCCGTGAGAATGAGAGATTGTTATTGGTTGGCACTGGAGGTGGTGGGTGGTGGCGAGGGGGTTAAAGACCTGATGGCTGGTGACAGCGACAGCAACGTAAACAACAGCATACATTTCAATGGCGCATGCTGCTAGCTGATGAATGGTGCAATGTTTTGAGCCATTGCGTGAAATGATCGCGTTCGAATGCATTGGACCACGTAAGGTTTGGCAAAAATCCAATCGAGGGCTATCAGAGGATGATTCCGGAAAATTCGGGATCTTCCATACATGTGAAACGATAAGAAGCAAATAATGTGCTTGGTAACGGGAATATGAGAATAATCGAGAGCCGAGTGCCATTCTCCCGGTATAAAAAAAATATTCTCATTGATTCGGACCAAGTTCATTCTCTGTAGAGAGAAAGGGTTGAATTTTACAGTAGATCTTGTTTAATCTTATTAATGACAGGAACGCATCCACGTTCAGATATATGGGTAAGACAAATTCTTGCAGTCTACTATTAGCGTTAGCGTTAGCGTTGTTATGATATACTTCGTAGATTGGATACTAGCGACACTCACGTCTCTTCTGAAATTCTCAGTTAGACTACTTTCAGGAATAATGCTGGGGAGTAAACATTGGTTCCAATCTAAACAACAGTAACAGAAGCATGACTGTCGCTATTCCCGGCCACGCCCATCTTTACCATAACTAGGGATAGGGAAGGAAATGTTGATGTAGTACTTACTTAACGAGAGGCCACCGACTTAGCGACACCCTCATAAGTGCTACGGAGTTGGAGGGTTGGGTAGGGTATTCGGTTAGGATTCACCTCAAGTTGGCGATGCAACCAAAAGTATGTATTGTTTATTTGTTGTTTATTTAATCTCTCGATAGCCGGCTATCGAAAGAACATATTCATTTTGTTTAGTGATCATGAATTTTAAGAGTCATGACGGAGAGCTTGGGATTAAACCCATGATTTTCTGCTCAGTAAGCAAAAACGATCCCTCCAGGGTCATCGAGCATCTCAGAACCATAACGCTTCGCGACAATACAGGACTACGTTTTCGCTTGATATGCAAATAGTTTCCGAGGTTAATGTTCAATATCAAATATACAAATGATGGTGGCGATTTATTGTGCTGTGGAAGAGCTTGGGGTTAAATCCATGATTTTCTGCTCAGTAAGCAAAATCGATCCCTCGAGGGTCATCGAGCATCTTATAATCCACAGCGCTTTGAATAACTATTATTTACGATAATTACATGAAATAAATAAAATATAAACTACAAACAAAACGTGACTGCTAAAATCTCAAAAAGATATTCTCACAAATATATTTCACGCCACCAGGAATCTCAAAACCATTAGACGTTATAATGATACTCTGCACATATTAGACACAAGAAGAGGCCAAAAAGCAAGCGTCCGACACACAAAACCCGTCAAATCCACTTGCAGTCACAATCAACGATTCTACGAATCGCGAGCGCTCACAAATCATAAAACCGCTGACTGCGACACTCTGAAAGCGAAATTGACAGGCTCTATGCGTCAAACACCCGCCCTCCAATCTCCACCCGCATCCAACAGCACAAATCTCCATTACAACATCTAACGAATTCAAAACTCCGAAAATCACTCATCTATAGCAAGTGAGTGGAAGCAACCCTGCATGCAACCATTCTTAATGATACACTTGTTCTGTAAATTCTTGCAGTCTACTATTTTCTAACCAGAAATAAAGTTTTAGCTTATATCTGTCTGAAATTTATGATGCCAGATCAGAATACAACTATCTTTGATTAAGAAGTTCAGAATTCCATATTATTAAACTTGTTTGCTGAAAAATATCTTAAAGCTGAGAATACAAAATAATAATACTACAATTTTATGTGCTATGGTTGCATTATTTCTTAAATAGTTCGTGTATGGTACTCGTTAACTGAAAGGAATAATTTTAGAACATTCACACACAGTCAAGTATCTGGGAGTTACTTTTGACAGCAAACTAAATTGGAATTCGCATCTAGAGCAAGTCATTAGTGAGGCAACAAATGCTCTTTGGATAAGTGAAAAAACTTTTGGTAGGAAATGGGGACTAAAACCACATAACATATGTGGAACTCGATCATCAAAAATCGACCCCATTTTAGTGATTTGAAGTGGTATAGAAAGACATCGATCTGTCAAATTTATTATACCAGCCGTAAAATGAGAAAGGGAATCAAGGGGATAGTCAATTCTATTAAAGTTATAATAACTAGCACTCCTGAACTCATGTCGTTGTTCATTGTTAACTATGTACGTCCTTTATTTATAACTGTACAGCTAGATCTAACAAATTCATCACCTTCCTTCACACACAGCAAATCGTAAAGGGTGATACGGTCAAAATTTGGTCAATATCAACTTGACGTATTTCTTTCAATTTTGCATTTAAAAAACCTGAACACCCCTCATTTTGAAGGTGTGTGTGTGTAGAATGTTGCTCCTATTTTGATTTTGGAATTCACTCTTCAGTTGTCAAAATGCCGTCCAAGCAAGAAGAGCAGCGTATCAAAATTTTGCTCGCGCATCGCGAAAATCCGAGCTACTCGCACGCAAAGTTGGCAAAATCGCTAAAAGTTGCCAAATCAACCGTTACAAATGTAATTAAAGTGTTTGGGGAACGTTTGTCGACAGCCAGGAAGTCTGGATCGGGGGGAAATCGAAAACCGGAAGCCGCTGAGACGACAAAGAGAGTTGCCGGTAGTTTCAAGCGAAACCCTAACCTCTCTCTCCGAGATGCCGCAAATAAGCTGGATGTATCGTCTACAACCGTGCATCGAGCCAAAAAACGAGCCGGACTATCGACTAACAAGAAGGTAGTGACTCCAAATCGCGATGATAAACAAAATACGACGGCCAAAGCGCGATCCCGGAGGCTGTACACGACGATGCTGACGAAGTTTGACTGCGTGGTAATGGACGACGAAACCTACGTCAAAGCCGACTACAAGCAGCTTCCGGGACAGGAGTTTTATACGGCAAAAGGAAGGGGAAAGGTAGCAGATGTTTTCAAGCACATGAAACTGTCAAAGTTCGCAAAGAAATATCTGGTTTGGCAAGCCATCTGTACCTGTGGCTTGAAAAGCAGCATTTTCATAGCTTCCGGGACTGTCAACCAAGAAATTTACGTGAAAGAGTGTTTGAATAAACGTCTGCTGCCTTTCCTGAAGAAACACGGTTGTTCCGTACTGTTTTGGCCGGATTTGGCATCTTGCCATTACAGTAAAAAGGCCATGGAGTGGTACGCCGCCAACAACGTGCAGGTGGTTCCCAAGGACAAGAACCCTCCCAACACGCCAGAGCTCCGCCCAATTGAGAAATACTGGGCTATTGTCAAGCGGAACCTAAAGAAGACCAAAAAAACTGCTAAGGGCGAGCAGCAGTTCAAGGCAAACTGGCTTTCTGCGGCGAAGAAGGTGGACAAGGTGGCTGTACAAAATCTGATGGCAGGGGTCAAGCGTAAGGCCCGGCAATTCGGATTTGGAAAAGCGGAAGCCTAACTGAATATTTTTCCTGAATTTTATACTAATTGAACTTGAAAAAGAAATTTAATTTGATTTTTTAAATAAACGATTTCACCGATTTACACGCGTTTTCCCTTGACCAAATTTTGACCGTATCACCCTTTATATTAACGTTTGCATTAAAAAAGGTAGACATTTTCACCGATATTTTATGCAATTACCTGCCACCCAACTATTAATCCTGAAACTTCACTGTAATAGCGAATTTGTTTATTATCCAGGTTGGAACCAGTTCCAACCCGTGCGAACCCGAGCTTATTGTCAGTGTGAACCTCAACTCGAGCCAGATTACAAAAACAAACGTTAACACTGACGTTTGAAAGGCAACAAGCAGACCCAATCTTGATACCCGATCCACGTTGGAACTGAATCAAAAACAAATTCGCTATAAGCTATCACTGTTTACAACCAAATTTTGAACGCGATACGTAATGTTTTTCTGTAGTTTTGGCAAAAATGTGAAGAAACTCCTCCCGAATACTTGTTTAATTCTTCTAATTCTAAATTTGTGCAGGTATGTTTTATTTTTTCAATTTTAGTTTTGTAAATTTAGAAGAAGAATGTATGTACCGAGGTATGTACAATTTTTTCGTTAAACTTTTTATAATTGTTTGGAACCAATTGCATCAACCTTTGAATTCATTTGTATTCGTAGGAAGAACAATATGACTGCGCAAATAAGTGGTTTATTGCTAACATTTTTAAATCCAGAGAGAAGCAGCATAGTTTTTCAACAAGTTCAACGGTTTAAGCTTAAAATATGCAGTTTTTTAGATGACCATCGTTTCATTCGCAAGAATTTCGCAAGCAGGACGATAAATCAAATCATGCGCTTCGATACCTGTAATACCCAAGGATTCAACCCTCCATATGTGTCTCAACTGGGTTCTTTAAGGGTATTGAGGTAAATGCATATTCGTAATCTGCATTAAAAATGGAACTTAAACCCAAAATTTCACCAATTTTGGTACACTGGAACTATTTTAAATAAGTGCGATTACATTTGCAAAAATCACCTTATTAGCGCCCCTCGGTGTCACTTTGTATGGGAGCGAGGTGTCAGTGTGTCAGTTTAGTGTCAAACAGTGAAGTTATTATTTTGCTTTAAATCTTGATTTAAAAATCGAGATGAAAGTGTGTGGGTTCGAAAAAAATATCGTACTGCTCAGAAAACAAAGCTCTTTCAGATGATATATTAAAAACGATATATTTTTCAAAATTAAAGAACCCAATTGCAAACTTTTGCTCAAAGCCCAACACAAAGATCTACTCCAATTACTTTGTAATAAAACACGTGGAAAGATTGATGTAAAAGGGAAAGGAGGGGCGAAACAGGATCCTAACGAACTTTGTTCGGCCACTATGGCTAAGGTCCCAGGCTAAGACTCCCAGCTAGCGGTCTCAAAATTACCAAAAACGGCTATTTTTCCTATCAAGATTAAGCACTATTTACAAACGAAAGTAATCGTTTGGATCTATTTACGTAAGGTTAGTTCACTAGTTTTGACACTAGTGGTCCATTTTTTGCTCTTGGGCCTAAATCAAATATGAAATACATTTTCAAATTAAACATATATTCGAACCTTGTATCGTAAAAAATTGAAAATAATACAAAAATGTGTAATTTAAACCTGATGAATGTGGAAATTTAAGATTAGGCCAATTTGAGCATCACTAGGGCCTAAAACTGGCACACTAACCCTAGTTTTATTTCATGATTTTTCAGAAAAATTTCGACGTTTATTTTAATGTAAACGTTAATCATCAACATAATCAACAGAATATTTCGTGCTGAAGTCATAACATTTATAAGTTGACTTACTAAAAGCACAGTGAAAAATATTACTGGTTAAAAACGCTTTTGATTCGCTTCCGACCAACTTGAAAATACTAGTTTAAAAATCCTTTGATAAGCCCCCTGTAGAGCAAGTCGAAAAAATAATCGCCGTATTACCTTGATAATATACAAATCGCCTTTTCGGCCACTCTGTAACTCTTTACTCCTATGGTAAATTCTCATCAGCAAACGTCAGTCTGTGCGTGAAACATGGTGGACATTTCCTTACCCTTTCACTCATATAAAAATCCCATAAGATACTGTCAAGCTTTGCGTGAAGAGACGGTGCATCACTGGTACCCGAGCTGGTACCATGGTGGAGTGAAGAGATAGTAAAAAGTTCGCTAGATTTCATGCACAGATTGACAGATGTTTATGAGATTTTACCATAGGAGTAAAGAGTTAAAATGCAGTCATCGAGAAACGTCAATGTTTACTGATCATGCAACCATATAACTGCTTCTCTTTCAAAAGGGCCAATGTCGCAAATGTTAACAATTACTTTTTCCACGAACTTCTTGAGAATGAAAAACCACTCAAATCAACTACAGTATGCAAAAAAAGTTTATCCACCTCCCTACCAATTAACATTTCTTTTTGTTTTTCTGGTGAAAATCAGTTTAATTTTATGAGTGTTCCGCCATGATTTATCAATTTATGTTTATTTATCACATTGCCATTGAAAATACGGCATTTATATCTTTTCTTGAGATTTCATGTGATAAACTATGAAAAATGGTAAAAAATTACGCAAAAAAAGTTTATCCACCCCCAAACGGAACTATGATTTAAGTGTGTTTTACAGAGTTTTAGTGTGTATTCTGCAACTTCATCGAATGTAAACATTGTGTCTATCTGTCATTTAGTGCTCTTGAAGTTTTCGTGCTCAAAATTTCTGTTTTGTGTTCAAAATTAGAATTTATTTGTTTCAAAATGCCTAAAAAAGATCAAATTTCGATCAGAATCCGAAATTTGATTATTGAACATCACATAACTCGCAAAAGCCACCGTGATATTGCCGATATTGTCCAGATTCACAAAGATATGGTCGCTAGAATTGTGCAGATGTACGAAAAGCGTGGTTCTATCTCACCAGCTAAGCGATCGGGGCGTCCTTCAAAGACAACTGGCCGAATTGACAGAGCTATCGTGAAAAAGGCGGACCTGGACCGGGGACTATGAGCTCCAAAAATTGCGAAACAGATTGAAAGCGAGTTTTCCATTTAGCTGACATCACAATCCGTACGAAATCGTCTTCATAAGAAAAGTCTTAAGGGCAGAGTAGCTCTTAAGAAGCCATGGTTTTCCGCAAAAAAAATTTAAAAAAAAATTGAAGTGGGCCCAGGACTACATTTCATGGACTAGTGATGACTGGAATAAGGTGATCTGGTCAGACGAGACGAAAGTAATGCTATTTGGGTCACCATTGATACAATCAGACCCAAATAGCATTACTTTCGTCTCGTCATGGTCCATGAAATGTGGTCCGGTAAATGACGGTGTGTACACAGAAATTCAAAACAACCCAAAATTAAGTTCTTTTCACTCATCTCCCATGTTCCGTACGATAAGCCAAATTTGGGTAAACCGGCTCAAAGTAGTTTGCATTTAAGCACGGCAAAAAAAATTACCCATCGCTAAGTTATTTTCAATTTTTTCTACCCAAAATTAAGTTCAATTAACTCAAATTTGGGTATATCGCATATTACTCAATTTCGGCTTCTCGTACGGAACTAGACGGTTGAGTCGAATCTTTCGTTCTATTTTTGACAACAATAGCGAGAGGAAATGAAACGGGCAGAGGTCAAATAACTCAAATTTGAGTTTAAAAAACTCAAGCGGTGGGTAGTTTTGTTTTTCTGTGTACGCTTGCACGGTAACAGTCAAGTACACGGTTAGAAAAAAGTACCCAAAATTAAGTTCTTTTCACTCATCTCGGCACTATAGTGCAGGAACCCAACAGTGGGTAAAGTGGGTCAAAGTAAATTCCATTTCCAATTTTCCACTGGCTTTTTAACCAAAAGTAAGTTAGTTGTACCCAACAGTAGGTAAATATGATTATACTCAACGTTGGGTTCCCACACTTTACTACCCCTGTTGGGTGGTTTTGAGCCTCCGTTTTTGACAACATTAGAAGGAGAAAAGGAGACAAACTAGTCAAAAGTAGGTAAAAGTGAACTTTCCGTTGGGTACTTTTTTTTTTCTTACCGTGTACCCTTTTGTGAGTGAAGGTTAACCCATTTTTGATAAAGGTGGCTTTACTCATTAATGAGTAAATTATTTTAACAACAATTAGTTTCTGCTAACAGTAGCTAGCAGCCTCGCTAACAACTACTACTCAATTGGCATAATGAATTAATCATTAATTAGTGGTGCCACTTTTATTGACAATACTCGCGTCACTTTTCAAATAGACCAATGTAACATATCCACCATTTTTAGAAAATCGAAGTTGTAGTTCGACAGATTATTATTTTAACTGTTTAAAAACAATACAGTTTGCAATACTACTTTTAATGTAGTCAGTGTATAATAACGTTGAAAATTCAGAAGAAACGGTAAAATCACAATTTTACTTTGAATTTCATGCTACAACATAGAAAAAACCAAATAGGACGTTTAGACAAGTCGAGTTGTACATCGGACAAGTTACATTGGACGATTTTTCTCAATTACATAATCAATGAGTGTTAAGGCCGGCGCACAATAGATACGTTTTCGGGTTTTTTGACAGATAATGCATGGGCTAACTGTCAAAAAACCCGAAAACGTATCTATTGTGCGCCGGCCTTTACATTGGACGTTTTGTCTACATGATACTAGATTCCCTTTCACAGATTTCAGAGTATAGTACCTAACTTTAGATTGGCCCGCCTTTGGAAAATGAGCACCAATCATGTTAGGCAGTCCAAATGACCGAAGTAACAATCATGTTCCCATCATTTCAAACTGTACATTAGACAATTTTTGACCTATGATTATGAAAGTAAATTTGGATGGATGTTTTTGTATCACATACACTGAGAGAAGAGCAATAGTTTGTATCGCTTAACTCGATTTGTTTACATTTGTTACATTGGTCTATTTGAAAAGTGACGCGAGAATAGAGTTCTGTACCACCGTTAGTGTTAGTGAGAAGTTTCACTAATACATGCATTTTACTGGTTGAAAATAAAAAACAAACCGCTGTCAAGTCGAACACTTTGACAGCTGATTTCGTGGTTGAAAATAATAAAAAAACCGATTTTACAGGTCTTCCCGAGGGTCTACCCAAGCAAGGTTGTATTAGTGAGATGTTGCGTCTAGAAGTCAATGGGTTCACTTTTACTCATAAATGGAGTTTTAATCCTTACCGTGTGTGTAAGACTAGTGTGTGTAAAATTATGTAGTGTTCGTGAGATCCTGCTTGGCGAACTCAATAGACTTCTTGCCGCAAGATCTCACTAAACCAACCGTGCTGGTATAACAGTGTAAAAACGATTTATTTATTATTTTCAACCACGAAATCAACTGTCAAAGTGTTCGACCTGACAGTGGTTTGTTTTTTATTTTCAACCAGTAGAAAGCATGTATTAGTGCAACTGCTCACTAATACTAACGGTGGCAGAGAAGTCTATAAGCTCTATACACGCTAACTCTAAAGTACCCTTTAAATGAGTATCATGTACTCATTTTTTAAAGTTATTAAAAAACGCCAAAAAATGGGTGTTTTCAAAAAAATAAAAGCGGGTTCTTTTTCCCCATTATTTAAAATATCTCCTGTAATTAAAATGGGTAAAAATATACATCAAATTAAGGTCAACACATCTTTGGTGAAGTGGAAGAGTCGGTGGTAGAAGCGCAGAGTGATTAATAATTTTTAACAAGCGAGTGTGACAAGCATTCGCGAATTTTGCGTGCATCGATTACGTGACGGTGGTACGATGGAGCTAGCATTTTTGATCCGGCCGGTGTTGATTGAGGTGAACAAGTTTATTTTAAAACAATCCTGCGACTAGAAGTTACATTGTTTCCTTCACTTTCAGAGAAAAGAAGAGTCAAACAGAAAATTTGAAGAACATCACAGCATTCCTGGACATGACCTGGTACTGATTGTTATGAGGTAATAATACTGTATGTGTTCTAAAAATGTGTTCCGTTTCAGGTTAGCGAAGATCTTTATGAGGAAGAAGTGAAATGTACATGCTGAAGGGTCCGAACCTGTTCTATGAGCAGCAACCCGCATAGACCGATCCCGGGTTTATTATTAATTATTTGTATAAAATAAAGTGTATGAAGCTTTCTTTTTTAATGATTCAGGTTTTTTTAAAGGTATAAATTAGTTTGATGACAGATAGCCCCATGAAGCATAAAAGAAATCAATAAAATGGGTACTTTTTACTCATGTGCGAGAAAAGCATGAAGAATGAAAAATACACATTTTTTGACGTATTCGTTGAATACTCATTAATGAGTAAAATCGGTTTTACTCATTTCATAAGTTAGGCCACTTTTCTACAAAATGGGTAAAATTTTACTCATTAATGGGTACTTTGGAGTTAGCGTGTAGAGCTTTTTGACGTTTAATCGGCGCACACTACTGTACCATTTAAAGCGAACGAGTGCGAGCAAGAAGAAAACAGATTAGTGGGAAAACAAACCGTCCATTCATGTGTGCTAGATAGAGAAGAATGATTAAACGTCAAAAAGGTCTATTGAGTTCTCCAAGCAGGATCTCACGAACACTAATCTAATAATATTATTTTACACATACTAGTGTATACTGCCATGTACACGGTAATAATCAAACACCCATTTATGAGTAAAAGTTAACCCATTGTCAATAAAAGTGGTACTACTAATTAATGAGTAATTTATTATGCAAATTAAGTAGTAACTGTTAGCAGAAACTCATTGTTAATAAAATAATTTAGTCATAAATGAGTAAAGCCACTTTTATAAAAAATGGGTTTACTTTTACTCATAAAAGAGTATTTGACTGTTACCGTACAAGCTTAGGGAATGTTTTCGTTTTGTTGTTTATTTTTACTTTAGAATGACAGTTCTTACAGCAAACAAAAAATTTCTCACAGCTAACAAAAAAATTCATCTTACTAAATCGCAAATCGCACCAATACGAACCCGCGTGGAGAGGACTATACTCAGAGCAAGTAGTGACGTCACCAGTTTTTTCGCTTACTAATACCAGTTCACTTCTATCATTGGGTCTAACCAACGGTTAAAAGCGAGCTGTCAAATCCCAAGGAGTGGTAAACCTGGGGGGGGACGTGCTGTCAAATCAGCCTACTGATCATTCTTGTATGAAACTGGTTCCAAAGGTAAACAAACGCTGTAGGTTTCTTATGGCTTGTTTACGTTTGGAACCAGTTATCCCAGTTATGCGAGGTAGGCGACGATTGTTCGTATTTGACAGCCACCTCCCCCCCTTGTGGTAAACAGGTGAACCCATCAGTTCAAATATGGACCAACAGGTCTGTGCCATAAAAAGGGAGGTGAATCCCAGAGAATTTCTAGACTAGCATTTGAAAGGCGCGGAATTCAAAAATCACTATATCGAGAAAATCGCTTCCGAATTTTAAAGTCCTAAAAATTAATCCTTTCCATTTTCTGGATGATTTTATGTGCTTGACGTATAGTAAATCAAGAGCAGATTTCCATTAAGTCGAAAGTAACAAAGGTAAACAAAGTCGAGCTATCTGTGTCATTCGAAGCTCCTGCTATTGCACTTTATACTATATACTGTACTGTAACAGCCCTAATAAACAGATACCATAAACGAACTGTATCCCGGATGGGTTAACTATCACACAAATGGTTTAGATGGTGCCTCGAACATGTCGTTAAGCTCTCTTTTATTGTTATTTTTATTAGGGAGCGCAGAGAAATCCGTGATAAGTGTACGTTCGTCGTTTCGATTTCTTATTATCAAAGTGAATAAATCGAACTGTTTGTTGCTAAGATGATTTCGGTGGTCCTAAAATGATGAATGGGCTGCACGTAAGGAGACGTGATTGATAATTCTTCCGATTATCCTGGTAAATACAGTTTGACTTAAGTAATATTAGGGGACCACCAAACGACGTATAACGAGACGCACAATAACTTTTGACTCATAAACCAGTATTTTTTAGCATGAAAGCAAGCGATCTGCATTGCACGATTAAAACCTTGCTTAATATGTTAAACATTGTTATCATTGAATGTGTTTAATTGGAAATATGAATAACTTTTCGTTCATCAAAACAAAACTATATTTCTCTCGGATCGATACGAATGTTACTCTCGACATAATGAAAATTTGCACAGTTGTAAATTGGAAATACCTACACCATGTAAAAAGAAATGTTTTTGATAATTTGAAATGATATTTTCGTGGTTATCGAGTAGTTTGTTAACATTGTCTCTCTACATGTGGTAAAATATCAGTGCTAACATTTGAAAACGGCGCAAAAGCCATTTGTAAACAAATGGTTTGTGGGTCCTTTACTCGCTACCCGAAGAACGCCCACGCAAACCAACAGCATCGTCAGGAAGGGGAAAATTTCCCCTACCCGATGTTGCTGTTGTGTCGCGTGGGTGTACTTCAAGTAGTGAGTAAAGGGCCCACAAACCATTTGTTTACAAATGGCTTTTGTGCCGTTTTCAAATGTTAGCACTGATATGGTTTGTTTAGATTTGGGTTCTTCCGCCCCTTTCAAATGTTAGTCTAGATTTGTCGTCTCTTTTGTTCCTCTTGTTGGATACAGAAGTTTGACGTCCTACGTCATGACGACAATTAAACACCGGAGGAACAAAAGAGACGCCAATTCCTCTGTGCTTCACCTGTTTTGAACCCATTGGTCCCGCTGCTCCTTTTTCACAGCGTTCCTTTTTATGTTGCTGCCAACGAAAAATAATTAGAAAAAAAACACTAAAAAACCAAACTCTTGGTAAATCTCTCGGATTGTGTACCGAAAAACACTTAAAAAACCAGAAAATTTCCTGTGTGGTGCCATTAAAAGATGATATACCTATTTCCAAATAGTTCAGTAACGATTCTTGCCATCAGATAGATTTGATTTCAGCAATCTCGTGGCCCTGAGTCGCCTCGAAATGTCCGACTTCAATCCGAGGTAAGTACTTGGCTGATGCGATTGGTCTGCGTCTGGGTGGCTTCCCTCATGCAATAGGAAAGTTTTCAACAATCCTGCAGATTAGAGTTTCCTCCTATTGGAGGAAGACGAGGTGCCCAGAGACCACTTACCGGGCATTTCAGTTCACTGTAGGTCGCTTCCAACAGCATAACGTTTGGATTTTCGCTTGTTTTGTTTACCCTTCGAAAGCAGCTGCTATGGAATAGCAACAGCATCATTTGCCTACGAATCATTCGACTACATTGTACAGCAACTATTTGATTGGAAGTGGATTGTTTAAAGTGCACTACGTTCAACTGAAGGGACGTGTTTGAATAGTGAATGTTTACTGATCGGTGGTGCTGCTGTTACGAGGCGTAGTGCAATAAGATGAAATCGCCCCACGAATGGTTCTACGAGATCAAGCAGAGTGAAAAGTACGTGCGAGAGATGGTTCCATGGTTCCAGATATATTGGTTTATGGATTTTTGCTCAGCAGGAGAGCAGGGATCGTATTTTGTTCTTTCTCGTGGGTGGAAAATGCAGTCGTGGATCTGACTGATAAGGAAATGCATGACTGTGAAGACATAGTGGCTTGCTGGGAAATTGTTACTGGTAGATGTTATTTCCCACCAGCAGATAGATTATTAGAAAGTAGCCATCCGTGAATGCAAAGAGAAAGTTGTATTGCGACGCATGACCTTTACTACAAGTTCAAAGGGGAGCTGCGTTATTCAATAATTTAAGAAGATTTGCCAATGTAAACAAAGTGTTGCATTTTAAATTTAATATTGTTAGACGTTGCAGCCCCAATGTTTCAATGTGTGGGAGATATACCTACTACTGACTGGTGTAGTGAAAGGCATCGTTTGATTGACTTTCGATTATGGTTGATTTCTGGATCGTGAAGTGAGGGTGTCGGTAGAAAAGGATGTAATCTTCTAGTGAAGCAGTCAGAGCTAGTTTAAATATTTACACCAACCATCTACGTATGAGTCATCAAATGTGGTGATTTGAATGAATAATATCCTAGCAGAGATGTTTGCAAGGTGCAACCAAGGGCGTGCACACTATTCGATTTGTTTTGCAAACACTTCGAATATGTATTTTCAATGGCCCGTACTGACAATAAACGGTAGTCAGCTCCATTTTGACAAAAAAAAATATTGTTGATATTACGAAAAGGGCAATCGAAGACTTCACTTAGGGATGTCAGTGTTTGAAGAGAATGTTTTGAAGAATTCTAGAAAATCCGGAACATATGTTATTTTTTTGATTGATTTGCCGTTTTCGAATAGCTTTTCTTTTATTATTATTTTCACTTCAACATAGTTTAGGTCGTCATTCGTGACTTGTCCGGGGATGAGATTTGAACTCGTGATCTTTGGAGAGGCATGGAGGCTAACCACTATGCCAGACCCGTTCCCCTTTATTATGTAAGCTAACTGTTTGGCTCATTGAAATATCGAGATGCAAGGATTAACAACTTATAGCATGGTTCCATTAAGTCGATATCGACACATAGACTATTTACTCATGAAGGGTTCACTGTAGTGGAAACGGTTTTATAACATAAGCTCGCTTTTAAGCCCACTATTTGTGCTAGCACAGACACGCACTTAGAAATACTTCGAATATTGAAATTTTCTACACTTCTAATTCGGAACCGTAACTGAATTCGTTAAACTCTTTATGATGATGATGATGATGCTCCCACCTCTTACCCCTACAAAGGTTTAAGCTGAACGATTTATCTTTAAGATAATTAGATAAGACCTTTTGACCAGGTTAGCAAACAAAATCGAACTGGCTACAGTTAAGGATAGAAATAACCTCTAGAGTTTACAGTTGCTTCACCAAATCTCACCAACGCCCAAGATCACGCTTGATTTTCGTAGACAAAAATCAACAAGCAAACTACTGCGGTTGATTTTGCAAGCTGTGATATCGCAGCTCGGAATATCAAGCTAACAAAACTCACCAACTGCAAATCTCACCAAACTGTGGTGAGATTGAGTTTAATGATTTTTGCTTTACACCCGAATGCAACCGAAACTTCCATAATGGCTTGCAGAAGTCCCTTCGCGTCTGCCATCGGTGAAGATTAAAAAGAGATAGCAAACTATGCTCTCTCTCTCTTTCTAAGAAAACGATGTGTAAAGCTGTATTCAGATCTGAGCGATATTTCACGCGCGGAGAGAGATTTTACGAAGGTACGAGAGGGAGAAAAGTACTAGTTGTCTCTCTCATTCCAACGCAAATTTTGCTCCGCTCCGCTAATGTACGCTCAGATCTGAATACACCTTAATGGAATCATTTTTGTGTCGAGTCAATTCTCAGCTTGATTTTTGCACGTTGTGAATCGTCTCGCAATATCAAAGGAGCTTGTAAAATCAATATCAAGCATGATATTTTGTTACAATATCACGCGTGATATTGCGAGCGCAAGAGAGCGGAAAAAATATCAATTGATTTCTGATTTTGCCAACACTGGATAAATAGCAGATTTTTAGCGATGGGCCCAACCTTAGATCCATTAGAGCCATTTCCCCTACTATTGAAATATTTCAGAAAGTGCCCAACAGTGCTCCTTCTATTTGCGTGACAAGCTTTCATTGTTGTTTTCATTGAGGTATTACTCAGAGAACAATGTCAAACACCATTTTTGTACATGCATGGTATTGTGACTAATCTTATGGAGCTTATTACGGATGTCACTTCCAGTGTCTGTTTTTATCATTTACCATCACATGCAAGGAGTATCGCTTCAACCCAGTGTCGATGAATTGCGTTTGTTTTGAACATCTTCGTAGTTACGAAACGAGCGAAATGAACAAATGAGTTTATTATACATCAACGAATATGCGTTTGTTGATATTCACCAGTGCTCGATTATCAAACCCAAAATTGTGAAAATCAGAAGTGATCCTCAAAAGCAAAATAATCAACGACATTTTGGGCAAAATGATTATTTTGAATATTGTCGACCACACTGCCTAAATCATCGATATTATCATCAGTTCAGCTTGAGGCAATAATTTGCCGGCTACTTATGTATAAAAACCACGTTCTTCAGCGCTATATTTGTTTTAAATGAAAATAATCATTTTGCATTTGATCCTCAATATCATCCCGACCAAGATGAAGACGAATATCAATATTTACAACAACAGAGGCGATAATGAGAATCCAGCCACAAATGAAGAAAAACAAATGTTATTTTTGATACTCAGAGGTTGCCTAGATCAAGGGAATTTGTTTATATCAAAATTCAAATTCATGCAGGTAGTTGGTCTATCTGTTATGGTTTTCTTCATTTTCAGCTAAATTGAGTGTAGAAGAAAGGATTTTTATCAGCACTGGTCACTTCACGGTGAAAACTTGTCACTTGTCACGGTGAAGTGATTCCAATTTGTACGGCAATCACGGCTCTTATTCCGAGTATCACTTACTTATCACCGTGTAGTGACACCCGTAATAAGACCCTATATGTGCTTCATTTTGATTTGGGATAAGTGTTTGAACTATGGCTCGGGATTTCCACTGTGGCGTGCTTCTATTGTGATTTTTTGTGGTACGACATAGTGTGAGCATAGTTGGCGCATATACCCTTTATAATTTACAAACCAGCTAGGAAACTAACTTCAAAATGAAGCATTTTAGTCACTTGGGTCGATAAGATATAATAAATAGGTATAGGTCAAAAGCAAAAGTACTTGAAGCACGTTTGATTTTAGATTACAAGCATAAGTGCTGGTACTTAATAAAGCATGGGTTATGATTGATTAGGTGACTTATAGATTTCAATTATTTATTAAATTAGACTAATGAGATATCATAATCATCAAACGAAATTAAATAAGAAAATTCAGAAAGTCTAATAACATTAGGTAGATTAACAAAAGAATTGGATGCGGGGGGTCCGAGGCAACTAACCTTTAAAGTTGTAGAATAAATCTTCCTATTTAGTCTTGAACTTCAATAAGAAAACGCAAGCAGACCAATAGCATTAAGCAGATTAAAAAGGAGAGGAATAGTTTAGGAAATAAGCCAACTTAGAGGTATGTGACAATTAATAACTTTTAAAGCATTTTAGTGCACTTATTTCTTAGTGTTGAAGTACTTACATTTGTAAACAGCAGTCAATGTTAATCGATGAACTAAACCCTACGTGACTGTAAAATCGATCTTTTCTTATGTGGTATTGACGCATCGATACATGTTTAACTTTTCGCGGCTGTCGGAATCAACGCGCCTACGTCTACGGAGCTTACGCAGAAGCGATTCGCAATTCGGTTGCACTTACCAAAAGTTTTTTGAGCTTATGTTGTTTAGAATTTGTTCGGTATGGTCGCGAAATTTTGAAATTATTGATATGTGCGGCAAAATAACTAAATTGAAACAAATCTCAATAGTAAAATAAGTAGAATATTTAGAGAGGAAACCAAAATTAATCAACTTGCCAACATATAGGCTATCACATTTATTTTGGTGGCATTCTTTAAGTGATAATAAGCCTTTTTTCTCGCTTCGGTTGTCTCGCAAGGCTTTCGGAATTCGCGCGGTTTTCGTAAATTACATAATTTACATGTCTCGTTCGAACCGGATTTACTTATTCAATCGGTTTACTACGCGGATGTATCTACGCGCACACGTCACAGCATTTTTTCCATAACTGTCTCAGGGTGTCTACTACCTGAAAAAAAAACCTGGAAAACCGGGAATTTACAGGGAATTTTACTTTTTTCTGGAAAAACATGGAATATTCAGGGAATTTTGGTTCCACTCAGGGAATTTTCCAATTATCACTTCATTCGTAATTCAAAAGAAGTTTTTCGCTCAGTTTCTCGAAACGTTTCTTAAGTACACTGAACTTGACAAGCATCTGACAGCTAAGACAACGTGTGCGAACGAGACAAGTTCATTCAGAGAGTCTTGTCACGCTCGCTCTTTACTGATTTGTATGTGGAGGATCAAAATCGTCGTAAAAAGAAAACGACCGAAGAAGAGAGACTGGCAACCGACAAAAGGAAGCATACGAAGCATGTATTGTATAAGAATAAGCATGCCAGACAGCAGGTCTGAGAGCCTACATATAATTTTTTTGAGCTTCAGAGAGGGTCGGAGATCTACTGAGAAATGTGTTGAGCTTCAGGGTAGTTCGTTGATCTTGAGAACAGAACTACAAACAAATTAAAAGTAATTAACAGAAATTCATAAAAACAAAATCACAAGAGAGGTCGTAGATCTTCAGATAAATGTTCAAAGAAATTTTCAAAACTTCAAGCAAGCAAAAATAATTTCAAATCAATTTGTAAAACTATAAGCGAAATTTTGCAAATCTTCAGGGAAATTCGCATAACTTCAGACAAGTCCAAGAATCTACAGTGAAATATAAAGTATTTCACAGAAGTTTGGAGATCCTCGAAACATTAGTCAACATCAGAAAAGTTCGTAGATCTTCAGAACAAAGCTCCAGAACTTGGAAAAAAAAATTACAGGAATTCTGAAAAAATCAGAAGAATCTCAGAAATGTTAATGGATCTTCAGTAAAAATTGCAGAACTGCAGGGAAGTTCGGCGATTTAAAAAAAATATTTACATGATTTCAGGAAAATTTGTAGATCTAAAGAAAGAAAGGAAGCTCACATATTTTCAGATAAATTTTGACAACTTTAGGTAATCTTCAATGAAAGTTTCAAATCTTCAGGGTAACCCGAGAGGAATTTACAAAACATCAGAGAAGTTTGCAGATCTACTGAGAAATTTATTGAGCCTCAAGTTTTTTTTTGTAAATCTTGGGAATAGAGCTACGGAGCTTAAGATAACTTTACAGAACTTTAAAGATATTTGCAGGAATTTGACAGAAAGTTTCACAGTTTCACACAAATGTGAGATCTTCAGAAAAATTCGTTAAATGCAAATGAAAATGAAAAGCACCTCAATTCCAAAAACAAATCGCAGCTAAGTACTTAAGTACAGGGTGCGTGACGAATTTTTGCAGTAAATGGCATATTTGAGAAAAAATACACCAGTAAGTTATTCTAGCAATGAATTTTGTGCGATTTATTTTCTTTCGCAACATATGGAAGTTGTAAGTAAATTTATTCAAAAAAATTGTCTTCCCTTTCGACGACTGTAGTTAGACGCTTCCGGAAACTGCAGTATGCACGTTTTAAAATTTTCGATCCATAGATGTCATCACTGCCTTGATTTTAGCTTTTAGCGACTTAAGTGTGGTGTGAGGGGTTCTATTGGTATCCCGTTGGACGACGCCCTATACAAAATAATCCAACGGATTGATATCGGGACTGCTTGAGGGCCAAATTTCTTCCTCCCAAATTTACGAAATATTTTCCGTAAGCCATTTCTGTGCTTTATTAGCAGTATGAGCAGGTGCTCCGTCTTATCACTTTCCCAAGCCTTTTTTAATATTATACACTGTTCTTTCAGACACATTTACCGACCGAATTATTTCTTTCATGCATACTCCGGCGCGCAACAAAGCGACAACGGCTGACAGATTGCTCTCTTGTTTCGACATCTTTACGTTTACTCAATATTGTTTGTTTAAATCTTACACCTAACAGTATAAGCTATCCAGTGCTGCCAAATATATCTAAATCATGATGCACAAGCATGAGAAATTACTATTTGAAATTTACTGCAAAAATTCGCCACCCTGTACAATATTTTGCAGAACTCCATGGAAGTCGGAAATAGATAGATCTAAAGAACTTCAGAGAAGTCCGTAGACCTTAAGAGAAGTCTGTAGAACGTCAAAAAGTTCGTACGTTTTTAGAAAAATTTACAAAACTTCAGCAAAACTCACAGATCTTAGGGAAAGTTCGCCGATCTTTAGATCAAGAATCCACAAAGAAATTTAAAGAACTTTAGAAAAGTTCGGAGATCTACTGTGAAATTTATTGAACTTCAGGGCAGTTCGTAGATCTTTAGAGCAGAAATACAGTACTTCAAAAACTCTACAGAATTTGAAATAAATTTTAGGAACTTCAGAAAAGTTCAGAGGGTAGATCGTAAATCTACTCAAAAATTATTATTATTTAGCTTTATTTAGGAGGCTTTCAGCCTTAGGCTGCTTCGCCTCCAACTAAATCTACTCAAAAATTAGCAGATGTTTAAATAAATTTTCTGAATTTTACTGTGTTTCTTGGATATTGAAAAAAATTTACAGAACTTCTGGTAAATTCGCTGATCTTTAGAGATATTTGCACAGCTTCAGAAAAATTAGAAAAACTTCAGAACACCCCTAAAACTTCAGGAAAGCTCAAAAATTTCTAGATAATCTTTTCATTCTTTAGAAAATTGTATAGATGTTCAGAGATATTTGCAGATATTCATCGAATCATGAGAAAATTACAGAACTTTCGAGAATTTTGTAGATTATTAGAAATTTTGTGAACATCAGAGATAATTGTTGATCTTCGAGGATCTTAAATCTTCAGGGATTCAGGAACTTAGTAGATTTTTAGGAAAATTTGCAGAACTTCTGAAGAACACACAGAACTTCAAAGAAATCTGTAGAACTACCGAGAAATTTGCAGATCGTCAGGAAAGATTGTTGTTCTTTAAAGAAATTTTACCCGAGAACAGAAACAAAACTTCAGGGACGTCAGAAGGTTTGAAGATCTTGCAGAATTGAGTTGTCAACAGAAATTTTCAGAACTCAAGGAATCATGTAGATCTAGTGAGAACTTTTCCCACTAGCTTGTCTAAAGTTGGTTTTATCATCCTGGCGAGGTTTTGAAATCCATTTTCATCTTCATATCACAGCTCTTGAAGGATGAGCCAGATCCCTGCCTGTGTTCCTCCTGAGCAACCATGTTCTACTCCACAAAGTTCACCTTCTCTTTCTCATTTTATTTAAAATAATAAAAGCAAATACGTCTGCCGAAACTAGAGCAATTTTCCGGTAATTCATGATGGAAGTATTTACTATTGGTGCATGTACAAATTAATATTAAACAACCTATGTTTATCTGTTCTGCTGTAATATTCAATAACTTTTTTGCTGTGCCGACTTATAAGTACCAACGCCCAAGTTTGAACAATTGATTCCAGATGGATAAATAGATAAAATAATAATGTGTATAATTTGTATGCACCTGGAATTTTTTTCATCCGACCTGGAAAAACCTGGAAAACTCAGGGAATTTGATTCCTTGGATTGAGTAGACACCCTGAAAAAAAAATTGTGTCCGTTTCACTGCAGCTTTGTGTGGAAGAAAGGAAGGGAAACGGCCCTTCACTACTTAGGTACTCTATAGTTTTTAGGTCTGAACGCTTCGAAATCGGCTAGCCTAGTTTTAATGTTGCTGCGGGATTCTGGACCCCGACTATTGTCGTAGCTAATGGGGGTGCCTAGGGTACGTGTCCCCCTCCAGAATGATCCAGGCTCTCCGGAATTTTAACATTAGCAACGGCTGTATAGATTTCAGATGCGTTTCGATGTTGTCTTAGCAAAGTACCTGCAGGGGTCGGAGGAACTCGATCGTCTTCTCGGTGGGATCCTCCGGTCGAGCCAGTCCAGCTTTGGTGCCTCTAGATCGTCACCTTGGTTCGGATTCCACTGCTTGTTGTACTGTTCCTTCAAAATAAACCATTTGAACAAACTGTCTTATTAACCGGGATACCCAAAATGCCATTATTCACAAGCAAACACAAGCAATGACACACGCAAGGCACACTGAGAAAAAAGTTGGTGCAAAATAACTGAGAAAAAAGTGGTGCAAATAAATCTCATAATGCGATTTATAAAATGTTATACATATGTACGAAGAGTCATATCACACCATAGATGGATAAATTCTGGTCTTTACAATTAATACAACTATAGTGCATATAACCATCATTCTTCTTATACATGTACATCGAAATTGTTATTATTGTAGTTTTCATTGAAATAAATGTTCCTTATCTAAACCCACGCCCAAGGCGAACCAGCCAATGGCTGAAAGCCTTGTAAATAAAGGAAAAAAAAAAAAAAAAAAATCTAAACCTTCAAAATCAGTTGACGATCTGATCTTCTAGTAGAAAGACGCTTTGTTTGCTTGCTGCGCTGTTGTTTCGGGCTAGTGGTAATAATTCGTGCACAGAAAAATCATTCCAGCTTAAAACTCAACAACAGCTCAAATGTCAATTGATAGCATGCTTACGCATGTTGTGGTAGAGTTCCATCCACTGATGCAAAAACAACAGTAATAACAATTAATAACGCCAAAATATAAAGCAATGAATTTTTGAACCTGTAGACCTGTAGTTTTTTCCGAACACTCGACTCCGAGCATAACTCAAGCATGTAGGTATTCCATTATCCTTAACGAATAAAATCTGGGAAAACACGTATTTTTAGGAAAATAAAACGCTTATTCAAGCTATTGTTCCAATCCCGGGATCCCACGATTTCCTGGAAAATCTGAAATCTGGTTTCCGAATTCCAAGATTGTGTAACTAGAAAAAAAACAGTGGTAGCCTCTGTTATCGACTTCTATATTTTGTTCAAATCTGAATGACATGTTCGTCAACTAAACATCTTAAGAATAAAGCCGTCTATAAGTAGATAACTGGATTTATATCCTATAATTGAATCGTTTTTTTTTCTTATTCTTTTCCTCCCCAGAGAACCGATCCGATTGTCCGACATTGACAATCTGCTAGAGGACAGCATATTCACCTCGTCCAATGGCGCCAAACTTGCCGACTACCTTAGGAAGAAACGAGGAACAGGCGGTCGCGTACGGCTGCAAAATATATTTGAACAAGTGGCAGCGAACATCGTAAGTGCCTGCGATTTAAATGTAACATAAGAACCAGTTCGCTAATGCCGTGCAATTTCAGCCTAAACCCATATTCCACTTCGACATGGAGTCTTCCGATCCTAATCCGCTGCCGGAGTCACCACAGCAGCCTGCTGCTGATACCAATGTTGCTGCTGAACCGGCACCGATAGCGAGCACCAGTGCACCGGTACAGAATGGAAACGTTGCGGTCGAACCGATTTCCGCGAAACCGGGTGACCCTGCACTGTCTCCGAGGGTGGTCCTTCAGGATTTAAAGCTCGCGTCTACAAAATCTGGCAGTAAGTCCTCTGACTCAGGCGTCAGTAACCTGAACCGCCAAGCACTGTTGAATCAGTACCATCGAACAAATATGGCGAAATGCGAACTGCTCAGGCAGATCACGTCCAGTACCCCTAAACCGGAAGCGGGCTCTTCGCAGACTCTTATATCCGCGTTCACTACTTCGATCTCACCTATCATGGAAGCGAGTTCGCCACGAATTTCAGAATCTGACCGTGTAGGTTCACAAGCAGCACCACCACTGGAGATGCCAGTGCCGGAACCAGTGGTCTTGCTGCAAGTCCCAGCAGCACCGGTTTTACCTATCGATACAGTTCTCCCACCACAAATACTTGCTCCCTGTTCACAAGCTCCTATAGAAGCAACAACGAAGAAAGTGGTAGTCGTCAGCACACCAGCAGTGCCTGCTCCGCCGTCACCTAAAATGATTATTCCGGAAACACCTAGTCCAGTCAAAGAATTAGGAGAATCTCCCAAAGTTGCTCATCAAATTATACCAAGGAGGCTTAGCGTCACTTTCAAAAATTTGCCGGATAAAGAGGCAAATGATACAAACGAAATTATAACACCTGATACAAGTCAACCGATAGAAGAGGAACAACTGGTGGAAGAGAAACAACTGGTGGTAGAGGAACAACTGGTGGAAGAAGAACAACTGGTGGAAGAGGAACAGCTGGTGGAAGTGGAACAACCGGTGGAAGAGGAACAGCTGCTGGAAGAGGAACAACCGGTGGAACATGAACAACCGGCGGAACAGGCACAACCGGTGGAACAGGAACAGTCGAGGGAAGAGGAACAGCTAGTGAATCAAGAACAATCGGAAGAAGAAGAAGAACCGGTGAACCACGAAGAGTCGATAGGTTATGAACAGCCATCGCTACCACATCAAAACGCAGCGGCTAGTTTTATAACTAAGAGCATACTAAAGGATTCATTTTCGGCGTCCCAGAAAAAGCGCCATTCATTTCGAGTGTCATTTTCCCAGCAACTGGTGCAGCAACGGGAGATTTCACCAGCACCATCTATCCCGGAAGCGCACTATTCAAGTTCTTCTGACGACAGTTCGGACTTGAGTGACGATGAGGACTTCGAGGATTGCGAGTATCAAGTGGTAGACGAGGTATACAGCGATGACGGAGAGTGCGATCCTCACGATATCGAAGAAAACTACAACGAGCTTGTCCGGGATGACGAGTTGGAAAAGCGACTGACTGAAATTCACGAACGAATACCATCGCCACTGATAAATGTGATCGACGAAGCACCGGTGCAGTGGTACGAGACTAGGACCCCTCGAATTCACAAGGAAAATGCGGATAAACTATTGGCACCTGTGACCTGTACCAAGGACAATAAGACCGATCTTCAGTTGGTAGATATCATCACAGACTGGGACGATGAGGATGACGACGAAGATGGAGAAAGAGAAGATCAGGAACCGTCGCCAGTTAAAGAATCACAACCGTCACTCATCGATATTCCCGAGACCCAACCGTCTACTAATGTAACCATCTGCAATCCAACGGACATCTCCGATATGGAAGACTCAGCGGAACGATTGGTAGAGCTCCCGCCACCACAGACAACCATCAATGGCACAATGGAAGGAAATCTTGACGTCTCGCCCGCTAGAGTACTCACGCCCCCAACACAGTTTACCGATTCGGCCAAGTGTCGTTTCCTACGGGAGAACGAAGATGCCTTGATTTCACGGCTACAGAATGAACTACCTACTCCCAGTCAGCAGCCGCCTTCTCCTCCCGATACCCCGGAGCGTGTGTCGGGAACTTTGATGGAAATTGCCAAGTCATTCCGAGATCAGCCTCCTCCGCCGATGGTGACTGCGGCATCCAGAAAAACTTTAATTCCCGTTAAAAAGACACGCCGTCAGAAGGCTGTCGTTGATCCAGCAACCAATCCATACTTTGATACTGTTGTGAAGCCTTTTGCACCACATACGGCTAAACAGACTAAAAGTAAACAGCTCACGACGGCACAGAAGCGGAAACTATACGCCTCGTCAAATATAGGTGATAAACCTGTGCAACTCAACGGTGTTGAGGGATCGTCTGCAGTGTTGCGAAACATTAAGATCATTGTCCAGAAGCTAAAGGTGGATAATTATCCAGAGAAGTTGACCGATTCGGACAGGGCGGCGATAGAAAAGGCCAATAATAAACCCAACGAGCTGCAATCCAACACTGTTCTTGCGAAGGGCACGAGAGAGAAGGCAGACGAGCAAACGGAAGTCGGAAGCAATTGTCGGGAACAACTAACAAAAGCAGCAGCTAATGAACAGCTAGACAAATGTTTTTCTGATTCCCAATCAGATAATTCTGAACCAGCTTTTGCCGGTTTTGATGAGCGCACAGATTTGGGACGACAACCAGAATTATTGAGGAAATCTGCAGACAATGATACTGATGTGCTTTCCATTATCGACAAAGATAAAGTACTGGAAACGGAGAACAACATGGAGACGGAACAGAATCGGACGCAGAACGCACCACCAAGCCCTGAAGTTAGAAGTAAAAAAGTCCTCAAAAAGAAGATAAAGACGAAAACTAAAGCGTTGAGCAATCCAGGTAAGAAGATTGTTAAAACACCTGTGGAAAAGGTCGACAAGCTTTCGAATGAAAGGTTGAATTCAAACCAGGAGCAAGACCCAATAGACATGGAGGTTGAAGCTGGAAGAGCCGTCACGAATACGAAAAATAATCCAGCAGAGAAGATTGCTGAACCAACTGTGGTAGACAGGGCCGATGAGCATCCGGATGCAAGACTGACACCAATCGATGCACAAGATCCACCAGTCGCGGGAAGCAAAATCGGCAGGAGTAAGAAACATCCGAACACTGATGAACCGGACAACGATCCAACTGAAAAGATTGTTGAACCAATCTCAGAGAGGAGCGATGAACATTCGGATGAAAGGTTGAATCCCGACGGAGTAGAAGATCTGCAGCTAGCCAGCTTACCGGAGATGCCGAGTAAGGAAACCGCAGACCCGAACCATGAAGAGGTAATTTTTTAGTTTTTTCCTAGTCTAGTGAACAATATTCTACAGACATAACGTTCAAGCCGGGGACTGAAGGGTCATGCACAATGCATCCGGATTTGATCTGTGATCGTGTTAGCTAAACCTATGCTCTAACTGTCAGATTTGATGCAACGGATTAGGTCCGGATGCAAGAATGAAGAATCGCATATCAGTGCCATGGTGCCAGTTCAGTCCCAGGTGGAGCTTGGCTTGATTTCGTATCCACAGGGTGGTTGTTACTGAACCGGGAATCGAAAACAACCGGCAATTTGATTGAATCCTTATAATTTGTTTTTGTATTTTAATCGAATTCTGTTAACAATTCAAGCTAAACAATGAATTTGGTCCTAAGTAACATTGATCGATTCTCTTCGTCGATTTTCTCTTTCGTTCTTGTTGTGTTTGTCGTATTAGATGCTAGATAAAAGCTTCTTTTATGGATCTGTGTGCTGGAAATACCTGGGATTGTCTTTACATGGCCATGGGGATACAAAGAGAAAGTCAACGAAGAAAATCTGTCAATGTTACTTAGGATCTAATGCAAAGATCAGCTTGAATTATTCGGACTTCGATGGTATCTCGAATATTTTTTTCAATCCCAGACGTTTTTACTGATCCATAGTACATGATACTCACCCGATATCCCTCAGGATTGCACCTGCATCACAATGTTACGCAAATTCACTCGGTCCGTGGCTGCTTGTCTCAAATTTCTTGACCGTCCTACACTTCCAAGATCCTGCTCCACTTGGTCTAACCGCCTTGCTCGCTGTGCTCCTCTTCGTCTTGTACCGGCCGGATTTGAGGCAAACACCATTTTTGCGGGATAGTTGTCCGGCATTTTTAAAACGTGTCCCGCCCATCGTACCCGTCCAGCTTTCGCAACTTTCTGGATACAGGATTCGCCATAGAGTTGCGCCAGCTCATGGTTCATCCTTCGCCTCCATACACCGTTCTCACATACCCCGCCAAAGATGGTCCTAAGCACTCGTTGTTCGAAAGCACCCAGTGCTTGCAGGTCCTCGTCTAGCATCGTCCACGTTTCGGGCCCGTAGAGAACTACCGGTCTTATCAGCGTCTTGTACATGGTACATTTAGTACGGAGGTGAAGTTTACCCGACCTCAGGGTCTTGTGGAGTCCGTAGTAAGCACGACTTCCGGCAATGATCCGAGGTACACAAATTCATCCACCACCTCAAACTCATCCCCGTCGATTGTCACGCTTCTGCCTATGCGAGCCCAATCCCGCTCGGTTCCTCCAGCTAACAGATAATTTGTCTTCGACGTATTCACCTTTAATCCAACCTTCTCTGCTTTACGTTTCAGCCTAGTGTACTGCTCCGCCACGGCCTGAAACGTTCTTCCGACAATTTCCACGTCGTCAGCGAAGCAGATGAACTGGCTGGACTTATTGAAGATCGTGCCCCGCATGTTGAAGCCCGCACGTTTCATAACACCTTCTAGCGCAATGTTGAACAGGAGGCAGGAAAGACCATCGCCTTGTCGAAGTCCTTTGCGAGTTTCAAACGAGTCCGATAACGCACCCGATATCTTCACGCAGCACTGTACACCATCCATCGTACCCCTGATCAGTCTGGTCAGCTTCCCGGGATAACCGTTCTCGTCCATAATCTTCCATAGCTCTAAGCGGCCTTGAAATCGATGAATAGGTGGTGCGTAGGGACTTGATATTCACGACACTTTTGGAGGATCTGGAGGAGATTTCGTCCGTTGTCGATCGCCCGTTCCCAAAACCGGCTTGATAACTTCCCACAAATCTGCTTGCTAGCGGCGATAAACGGCGAAAGATGATCTGGAAAAGCACTTTGTAGGCCGCGTTAAGAATAGTGATCGCTCGATGGTTCTCACATTTTAGTTTGTCGCCTCCTCCGGTATCCTCCTGTATCCCAGATCCTGACTATCAGTCGGTGCAGACAAGTGGCCAACTTATCCGGGCCCATTTTGATAAGTTCCGCTTCGATACCATCTTTTCCAGCTGCTTTGTTGTTCTTAAGCTGTCGGATAGCATCCTTAACTTCACCTATCGTGTGAGCTGGCATGTCCCCCTCATCCGCTGTACCGACGAAGCCATTCCTCCTGCCGCCTTGGTCCTCCGCCTCTGCGCCGTTCAGGTGTTCATCGTAGTGCTGCTTCCACCTTTCAATCACCTCACGTTCGTCCGTTAAGCCGACACATTTCGGCTCGCGGCACAAAGCCTTGGCGGGATGCGTTGAGTTTCTTGTAGAACTTGCGTGTTTCTTGAGAACGATACAGCTGCTCCATTTCTTCGCACTCCAGCTCTTCCATGCGGCGCTTATTATCCCGGAAAAGATGGGTTTGCTGTCTTTGTTTCTGTTTATATCGCTCCACATTATGACGGGTTCCTTGCTGCAGCATCGCCGCCCGCGCTGCGTTCTTCTCGTCCAAAACCGTCTGACACTCTTCGTCGAACCGCTCCACGAACCCAACGGCGCCTTCAGCAGCGCTGTTAATGGCTGCTTTCACGTTGCTCCAGCAGTCCTCAATCCGGCAACGCTGCGTCGAGGCATTGCCCGTACTCAGTTGCGACTTCGGGCAGCTTCAGTCGCTCCAGATTGTACCGTGGCGGGTGTCGGTACCGAATGTTGTTGGAAACGGAAAGTTTTTGGCGCACTTTGACCATTAGAAGGTAGTGGTCCGAATCGATATTTGCGCCGCGATAGGTCCTGACGTCGATAATGTCCGAGAAGTGCCTTCCGTCGATCAAAACGTGGTCGATTTGCGATTCTGTCTGCTGCGGTTGATCCCCAGGTGTACCGATATGGGAGGCTATGCTGGAAGTAGGTACTACGTATGACCATGTTCTTAGAGGCGGCGAAATCGATGAGTCTAAGGCCGTTAGCGTTCGTTAGCTGGTGAGCGCTTAACTTTCCTATAACCGGTCTAAATTCCTCTTCCTGGCCGACCTGAGCGTTAAGATCACCGATGACGATTTTTAACGTCATGGCTTGGCCAGCTGTCGTATTCCGTTCCAGCTGCGCGTAAAAAGCGTCTTTATCGTCATCATCACTTGCTAAGTGAAGGCTGTGCACGTTGATTATGTTGACATTGAAGAAACGGCCTTTGATCCTCAACTTGCACATTCTGCTATCGATTGGCCACCACCCAATCACGCACTTCTGCATTTCGCCCTTCACGATGAAAGCTGTACCCAGCTCATGTGTATTGTCGCAGCTCTGGTAGATGGTATAACCATCCCTATACGTATGATCCCTTCCAGCAAACCTCCTGCAGCGCTACGATATCGAACTTGCGGACCCTCAATAAATCGGAAAGAATGCCCAAGAAATTGAGAGACTTGCAGTTCCATTTTCCGTGTTTCCAATCGTTAGTCCGTTTCCGTTGCTTGGGTCTATGCCGATTGTTCCGGTCCGTATTTACCAGCCAGTATTGTCCAGCCGTTTACCAGCTTTTATTGAATATTTATTTTATTAAATTCTGCTATTAATGAGCTAGTAATTACGTTGATCACAACACTCTCACGTTCTGTCATGACAAAAAATTCGATGGGATTTTGAAGAAAATCTCTATCATCGTTTTCTCATCCGATGATAGTGACACACGTATTTCTGTAAATATCTCGTGAGATCTTCCATTGCAAATGACATTTGCCAGTCCTGGTCATACAGTTCCCCCCAGTCTGTACCGTGAGAGTTAAAATCTCTCAAGATCAAGCGTGGCTCCGGCATAACCGGCATAATAAGAAATCGCAGTTCTCGGTGGAAGATATACTGAGGCAATTCTGAGACATTTACCTCGAATGTTAACCTAACATGCACCAACTTCAATGCCTGTCACCTAAGGCAGATCGATTCTGTAAAAGTAATGGAGCTTGTTGATCCCGAGAAGCACGATCGTTGTCTGAAGAGAGCCATGTTTCACAAAGGGCAAATGAATCAGAGAGTGAGTTGTGTACAAGACTTCTACAGTTCCACTGAAGAACAGAGATCATATCCCCGACCTCATTCGGAGAGTTATCCATCAAACGATATGATAGATGCAATGAAGAACCACCAGAAGCTAATTGCTTCAAAAGAATTAATAATGCTCCTCGTTGAGTCAGAGATATTGAATATTCTGAAGAAGCTATCCACAACCACAATACCAGAAAACGTGAACATGGGGGCATGTTCTTGCTGATTATTTTTCAGCTGATTTTCTGGCCAAAAACTGGGACATCTGAGGTTTTAGATGATCCTGGAAATGACGGAAAGTCCTTGTTGTAATTACAAGGTTTCGATGGCATTTCCGTTACCTCTTGATTTGTCTAAGAGGGGCCTTACAAGCTTGTCGGTGGTGTGTTTTTTGGCTCGTTTTTTCGTATTGCCTTTAAAGACAAACGGACTACCCTCACCACCCTCTGAGTCTGAGTCTAGATCATCAACTGGCAAAATGGAAAAAAAAGTGTTACTTTTTTTTCTTAAGTGGTCTGAGAAAATGAAGCGGTATTCTTCAAGAGTTCTGCTATTGTTCTCTTGGAGCGAGCTTGCAGAGACCGCTTAATGTTGTCACCCTGCTGTTTATACCTCGGGCAGTCAGTCAGGGTATACAGGCTCTCCTTGCAATACACGCATATTGGAGGAGAACTGCAAGGACTCTCTTGATGCTGCTCGTCACACTGATTGCAGCGTAGTTTGTTCGAGCAGTAGTCCGATGTGCGAGCAAGTTGTTTACATTTCGAGTAGTTCATTACCCGAGGTACAAACAGACGTACAGGTAGCCGAACCTTGCCAATAGCTACGTAGTGAGGTAACGCTGAACCCGAAAAGGTTACACGAAACGAGTTTGACAAGGAATAAGATTTTTTGGAGCCTACGACGGATACTGACTGCATTCGAAGGCTGTCCAATATCTTCACCTTCGGGAAAGCACGGTTTTTAAAGATTCCGAAGGAATCGGGACCCAAGAAATCATCACTAGTCCAGGCCAGTGACAAGGCCTATACCAACAGCAGCGTTTGACAGTACGCAGCATGTCCCGGGCTCAAATCGTTTATTTTGCTGTAATGGGCCCGTTGTCACTGTATAACATGTTGCCTACGCGCCTGCCACTGGGCTGCACTAGTCAAACTCGCTTCGGTGACCACTCCTTCAATTTCTACCACCGACAAACCGACATGAAACTTAAACTTAACCGTTGATCGAGAATCCATAACGGCGGCTTCAAATGTGCAGTGATCCCATCTGTCAAAAACATATAAATTTGTTATCTAGATAAAAATAATTTGCCTGGAATAGATTAGACACGAACCAAGTCATACATTTTGTATGTCTAGAATACACCATTTTCGCGAACATGGCGGCAGATGTCAGTTTTGTGCTTTGATCGTAAATTTGATGATACTTTGTATGGTCATTCATGTCGGTTTGTCGCTGTTTCTACCTTACTTCTGGGTATGTAGACTCAGTATTCCAATGAAAAAAACTCGCACGCAACAATTTGGTTAGCCTACTTCTGGTAATCAACGGTAACGCGCAGTTTAATTGGTGTCACCTTGAAAATATCGGTAATGGCCGAAAAATGTTTTTAGATCCTTAGAGATCCTCGGAATGTTTTTTGTTTGGGCCGGAAAAACAACCCATGGGCCTATATATAATAGGGGAAACAGTCCTATTGTTGCGGTACGTTAGCAGCGTTAGAAGCCTATTGTTGTGTAGGAGACCTCCATACAATTATGCTAATTATGCACCAGCTTAATGTTGGACCAAGAAAACAAGGGAGATGCGATCATGGTGAGAACAAAACAACAGCAACACGATATACCTTCTACACTGAGGCGCCAGCAGACTGGAGAGATGCAGTTGTTTGACCCAACGCCGCTACACCATTCTGCTGGGGCGTGTACGCAACCGTTGTCTCTATCTGTATCCCTTTTCTCTTGTAGAACTGCATCTGATTTGTGGAACAGTACTCTCGTCCCAAGTTCACCGTTATTCTTGAAATGGACTTTCCCAGCATAGCTGTGACCTTTGCTTCGAATTCCTGAAATTTCTCGAATACCTCTGATTTGCGCTTCAGCAAATATATCATCGAGAAATGGTCATCGATGAAACTGACTATGTAACGAGAACCATCCCATGCCGGCGGATCGATCGGTCCGCAAACATCAGAATGAATCCGCTCCAGCGGCCGGCTGGCCCTAGCTCGCGTTTTGTTGAACGGTTCTCGGCATTGCTTGGCTTGCACGGAGGCGTCGCAGAAATCAATTTTGGTTTTTTTTCATTCATACCTTTTAGCATTCCTTTCCGGGTCATGGTCTTCAATCCGCGTTGGCCGATATGCCCCAGTCGACGATGCCACAGGTTTCCAATCGATACTTCGTAATGGTTCGCTTCAACTTCCGCCAACGATAGCTCAAGCTCGTACAGGCTGCCTCGAAGGTGTCCGGTGGCCAGTAACTTACCACTTTTCTTCAGAACTGCTACGTTTCCAGAGAACAAGACATCGATCCCAGCATTGGCCATCTTCCTGACGGATATCAGGTTTTCACGTAGTTCTGGAACGTAGAGCACATTCTTTAGATTGAAATGTACACCTTTGTTGCTGGTCACGTTGATTTCGCCAATCTGTTCAGCAAGCATAGCTTCTCCTTCCTTGGCGACCTTGATCTCCACGCAACAGGTCATCTTCTTCAGGGCAGCAAAAACGAACTTGTCGCCAACCAGGTGGTCACTGCACCCGGAATCAAGAAGGAAAAGGATTCGTCCAGGCCGCTTTTCCGCAATGTTTGCATCGGCCATGAAACTGATGGCATCCTTCTTCGCTGAATTGGCTTCACGACAATCCTTTTTCATGTGGCCGCGACGCCCGCATTTGTGGTACTTACCGAGGAATTTCTGGGACTTCTTTTGGGATCTTGAGTCACCCGAGAACGCTGCCAACTTGTCTTCAACTGAATCGCCCTGCCGGTCGGATCGCTTCCTTTCTTCAGCCAATAGACGCTGCTTGACGAGGTCCAAATTCAAATCTTCTTCCGCGACGTTCTCCAGGGCCGTGACTAGGGGATCGAAAGAGTCTGGAAGCGACAAGAAAAGCTGCGATACCAGATCACTTTCCGCCAGAGTTGCTCCGGCCGTCTTCAATTTTCTCACGAGCCCGTAGAATTCAAGTAGATGCGTCCGCATGTCCCCTTCCTTCATCCGCAAACAAGCCAACTGCTTCCGTACTAACGTTTGGCTCGCGACAGACTTCTTTGCATAAGCCGCCTCCAGACTGACCCACATCTCCTTCGTGGTCGCCTTCTCTCGAACGATCTCGAGGCATTCTTCCGACAGGCAACCCACCAGCAACGCCTTCGAGATCCGGTCCGTTTCTTCAAACTTCTTCTTTGCAGCTTGTTCCGTTGGAGCCACCTCAGTCAGCACACCCGTGACGCCTTTGGCTTCCAGGAACAGGCGCACTCGATAACTCCAGTTTTGGAAGTCAGCTCCGCTTCCACGCAGCAACGGGATGTTGCACGAAACGTCCTTCGCGGTGGTGCCCATAACCTCTTGAAGGGACAAACGGGAGACTCCAAACGAAGTATATGGTTTAACAAGAAAAAACGGAGAAAGGTTTATTTAAACGTCTGTACTAGACGAAGTGCGATTGTGGAATGAACATTTATTAATTTTCACAAACAGGTAAACGAGTCGTTGCCAGGGAGGGCTTCCCAACAACGTAACAGGGGATAGCTGGTGTGCCTCGGTCGACTCGGTAGGCAATTTGTCGCACTTTCGTATGCCGATAGTGGTGATGGTTTTGCTGATGTTGATGTTGCGATGAGAATGAGTTAAAGATGGACCGTAATCAAAGCGCTCGGCTTCCTCACTCGCGCACTTGTTGTCTATAACACTATGCCAACTAACTTTGGTGAGGAAAAACGCTCGCGTGAGGAAAAACTAAAAAATAACAGTAGTGTCGTACAACGAAACCAGTACGTTTTGCCCGGCTCAGTGTGTGAGACGAAAAGAGATTCGCGGTTGTGTTTTGAACAACATCAATAACAAATTTTGACACATGCAGAAGTTCAGTGTTGCCAGTATCTTTAAAGATAAGAAAAATTGTAACCATATCGGTACCAACCAGTGCCAATGACTGTCTCCAGGTGTGCCCAAGCTTGTTAGGCACACTGTGCGGAGTGACAAACCCCTTGGGAAAATCATATGTTTGGCGTTTGAAACAGTTAATGTAGCAAACCGGAATCGTTCAGAGTATTGACTCCGTGATTTGTTCCCACGTCTATCAACGCTTGCGAAAAAGACTAGGTTAAAAGTGTAACCCCGCGTAGTATCTCATGTATTACGATAATCATTAATAAGTCGTGCTTATGAAATGCATAACTTATGCCTATGGAATTTATATAAGTATCTAATGAAATCAAAATTATTTATGCTCATAGGTCATGTCTTATGGAGTTCTTGACATTTTTTGCCTCAGTGAGTAACAGCCCTCTGTCTGAGACAAAGTTGTAGTTGTTCTACGGTTTTTGTCAATTTCGAAGTGTCCATAATTTTAAACATTTCAAAAGTTTGTATTACATATTTATGAGCTTTTTTTCAAAAATCTAAAAAAAGACATTTTGAAATATTTAGGATTGCAAAATTTGTATTGAATTTTGAATTGTAATTACTAAAAAAATTGTTTTGTATATTTTCTCCTAAAAAGCATCATTTTTCTCTACAGCTTTGTCTCAGACGTGATTTCAATCAGAAATTTCGTTTCCGTGCTACATTACTATAAAAAATTTCAAATTCGTCATTTTTAAAATTTTACTAGATCCAAAATGGCCAAATTTAAGCATAAATATGAATCATTACCCATAACAAACAATTATGCAAAGTTTCATGCACATCGGAGAAGGTCGAGTTTTTCCGATTCGTCATTTGGCGTGAAACTGCTCTACATGTGAAACACCATATTTCCTCGAGATCTGCCCTAATATAATGCCTTACTTTTAGGAACAGGTAATCTCCCGGACGCCGTTAGAAACGGTAGACGTACTTCCACTACAAACTCAGCCGAAAAAGCGAGGACGACCACGCAAGCAAGTTAATCCAGCTGTCCAACCGGCAGCAGTTCAAACCGGACCAAAAGCAAACAGTAAGAAAGTTGTTCACCAATCTAATGAAGCAAACAATGTTGAAGCTGGAGAGGACTCGCTCTCGGATTTCCATAAAGACGCACATCCGTTGCCGTTAAAAAAACGCAAAGGGCGGATATATTCCGACGGCAACCCCCCCACACTGGAACCCTTTGGTGGAGCAACGCATCTGGAATGTAACGACAACATACCACCGTTACTTGAGCCTAATGATCGTGTTCTGAGTACCAGCAAGCGGCGGAAGGAACAGAATGCTCGTGATTATCACGAAAAGTACACTACGGAGAAACCGGAAAAGAAGTTACCAAGATTCTACCAGGATATAGATGATGATAATGATGAAACTTGGGTACCGAATAAAAAATCTCTGAAGGATAGCTACAACCAACAGCTGCGCAAGAAAGTGGACACCGTTGCTAGCCCTCGAAATATACGGAGAGTTGAAAGTGACGAAGAAGCGGAGGTACGCCGCAGCAAGCGAACTCGTCGACTAGCCGATATGGTTATCAAGCGAAATCCCAACTTGAAATCCGCCTACGAGAAGCCTAACTATCGGCAGTTGACGGATGAGGAATTCATGGAACTAACACGAGAAGCCAAGAAACATGCAGAAGAACAAAATCAGAAGAGAGTAACAAAGCCCAAAAGCCGCAAGCGAATGCAGGTAGATCCGCAAGAGCCAACGGCATCGAAGAGGAATCGATCTGACGATACGGTGGTGTTGATTACGGTAAATTTTGGTCGCATATATTTAAATTGAGTAATCAAGTTAATTATTTCTTCAATCAGGACGACGTGCAACCGCCGATTGATCCTAGTCCCAGCACAACCAACAGCGACAGGACTTCGTCAACAGAAAAGATGCAAGCCTTCAGCTGGATGATTAAGCTTATGCAGACGAACGGCGTACAGTCTGCAGGCCTGGAGAATACAGGGCTGATTGTCGGGGGCCAATACATGCACTACTCACAGGAGCATCTTTCCTACCGCGAGCGTAACGGAATTCAGTATTCATTTTATCTTCATTCCGATACCGAGAACTATGGCTTCCTGCGGTTCGCTCCCTCGGCTGTTAAAAAACTAACCAAAACGGCAAAATTCTTGCTGGTAAGTACTCCCCAAGGCAAACATTATTCGCATAAAACATAATGCGCCTATATGATTAATTTCCAGAAATTCCTGATCCTCGAGGGCAATCTCTCTTTCCAACTTAACGGCCAGAAAATCCAAGTAAAAGGTGGTGATTTTCTGATACTACCAGAATGTAAGACATGCATACCTTCTTCTTCTTCTTTTTTGTTTTGTTTCTATGATGCTGAAACTTGTATTTTCCGTTTCGTGTAGATTCAACATACGCCATCGAAAACGACAAGCACGTTTCCCTCATCTTTATGATCAAACTATGTCCGTCGCTGTGTGAAGCCTGAAAAACCCGTACCTATAGTAAGTTAATTTTAGCATCATTTTCTTTCTGCTATTGTTATTTAATAGAATGATTGTGAAATTTTACTTTAATGCCTTTTTTGTTTTTAAGTTGTACCCATGCAATCAGTACAGCGCTGTGTGCATACAATCTTCGTAGGGACTAGCAAGCAAAAGTTTTCTAAATATACATTTTAGTTTTCATTCCATTGCTGTGCTCACTCAATGACGGTAGGACGAAAAGAAAAACATGCTGGCAAGGTGGGCAAAGCGCTATCCTATATGTAGTGAACACTCACTCATTCAAATAGGCGGTAATGCCGAGAGTTGAAGTGACTTTTGTCACTAGCGAAGTGAGAAAAGTCACGTCGGGGTGACGTTACTCTCCATTCGATTTGCACAGAGAGTCACGTCACCACGACGTGACTTTTCTCACTTCACTAGTGGTAACAGTCACTTCGATTCTCGGAATAACCCTCATATACTGCGTACCCCATTGTGGTGCATATAGAGCCAACGTTAAAGAATGCTAACCTGGGCGAGTTGTGTTTTGTTTGGCGTTTGCCGGAGCCCGTGTTAATTTCCTGTCGACTTTTTTGCTATTTGATCGTTGGAGCTACATCGCCATGTGCCACTGGGTCGGCCCTGTTGCGATGTCCTGATGGAATCCAATCAAGTGCTTGATTGCCGATTTCGTTTTTGCTATTTCTTAGTGTCTTCCGTCTCCGCCGAAATTCAACTAAAGAAGTGAACGCCACCAACGAGCAGCGAAGAAGGAAGACCATCAATCAGCATACAACGGCCAGCAACCAGAGATGCCACATTCAAATCTGTTTTAAGGCCGAACTACAACGAACCAAGTACCCAAATCACCTGCGATCTCTTTTTATCCGGAAAATTAAAGGGGACACCAGAAGATGGGATGATCCGCCTGAACACCGATCTCAAGTAATTCTATCGCGGCTGAGAACCGGTCATACCAAAGCCTCTCATAACATGGGAGGCGGAGGTCCATTTAGGAAGCAATGCGAGACTTGCAATGTGCCACATACAGTGGAACATTTTCTATGCAACTGCCCCCAGTACTATGAACCATGTATCCAATACGGGATCTCAGCAAGCGTCAGGGACACCCTGAGTTATGACCCCTCTAGCACCACAGCGCTCTTCTCCTTTCTGCGGGAGACAGGATTGATCAACCAAATTTGATATATGACCCAATATTGATCCAAGCAACGACAACGGACAAAGGATTGATCTACTATTGGCAAAAACCACTGATTCAAAATGGACGAGCGACTATAATAAGATGATGCACGAATAAGGACACGAAAATGGACGGATGATGGCACAAAATTACGCACAGCGACAACAATGGAACTGAACACGGAAAACTACTGCACATAAAAGCAAAATCACCACAATAATCGGACACAAGACCACGCGACGACAATGGATTATGACAAGGACCAACTACTAGACACACCGCAAGTTATCTGAATATCTGCCAACAAAACCAACTCCGTTATTATAGGTGGGCGTTGGCCAGATTTGGATTTTTCAGATATAATCCTAAATAGGACCTAGATTATTTAATACTCTAGTAACCTCAAGTCCGTGCTCTGTCACAATGTTTCATTGTAATTAATCAACACTCAAAGGGGTAAAATATCAAATTTGGGGTGAATTTGAAAGAAAGAGAACTTGGAGTGTAGAGCGCACTGCCCACTGGACGATTCTGAAGCCTGGCCAAGTGAGTGGGGTATGGGTGTATTTGATTGAACGTCATTTCCAATGTATATACATTAGACCTGTTCATTTTAAACGAAATGTTCGGAACGTAACGGGTCAACCGTGATTACTGTTCGTCATGTTAATTTGAACTTCTGTGCAAATTTTCAGCAAAATCGGTGATGATTTAGAGGTGCTTCAAGTTAATTTTATGTTTTTAAGGTAATTTACGGCTTACAATATTTGTATCTCGAGACTGAAACAACGAAAGCTGCTGTAACAACTTTCATAGCAAAGTTTAATGTGTTATGTATCAACTTTGTAACCAAAGGTTGACTATTCGAAGTGATTTTATTGAAGTTTGACTTAGTTTCATGCTCGAAGATATCTTAAAATGTGAAGAATTTTAAAGTATTTGTTCTACGAATTTTCCACCCATATGATATAAAAATGTGTAGTGTACGGCATAATGTTCCTCATATTGTTCTAGAAGTTTCGTTCCAACATAGTTTTCGTGTATATTTCATAGATTGAGAGATAAAAATCAGAAAAGAGGCCGTTTTAGCTAAAATTCACAAGACAACAGAACCAATAAAAGTCAATTAGATTGACAGAACATAGTTGCATTGCTTTTCAATGACGACCGATGACTGTTTCATTGATATATGATTTTTTCATAAATATGAATCCTCAGTAGACGTGTTTTTTATCAAAGGCAAGTGTCACTCGAGCCATTCAAATGTTCATTATTTTATAAATTGCTGTTATGGTTCGAGTGACACTTGCCTTTGATAAAAAACACGTCTACTGAGGATTCATATTTATGAAAAAATCATATATCTATGAAACAGTCATCGGTCGTAATTGAAAAGCAATGCAACTATGTTCTGTCAATCTAATTGACTTTTATTGGTTCTGTTGTCTTGTGAATTTTAGCTAAAACGGCCTCTTTTCTGATTTTTATCTCTCAATCTATGAAATATACACGAAAACTATGTTGGAACGAAACTTCTAGAACAATATGAGGAACATTATGCCGTACACTACACATTTTTATATCATATGGGTGGAAAATTCGTAGAACAAATACTTTAAAATTCTTCACATTTTAAGATATCTTCGAGCATGAAACTAAGTCAAACTTCAATAAAATCACTTCGAATAGTCAACCTTTGGTTACAAAGTTGATACATAACACATTAAACTTTGCTATGAAAGTTGTTACAGCAGCTTTCGTTGTTTCAGTCTCGAGATACAAATATTGTAAGCCGTAAATTACCTTAAAAACATAAAATTAACTTGAAGCACCTCTAAATCATCACCGATTTTGCTGAAAATTTGCACAGAAGTTCAAATTAACATGCCGAACAGTAATCACGGTTGACCCGTTACATTCCGAACATTTCGTTTAAAATGAACAGGTCTAATATACATTGATACATTCAAACCATTGGCATTTGAGATAAGACAGAGATAGGATGCGGAGGGCCCCAGATAGGCTGGAAATGACAGGTTCATAGTGAGAAAATGTACCATACCAGATTCACATCGTCAGACCCTGCCCAAGAATAAGGGGATTGACGATGTCTTGTCAAGTTTTATTTTGAATTTGCGTTTTGCATTTAATACTCTAGTAAATCTCGCGTCCGTGCTCATTCACAACAGTGTGATATGTCAATACTCACTGGGTTATATGTCTTAGACCAGTTCCAGATTAGTTTGCTATGAATATCTTCTGCATCGCAGTTCGCGATAAATTACTAAATATGGGTTCTCTTTACCGACCATAATAGTGTGAGGGAAGGGGGTGAGAGCGAATAGAGGCAAATAAATAAGGAAGACGACACCATGACCCGAATAAGTAACCAATGCATGCGGCTCACACTCAACTTGTTCTATTTCTTTCTTTCTTCCTATCATGTACTAATATTAACTGCCTGAGGACAAATGGGAACACGAGCAGAACTTCAATAGGAGAAAAGTAACAAGAAAATTCGAACAAGAAAAGAAGAATTAAACTTGCACCGGCAAGAGGAAGCAGACAGAAAGGATCATGCCGGTTGGAGACAGCCAATGTATACGGAACGAAGCTTGTATCTAGGAAAAGCCGTATGTGCAGAAAACCGTAAGTAGGATAAGAATCGTAAAAGGTGTGTGCTTGCTTGATAAGATCCTAACTTTACTTTAAATACACGGTAGGAATCTAATATCCATTTATTATTAAGGTTTTTGTCCATTTTTCAGTGGGAGTGGCAATACCCATTGATGAGTGATTTATCGTACCCATTTATTAGTAACTGTTAGCAACTAATGATTAATTGATTTACCTATTTTAGAATTACCTATACTTCACATCAGAACCTCATTTCCTTCAATTACTACTCCGTTGCAGCACACACCTTATATGGATCGCTAACCTTTATTTAGTTTCAGCATTTTCGACATTATAATCAAAGGGTGAGTTTTAAAAGTATAATTACCATGCATATAGATAAGTTAATGTACCAGAACCTGGACGGACACGAGCCCACCCAGGGGAGGACCCGGATACGACCACCCATGTGTGTCTATAGTATCGCACGAGCTGACGAGTGCAACGGGAAGGACAGTAGGTGTATAGACTAGGGGGTTAGTCCCTAGATAAGCCTTCTTAGCGGAAGGCACAGCCTATGCACTGAACAATTACAATTACAATTAAATCAGAACTAAGTGTCATGTCGGTTTGTCGGTGTAACAACTTCTCTTACTTTTCACCAACCTCGATCATTATTAACAGGTCATTTTATTCAATTAGTATATTATACTGTCATTACTGTTCATACTATCATTGCAACTAATTCATTTAGGCATATTCAATTGACCTGCATTAGGTTATTATTTTGCATGCAATGATATGGGAAAAGCGGGGCTCACGATTCAGCATGAAGAGTGTATGGGAGTCGTTCTAGGGGTTGTTTGAGACATGTGGTTCATTTTAGACATTATAGTTTGACGTGATCACCATGATCCACTCACGTTCTGGAATGTGGCCTTCATAAGACTACCTTCTGTCTAGCAAAATCAAAATCTATTTCGAAGGACTTATTGCTCATCTGTCTGGCCTAGACTGGAATTGTGTCTACGACAGTGTGGATATCCATGACATGGCCTCACATTTCTGCACCATCATTCGTCAATGGTTGAACACAAACGTACCTATAAAGAGAGAACGCTTCTGTTTCGAAAATCAAAACTTGAACGCAATCAATCGATGGCAGCGTCGTTTGCGGGCCCATAAATCCTCATTTACAAAAGCTAACTTCAAACTAGAAATACTCAGAAGGAGAGATGGGCGAAGAGAACGTTTTGAGCCAAATGAACTGACAAAATCTGAGCCAATCGAACATTCCCGTTAGAATTTGTCCGAGGATTTTTTATTCTTACCAGATTATATTTGAGAGTATTGCAATCGAAGAGAAATTCAATCACTTTTATGTTTCGTGTGCTTCTCAAATTCAACTAGTATTCTAACTCTATTGATTAATTGATCTTAGTTGGTTAATTAATGGCACCAAGAAATATGCAAAATATTGCGATGTAATCAATTATTATTTTGCACGTAAATCGAATCAAAATAAGTCATGTGAAATGCTGGGTTCTAGCAAGGGCTGCTGCCGAATTGTATTTTGTTTTCGCCGCCTATCTTTCCCTCTGAGTATTTCTACTGATTACCGGAGGAGTGGATGGAAGGTGTTGTATGCCCAATCTACAAAAAAGGGCGACAAGTTGGATTGCTGCAACTACCACGCGATCACAATGCTGAGCGCCGCCTACAAGGTACTTTCCCAAATTATATGCCGCCGCCTGTCACCATTGGCAAGAGAGTTCGTGGGGCAATACCAGCCGGGATTCATGGGTTCATATTTGCGAATCGATCCTACACCGAAAATAGTTTTCATGTAGGGGAAATGACGGCTTTGGCATGAAAGACTATTTTCGGCAATCCAAATTGAAACACTATTTTCACTGGATTTTCTTACGAAAACACTTCGCTGAATGCATGCAAACGATTCTTTATGCTTTCAGCTTCAATTTGACTATATTTTTACCACTGAGAAAAAGCAATCTAGCAGGGTTTTCTTGAAATGAAACACACGCACTACAAATTGTACCTGATTTTGAGTTGCCGATAATAGAACAGAAGATTTACATGCAGTTAAAATGGAACGGTTGCCGAAGAAAAACTGGTTGCCGACAATACTCGCTCTCACTAGAGAAGATTGGAGCTTTGTAAAAGCGTTTCAAAACAGTTTTTGACTTTCGACTGAAATTGTTTGAGCAGCTGGCAGCAAAAGATTGTAAACGAACCAATACTGCATATGTGTGCGTTCTATAGAGAAAAAGGCTATAGAAAGAAGGTCGCTCCTTAGGTTGCCGAGAATACGTAAATTCCCCTAGCTTCCATTGGAAACGCAAATGATTTTCATCCATAAACAAAATTAATGGGATTCATCTGAATTTTACATAACATTTATGGGATCACGTTAATTTTATATGATTTTTCATATGAATTTCATCAGCCTCATAATATTCATGTGATTTTGTAGTGGGATTTTTAGCTATGTGATCACATGAAAGCTATGTGAGGTTCACATGGTTTTCATCCATTAGATATGTGATAATTTTTTTGAGTGTAGAGCTCTGCAGTTCTTTTTTAAACACTGTGATATAAGAAACCACTTGATCACTTTTACGGATTTTCCGTATCTTCCAATGGCCATCCAAGTCCATGTTTTTGTCACGACCACAAATATCACAGTTCCTGAAGTTTTTGTAAAAAAAAACTGCGGAGCTATAGTATTAGTTTCATTGATTGACCTCTTTTACGGATGTTCTGGACTTACCAGAGGATGGCCCCATGGCCATTTGGGTCCATGTTTATGTAATGACTCCAAATTCTTTCTTATTCTTATACATGCTTTCAAAAAAAAAAACGTAGAACTCTAGAATCAGTTTCGAGGATTGACCATTTTAAAAGATGTTCTAGATCTTGCGGAGGACAGTCCCATGGCCTTCTAGGTACATATTTATGTCACGACCGCAAATTAATTTATATAGGGGAATTTACGTATTCTCGTCAATCTAAGCAGCGTCTGCACTTCTACTAGCATTTTCTCAGCGTCACGCACATATATGATGTGTCTGTTTGTTTACATTCATCTGCTGCTTGCTTCTCTATCCATTCCAATCGACAGAATTTTTCAAAACGTTTTGAAAGCGTTTTTACAACGCTCCAAACTTCTCAGGTGAGTGTGACTATTGTCGGCAGCCTCTTTTTCTTCGGCAACCTTCCCATTAGAACTGCGTGTTAACCAGCTGTTCTATTATCGGCAACTCGAAATCAACCCCGTTTTGTAGTGCGTATGCTTTATTTGAAGAAAAATGTAGCATTACTGGATTGCTCGATCGTTCAAATATAATCAGATTGAAGCTGAAAGGCTAAACAATCGTTTGGACACATTCAGGGAAGTGCGTTGATGGGAAAACATAGTGAAATTAACGTTTAAATTTAGGTTGCCGAAAACAGTCAATGGGTGCCGAAGCCAACATTTACCCTATGACAGTTCCAAGTGTTTTCGAAAAAAAAACCGTGGAGCTCTAGGATCAGTTCCACTCATTGTAACCTTCGAAGAAGTTTCCACCTAGAAATGATGGCTTGGTGAGAAATTTGAACTAAGATCTACAGGAATATTGTCAGTAAATGTAAATAATCATGCAAAGAAAGTTTGAAAAAGACGATTAAATGCAATAAATGAAATTAAATTAAATTTTGAAATTATCATGCTGAAAGAGGATATAATTCGTTGTCACGCTATCCTGAAAAAAAAAAACAATTTCAGAAGACTAGCATGGTGCAAAAATATGGGATGTGCTGCCAAATGAGACGGATTGTATCTCTTTTGAGCATTGTAGAAGCAGCTAGGGCCATCTAAAATCTAGGTAGTGTTAGGGCGACTCGCATGTTCGAATTCGACCGGGCTGCCGATACTCGAACCCAACTGCTCGAACGCACGAAGTGAGCCGAAGGCGCGCAGACTCAGGCGATCGAGGATGGCGTGATGATCGTACGATGAGTTGGAATACTACCTAACTTATCTTGGCAAAGCTATATAAGCTCACTTCACCCCCACAAAAGTCTCTTAATCCTGGGAAGTGAAGTTATACGAAGTGTTTCAAAAGTTCGACAAAATTTTCTAAAAAAATTCAGAACAGAAGTTCTTTTGCCGCGTTACCTTTGATCGGTCGCTAAACGTCAAGTAACGTTGTGCCCAATTCCAACCGTGTTCCGCAAACTTAGAAAGTGGTCCTGTGAATCTTTTGGACATGTTTTCTAAACGACACGTGTTGAAGAGCGTGCAGTGATAGTTTGTAGCTACCGGTCAGAAGCCAAATAGTTCCGGAGTGCTATCCACGCTAGACCGCTTCCCAGGCTGTCGAACGGACCGTCCGTCACCATACGGTCCTCTCCAAAAACTCCATCAACGCACCGTACCATCGGAAAGTGCGAAGAAGCTAGCGGTTTCATTGAGGAGGCGTGTTAGGCGGTCGGCCGAGCGCGGGAACGAGGTCAGCAATCCACGTGGTGCACCACCAACGAGGCAGCGGTAGCAGTGAGCAGCATCAACGAGAGAACAGTGAGTCAAAAGTGTCCAAAAAAGTTCCAATTCCATTTTGAATAAATTTTTAAAAGTTTAAAATTCAATCTAATTTGCTTGGGTCGCGAACATCTTTTGCATGCACCAAAGAAATCGATCTAGTGTGGTTTCCTTTACGATAGTTGGAGTGTTTCGCCTTGAGTCTTTTCCTAGCGTGGTTTTATGCCGACCCTGAGTTTTATTATTTGGTGAGCTAGTCCGGCAAACTAGTAAAGACGGCCGTCCCGGCAACGGGTGGAAGTCTTCATTAGTTACAACATTGACCAATTTTCCGGTTTTTTCGGATCTTCCGGAGGACGGTTTGATGGCCATCTGAGTCCTTGATTATGTCACGATCCCAAATTCATTCTAATATCACAGATCCTAACGTTTTCAAGAAAACCACGGAGCTCTAGGATCAGTTTCGTGAATTTTCCACTTTCACGGATGTTTCGGATCTTCCGGAGGACGGTCTCATGGCCATCAAGGTCCATGTTTATGTCACGATCCCAAATTCATTCTATCATCTCAGTTCTTAGTGTTTTTCAAAAACTGTGGAGCTCTAGGATCAGTTTCATGGATTGATCACTTTTACGGATGTTCCATATCTTCCGGAGGTCGGTCTCATGGCCATCAAGGTCCATGTTTATGTCACAACCTCAAATTGCTTCTATCATCACAGTTCCTAATGTTTATAAAAAAACGCGGAGTTTTAAGGATCAGGATCGTGGATTTACTACTTTTACGGATGTTCCGGATCTTCGCTGGACGGTCTGATGGCCATCTGGGTCCATTACCCAAATTCATTCTTATATCACAGATCCTAATGTCAAAAAAAAAAAAACCGCAGAGCTCTAGGATAAGGTTCATGGATTGACCACTTTTACGGATGTTCCGGATTTTTTGAGGACCGTTCCGTTGTCTCCAGGATCCATATATAGGAACCATGACTGTTTTCTAGCTAATTGTGAACATTTGTGCCCATTAATCTAAATTACAGATCTTGCGCTACTTGCAAAACCATACAAACACACTTTTCAAAAAAACGTGTAACAACTCTTTTCGCTTTTACAAAAAGTAGACGACTCTTTTTTTAATCTTTTTGCAATCAAAATCATCTACAAACCCTAGGAATTCTAAAGGTACCACACATTTTGAAATTCATTAATAAATGGCTAAGTTATGCCATTGCAAACTTGCCGTTACACGTTTTTCGGAGGCTTCGTAGTCGGCTTAAAGTTTTTTACCCACCGTATTCGGAATGTTAAACAGTCTAAGAGGGAAGTCAAACATTGCAATGAATAAAAACTCAACTCGCTATTTGTATCCACTCGCAAAACAATTTACTGATTGATGATATACTTACTAGTTCCATTCTATACCGAGTTAACAGGTCAAAAAAGCCGTTTTCCTAATCTTAACCATATGATTCCATTGCCTTTCGCCGTCCTTCCAAACCTTCATTTTTTTTTCTAATTCCTATATGACAGAAACAGAACTGGATTCAATGCGGATGAAACGAACTTTTAAAAATGCACAGACTAGCAGTTATGATGTTTTTTTTTACGTTAAATAACAGCTCGCAAAACAAAAAGACTTGCAGCAGCGTGGTACAACTAGATAAAACTATACTTAGATGATGAAAAACTAGCAGCTGTAGTTGTCGTTGCAAACTTAAAGTACGTCTACAAATTAACTTTCTTTTTTTTTTCTGAGGACATTCTCACTAACCTCTGAACTCAAAATGAATATTAACGGTTTTGTTTTTCTTCGGCAATTCTTGCTTTAAATAAGATGAGAATTTTAAACGAAAAGAAGGTTAGTTCACCTTGACCTTATTAACGGTCAAGCGGCAAACGAAGGTGTACATCTTGGAGAAATGGAAGATGGCCAGATAGATCACGGCCAGGTAGGCCACAATCATGAACGTCAAGAACAGATCGAACACGGCTGGCTTGACGTTGTAGATGTTGAGCAGGCCGTCGCGCTCGTCGTACAGCATGAAGTCTGGCTCGCGGGCGTCCGGTTTGTCGTAGCTAACCTTGACATTCTTAAGGTACTTTTCGAAGGCATTTTTCAGATCATTGTTCTGCTGGCTCGAGCGCACCTTCAACCACGGTCGGATGATGTCTTTGGTGATGGCCATGGAACCGGTGAAGATCTCGCCACTACCGGCAGCATTGTCCAGAGGCAAGCTGTAAATGTAGCTGGCAAGTGTTTCGGCCACGATCTTTACGTTGATTTCCAGCTTGTTCAGCTGTTCCTCTTCGTCCTCATCGTCGAAGATCGTATTGCGGAGATAATCCTTGTGGGACTGAAGAATAAGGGTTCACATCAGAATTTTGCGCTTGGAAGGATTTCTATTCATACATTACCTTCAAACTGGACACCGTGAATGCCGGCATTCGCTTCATGCTGAATCGTTCGTGTTCCCACGCCAGCAACGTATCCGCCAGGTTGATCTTCTTATGTACACCCTCCACGGTAACGTTACCGTATCGCTGTGCGACAGTTTTCAGCGTCTTGTAGAAGCCATTCATCGCAGTACCTTCCTTCGGAGGTTTCGACACGTGCATGTAAAGGTTATCATTGGCCAACGTTCTGCTGATCGAGTCCAAGCAGATGACAAATTCAGCCTGTTGAATTTGTACGTTCTCGTCCAGGTTGGAATCGAGCCACTTCTTCATGCCTTGGAAGTTCAGAAGGCTTCCCGATTCGGACACCAGGAACATCAGGCGATACTTTGGAATACTAGCGTGAAGTTTGCTAAACAATTCGACTAAGGTGAGCAACACAGCCAAATCGACATTTTTCAGTGGACCGTTGTTCACCAAGCCGAATGTGTCCAGATGTGCCGTTAGGATGATTAGCGGTAACTTACTTTCGCCGTCACTCGTTTTGATCGTGTGCTTCGTCGGGGTTAGTTCGCCCTGTATGATTGGAATTTTCGATTGTTTGTTCGCGGCGTGACTTGTACCGGACACCACGATCTGATAGCCGTTGGCGGAAATTGACCCGAGAATTTCACTGATTGCTGAATCGCGCTGCTGAGAAGACATTTGCTGGCTCGTGATAGTCGTTTTGGTAACATCGTTGACGATTTCGTTCATTTTCGAATTGTACCGGGAAAAGTACACCGGAATGGAAATCTCCTGCAGCATCATCGCTTGCTCGAGCATGTGAATTTGCTGCAGTAGGGAAATGGGTGGTAAAGAAAGAAAAAATAATCCTGTTAGTCTCCTGTGTGGCTCTGTTGGTAATGTTGGCTAATCGGATTTGGTAATATTACAACCTGAACGACGCCGCTTGAGACAGCGCTGATGTAATATAATTTTCCTGGAAAATCAAACTTTTTCTCATGTTCTGATCTCATATGAATAAATTATACATAACAGAACAAAAATCAAAAATCATACGCAGATATTTGAAACGATAACATGCTACACTCATAATCTGGATCTGATTTGCCGCATGTTACCGCAGATTTGATCTAATTTGAGGGAATATACAACTTTGGAATAGTTAGGCACGATAAAGGAATAATTTACTTTGGTCTATTTTATAAAAAGAAATCATATCAAGTTTTTTTAGAAGCATTTCTAAAATCAGTCAACATATTATGTACGTGAAACGGCAGAAGAAATATGACAACATTGTTAGCAATCTGAAATAATGCGTAAAGTAATTTGATGTATTATTGCGTGTTTTTGAAAGTATAACCCAATAATAGGATGACGAACGTCTTGAACAGTTAACATAATATTCCTCGCAACAGGGATGCATAACTCTTTTTTTTTAAACATAAAATGCTAGCGTTAAGTCCAATTGAATTTTCTGTTAATGCATCTTAAAATAGATGGATTAACGCTATTATCCTACCAATCAAAATTCAACATGTTCGCACCGTTGAACAATAATCTGTGATTTCAATGAAGGTGCACTCTTCAATGAAAACTCGACGTTTGTCGGAGCGACATTTTTGAAGTTTAATCGGTAGACTACTAGCATTAATCGATCTATTTAAAGACGGATTAACTGACAATTTAATTATACATAACGTTAGCTTTTTATATTAAAAAGTAAATGAACGATGCTCCATAGAGTGATCGATCCCTGTCTCGCAATACCTATGCTTCAAGGATCGTCTTCTGCAACAATATACCTACATCACGTCTTAGAGCACCTCTTGACTGAGATCTCGATTAATTATATGGAGAAAAGCCCGGGCTTAAGAAGTTCGTCGTACTGTTTACTATTATTAGCAAACTCCTTGATTTCACAACTTTTGAATAAAACTTCCACTTGACCATACGAACATCACTAACCTGCTTCTCCTCCAAGCTAAGGGAGGCAAAATCCTCCGGCAGCAGAATAACTAAGCCACCGGCTTTGGCACGGATTTCACGGAACTGATCAATGGTCATATCCTGGAAGCGAGTGACAACACAGTGTCGAGAAGTTTGCCAGGTGTACAATGATTTCGCTTCCAGATTCAAAAGCGACCCACGGCATCCTGCAATAGAAAATCCAATCAGAACAAAGCGATGTCTTTAATCTAATTAACCAAAGGTACAATGCAATATGATAGTTATCAGCAAGGCCCCAGCGCACCCTATTAGAAACTGGATAAAACTGCACCCAGCATAACCTCAATGATAACTAAATAATGTACGACCTAGAGACTTTCATGAGACAAACTTGTCCTTACTGAGTCCGTCCTACCCGGGGACCTACCGTAGGGTGTTCCGTGGACATCGAACTGCGACATTCGCTGAACGCCAAACTCGCTGGCGGCCAGTACCGGATTGGACGAGCAGATGATCAGAATCGGTAATGTGATGAGCAGATAGTAGGGTAATCCGCCGCGGAATAGGTCGGCGAAATTGTCAGCATCTTCGAACATCTTTGCTGCACGATTTTCTCCCAAAACGACACTGGGCCTATTTGTCACCACGAACTCGCGGAACGTGCGTACACACTGTGGTTTCCGTAACGAATGAATTACTCCACTTTGGTAGGCGATTCTTCAATGGGACCGCAAATTGAATAAATTGGAAAACTCGCGAACCGAGTTTTGGAAAAGGAAGAACGGTAATGACTGACTTTTGACGGACTTGACTTTTATGATTTTTATGCTGGCAGAAGACATGACAGTGGTCATCAGCGAAAAGCATGACACACCAGAATGGGACAAAAGATCGGTAGCAAAGTTTCAACAGGGATGCGAAAACAGATGATTTTCGGTTTGAAACATTTTGAAACGCGTGTTGTTTGAATTGACCGTTATAGTACGTTCAGACTACAGAGTTATAACATGTTATAGCGCTATCTTGATGGTGGTTTCTGTGTTGTAATTATTTGACAACCGTTATAACATGTTATAACTGCTCAGTCTGGCCAGCGCTTTACCCTTGCCCGCCTCGGTTTGTTCAACGATTGCGGAGTCGACTACACTAGAAAAAATCCTCATATTTTATTCATGCGTCACTTTTCTAAAAATTTGTTAAAATACTTACAATTAGTATAGAGATTGCTAAAATGTTATTGTGTTTCATCAGAACTGCGATTTGCTTGTTTCCTTGCTTATAGTCGTTATATTTATAGTCTGGGAGATAGAATTTCAAGCTATCAAAAAGTGGAACCAAACGCTAATTAACAGCATCATCGGATAGGGGAAACTTTCCCCAACCCGACGATGGTGTTGGTTTGCGTAGGCGTGCCTTGAATCACGAGAAAAGGGTTTCCGAAGTTTTGTTCGCAAAAGCAGACCAAAGTGGTAATTTTTATACGATAGATGAGGAGATGAAAGCGAGGGGGACGACACATCTAAATCTCAATTCTAGGTGCTCAACAAGTCTCACCCTAGCTAATCAATCTTCGACAAATCTTCTTTAATTTCTCGCATCTACTTGCATCGTGCATCATCTTTTTGCAAGAAGTCTTCAGAATCGTCATAAATCTTCTTCTACTCAGGCTCTGAACCATTTGGTGGATTATTTTAAATTTGGTTAAAATTTGACAGATGGAAAGTTATCGATTAACCCTGCTATCCGATCTTGGTTACTTCTGACAGACAAGAAGTTAAATTTTGACAACTGTGGCTGAGTTCTTCTCGAAAACCAGTCGATCGACAGCACAGGGATTTTCGAACATAGAAAATAACTTTCGAAATGTCAGTTTTAACCATGAGTTAAATTTAACTCGGCAAATGGTTCACAGCCTCAGCGTGCGCGCAGCTAACCACAGCAAAAAACAAATTTTCCTTCATCGGAGATAGAGTCGCCCCCCTCGAATGAAAGTATAGAGTAGAAAGCGATCAAGGACAACTTTTGAGGAAGGTACAAATCCGGTTGATCATCTCTCTTTACCAAACTCCCCCGTTGGAGAGGGATGGTGCATATTTCTTGGTGCCATTAATTAACCAACTAAGATCAATTAATCAATAGAGTTAGAATATTGTTTTTGATTTCAAAAACTACTTGAATTTGAGAAGCACACGAAACATAAAGGTGATTGAATTTCTGTTCGATTGCAATACTCTCAAATATAATCTGGTAGGAATAAGAAATCCTCGGACAAATTCTAATGGGAATGTTCGATTGGCTCAGCTTTTGGCAGTTCATTTGGCTCAATACTAGAAATAATACTCAAAAGCGAGCTCAAAAGGAGAGATAGGCGGAGAAAACAAAATACAATTCGGCAGCAAGAATTTGTTTCTAAATTATCTTGCAACCCTTGCTAGAAGCTAGCATTTCAAATGATTTGTTTTTTGATTCGATTTAAGTGCAAAATAATAATTCAGTGCCAACATTTCAAAGGGGCGTAATTGCTTTTGTAAACAATGACTTTAGCCGTCAATTTCTCGCGAATGAAATCTTACCTCTCCAAAATTACAATGCTAGCTGGTAGAGGAAACATTCCTCTACCTGCTGGTGTCATTATTTTTCATGAGTGAGCTATTATTCGCGAGAAATCGACGGCTAAAGCCATTGTTTACAAATGCAATTACGCCCCTTTGAAATGTTGGCACTGAATTGATTGCATCGCAATATTTTGCAGATTTCTCGGTGCCATTCATTAACCGGCGAAGATCAATTAATCAATAGAGTTAGAATATTGTTTTTGATTCCAAAAACTAGTTGAATTTGAGAAGCACACAAAACATAAAGGTGATTGAATTTCTCTTCGATGGCAATACTCTCAAATTTATTCTAGTAAGAATAAGAAAAATTCTAATGGGAATGTTCGATTGGCTCAAAACATTCTCTCCGCCCATCTCTCCCTCTGAGTATTTCTACTCAAAACATTATATTCGCCCATCTCTCCCTCTGAGTATTTCAAGTGCAAACCGATGTGCGAACCTCGACCTGAGGTGAGTTTTAATAAAGCCCTACAGTAAAAGTATGGACGTCTGTCAAAAGTTGTTCCAATCGAACCGTCAAAATGCACCCCCGCATAAACGCGAACCATCACATGACCTTACCGATAATGGTTATAAATTGTTTATAATCCCTGCTAAACTTCAACTGAAATGGTTATGGAACTTTACATGAACGTTTAATGATAAAGTTTTAACCTTAAGTATTATAGTTTTTTGGAAGTGGACCTTACAAATAATGGGTTGTTAAGAACCATTACCATTCAAAATTCTTGTTTTCTCCATACATTTTCGGAAAGAGAACTATATTAGAACGTTTTTACTTATGGTTTGAGAACATTAATGGTTATGGTTATGGTAGTCAGTAAGGTCCATTAATGGTTTTGTATTATCGCTCAACTTTACGTGAAATATATCGTGAATTGGTAATCAGTAATTTACAGGCAACCAATTCGCGATATATTCCACATAAAGTTGATCGATGTTACAAAACCATTCATGGACCTTACTGGTTACCATAACCATTACCATTAATGTTCTCAAACCATAAGTTAAAAGGTTTTAGTATAGTTTTCTTTCCGAAAATGTATGGAGAAAACAAGAATTTTGAATGGTAATGGTTCTTAACAACCCATTATTTGTAAGGTCCACTTCCAAAAAACTATAATACTTAAGGTTAAAACTTTATCATTAAACGTTCATGTAAAGTTCCATAACCATTTCAGTTGAAGTTTAGCAGGGATTATAAACAATTTATAACCATTATCGGTAAGGTCAATTTATGGTTCGCGCTTATGCGGGCCGCTTTGCTCGATTGGAACAGCTTTTTTTTCAGTTTTGTGGTGACAGTCGTCCATACTTTTACTGTAGGGCTTTAATCTTGATACCCGATCCAGTTTGGAACCTGTTGGAACTGAATCAAAAACAAGATTGGAATACACTAGACGTTCGGTAGCTGAAAGACTTCTGACTGAAACGTCTTTTAACTGAAAGTCCGCTAACTGAAAGAAGTTGCAGCTACACAGCCCAGTGGCAAGTTATACATGTTATACCGTGATAGCGGACCCAGTACAGCAAAATAAATTATTCGAACCCGGGACATGTTGCCTACTGTCAAACGCTGCTGTTGGTATAGGCCTTGTCACTGATCTGCAGCTACAGGACATTTATAAGTCAAATTTATGCATTTCAAGATGTCACGATAAACGAAATGAACACGAGGATGGCCAGCGCCGGTGGTGTAGTGGTAAACGTGACTGCTTTCTAACACCCCGATGGGTCTGGGTTCAATCCCAGCCGAGGTCGGTGGGATTTTTCTGAGGCATAAAAATCTCTGGTCACGTCTTCCTTCGGAAGGGAAGTAAAGCCGTTGGTCCTGGCCCATGTGTGTTGTTGAATGGGTGCGATATCCTACGCAGGTGTGGAAGCTGCCTTCCTGCACATTCGATGTCCGTCGGTGATTGGCACTAGATTCCGGAACAGAGACCGACGTTAAATAAAGGAAAAGTATGAACACGAGGATGAACATTGATGCATTTCTTTCTATAAGAAATGAACTAGCCTATGGCTAAAAAACTCTCTAATAAAGAAAAAAAAAAAAAAAAAAAAAAAAATTATGCATTTCAAATGCATTTGACAGCTGGTTTGACTCATGAAATGGATTTCAGTTAGCAAACTGCGTTCGCTAAGTGAATAGTTAACATGTTTCAGTAAGCGAACGTCGAGTATATAATGTACTATTTCTATCGCACCATCAATCCGTAGTCACGAGCAGTGGTGGCACGAGTACTAGGTTTTAACATTTTTTCTCTTAACATTTGACACAAAAATTTTAACACAACTTGGAGAAGTTTTCTAGAATCTGGAATGAAATTAAATATTCAAGACTACGGACATAGAATACATTTCAAGAATCCAGATATCAAGCAAATTAAGGGCCTTTCAAAAGTTTCAAAGGTTATGAACTTTAATGGATATATTTGATGGGATCTTTCAAGGATCTATAGGAATGATTTCAAGGGAATTCAGAGGATGCATTTTTAGGAAATTGAAAGCTGAGGATTCCTTTCAAATTAGTTCTGAGGAACTCCAGACTCCAAGGTACCGTATGCGTGATAATGTTTGCACCATTCCTGAAGGGGATAAATTGAATATGGAAGTATATATCGGCATTCTTAGTAAGTATATCCTTCCGTGGATTAATGAGCAATATGGACCGGAGCCGAATGTGGTCTTTCAGCAAGACGGGGCTCCACGCCACACCTCAAACCACACGCAGAATTGGCTGAAGGAACATCTGTCGTTCTAGCCGAAAGATATGTGGCCGCCATCCAGCCCGATCCCCCTTGGATTATTCAGTGTGGCGCGGCATGAAGGCCAAGGCCTGTGCCAAACGCCACTCCTATACAGCAAGCCTCAGACAAACATTGACCCGCGCTCGCCCACGCCTGGAGATATGGATCTGAACTATATTATCAGAACCTGTCAAGCATTCCGGAAGCGTGTTGAGGCCGTAATTGTGGTAAATAGAAATTCTATCGATGATCATAGGTTTAAGGTTAACAAACATATCCCTTTTGAATAATTTTTTTTCCACTCCGAAAATTTTCAGACTTTTGTTTGTTTTCACAGTGTTTAATGGTGCAAACATTATCACGCACATGGTAGTTCTAAGTAGAATTCCTTAGTAGGATTTAAAGTATTTTTTTTCTCTGTGCGGGACCTGCACACTGGGCCAGAAATGCAATCTAGCGGAGCAAAATTAATAACTCTGAAACGAAACATTTTCGCGACTTGGTGTCTTCGGTAAAGTTAAGGACCAGCTATTGACATAAACAAATAGTTCAAAACTCTTCCGCAAAGATGGCGCCACAATTTAACTTGTTTCTCTGACGTTTTGGAGACTTGATGTCTTGGGCAAAGTTGTTTACCTTGACAAAATAAACAACTCTTTTGAAGACGTAAAATGTCCACAGCCTACTGGTTCCGAGCTATATGGAGTTAAAGAAAAAAATGTCGAAAATATGTTTTTTTTCTGTCTGTTTCGGTTTTTTTGCTGACAACCATATAATGTTATATTTTTCTCTTATGCAAATGCATTAAATAAATAACTTTTGTGAAAAAAAACATACTGGTTTAAGCCTCAAATTTTAAAGATATTGTTGACTTTAATATCTCCTAAAGCGCAAAAAATCGCAACCTGACATTTTCAGCAAAAAATAAGCAATACTCGATAAACAAAATATCAAAATTTGAGAGAGGTATATTTTGGTGTTTTTGAGATTTCATCATTTTAGTGGAGAATGTAATATTTCTATATATTTGAAATGGAATTTTGAAAACTTGACTTCTTCAACAAAGTTGTTGATAAAATAAACAACTCTTCTGAAGAAGTCAAAACTCCACAGCCTATTGAGACTTCGATGTTTTTTAATTAAAATAAATCATGTGCCTTTTTTTCCTTGATTTGTTTTCCTAACCGACGCCAGGGAGCTCGCCAGGGAGGCAGCTCCCACACCTGGATCCTACCTATCAATCCATCAACTCATGGAAGGCGTGATCAGAGATGTTATGCCTCAGAACATCCCGGCGGCGCCGACTGGGATTGAACCCAGGCCTGCTACAATTATCTAACGGCTTACGCTTGAACAATTTTTTTAAACATTTAGGTTTTAGAAATTTAGTGTCTAAGAATTTGTAAAATTTACGATAAATCGGTCTTAGTAATACAAATTGTCGACTTCTTGAACTATATTTCTTTTGATTTGAAATGTTACCAGTTTATTGAAGATTTTGCACTACTCTATTTCGAAACCACTCCACGTTAAGTGCTGATGACAAAGAAAGGGTGTATTGAAAAAATAGACACATTAATTTGTTTGTAACTTTTTAGTGTGTTGGTAAAAATACTGGAATTTTATCTGAAACTAGAGCTAACAGTGTAACGTTAACGCCGGCAGAGTTTCATCACACGGCGAATGAGAACGACCCAAATTTGAGTTTAGTTAACTCATAATCGCCAAAAGTGCAGGAACTCAGCGATGATTAAATTTGTCTCATGGTTTCCTGTGGAAAACCTAAAAAAACTGCCGGAAAATGAGGAAATTGACGAAAATTTTATTCAGTCTCGGAGTATTACCAATAGACTGAGTGAATCCAATCTTTACTTTTCTAAAATTCGGGAATTTTTCTCTGGAAAATCCTGGAAAAACCTGGGAAAACATGAGGCAATTTTACTCATCGCTGAGTTCCTGCACTTTTGGCGATTATGAGTGAACTAAACTCAAATTTGGGTCGTTGTCATTCGCCGTGCACAATCGTTCAAGTGGTTACAGTGATGATAGCGCAAACAAAATTTGTGCACTCACTTCGAAAATCCAAACGCTTCACATAGATTTATCAGTAAACAGCTCGGAATTCATCATTTAACCACAGACAAACATACATAACACATTAAAGATTTGTCACTGTAAAACATCGTCGCTAAAACATTACCGCCATCTGTTGAGCACACTGTGGTGGGAAGTATGGCGTATCACATGGCGGTAGTGTCAAACGCAGATACTTTTAAATAGACCGTTAAATGCTTGTTCGATGAACAACTTGTGAGAGTTATGTCTGTTTGTCTGTGAATTAACGGTATGTCGTGTGATCAAGACATTGATTGAAATAAAAAAAATCAAATATGCAAAAAAAAAATCCTTGTTTGGCAGGCGATCTGTGGATGTGGTAAAATGAGTCAGCCCTTCATCACATCTGGCACCATTAACGGGAAAATTTATAAGGATGAATGCCTCCAGAAGCGCCTCCTGCCTATCCCGAAGTCCCACGGAGGCCAGACGCTGTTTTGACAGGATTTGGTATCTTGCCATTACATCCAACCAGTCTTAGACTGGTTGGTACAAAAACAACAATGTTGTTGAAGAAGTCGACCCTCCGAACATCTCTGAACTTCACCCAATCGAGAAATATTGGGCTATCATGAAGGCAAAACTTCGCAAAATCCCTAAGGTGTTGGAAAATGAACTGAATTTGAAGAAAGAGTGGTTAGATCTGTCGAAAAAAGTTGGCTCCACCATTGCCCAAATCTAATGAGCAGTGTCAAAGCAAAGGGGTGGGCATTTGGAAATGGAGAAGAGCGAAGTGGTTCAATAAAGTAATTATGTTGAAACATAACCATAATGTTATATTGAATTTCCTAAAAGTTTGGATAGAATCGAACTTCGAATTTTAAATTCGAATACAGTCTTTAAGTATCACATGGAAAAAAATAATAAATTAGTAGATGTTTTATTGTAAAAAATATCCAGCATTTCTGTTAAAACAATAAAGAACCTATCCAAAATTTAGTAATCAATTGATTATCATTCATTTAAATGATGAATATTCTATTTGTGTGCCATTATATATAGTGGAAATGGCTCTTATGTTTGCCTATGGATTGGGCCCATCGCTAAAAAACTGCTATTTATCAATTTTATCAAAATGAACGCGTCATTGGGACGGTACTAATGGATATTTTTGGTCGCTATTGAAAATTTAGTCGGTTACTGAGTTTATGTATGGGTCCAAATTAGGGACATTTAGGCCGACATTACATCCATTTCCCCTATATCCAATATACAATTTCATCTGTACATGTTTGGTTAGGTAGGGGCCTCCCTCAGCTCAATCCGTAAAGGCGCAAGGCTACAAACAGACCCCCTTCACTCTTTGGATTTTTTAGAGACAGATAACAGCACCAAACGGTTTGTGACGAGACAACGTTGAACCATAGAGATAACTCTAAGACCACTGGGTCCCGAAGAAAATCATTATTATTTTTGGCTCACTCAGTACCAGAACAACGGTCCCAAGCAGTCCCAAGCTATTTCACTCACCCCTGCATGTTCTGCATGAATCCACACACCCCTGATGTTATCTGTCAAACTTTCATAGCGAATCAAAACAAACATAGGGTAGTAATAGAATTTCAACTAGAATAGGGTACGTTAATCGTTTGCTTGGGACCAATAGGCTACTAAAGTGGTGAGCCAATTTAAAATCGTTAGTTTCGTATTGATTGTTGGTTGAACTGCAGCGCTGGAAGAAAACACGCACACTAACATCTATACATGTACGAACCCACACAACTGAGCGGACGGTACAGCGCAAATCAAAACACGAAGCGGTGTCATCACTCATCGTCTTCATTCAGCTTCTGCTACTTCCGTTTGCGTTTGCTTTCACCGGCGTTGACAAATACTTCCTACGTTATAAAATAAGAAAGTAATGATTATTCCAATGTAATTTTTGAATAGAATGCGTGCTCCGTTGGCCAAAAAAGACGGCATATTTTATTACGTTTAGCAATGATTTCGATACGTTGCATTTCCAGTGACTGGGGTGTTGCAATAATTCTTTAGAGAGGGTGAATGCTTTTCCCATGTTTACTTCTATGCTTATTAAGATTCTTTTGAGCACCAGCTGCGCAAGTCATCAATTACTATTAGAGATTTGCATTTTACTGGTACCGGTGATATATTGGAAACTCTTTCGCTCGAAAGCAAAAAATATTACAGGCACATCATGATGCGTGCTTGGATGTGTGATTGTATTCTCAAGTGTTTCTGTTGCGTATAAAGTGGTAATGATTGAAAATCGGAACAATCACAAACAAGCTCGCAAACAAGTAAGAATCTTGATATCGCAATATAATGATGATGACTTCGAGAATGATATCGTCCTCTTTCCTCGACTGATCATCAACGTCCGGATTGACATCTATCATGCTGACACCTGTCAGTTATTGAGCCCAGGTGGTGAAGTTGGCGAGGAACTCCCAACAGTTTCAATATGCACTCAACAGATGGCACTGCGATCACATACGGGTGGAATTATATGCCTTGTATGAGAAATTGATTAGTGGGATATCTTGTTAATTAGATATCTTTGCTACAAAGCAAGCTCATGCTGTGGAAATGGGTGGGTTTGATTCCCGGTACGGTCTAGAAATTTTTCGGGCAATAGAGTATGATCATAGAGGTAACTCTAAGACCAGAAGGTCCTCAAGAAACGAGCTCAACTTTTTGGCTCAGCTCTGGTACTATCTTCGGTCCCAATCGATGCACCCCTCGAAACATAGGAAAATCTAGAGTCGGTGTATAATGAGTCACGCCAAGAGAAAAACAGTTGAACTCGCATCACGGTTTTCGAAAGATTCCCTTTCTTTTAACTTGGCAACAGAGGACTTCTGCATCAACTTCAAATGACTTCTAGCGAGGAAAAAAATTAACAGCTGTAGTAAATCATTATATCAGTGATTTTGTCGAATTATCTTAAGGAAAAATAGTAGAAATTGTCATTAATGATCATTACAAAACGTATCGCATGACAAATGTAATGCTCACTGCGTGTATATGATCATTTCTTCGGTTATATTTAATATTTAATTGCAATACCTTTCGTGGACCTTTCATAGCATCGTAATGCTTGTTTACTTTGCACGATAGGTAGCCGGTTTGACAGTTCAATAGGTAGACTTGGCTTCACTCTTGGCGTGACTCATTATACACCGACTCTAGGAAAATCCACTAACCCCTTATTTTATCTGTCAAACTTTCATAGCGAATCAAAACAAACATAGTGTAGTACTGGAATTTATACTAGAATGGGATACGTTAATCGATTTGCTTGGGACCAATAGGCTAGTCAAGTAGTGAGCTGATTTAAAATCGTTAGTTTCGTATTGATTGTTGGTAAACGTCAATTATAGCTTTGATTATAATGATGTTTTCTTAAAACTGTGTATGAAATTCAAGTTATTATCGCACCTCCACTAAAATGATGTTCGTGATTCTGAATTGAGACTTCCAACGTTTAAATCTCTCATAGGAAAATCAAGTGTCACCAACAAAAACGTCCCATAAGCTTTCAGTTACATACACAAACAAAAAAACGTTAAACAATATATTTCTTTAAAAACCTGGAAGTTTTCCGATAAAGTCCTGGAAAACCTGGAAAACTTAAGAAATTGTATTTAGAAGAATGAGTAGACCCCTGGCATATCGAACGATAAATGCTTGGTATGATGCGATGAGACGCAGTGTTGGGAAAAATATCAAAAAAATCAAATCTCACCAAATATAAAAATTAACAAACAAACAACTGCGGTTGATATTGCAAGCTGTGATATCGCAGCTCGGAATAACAAGCTAACAAAATTCACAAGGTGCAAATCTCATCAAACTGTGGTAAGATTAAGTTTCGTTATTTTTGCTTTACACCCGAATGCTTCCAAAACTTCCACAACGGCTGGCAGCAGTCGCTTCGTGTCTGCCATCGATAAAGAGAAACAAAAGATAGCATTAGGATACGTTAACTTTCTAAGATAACGAGATGCAACGGAATCATGTTTGCGTCTACTCAACTCTCAGCTTCAACTTTACACGTTGTGAATAGTCTCGCAATATTAAAGGAGCTTGTAAAATCAATATCAAGTATGATATTTTGCTCCAATATCACGTGTGATATTGTAAGCGTATGAAAGCGGAAAAATATCAATCTGTTAATGATTATGCCATCACTGATGGGACGTATATCTTGGTAATGAAACACGGAAAAGGAAAGGATGTCCTTGAAACTTTTTACTTCAAGGACGATATAACCGACAGAAAATCCTGCATAGTTGACATGCATACGGAATGCATTGATTTTCACACCTTTAGTTAGGAGACTGAACATCAGTTACCGACGAACCAAACAATAACAGAACCACGTGCTTCCGATTCGTAATGACCATGTATAAGCAAACATACCTACACGCCTTGCAATCACATTCGTTGCAAACATCTGATTTTAGGCAAAACAACTACCTACCTACTACTCTTCATAGGCACACTGGCAGCTATGATAGACCTGTTTACATGACCCCCGACGAATTCGTTACGCATGGGAGCACCGAACGGTTCAACCCCGGATTACCATGGTAACATCAACAAAACAAATCTGAACCGACCTGCTACAATTCGTCACTGAACTGGCACTCGGATATCCGAACCGAATCTACTCCGCAGTCGAGTTCGATCCTTCCGTCGAGGATGACCAAGGTAGCATTTCCTTTACCGGCGCCGGTCGTTCAGGGAAAACAACAGTTGCAATAAACCTAATTAATCATTCATCGATTAAAGTTCATCGGTGCTCTACAAAACATCTAAGGCGCCTTTAGGTACAAAATGGCACTTCGAAGCGCGAAAAAAGACACATACTTTCACACTGCAACTGTTACCACAATACTGCTTATGTTTGTTCGATTTGCTATCGTCGAAGCAGATTCGGATTTTTACAACATCAATGAAGTTATCCTTTATGCAACACCGGAAAGTTGTCGGAGTGGTGAATATTTTGATACTTTCGCGTTCAAGTGCAAAATTTGCGACGAAGGATTGCATCTTCGGGTGGCGGATGATCGTAAGTATTGATTTGTATGTTTGCTATTCGGGCGTTATGATTTTGTTTTTTAGGGTTTAATTGTTTCAAATTAATAACAAATTACAATTTAAGAGCTTCAGATACGTAGACATTTTAGGGGGAAGGCGGGTTGGCAATGGTTTACGGTCCATACAAATTTAAAAAAATGTATGAACGATTGTTTCCGAAGAAGGGGTTTAGAAGGTTTTACACCCTCACCTTAGCAAAAATGAAGAAGTGCTTTGCACATGAAAACGGTAAAAATACTACTCTAATTTTTAGTCGTTACAATGGGCCGTATGAATAAAAAGAGTTTGCTTTACTTTCCCTTGCTTTTCTTACGGGGAAAGTAAAGTAAACGCTTTTATTCATACGACCTAAAATGTGTTACTAGAGAATATTAAGTACCGTAAAACGGGGTATCTTTGATAATGCGGGTAACTTTGATAGTATAATATAAAGACTAAATTTACTCGCTGCGCTTTTTCTAAATTAGAAATATTGGTTCCATATTGTAGCTTAGAGTATTTCCGTTGATATCTTCTTCTTCCTCGTATTTCAAGCTTATTGCGTATGGCATCTTAGCTTTTTGCGTGCTCTAAACTTAGTGTTCTAGATGCACTTCCACAGTTATTAATTGAGAGCTTTCGATGCCTGTACCATTTTTGCATTAGTATAATGTTGTGGCAAGTACAATCATACTCTATGCCCAGGGAAGTCGAGAAATTTTCCAACCCGAAAAATTCCTAGACCGGACCGGGAATCGAACCCAGCCACCTCCAGCATGGTCTTGCTTAGTAGCTGTGCCGTTACCGACTGAACTAAGGTCCTCCGTTGATACCGTATATAGTTTTTATATAGTATGTGTCTGAGGGCAAGACAGCTATCGATCATGAGTAAAACCGAAGCTAATTTTGAGTAACTCTGAGTAACTCACGCTGCTATTATATTCTCATAGCAACCTGATTGTTATATTGAAACCGATGCTGTCAAGCAAAGTTAGTTGACGTACTTTCTTGGAATTTCTGTGTAGGGACTTTTGGTATCGAACCACCCATGGTTCGGATTAGGCTAAATTAATTCAACAAATTCAATGCTTAGTGCAATATCAGCCCAGTGGCAGGCGAATAGACAACATGTTATACCGTGACAGCGAGCCCAGCACAGCAGAATAAACGATTTGAGCCCGGGACATGCTGCCTACTGTCAAACGCTGCTGTTGGTATAGTCCTTGTCACTGGCTTGAGCAATATAGTTTGTGGCACTGCTACCATCTCTCCTGTTAGCGTTGAATCGAAGACAACAAATCAAGAAGACTGGCAACTTTGCCAGAATCCAAGCGACAGATACAGTAGCGCTGTGCTTGAGTGAAGGTGGAAGCAACGCATAGAAAAATTAGCAAATACACAAACCCTTCGTCTGAGGATGTAATCTTTGCTATCAAATTCGTTCGAAGCATTTACCTTTGAGCGACAGATGACGCGATTGGACCTGTCTCATAGCGTTCGTATGAGAAAATGGAAGAGTTGCCAGTCTTCTTGATTTGTTGTCTTCGGTTGAATTCAATCTTCTGTATTTTTTAATTGGACCGCTAAAATGCCTAAAATGGTATTTTTTTAATTTATTCAGTTTCTGATATTTATTCACCATTAAATACATCCAGTCAAACTTCACAATGGCTTGTTTTAATAAACTTTAATTCTTTGCTAGAGGCAATACATCTGGCAACGCTTTTTCAATGATACATTTACGATTGCTGGCAAAGCGCTAAAGTTGAAGTGGTTTTCTTCCGCTGGCGAAGCTGGCCAGAGCTGACCTAATCTGGCCTAGAATCAGCAGCTACATAATATACCACAATCAGCAGTCAAGGACCAATTCTATTGACCACGAACGAAGTTTCAAGCTCAGGTTGTACCTCAGGTTACCGAAACGGAGCATTCCCCTTTTGAAACGGGCAACTCCAGTCACTCCTGTATCGTCCTAGGCCGTGTCAATCCTCACCAACGAGGGAAGGCGCCTGAAAGGCATCCAAGCCCCGTAAAACCGTCGTGACTGCACCACAGTAGCATTTCGTTTGTATTTCGATTTGTTAAACGAGCGATTCGATCTGTCAAATGTGCGAACCGATGCTTTAAACGAAATATGCTGTCAGATGATATTTCTTTAATCAGAAAATCGAGACTACTTTGTTCATTTTTGAGTAATATGAGTAACTCAAATTTACTCGCTGCAAATATATTTACTTTGAGTGCAGCTGTCTTGCCCCCAGGTATGTGTTACATATTTTACAAACATATTAAAAACAATTTTCGTATTTTTCGCCTGTTTGAAAAAGCACTCAAACTATCACTTATGAAATGTATTTCCGATATAGCCATCACAAATTCAATGTTGTATGCTTATTGCCTATCATGTTTTCTGATTATAATATATATTATACTCATTCAAAGTTTCAAATTATCAATGTTACCCCGTTTTACGGTATTTAAGTGTGCATAGTACTTTTCTTCTATGTTGTATTCATACCCTCGATGTGTAATTATAGAGTTATAGAACAACAATCCCATATGAAATCATCATCACAGTAACAATTAACTACATGTTTACTATGGTTCTATAACTCGATATCGAGCTAGTACACATCAAGTTGCGGAGTGTTAACTGTATGCACAAATTAACATTTGACTCTGTGGTATAAGGCTGATATACGGCTTTAAATTTTATATTAGCGGGCTTGATGGTTACTTGGGCATAACAGGAAATTTTTGAAACTCCTTTCAAAGCACAGTGGGCTAGAAATGTAATTTAGACGACGAACCCAATTTCTCTTAAACGAAACATTTCCGAGGGTTGGTACTTTGGAAGAAGTTTATCATTATAACTAAAACTATCTATTGGTTTAAACATATAATTCGCAACTCATCGGTACCCTGGACGAGCCCCTCCGAAATTTAACACAGAAAAGTACCAAATTTCAGTGGGGTGAGAAAGAAGAAAAAGCGTTTGAAGAGATTAAAATGCATCCCTACAAAGCAGGCAGTCTGGGATTTTATAAGCCTGAGGAAGATACATCCGTTGTTGCAGATGCTAGCCCATACGCACTGGGAGAGGTACTTATACAAACAAACAATCTTGGAGAGTCCCGGGTTATTTGTTTCGCCTCGAAATCGCTAACCACAATCCAGTATTGGCCTCAGATGAACGGGGAAGTTGAACGATTGGTTCAGAGAAAAAATATCATTTGGAGTAAGATTTGACAACCGAAATTGACAATCGTCGCTGACAGCTGCTTTTGGGATTTTCGAACACTGAATCGTTCAGTGGATTTGGAGACCTTGTTCGCATGACAACACATGAAACATTCAAGACAATATTTAAAACAGCAAGCCAGATGGCTCGCAAGATAAATTAAAGAAATCTGAAGCTATTTGAATAGAAAAGTAAATGAAAACTGCATCTCAGCGCATTGGCACAAAAAGATCCTCAAACCAACCCATGGACTACTACGTGCTACTACACTACTTCATTTCATGAGGACACCCGTCTCCACAATTAGTTCCAGTATAGCCTGAGTGGTACAATTGATAATCTAGCGGATCGGATCGAATGCATCAGGCAGATGTTATTGTCCAGTTATTATCCGGTTGTGATTTGTTTCGTGTTGTGTTTATGTTTGACAGCTGCGGATGTTGCTTCTTCTTATTTGTGAAAAAATGTTGATGCATGCAGGCATGGAAAATCATTTGCATTCATTTCATACATTCATTTGCCTCTAACTTTTAACAGCATTCCGTAAAATGTTGTATAGAGCTTTTGTAGGTTTTGTTATTAGCTACAACTTGTGGTCATAAAACAAATCTGTATCTCTTATGCATCACGAACTAGAGCGGGCAGAACTTGTTACTGTTTTTCAGTGAATGTAAAATACATCCCGAATAGAAATTGTAATGTAGAAAACATCAGCAGACATCTTCAATACATTAAATTTTAACGTATATTGCTGTACCCTTAATGTATTCAGACTTCAGTGTGACGTCCAAGTACATAAAAATACATTAGCCTCTAACGTTACATCAGAATCAAACGTCTTGACGATGTAAAATTTGACATCAGAATACATCCAATAACAACAGAACCTAACGTTACATTAGAATCAAACTTCATCACGATGTAATTTGTTGCACGCATAAAACATCAGAATACATCCAATGACAACAGAACCTAACGTTACATTAGAATCAAACTTCATAACGATGTAATTTGTTGCACGCATAAAACATCAGAATACATCCAATGACAACAGAACCAAACGTTACATAAGAATCAAACTTCATCACGATGTAATTTGTTGCACGCATAAAACATCAGAATACATCCAATGACAACAGAACCAAACGTTACACAAGAATCAAACTTCATCACGATGTAATTTGTTGCACGAATAAAACATCAGAATACATCCAATGACAACAGAACCTAACGTTACATTAGAATCAAACTTCATCACGATGTAATTTGTTGCACGCATAAAACATCAGAATACATCCAATGACAACAGAGCCTAACGTTACATTAGAATCAAACTTCATCACGATGTAAATTGTTGCACGCATAAAACATTAGAATACATCCTATGACACAACAATAAAAAGTGGCTTGCAGTGCAGTGATGCCTCCTATGCATAGTTTTGTGACATTATCAATTGCAAATAAAATTGAACTCTTTAGAAGAGTGGAAACGCTAATAAAAGTGCACTTAGACGTTGTATCGTCTTGACGCCTTCAGCGCACTTATTCTTCATTCACCAAGGAATAAGTGCGATGAAGACACAACAACAATTTAACGTAAAACCGCACTTTTATTAGTGTTTCCGCATTCATAATCTCATAAATGTGTCCAAATCGCAATCCTCGACGCAATCATATAAAATAGCACATTGCGATTACAAGGTAGAGCTTACCACAATTAACTCTTGCACGACTGACATAGCCTCAAATCACTGAAAGAAATTTTGGCATGCCCTGTGGGCAATGTTTATTTGTAAGTAAAACAAATGCCCTGGTGACGTTGCAGTGCAAGAGTTAATTAGTGTTTTAATTGATTATTATCGTTTCAATTGAAAACCGATTTTACTTTTGTTCTGTACGTTAAACATAACGTTGGCCATAGTGTGCTGTATACCGCATCCGTGTACAAATACAGCACACTATGTCCGACGTTATGTTTAACGTATATACAGAACGTTTTCAACGAGGTTTTCATTTGAAACGATAATATTAATTCCAAGGCAAACGAAGAAAATCATCTGGCCACCCTGCATGCATATGGTTATAGTCCATTCCTCGGTCCATTCTATGCGCTCGAGTATTGATGGTCCGAATGTGAGGATAACAATAACAAACCAGCATATCTGGCTGAAGCGAAAGTGAGGATAACAAACTTCGCACTTGAAAATGGGATTGCGCAAGTGTGCGTGTTTTGAACAACAGAAAGGTCAATGTCGTTCTCATTTTGAAGTAAAGCTCTATATATCGCTGCTGCATTAGCGTATACCAAAATTATTCAGGGTGTAGGTGTCAGATGGACGTTCCATTACAAACCACTGATGTTGACCTGTCAATGACTCGCGTTATTAGCTGAATCGCAAAAAGAAAACTAGAGTCCCTGAGGCCCTCGGCCCATGCAAAGTTTGTTTTGTCCTGAGTCAGCACTACACGGCGAATGAGAATGACCCAAATTTGAGTTTAGTTCACTCATAAATCGCAAAAAGTACAGGAACTCAGTTTTGAGTTAATTTCCCTCTGTTTTCTCCAGGATTTCCAGGTTTTTCCAGGAAAATTTGTCCGAATATTAGAAAAGTAAAGATTGGATTCTGTGGATTTTCGTCAATCCTAATTTTCCGTAAGATTTTTGAGGTTTTCCACAGGAAAACATGAGGCAAATTTACTCATCGCTGCGTTCCTGCACTTTTTGCGATTTTGAGTACACTGTATTCAAATTTGGGTTGATCACATTGGCCGTGTACAGTTTTTTTTTCGCGGTGTTAAAAGATCGATTTCGATCGAATTAGTCCGGGAAAGTGCCGTTGTGTTCGTCGCGAGTTTTGGTGGCGATTCGGTGTCCGACGTTGCGGTTAATCAGCAAGTTTTCCGCTTGCTGGCTGCTGGTCTCACCCTAGGAAAAGGAAGGCTGTTTTTCAGGTATGTGGGCTGTTTTTGAGGTGAATTAATGTAATGTAATTATGTTTTTTTTTTTAGGAAAGTGCACCAGTCCGGAGCCACATACCGGTAGCGAGTCCGAAGCTGGATCCCGGCGGGGAGTTCAAAGTTCTCTTTGCAGGTTAGTGAGTGTGTTTACTGTTTATTTGTTTTGATTGACGAATAAATAAATACTGAAAGCTACGGATCCCGATGACGGGTTCCGTAGGTGGATCCCGATAACGGGTTCCGTAAACGGATCCCGATAACGGGTTCCGTAGACGGATCCCGATGACGGGTTCCATAGACAGATCCCGATGGGGAAACCGAATACGGATCCCGAATACGGATCCCGATGGGGAAACCAAATACGGATCCCGATGGGTATTCCGTAGACGGATCCCGATGGGGAAACCGAATACGGATCCCGATGGGGAAACCGAATACGGATCCCGATGGGGAAACCAAATACGGATCCCGATGGGGATTCCGTAGACGGATCCCGATGGGAAACCGAATACGAATCCCGTTGGGGAAACCGAATACGGATCTTGATTGGGAAACTAAATACGTATCCTGATGGGGAAACCGAATACGGATCCCGATGGGGAAACCAAATACGGATCCCGATGGGGATTCCGTAGACGGATCCCGATGGGGATTCCGTAGACGGATCCCGATGGGGATTCCGTAGACGGATCCCGATGGGGATTCCGTAGACGGATCCCGATGGGGATTCCGTAGACGGATCCCGATGGGAAACCGAATACGAATCCCGTTGGGGAAACCGAATACGGATCTTGATTAGGAAACTGAATACGTATCCTGATGGGGAAACCGAATACGGATCCCGATGGGGAAACCGAATACGGATCTTGATGGGGAAACTGAATACGTATCCTGATGGGGAAACCGAATACGGGTCTTGATGGGGATTCCGTAGACGGATCCCGGAAACCAAATACGGATCCCGATGGGGATTCCGTAGACGGATCCCGATGGGAAACCGAATACGAATCCCGTTGGGGAAACCGAATACGGATCTTGATTGGGAAACTGAATACGTATCCTGATGGGGAAACCGAATACGGATCCCGATGGGGATTCCGTAGACGGATCCCGATGGGGATTCCGTAGACGGATCCCGATGGGGATTCCGTAGACGGATCCCGATGGGGATTCCGTAGACGGATCCCGATGGGAAACCGAATACGAATCCCGTTGAGGAAACCGAATACGGATCTTGATTGGGAAACTGAATACGTATCCTGATGGGGAAACCGAATACGGATCCCGATGGGGAAACCGAATACGGATCTTGATGGGGAAACTGAATACGTATCCTGATGGGGAAACCGAATACGGGTCTTGATGGGGATTCCGTAGACGGATCCCGATGGGGAAACCGAATACGGATCCCGATGGGGAAACCTAATACGGGTCTTGATGGGGATTCCGTAGTCGGATCCCTATGGGGAAACCGAATATGAATCCCGATGGGGAAATCGAATACGGATCCCGATTGGGATTCTGTAGATGGATCCCGATGGGGAAACCGAATACGGATCCCGATGCGGATTCCGTAGACGGATCCCGATGGGGATTCCGTAGACGGATCCCGATGGGAAACCGAATACGAATCCCGTTGGGGAAACCGAATACGGATCTTGATTGGGAAACTGAATACGTATCCTGATGGGGAAACCGAATACGGATCCCGATGGGGAAACCGAATACGGATCTTGATAGGGAAACTGAATACGTATCCTGATGGGGAAACCGAATACGGGTCTTGATGGGGATTCCGTAGACGGATCCCGATGGGGAAACCGAATACGGATCCCGATGGGGAAACCTAATACGGGTCTTGATGGGGATTCCGTAGTCGGATCCCTATGGGGAAACCGAATATGAATCCCGATGGGGAAATCGAATACGGATCCCGATTGGGATTCTGTAGATGGATCCCGATGGGGAAACCGAATACGGATCCCGATGGGGAAACCAAATACGGATCCCGATGGGGAAACCGAATACGGATCCCGATGGGGAAACCGAATACCGATCTTGATGGGGAAACTGAATACGTATCCTGATGGGGAAACCGAATACGGGTCTTGATGGGGATTCCGTAGACGGATCCCGATGGGGAAACTGAATACGTATCCTGATGGGGAAACCGAATACGGATCCCGATTGGGATTCTGTAGATGGATCCCGATGGGGAAACCGAATACGTATCCTGATGAGAAACCAAATACGGATCCCGATTGGGAAACCGAATACGGGTCTTGATGGGGAAACCGAATACGGGTCTTGATGGGGATTTCGTAGACAGATCCCGATGGGGAAACCGAATACGGATCCCGATGGGGAAACCGAATACGGGTCCCAATGGGGAAACCGAATACGGATTCCGATTGGGATACCGTAGACGGATCCCGATGGGGAAACCGAATACGGGTCTTGATAGGGAAACCGAATACGGGTCTTGATGGGGATTCCGTAGACGGATCCCGATGGGGAAACCGAATACGGATCCCGATGGGGAAACCGAATACGGATCCCGATGGGGAAACCGAATACGGGTCTTGATGGGGATTCCGTAGACGGATCCCGATGGGAAAACCGAATACGGGTCCCGATGGGGAAACCGAATACGGGTCTTGATGGGGATTCCTGTACACTGATAAAATTTCAAAGATTGTTTCTATATGTCCTACTTTTCCAATACAAATTATATCTATGTGTCGGACACATACTGAATATGTGCACACATAAAAGCCATGTGTAACCACGCATACTATTCATTTGACTCATAAATTTCATGTGTGCTTCTGGGTGAATTCTGTTTATGTGTGGTTACATGTAAATCATGTGGAATTTTACATGGGAATTCTTCAATAAAAATGTGTGGAATTCTATTATTCTTCTTTCCTTTATTTAACGTCGGTCTCTGTTCCGCAATCTAGTGCCAATCACCAACGGACATCGATTGCCATCCATTGACGGCAATCGAATGTGCAGGAAGGCAGCTTCCACACCTGCGTAGGATATCGCACCCATTCAACACACATGGGCCGGGACCAACGGCTTTACTTCCCTTCCGAAGGAAGACGTGACCAGAGATTTTTATGCCTCAGAAAAATCCCACCGACCTCGGCTGGGATTGAACCCAGACCCATTGGGGTATTAGAAAGCAGTCACTCTTACCACTACACCACGGGCGCCGGCATGGGATGCTATTAGTGTAGTGCCATTAATTTTCGTTTCGTGTGGAAAACATGGAATTGGGTTGTATAGTTTCGAAAAACAAACAGATTTTTGTACATCATCTGAACGAGCTTCGTTTTCTGAGCACAAATATATTTTTATCGTTCCCAGACATTCATCTCGATTTGTAAACCAAGATTTAAATTGTCGATAAATTGTATTAGATGACATTAATATCCATTAAATGAGAGTTCGCTCTATGGCGAGGGCCGCTAAAATGGTGATATTTGCAAATGTAATCGCACTGATTTATCATAGTTCATGCACAGAGAACAGACGTTGAAGCTCGGTCAGAAACTTGTGTAAAATAAGTGGGAACGTCGCCGTTACGTGGTGTTAGCATCTCCTGATTTTCTCTATAAATTTTCCACTTTCGACCAATTTGGCGCTAGTATCTATAAATTTTCTGTTGAAAATAGCCACTTGGCGCTACTAGCACTTAGTGTCTAGTGTAATTTGTGCAACGCATGCGCCATCATGTTTTCAAAGAGGTTTTTTAAGTGGGGAAGTCGCTGTTAGTGGCGCTTAAGTCGAATAGGAATCTTTACACAAGTTTTTAGAGAAATTTTGTTCGAGCCTCCATGTCTGTTCTCTGTGGTTCATGTGAACCAAAATTTATGAAATTTTGGATTTAGGTTCCATTTTTAAACCATTTTTTTTTTCAGCCTATCAATATTGGATTCAGAGAGTAAGCGGCGGTAAGCTCCAACTCGGATTAACTTTTAATACCGCCCCTGTTTGGATGATCTGAGAATTGTTTGTATAGCGAATAACTCTGATGTCGACATCAAAGCAGCCGGACATTCTTGATCGTTATTTAATCCGAGGATAATACCGATTGGAGCTTAGCCATAAGTGATTTAATGAATACGCTGATTGCGACTCTCTGAAAATTAAATCCACAGGTTTTATACGTCAAACTCATCCTTTACAACGTCCTCTTGTAACTTAAAAATACAAAATGTCATCATAACGTATAATGACTTCATAATTCCGGAAAAAACATGTTTCCGGGTGGAATAAGTTTCATCAAGCCTTATGATGGTACCCAAGATTGGCCACAAGCAGTGGCGTTTCCTTAACCTCAATCTACCTGTGCACCAGCTCTCAAAACAAACAATTATCAAAATATTGTTTGCAATGGATGCATATCGAGTAACCTAGAAGATTAAGTCTATTTTTCAACCGATTCGAGTATGAATAAGGCATTCAATCTGGTTTTGTATAACAAAGTTGCGCCAACTAACTCGGTCCCTGGCTGCTTATCTCCAATTTCTCGAGCGTCCCACACTTCCTACATCTTGCTCCACTTGGTCTAACCACCTAGCACGCTGTGCTTCTCTGCGTCTTGTACCGGCCGGATTTGAGGAAAAACACCATTTTTGCGGTATTGTTGTCCGGCATTCTTACAACGTGTCCCGCCCATTGTACCCTTCCACCTTTAGCGACTTTCTTGATATTGGGTTCACCATAAAGTTACGCCAGTTCGTGGTTCATTCTTCTCCTCTATACACCATTTTCATATACCCTGCCAAAGATGGTCCTAAGCACGCATCGTTCGAAAACTCCCAGTGCTCCTCAAGCATTGTCCATTGTCATATTTTTCATGCACAATAATTTTGTTTATTATATATTTGCAGTTCGTCAATAAGGTAGAAGACTGGCAGCCCAAAACTTTCCGCATTTTCGGATCATCTGTAGAACAGGCAGAGATCTGGAGGCGCAGCGATCACATTGTCATGATTGTTTGGTAGTTCACTCAAAAATGCTATAACAATCGCCAAGCTCGCTGTAATGTCACCAAGTGCCTCGTCACCCACGAATAGGCGCCTATGTCAGTGGTCTAACAACTCTTAGCGCGCTAATGGCATAGTTCCCCTGCCGCATAGAGAGTTGCCACAATGATATTAGGTTAGCTAAGGTCAGTTAACTGACTGGTGGGAAACGGGAGCTTAAGCAATGGCTATTCTGTATGCATTTAAGAGATAGTCTACCAGAATGGATGATTTTTTTTGTACTATTTTATGTTTTCTGATGGTTTTGGTTATGCAAAACATGAGAATTAACTTTTCCAATGCTTTCAATTGTACAAAACATTAGAGCTAGAAACATGATCTTGTAAACACTACACACCTTAACTGGTAGTTTGCTAAAAAAATGCTGCAACAATCGTCAAGCTCGCTGTAATGTCACCAAGTGCCTCGTCACCTACAAATTGGCGCCTATGTCAGTGGTCTAATAACTCTTAGCGCGCTAATGGCATAGTTCCCCTGCCGCATAGAGAGTTGCCGCAATGATATTAGGTTAGCTAAGGTCAGTTAACTGACTGGTGGGAAACGGGAGCTTCAGCATTGACTGTTATGTACGCATTTTTATTATGTTATCTAACAACAATGGTGTGTAGTGTTTACACGATCATGTTTCTAATTCTAATGTGTTGTAAATATAATTGAAAGCATTTGAAAAGTAAGATTCTAGTGTTTTGTATATCTAAAAACATTAGTAAACATCTACATTTGAAAACATTCAAACAACGTTTACTTTAAACGTTTTGTACATCTGAAAACATCAGAGAACAACAAACACGAAGTACAATTAAAAACATCCGAACAACGTTTAGTTCTAACGTTGTGTACATCCGAAAACATCCAAAAAAAAGTTTGGTTCCAGCATCGGGAGGCATCTACGTTAGAAAACATCAGAATACATTTACATATAAAAACATTCGAACAACGTTTAGTTCTAACGTTTTTTACATCCGAAAACAACCCAAAAACGTTTGATTCTAACATCAGGAAACCTTTACATTAGAAAACATCAGAAAACGTTTACATATAAAAACATCCGAAAAACGTTTAGTTCTAACGTTTTTTACATCTGAAAACATCCAAAAACGTTTGTTTCTAACATCAGGAAACATCTACATTAGAAAACATCAGAAAACGTTTACATTTAAAAACATCCGAACAACGTTTAGTTCTAACGTTTTGTACATCTGAAAACATCCTTAAAACGTTTGGTTCTAATGTCAATAGATTGAAATTTTTGACGTCAGACCGACATTAGAATGGCAAAATTTTGTTCCAAAATTTCTGATGTATACATCATGTTACGTTGCTTAAATACATCTAAATCATAATGTTTCCTAATGTTTGACATCAGGCATACATTTGATTTTGATGCTGATGTAGACATCAAAATCAAACGTTGGGCTAATGTAAATTTCTATTCGGGATTCACTGAAAAACAGTAGTGGATTCTGTTCGCTCTGGTTCGTCATGCATAAGTGATACGAATTTGACTTCTTAATAAAAGTTGTAGCTAATAACAAAACCTACAAAAGCTTCAAACATTATTTTGCAGAATGCTGTTCAAGAAAAAAAGTTAGAGGCAAATGAATGTAAATGAATGCACGAAATGAATGCAAATGATTTTCCATGCCTGGATGCATGCCATGATTTCTGTGAATCAGCAATATTGAAACGACTGAAAATAGCGCAAGAGCTTGGCAAAGATTGGCGCAAAGAATTACGCCAGTACCTGCTCATGTTTCATTCCGCTAACCACACAACTCCGGAGAACTTTGAGATTTGGGCGTAATTAATTTTGTAAACAAACACGCCAATCACCGATTTCTCGCAAATTAAAGCTCAATCTCGAAAATTAACAACACAAACAGGTAGAAGAATGATTCCTCTACCATTTGGTATAGTTTGTTTGCGAGATTGAGTGTTTATTCGAGAGAAATCGGCGATTGACTTGTTTGTTTACAAAAGCAATTACACCCAAATCTCAAAGTGATGATGATGATGATTGAGACTACCACTCACATAGCAATTGGCAATCCAATCTGGACGGCTTGATCAAGTCCCACTGACAAATCATATTCAGCTTGGCGTTGTATGAAGGGCCAAAAACGGAGGGGTGGACCCGTAAGCAGAAACACCCACACGAAACCCACCGGGAACAGAATAAGAATCTCCTTCCAGCAACCAAGATCATATAATTCGCAATGCAACAAGCCCTCGTCCTGAAGGATGCCCCATAAGTGTGGAGAAGAGCCCGCTCTCTATCCACGAAATGTTAGCAACAGGAAGTTGGCAATCCCACTCTCCCTATCCAAATCGTTTCAATCGGTTGCCCTGTTGGACCCTCCCTTCCCTTTTGTATATGTTTTTAATTGTATATTGTAATTTATGTGTTTTATATAATGATTTATCAATAACAGTTACTTTGATTTCAACATTTTAGAATGATCTTACCATGAATTACGCCCAAATCTCAAAGCACTCCGGAACTACATATGATTTAAAAATAATCAATAATTATAATTTCAATTAAAATTAAAGACATAACCAAAAGCTGCATCAAATCAACTTTATAAATATTGCTACAACTGCATTTCATCATCACTTCCAGTTCTCTCATGCACCTGTGACGAGCGGTCCGTTCCGTGGCGAGACTACGACAGCTCCCTGCGTGGTCCGATTTGTCGCAATGTCAGCGATATGTTCGACCAGCCCGGTCCCCGTATCGAGATCATAAAGTTCTGCAAAACGCACCACGTAAGCCTGCTCAATTCGACCAAGACCGCTGGCAGGATAATTCAAGTCTATCGGAAAACTTACCCGCCCGGCAATGAAAGTACCGTTTGTGGCTGCAGCCAGCAAAACACCGTCCCATACGGTGACCAATTGCGACAAGGAGAATCGGTACCATATTGTTTGCCTCAAACGTTGCTGAAAGACATTCAAAACTATCAACCCTTCAGGTTGAGTCACCGTCACAACGGTAACGTGTTCCGAAACATTAAGCACTTAACTGTGTTTTGCCATGTGATGCGGAGCACGCGACACTGCCACTATTTGGCCAATCTGTGCGTACTCGCTTTCTACAGCTTGGATAGATATTCGCCATGTGCTATCTTCTACACCTATCAGACGTACGACGTATCTTTGGGGGATGGCAACATTCCTGGGGCGGGTCTGCTGGGACCGAAAGAAGGTTCTGGAAAGGCAGCCAACTTGTGGACGCTGAGCGATAATGTTAAACCGGCCCTGTTCTACCGTCGTGGGAAGTATGTCAACGAAATCTTTGACAAGTACCTGGACTTCAGCTACGATACCAACGAAACCAATTCGGTAAGTGTGTTTTTTATACGATATTTATGTATGCTAATGTCATTGGTCACTCCAGAAAGCACAGCATGGAACGTAGATTTACCGTGTGTTGGTCACAGTTTACATATTGAATCGTTAGCCCGCAATCTAATTAACAGGTTTATGAATGGAAGTTGAAATTGAGCACATATAGCTGGTTCGTTTACGACATCACACTATTGATAATTATGTAGCACACGCCGTTTCTTGCTGTATTTCCGGTCGCCTTTGGCGGAGTGACCATTATTGTTGCGTGTTCACAATACGCTTCCCCATGGGATTCCTTGCTGTTGTTGTAGTTTTGTAGCACAAGTAGGGCGCTGGAAAGGTAAATTGAGGGTAGCAAAGGACATTGCCGCTTATATTCCGTACTGCCAGTACAGTACTGGTATGATTTATATAGTGCCGTGAGGAAAGTTTACGTTGGTTGATTATTAGAATATTATTATTGCTAGCCCAAAATCATGTCTAAATCGGTTAGGCGCGATTTATGTGTAATTCAGTAGTTGCGGTATCATGAAAATTCTTCTTCTAGACTTTTACGCTTCTTTTACGAGCGTTTTGCCGACACCAAACTTAGGCTCTGAACCATTTGGTGGATTATTTTAACTTTTGGTTAAAATTTGACAGATGGAAAGTTATCAATGAACCCTGCTATCCGAGCATGGTTATTTCTGACAGACAAGAAGTTAAATTTAGACAACGGTGGGTCGAAAACCGGTCGATCGACAACACAGGGAATTTTCGAACATAGAAAATAACTTTCGAAATGTCACTTTTAACCACGAGTTAATTTTAACTCGGCAAATGGTTCACAGCCTTAGGCAGAGATCCATTTGATGAATTGCACTTAAATTTGACACTTCGAAAATAAATTATAATGTTCGAAAACCCCTCTGTTTTTGATTCAATTTTGACAAACATCTTCTCAAACATCGGGCGACCAACAACAGAGAGATTTTCGAACATTATAATTTATTTTCAAAATGTCAAATTTAAGTGAAAATTCACCAAACAGCCCAGAAGCACTTCCACAGTTCTTAATTGAGATCTTTATATGCCAATCAATGCATGAATTTGTATATTGTGTGGCAAGCACCCAGGGAAGTCGAGAAAATGGATCGGATCGGGAATTGAACCCGCCATCTCCGTTTTTTTAGGTATTTAGTTAGAAATCAAACAACTCAATAATATATACGAACATTAATTTCACACTAGGTATACTTGAATTTACTATGCTTTCGGATCGATTCAACTAACCCTTGCTTATTTAGAACTATCATTGCCACATTAATTGATAGCTCACCATTGACCTTTGTAGTCAGCCAGTGAGGTACAGACAGAACAAACATGTAATAGCGTGCCGTCTGCCAATATCTCTTATGCACGTGATGTCTATGTACAGAGTGAAAGTAGGAGAACTGTACCAATCACTTGTCATGGAGCTGCTCAGCCAGAATAATTGGGGCCAAATTGTTCCATGAATAACCGAACAAACAATGTTAGCTGTAGAATAGCTAAAAACTGGCAAACATTAATCAATTTTTGTCTGTATAAGCTGTTCTGTTCAATCTAACGGAATTTGCGACATACACATTAATTTTCTACAAATTGTCGTCGTACGAACTATGCCAAATTTGGCAATATTAACCAAATGATGACTATGTACAATAAACAATGCGATACTATTGACTTTAAAATGTCCAAAACCAAACAAAAGCAATGTTACCAACCGGTGGAAATTAATGATTTTAAATTGGCTCACTACTTGACAAGCCTATTCGTCACAAGTAAATCGATTAACGTACCCCATTCTAGTACTACACTATATATGTTTTGATTCGCTATGAAAGTTTGACAGATAAAATGAGGGGCTCGTGGATTTTCCTATGCTTCGAGTGGTGCATCGATTAGCTTGGGACCGAAGAGAGTACCAGAGCTGAGCCAAAAAGTTGATCAAGTTTCTTCGGGACCTTCTGGACCTAGGCAAGGAATCAAAAATATCTCCAAATGACAAAATAACAAGCGATCAACGAACCGAATAATAACGCTATGTCAGAAGTGGAAAGCAATAATGATATAATCTTCACCGTTCTTTTTCATGACAAGCAGCCCGTGCGGCACAACTCATTCGGGGCGGTAGAAGGAAACGAGCAAATTGTTGGCAAGCTGCTTCACGAAGTAAAGCCGAAGATGATATACGTGTGTTAATGGGAATTTTTTTGTTATGTCTTTTCCCGATTCATATCAAGCTTTGTCCTCATCCGTCTATATTGCAACAAAGCAGGCAAGCAATATATCATTATCCTTCTACCACTCGGATCGAGCTTTGTTACAGAGCGAGTTTGTCATGGTAGTCGTAGCACCAGTTTTGTCTGTATCGTTGGTTGCTTTATGTGTTTGGATTCGCTGACCCTAGGAGTTACCTCTATGATATAACATCAATGGATGTAATTTTGTTCGCAAAATCGATGTACATCGTACAATTTAATATCACCAAACCAGCGGAATGACCTCTGTGCAGCTGTTTGGATGTATAATTCAACAATTTTTTTTTTCTGTGTGAAGTGATTTAGAACCTTTCTGAAGTGCTTCAGTACCTTTCGAAGTGATTCCGATCGTGATCCGAAGTGAATCAGTACTTTCTTAAGTGATTTCCGAATGATTTCAAATCCGTAGTTTACGAAGTGATTTATTTTCTTATGTGATTCAACACTCTCCAAATATTTTTGAAGTGATTAAGTTCTTTTAAGGGTGAGTCCAATTTTTTCTGAAGTGATTCAGAACATTTCCGAAGTGATTCCGAACATTCCAGATTTTTTTATGAAGTGACTCAGTACTTTTAGATGTGATCCCGATCGTTTCTAATGCAATTCAGAAGTGAGTCCAGACTTTTCTGAAGTGATTCAGTTCTTTTAGAAGTGATTCAAAATTTTTCAAACGGAAGTAAGTGTAGGAATAATGTGTAGTATATAATAATATTAAAATGTATACATGTGAAAATTCATAATAATAAATAGTTTCTTTCGCATTGAAACTGTTAAAAGTTCTAAGAAGGCAGTTCGTCCGCAATCGCAATAACAAAGTTTCGCGAGCTTTCGGATTGGTTCGGAAAACCGATCCACGCTTATCTGGCATTCGGTATTTGTCTTGCCCATAAAAAATAAAAGAAATCCGATCGATGAGCATCCCGAAGACAAGCTAGTCCTAGGAGCTTCATCAAAGGTGACACACAAGGAAGAAGTCTTAAACGCTGTCCAGACTGGAGAGTTATAACAACAATCAACACAAAACTAACGATTTTAAATTGGCTCACTACTTGAATAGCCTATTGGTCCCAAGCAAACGATTAACGTACCCCATTCTAGTCGAAAGTATAGTACTACACAATGTTTGTTTTGATTCGCTATGAAAGGTTGACAGATAAAATGAGGGGTTAGTAGATTTTTCTATGTTTCGAGGGGTGAATCGATTAGCTTGGGACCGAAGAGAGTACCAGAGCTGAGCCAAAAAGTTGAGCACGTTTCTTCGGGACCTTCTGGTCATAACATGTTATAACCATAGAGGTAACTCTATCTGGTATGATTCAGTTCTATTAGATATGATTCCGATTTTTTATGGAGTGATTCAGTACTTTCCAAAGTGATTCAGTACTTTCCAAAGTGGCTCGGGATATTTCTAAAGTGGTCTAGTACTTTCCGAAGTGATTTCGAACTATTCTGAAGTTGATCAGTAAATTTTCAAGTTCCAAATACGCAAGTGCTATCTTCCCCAAGCGTAATCAGATAGTTTGTCAGCTTTTTCAATTTTTTTGACGTAGGACTACGTCTTTGTTTTCTATATGGGAGTACACTTTGAGAGTACAAAAAATGAGCATGTAACGAAAGGGTCAGGTTTTGAACGCATATATCTCCAAAGCATTAGTGTGAAATATGTCATGCAATATGTCATTCGACAGGGGCTTACTCCAGCAATTTTGAGCTTGAGCTTGAGCTTGAACTTGATTGGCCGCCCACGGTTGCTACTCTGTTACTGCCAGATCAGCTGTAATTACACAGAGAACCAATAGACGATGCTTGGGACTAGCAATCATCCTCAATGTGTAAAAACTGGTGATCTTAAATTAGGCAATAGCAGAGCCGGCCGCGCCCGAACACAGGTCAAAAAAGGAATGGGAAGGATTGTGTTGATATGACACTCGCTTTGATGGAAGCCGAGAACACCTCTGCACTTCCACGAGGAATCACTGGGATGTTGGATAAGAGGGTTGGGTTTGCAGCAGGGTTCGTTTTGGTAAACGATAAGCTGAATTGACGTCCTAACGATCATATAACGCGAAGGAGCTTGGGACTAAACCCACGGTCTTCTGCTCAGTAAGCAAAAACGTTTGCCACTAGGCAGACGAGCACCTTTTTAATCACCGAGTTGCTGTTATTACCATGTAGCAAATAAAACGATTGACGAATCTTGAATGTGGATTGGCCTGAGATTAGACTCATGATGTTCTGCTCAGTAAGCAAAAACGGTTGCCTCATATCACATAATACCGTTGCTCAAATTTGTGTATCCATTCAAACCCGGAACCAACGACAACAACGAGTTTCGCAAAATACACGATACACAAGAGATTTTACCATAAATCTCTTTGATATGTAAGGACCTGGGACCGCGTTTTTCTGCTCAGTAAGCAGGCCACTGTAACCGACGATCTTTCAAATCCGAAAACTAAAAACTACGAAAAAGTACTTAGGCCTTCATTAAGTTCCACTTTCATGCGACGTTCAATGACAGGGTCCTATCCAGGATTACACCTGAAAAATCCAAATCTGGTCAACGCCCACCTAAACCTGTTCTAATCCACCTGAAATGACTTTGACTACCCAGCCATGCAATAGTCTCATTCCGTGCCTTATGGCAACTTGATGATTCTATTGCGCTCATCTTCTGGCACCACCCAGAGGAGACTTGGTCCTGTACCCAATGCTTAACTTATCTCCATTCCACTCAGCTACTCGCAATTTCTTGTGATATAGTGGGCGGAATATTATTATATGAGACAATTCAATGCAGACGTCTTTCCAAATTTGGCAGATCGGCAGGTAATCGGTGAGTTACCACGATAGTTGCTATTCAACAACTCGACAACGTCCCATCGTCAACGCCTGCTATGAGAATTTCCCATTGCAGAAGTCAACGAAATGACGTCATCGAGCTATCGATCAACTACCCTGGTTATCGCCTGGTACCTTAAGTGAACCCTACACGATTGCTTTTATTGACAATAATCGTATTGTCAATACATGCTATATTGACGTCAATATATCGTTATTGACAATATTTCTGAATTCACATCATCAATATTATTGTCAATAATTCCCCTTCGCGTCAATATATTGATGCGTGTGGGGTTTGCTTTATAGAACGATGCTAGGAGGCGAACCGGAAAAATCGATGAGCTACCTCTCCCCCTGGGGCTTACTCCAGCAATTTTGTGCCATATAGTACAAATAGGGCAAATAGTTCAACAACTAAGAAAATTAACTAAAATTTGTAGCATCAAAATTTCCCATACATTTGCTTACACCATAAGGTGTATTTCCTAACAAAGACATCACATTGTTGGTCCCAAACGAATCAAGCCATTGCCACATTTCCTTTCGAACTTCAGACGTGTTCGAAAGGCTCCACCCACAAGCAGCTTGCTGCCAAGGCTGCCTGCAAGAGCGCTCTAGAAGCCACACTGTCACTGTTTGGGTACAGTTGCTCATCGTGAGAAAGCATTGTGGGCTACCGTCATCAAGCACGTTATCGTCATGTCGAAGCTCACTCAAGCTCAAACTAGCGCACCGTATCCGTTGAGGTCTCAGAATTTTATTACTTACTACCAATGGAACAGCGCCATCTATGTGAAAAATAGCCTTGACTTAATGGTTCATTTTGTCAACATCCTAGCGAAGCACAACTCGCATGCAATCTGATTGGATAAAGCAACTAACCAATCACGTGTCAGCAGCCTTTATATAAGATTGGCGTCGTCGAGCCGATACTCATTCTTGTGCTTTTGTGATTATATAAGCGTTGGATAGTCCTTACTTCTTTTGAGGGCCATGCAACATCAAAACAGCTCTTTTCAGAGCCACAAACCATCACAATGGCCCTTTTCAGGGCCACCACAATTTTCAAAGAAAGAGTTAGTTTGGAATATTCTAACACAAGAAAAATTTTACATGAACTGAAAAAGAATCTTATTAGTATTAAACGGAAAATGTATACTGACCAACTATTACACTTCGGGAGAAATTCACGGATGTCATAATAATATCAGGAATTTTAAATAACGTTCGTTTAAAATAGTTAACATATGTGAGCGTAGTCCTTCGTCAACTGTCCGTACAACCCCATTGGGCTGTCCCTTGTAGTTTTTAGATGATGCTAAACGTTTTGGGTGGTGATGCAATATTTAAATGAGTGTTGCAATACTTTTCCACTATACGAGTTGATAGTTAAAGGGTGGAATGGTCAAAAATTGGTCAAATATAATTAAGTGAACACTGACTATGTTATTATATAAATGATCAAACTATTTTTCTTTTTGAAGTTCAACGGCAACAAAATACAGGAATATTATTAGGCTTCTGACTTTTCAAATACAAACTGTTGGGCTTTACGTTTCACACACCATCCATTAGATTTTGTTCCGCTGTTGTATCAACCTTATTTGATGCTGAACGCCAATTTGCTTTGAACCTTTTCTCATTTTCAACATTTTTTCTGAGTTTTCTTCAGGTTTCGCTTAACGATTGCCCAATATTTTTCGATTGGGCGCAGCTCCGGCGAGTTTTTGTCCTTTGGTACGACTTGGACGCTGTTAGCGATATCAAGCTGAACATTACATTAGGTCCTAAGTAATATTGATCGATTCTTTTCATCGACTTTCTTTTTCGTTAATAACTTGAGCACATAACCGTTTCTTGTTGTGTTTGTCGCATTAGATGCTAGATAAAAGCTTTCTTTATCGATCTGTGTGCTGAAAATACCTTGGAATGTCTTTACATGGCCGTGGGGGTACAAAGAGAAAGTCGACGAAGCGAATCTGTCGATGTTACTAAGGACCTAATGAAATGTTCAGCTTTATATACCATTCCTGAGCCATTTTTTTTGTAATGACAGGAAGTGAGGTCTGGCCAAAACAGCACGGAATAACTGTGTTTCTCGAAAAAAGGCAACAGGCGTTTTTGCAAACATTGCTTTACATAAATATCTTGGTTAACAGTGCCAGTTGTCACGAAAATTCCGCTTTTCAGTCCACATGTGCAAATCGCCTGCCGAACCAAGTATTCTGAAAACTTTGTAGAAGTCAAGCAAACAAATTCAAGAAGCTTGGACAAATTTCATGTATGTGTTTTTTTTATAAGTTCAAGGAACTTCGTAGAAGTTCTGCCGAAATTGTGGTAGCTCAGCAATCTTCGTAGATGTTCAGAGAATTTTGAACTTCAGGGTTTAATTTGGGATTTTACTTGAAGTTATGGGATTTTTTTATCGTCCAGATGTTCAGAAAAATCGTAGAGAGGGTTCTGAAGTTTGGAGAAGATCATGAATCCTCTGAGATCTTGGTCTAATTTAGATAACTTGGAAAAATAATAATGGAACTTCACATAAGCTGAGCAAATTTTCAAGAAGTAAAGAAAAGGGGCAATTTTACCGGCGCTCAGGAGATTTCTTTAGTGTCAAATGCTGAGTACGGTGCTGCATATAAGAAGAAGAAGAAAAATATATAAAAAATTACACATGACACTATTCAATTGATTAAGTAAAAAAAACTCCACATGCATTTGATTGGATCGAAAATTGAAATGCACTTCACTCTAATGATTTCCCTTCCTGTGACCTTTAAAAGCACTCTTGATTTAGCTCACCTAGAAGCCTAGAAATCGGTCAAGCACATAAAAATGCAAATGTCAACAGGAACCTAGAGCACACACACACACTTTAAATTGCCTACACGGGTCAGCCAGCGTTGCATTCGTGTAGCCCTATTTATAATGCCATAGTAGAAAGCATTGCCGACCCCATTGCATTAAATCTTCCCTTGGTCCGTGGTTTTCCACTTTCTTCTATTTTCAACCCCATGCAGATAAACAACACGCTAAACTTCACCCTCATTAGCTACGATTTATACGGCCACCTGAGGAATTTCCGTGCCATGCGCTTAACCGATTTGAATCTTTGTGAACGCTATTCCGCCAGCCAAGAGCAGCGGGTTCGATTCGCCCAAAGTTATCACCGCCGGTGTCGGATTAGCTTGCGGCGAATGCTAGAGGACTTCAGTGAACCCGAGTTCATCAATCTCTACGCGGACTACTACGATCAGAAGATACGCCTACTACGGTCGATTCCCGTGCTGATACGGAAGGCGTTCTCCCATAATGATAATCTGGATCCGGAAAAGTGGCAATTGGTCAGAAGGTTTCTCATGGTAGACACGCTCTCGGGATTGAACGAACACTTCAAGCCCAGACTGTACGACGAGGGCACGCCCCAGGAAAAGTACCACTTTGTTCGTTACGTGAAACGTGTTGAATTGGAGTGCAGATTGCATGCGGATCATGACAAGAACCCTAATCGCGTGGCGGTGCCATTACTTAAGCTGGACTACGGTGTGGTTAATATATCACGAGAACTTGTTGGATCATTTTTCGAAGAGCTAGTGGATTTTGAATTCAAGATAACGTTTAGTAAAAAGTATAGTTTCGAATCAATTTTAGAGGTAATTTTGCTAGAATATTTTGTTTGATGAATAATCAAATGTCGTTCTTATTGCAGATAATTTTACCAATATTTATCCTACTGGCCTTCACCATGACGCTCTTCCAAACATTCTGCCACAAATTGCGCCAAAACAAACTGTACTACGATATGGAAATTTTCTTCAACTTTCTTGTGTACCTGTGTTCTAATGTAGCCACGGCACTGCTCGCCACAACGGTCATCGTGGCACTGCACGTGTTCGTCACATACAAAACGCAAACCAACGTAAAAATGCTGCTACCGGTCGAGGTGCAGAGTTGTTTGGAGATTTTCATCTATCTTGCCTTTGGCTTCAAGGTATGTACCATCTATTGGTTCTGTTCTTTGAGACGGCATTTAATACTTAGTTTTTTATGATTATCGTAGCTCATCAAGTTGCTGCGAGTTTTTGTGACGATTGCTGGTATAGACATATTTTTCATCGATTGGGAGCGACCTAAAATATTCGAAACCGGTATAGGCACCCAGCGAACACATCTGTTGGATACACCCTCCATTGCGTCGAGCACTATGGTAATTATTTGATATAACCTTTTCTGTTTAATACTCGTATGAAAGTCAAATTAGGTTCCCAAGAATGCATTCTTAAAAAAAATAGTAATTTGTTGCTTCAGCACCTAAATTCCTAAATAAATTAATACCAGTAGCACAGACAAACAGACGTATCGTAGTTGGTAGTACCGCCACCTGTGGCGCCCATAGTCAATTCCATTGCGTTTGACGTTTACACACTACCACCATCTGTTCCGCGTAGTGCCCACCACAGATGGCGGTAGTGTTTTAGCGACGATGTTTTACAGTGAGAAATATGTCTGTTTGTCTGATCATCATTTCAGGAGAAACGTGTCAGAAGGGTATAATTCGAAAAGTAAACAATGACTTTGAACGTCGATTTCTCTTGAATGACCACACACACACGGAATCTGACTACACCTGCTCATAGAACAAACATTGCTCTGTCAGGTGATTTCGTTAGTTTGAGTGGGTGTGTTGTCATTTGTAAGAAACCGACGATCCCAGTAATTTTTTACGTTTTGAGTTAGACCCTTCTGACATGTTTCCCCTGATTTGTTATAATGCGTAAAACGCTGTCCAGACTGGAGAGTTATAACATCTTATAACGGTTGTCAAATAATTGCAACACAAAAACAACCATCAAGATAGCGCTATAACATGTTATAACTCTGTAGTCTGAACGTACTATAAGAGAGACTACATGAGCGATGGATGGTTACCTTAAGGTATATGTAGAAATTTCTTTCTCTTCGATGAAATTTATCTACGAAATTCAGTTGCAATTTTGTGAATTCGCTGGTAGAAAGTCAACATATTTAGTTAAGGGCCGATTACTTCACGTGCACTTAAGTTTTAAGCCAGTTCGTTTTAAAAGCTGGTGAAGAGATCGGCCCTTTTTCCGTTCAATATTAAACTTAATGTTTTCGTCCTGGTTTGCCCTGAAAACGGCAGTAAATGACATTCTTCTAACTAGGTTGAACTATTTTGAAATTCCTTTTCAGGCCCGGCCCTCGTGTGACAGTGTATCAGCCTGGCGTAACTATTTCATTGCCAACGAGTGGCAAGAGCTGGCTACGAAGCGTAAGATTTCCATGTTCGCTCACATTATCCTCCTGATTGCTGTATTTTTTCTGTGCGGATTCGAACACTGGTCAGCGAAAAGTTTCGACCTTCACCTTCATAAGCAAGAAGAACACCTGGGAGAGGACGACAAAGTTCTGAAGGTAGCCGTTGGGATAATCGTGTACGGAACGATATATTTCGTTCAACGGATCTACAATTTCCTCATCTACGAGCGTTTTATCGAAAATGCTATACAGCAGTTCATTGATGTTGCTTCGATTGCGAACATCTCCGTCTTCATCCTATGCATGGAATCGTATGGATTCTATATCCACGGTCGGTCACCACATGGTTTCTCCGATACGGACATGTGCTCGATGATACTACAGTTTAAGCGGGAAGAGGATAATCTTTGCGGTAACCGGGGCTTGCTGCCCGGCTCGGAGCAGCAAACCTACTCAATATTGGTGCCAAAGAATCTGCGGGCTTTCTACGATAAGCTGATAGCACCGCTGAGAAATTCGTCCAACTTTGGACCACATCAACACCTGAATCAAACACATCTGGTCGGTAGTGCAAAGCTTAGTAATTCGGGTGTAATCAGCGGCCCTGGGGGACACTATGAGTACACTTTTGAGAAGACCATTCATACGTACTATAATGTGAATCGATTCTTCGCGGCTTTTGTCGATCATGTTAGTTTTCTGTGATGTTGTTATACTCCTTATTTTAACTATTTATCTTTTAGGCCTTGAAAGACCTGGATTATATTATACAGGAGCGTAGTATTCTGGAGAGTATTCTCAACTGTGAATTCCAGAGTTATGTAACCGAAAGTGCGTATGAATACGGTTTCAAGTAAATATATGAAACTTCCATGTAATTCCTCTACTTCTACCCATCCAAACAGATAAAGGTGTTTTCTACATCGACAACGGACACTCCTTTGATCAGGTGCTGTTCTACGGCAATGAGTCAATATTCTTCCAGCTAGAGTTAGCTCTATTCCTATTGATTGTGCTACTGTGTAACGACTATCTGGTGGCGATCGTTGTGGTCGGGATCGCATATAAGACGTTTGAGATTGTGATGAACTATCTGCTGAAGAACAACCTGGCCAAAAAGACGCTCATCGACAAAAGGTTTCTAATTTGAAACAGCGGATACATATATACATATATCCACACGAACGTAAAGTGGTATTCAGTGTGATACAGAGCAATAACACAAGAGTTTCATATTGAAATCAGCAAACTAGCGATACCTACCTACTAGCGATGAGTAGAATAGATTCTCAAGTTTTGTACAATCTTCCGATATAGAGTGTTTGTTTGAACTGATGACATGCCAACAAACTATTCAGAGTCACAAATAAGCATATATATTGAATAAATGATGTATAGCAGTGTACAATGCTGAGTAAAACAGGGTTATCGAATTATGTGATGAAAAAACCTCATCGAGATCGATAGATGCACCTTTATTCCACTGTTTTCTCTGATCTGATTAATTTACTTATTGAAAGCTTTATAAACGTTGACTGTCTTCCTGATTCAACACCAGAAGTTTGATCTAATTACAAGCTGAATAAGAGTAATTTGTACATACATTGACGCTTTAATTCGACTGTTTTCAATGTCTTTTACTGCCCATAATCGCATATCAGTCCCATATGGATAGGAAATTAAGCAAAGATGGGACTGATATGCGATTATGGGTAGTATATAGCTCCATTATTAGATTCCATTTCATTATTACCATTGTGGTTTTTGATGAGTTTGTACTAGGCTAGTTCATTTAGCTTATTATTTTTTTAAGGTCATATTTAAAATTATCCATATAAGTACAACAGCATTCCCTTTATAATCTTTAAAAACCTTTAATCCAACTCTCGATTATTCAGCGATGCTGGATTAAAAAGTATGCAAACGTACAAAAACCGATGGGTTATCAGCTGGGCAGGTCCGCCGGAAAACCCCACAAGAGAATGGTTCGACGGTGCCACTAAAAGAATAACTACCAACTGAGGCCAAAGTCAGTTGTGATTCGCTTAATTTTCCTCTGTTATTGTATAGCATTTTTTTCTAGACCTGATGTAAAGTAAATATAACTAACAGGCTTACTTATAATTAAAAAATTACAATTACAATTTTTGAGTATTTTGCGGTGACCATGTGCAACATTTGGTGTTTACTAGGGAGACCCTCTCTAGTAAACAGAAGCAAAATTTGAAATTTTTGCTCCACAGTGTTCAAACGATTTCAAATCGGGCCCTGATTAGCCTTCCAAAATTTGATCTCATTTGGTAAGAAACTAACTTGGCACAAACCATTTGAAGTTTAAATGGAAATAAGTATGGGAAAACCAAATGTTTTGTTCATATCTATCTCACAATTCACCATATTGCTCTGCTTTAAAAAATGGTACATGTAATTATAAGAAATTCTCAACTTCAATAGCTACAACTTTGCTGAAGACCACTTTTCGTTTACACCATATAGGGTAAATGGATGTAATATCAGCCTAAATGCCCCTAATTTGGGCCCATACATAAATTCAGCAATCGACTAAATTTTCAATAGCAACCAAAAATATCCATTAGTACCGTCCCAATGATGCGTGCATCTATAGATACAATTCATAAATAGCAGATTTTTTGCGATGGGCCCAATCTTAGATCCATAGGCCAACATAAGAGCAATTTTCCCTATATATTATATTAGCAATATGATCCACTCTTTTGCTTAGCTGGCGAACCGAATGTTTAGCTATGAAAGCGCCTCTGTTGTCAAAAAGGCTACTGTGCGGTATAGAATACCCCCCCATAGAGATGCTAGCCGCTCACTACCTACTGCGAACATAACCCTGCGCACTCCTCAGCAGATGTGACGACAGAGACTATGAGAGCACGCAGTGATCGTCTCTCGTGCTCTTCCTCATTGTACCGTCATTGCGAGTGGTTTGTCGAACGCCGCAAGGTGTGGCTGGAAGACCATCGGAACATTGATTAAAAGCATTGCGTATTCTGACATAAAATATTGTGCAGATTTGTTTGGTTTTTGGTTAGAAACGCCACAAGGTGTGTCTAGAAGAGCACCGGAGCTTTGATTGAAAGAATTGTGTCTGACGTAACGCATTGTGCAGATTTTTGGTTTGTGGTTAGGAACGCCCCAAGGGGTGTCTGGAAGACCACCGAAGTTTTGATTGGAAGCCTTGTGTATTTGGCATAAAACATTGTGCATTTTTTGTGTTGTTAAGAATGCTGCAAGGTTTGAAAATTTCTGGTTTATTCCTGAGAACGTCACAAGGAGCGTCTGGAAGACCACCGGAGTATTGATCGAAAACATTTATAAAAAAACTGGCATGACACATTGTGTGTCCGGAAGACCACTGTATTAGCTAACGTAAGATTGGTGGGGAAATTTCGGGGAATTTCTACTTAAAACAGTCAAATTAACTTCCTAAAATAAGGACCCGTTTGGTTTTATTAGACTCAAGTTTTACAGGTTGTGGTTCTCTTTTCTCATGTTTTGAGACTGACATCAGGGCTGCCAGTCATAGCAAAGGGATGGAACAAAGGTAAATGATTAGCAAGGTGAAGTTATGATGACGTCAACACTCCTCCTTAATCTTTACCCGACGTTCCACGAAATTCATCTTCGGTCAATCCCATTTTCGTCGACAGCTTCCGGTTTCTAATCGTTCCCAGCGGCTTCGTTAAAGCGTCGGCGATCATCTCCTCCGAACAAAGGTATTGCAATGTTATCTCTCCTTTCTCACAAAGATTGCGCACGAACATCTCCTTCGTCTCGATGTGCTTTGAGCGTTTACCGACCCGCTCCGATCGTACAAAGGCGATGCACGATTGATTGTCTTCGTGCAACACCGTTGGCTCCTTCTGCTCGAATCCTAGATCCGCAAGTAGTCTTCGTAGCCACAACACCTCCTGCGTTGCTTCGCTAAGCGCGACATATTCCGATTCCATTGATGAGAGTGCCACGATGCTCTGCTGCTTGCTTCTCCAGGCTACCGCAGTGCCGCCCACGGTGAATACGAATCCAGATGTTGACTTCCTGGTTTTGTGGTCCCCAGACCAATCTGCGTCGGAGTAACCCATCAGCGTTGGTGCAGATTCAGTGAATTGCAATTTCCAGTTAAGGGTTCCACGCAGATATCTGACGACACGTTTCGCGGCCGTCCAGTCGGCCTCCGTCGGTTGGGAAACTTTCCGAGCAACGATCGAAGTAGCAACAGCTATATCAGATCGCGCATTCACGGAGATGTACAGTAAGGCGCCCACCAAACTTCTGTAGTTCACGTTGTCCGGGAGTAGCTGACTGTCCAAGTCGCCCCGAGCATAAGCTTCATCCATAGGTGTACGAGAAGATTTGGCATCACCCAAGCCGAACTGTTCAGCAACGCGCTGAATGTATCCCGACAGACACACTCCGTAATTTCCGGCAACACGGTCGATCTCCAGGCCGAGGAAGTACTTCAACTCTCCTAATCCGGTCGTCTCAAAATGCTCGCTGATCTCTTCGTGAACTCGATCTATCTCCCCTTCATCGTCGCATCCGATGACAACATCATCGACGTAGAGCACGATGTAGACACTTTTACCTTCGACGTCACGAACATACAAGCATGGATCTGCCGAGCTAGCCGTGAACCCCATGTCATTCAAGACTTCGTTCATTCGCTGGTTCCAACAGCGTGCGGATTGTCGCAGCCCATATATGCTTTTGAGCAGACGACAAACGAATCCTTCTTTGCCCGGTTCAGCAAACCCCGGGGGCTGCCTCATGTAGACCTCTTCGCCGAGACTCCCGTTGAGGTAGGCAGTCTTTATATCTACATGCTTCAGAACCATCTTCTTGTAGCTCGCCACCGCCAGTAGCGTCCGGAAAGTGGCTTGAGTCACGACCGGTGCATAAACCTCCTCAAAGTCGACTCCTGGTTTTTGACTGCACCCCTGCGCGACTAATCGTGCTTTATACTTCACCGGCTCACCGCTGGCATTCCGTTTGATTTTATAAACCCAGCGGCTGCCAACCACTTTCTTCCCCTCCGGTAGCTTGACGATCTCCCAAGTCTTCAAATCACGAGGTCTTCGGTTCGTTCTCCTCCTGAATGCGCACTGCGTTAATTTCTTCGATCAGGCGAACTGGTGCTTTCCCCTTGGTGCTTCGCTGCGAACGTCGCTGGAACTCCTTGTCCCGAAAGCCTTCGAAATCTGATTCCTCCGTTTCATCCGCCGTATCAAAGTTCCTTTCGGTGTCAGAAGAATCCGCTTCATCTTCCATAGTAGATACTGATTCATCATCAGGAACCTCGTCCTCCACCGTCGGAATCGGAGACCGATCTATCTCCACCAAATTCTTCGCCGGAAATGCACCGGAGCCTTCTTTCGCCGAACTGGTTTCCGGATGTCGCGATACTGCAACCGAGACTGGAACAACTTCACGAATATCTTCCTCTTTCGAGAACTCCTCGACGAACTTTGCATCTCTGCTTATTGTCACAGCATTCGTGTCCGGATCAAGGAACCGGTACGCCTTTCTTCCGTCCGCATAACCAACAAAAATCATCCGGATACTCTTCTGGTCAAGCTTCTTCCTCTTTTCTTTCGGTACGTGGACATAGGCAGCAGATCCGAAAATACGCAAATGTTTGTAATCCGGCAGCTTTCCGCTCCAGAGCTCGAACGGCGTTTTACCAGTAGCGGAACAAGAAAGCCGGTTGAGTAGGTAGTTGGCGGTGTTAATGGCCTCACCCCAATACCTCTTGTCCATGTCAGCGTCACGTAGCAGACAACGGGTCATTTCGATCAACGACCGGTTCATTCGCTCAGCTTTGCCGTTTTGCTGCGGGCTGTACGGCGCGGTCTGCTGCAGCAAAATGCCCTCCTTCTGCAAAAACGATTTGAACGATTCGCTTGAATACTCTCCGCCGCCATCGGTCCGAAGGATTTTGGGCGTTTTCCCGAACTGTGTTTGTGCCAACTGGACAAATTCTCGGATCTTCTCTTCGGCTTGCGATTTGCGCTCTAGAAGGTAAATTACGCAATATCTACTGAAGTCGTCAATCAACGTCAAAACATAGCGGTTTCCGCTCGGAGTGACGACTTCCATTTGACCACACAAGTCGGAATGTATTAAATCAAGAACCGCTTTCGACTTCGTGTCTGATTTAGGGAAAGGTAAACGAGAAAGCTTACCTTCGCAGCAGGTGCCGCATACCGAACGGATTCCACAGTCGGTCATGTCCAGTCCAGTACCGAGTCCATCTCGAACAATCTTGGTTACATCAACAATCAATACGAAACTAACGATTTTAAATTGGCTCACCACTTTAGTAGCCTATTGGTCCCAAGCAAACGATTAACGTACCCTATTCTAGCTGAAATTCTATTACTACACTATGTTTGTTTTGATTCGCTATGAAAGTTTGACAGATAACATCAGGGGTGTGTCGATTTATGCAGAACATGCAGGGGTGAGTGAAATAGCTTGGGACTGCTTGGGACCGTTGTTCTGGTACTGAGTGAACCAAAAATAATAATGATTTTCTTCGGGACCCAGTGGTCTTAGAGTTACCTCTATGGTTACATCCTCCGGGTGCCGATGCCCCAGCCGGCGATGCCAGATGTGCTGACATCCAGCCCGATGATTCGTCTTCGCCAACAACGATTGTTCATTTTCACGCTTCAAGTGATACAAATTTCCATCACGGACACCGACAACGAAACACTTCCGTTCTTCATGATACGGCACTCACTTTCGCTGAACGTTACATCGTATCCCTCGTCAGCGATTTTGCCCATCGAAAGCAAATTGTTCTTCAAATCCGGCCCGAGCAGAACGTTTTTCAGTTTTAGATTCACGGGGTCACCACTACCATCACACGCGTCAACACGACAGTCACCGACGCCTTTTGATTGTACTTTGTTCCCATCAGCCAAACAAATTGTTTGCTTCCGCGAACCGTTCACTGACATCAGCTTCGAAACGTCACCAGTCATATGGGAGGTGCACCCCGAATCTAGGTACCAATGTTCATCTTCTTTCTTCGACCGAACACTGAAACACACTTCTTCATTTTCTTCTTGCACTTTGTTTACTTTCTGTTTCGAGCTGCCCGAACCACGGCCGGCACCATCGCGGCCGTCGCCTTTTCGCTGCTGATCCTGGATCTACTTGCGGCAATCTCGCTTGAAATGCCCCTCCTTGCCGCAGTTATGGCACTTTTGTTTTGGTTTTGTGCCAGTCTGCAAGGCACGATGATGCTGTTCTGCACTGCTGCTGCTATGAGTTTCACCGCCGCACCGTCTCCTCCACTCGTCCAAGAGTCGCCCTCGTACGAAATCCAACGAAAGTTCTTCTTCCGGACGAGACTCGAGCGACATGATGAGGGAATTATACGATTCTGGAAGGCTCGAGAGAATGATCGACACCAGCCAGTGGTCTGTCATCGTTTCTCCTATCCCAGCGAGACGATTGTGAAGTAGGGTTATCTCCGAAAGATGGTCGGTCATACTGCCCCGCTCCGGCATCCGAAGCGAAATCAACTTCCGCATCAAGAAAACTTTTCCACACATAGACTTCCTTTCGTGGTGTGCTTGTAGGGCATCCCACATCTCTTTCGCGGTGGCTTTCCCCATGACGTGGCATAGTTGCGTATCTTCCAAAGCTAGTCCGATGACGGACTGCGCAACTCCGTCTTTGGAAATCCAATCATTCGTCGGTTCGGCCGGTTTCTCGCCTTTCACAATATCGGACAGGCTCTTTTCGCCGAGAATCAGGTTGATCTTGAATTTCCACAGGGGCCAGTTATGATCCTCCAGCTTCTCGATCGCAACCTTCTCCGCCAATTTGTTTTCGCGACGACACACGCGAACTTCCGACCGATTTTCAGCGCCGGCAAACTTTCGACGAAAACGTTCCGATTTACTCGCGAACCGCACTAATTTCCACCACCAGCCGTGACTGGGCCCATAACCTATTAGCTAACGTAAGATTGGTGGGGAAATTTCGGGGAATTTCTACTTAAAACAGTCAAATTAACTTCCTAAAATAAGGACCCGTTTGGTTTTATTAGACTCAAGTTTTACAGGTTGTGGTTCTCTTTTCTCATGTTTTGAGACTGACATCAGGGCAGCCATAGTCATAGCAAAGGGATGGAACAAAGGTAAATGATTAGCAAGGTGAAGTTATGATGACGTCAACACACTGAAGCATGAGCAGTCTGTGCAGTTTGATTTAAAGATGGATGTGTCTAGAAGGCCACCGAAATATTAGTGCCAGTAGTATGGTAGTAGACCCTAGGGGCACGCAATAACCTTTAACCAAAGATATCTTATTAACAAGATATCCCACTAATCAATTCCTCATACAAGTCATATAATGGCCACCCTTATGTGAGTGCAGTGCCATCTGTTGAGTGCACATTGCAACTGTTGGGAGTTCCCCGCCAACTTCACCACGAGAGCTCAACAACTGACAAGGCATGACAGATGTCAACGCGGACGTTGATGATCAGCAGAGGAAAGACGATATCATCCTCGAAGTCATCATCATTATATCATTATATTGCGATAGCAAGATTCTTACTTGTTTGTGATTGCTCCGATTTTCAATCAATACGCAACAGAAACACTGAGAAAACAATCACACATCCAAGCGCGCATAATGATGTGCTTGTAATATGTTATGCTTTCGAGCGAAAGAGTTTCCAATATACCACCGGTATCAGTAAGATGCAAATCTTTAATAGTAATTGATGATATACGGAGCTGGTGCCAAAATAATCGTAATAGGCATAGAAGTAAACATGGGAAAAACATTCACTCTCTCTCAAGAATTATTCCAAAACCCCAGCCACTGGAAATGAAACGTATCGAAATCATTGCTAAACGTAATAAAATATGCCGTCTTCTTTGACCAACGCAGCACGCATTCTATTTAAACATAACGTTGGAATAATCATTACTTTCCTATTTTAAAACGTAGGAAGTATTTGTCAACGCCGGTGAAAGCAAACGCAAACGGAAGTAGCCGAAGCTGAATGATGACGATGAGTGATGATACCGCTTCGTGTTTTGATTTGCGCTGTACCGTCCGCTCAGTTGTGTGGGTTCGTACATGTTCGTGATGTTGGTGTGCGTGTTTTCTTCCAACGCTGCAGTTCAACGTTGTCTCGTCACAAACCGTTTGGCGCTGTTATCTGTCTCTATAAATTCCAAAGAGTGAAAGAGGTCTGCTTTAACTCCAACGCAGGCAACGGCTGTAATTAAATTAATTCCATTAACTAGTGAGTAACTTGAGAAGAATGGCTTCACGGAAAGACGAGGTAAGGAACACGTTTTTGTAACCTTCACCCACAGACAATCAAATGTAAGATGTATTTGATTCATGGTGGTGATCAACATCTGCAACAACTTGACAAAGTGGATACAATATTACACTCATTATTTTCAATTTAGTTCCTTAAGTTTTTTAAGGCTCAATCAATCCCCTAGTTAATCCCATCTTGTCACACATTCCACCTGGTCACTATTTCGCCAATGGCTTTAACTGAACTTTATGTAAATAACCTTTATGAAAATATACATCTTCCTGTTCACCGATTCATCCAGCTTTAGGTACGTGCAGTTTAACCATATTCTGGGTTTGTTCGAAATTAAACCATTACTTATAATTGGGTATACTGTTTTAAGCGTGTACAAAGAAAACAATTTAAAATCGATTGGCGTTGACGGCACCGTCGAAAAATTTGCTCTTTCTGAAAATATAGACAGTTTCTTATAGGAATTTTCGGTGGAGTGAAAGGATAGTACAAAGTCCGCCATGTTTCACGCACAGTCTGACGTTTGCTTATGGATTTTCTCATAGGAGTAAAGAGCTACAGAGTCGTCGTCAACGCCAATAGTTTCGTCACCGACAAATCGACATAAATGACCATAGCAAAAACAATAAAATTTCTGACCAAAGCACACTACTGACATCTGGCTCCGTGTTCGCGGGAAATATTAAGCTAAGCTATGCAAAAGTTCGTGTTTCGTGTCTGATCTATTCTGGACCAATTATTTTTTATCTAGATAAAAAAAATCCTACGATTTTGACAGTTCAGATCACTGCACATTTAAATCGGCCGTTTACGATTTTCGAGCATAAGTTAGAATAAAGTGTCATGTCAGTTTGTCGGTGGTTTCGTATTGATTGAGCAGTTGAATATAAAAAAACAAACCGCTGTCAAGTCGAACACTTTGACAGCTGATTTTGTGGTTGAATATAATACGCCTTTTTAATGCACCACCAACGTAGAGTGCGCCACGCGAGTTCGAGAAGAAACGTCAACCAAACCGTTTGTTTACATCAGAATAAGTATTTTCCCCAACGCAAATAACAGCATTTTTCATTCAAAATCTTGCCAATTTCCATCGGTAATTGTCTTATTGTACGATTTTCCACAAATCTGACATGATTTGCACCTTAACTATTCACACACAAGAAATGCGGAAGATCATAACCACTAAGGCACTTTTTTAACTATCCATTTTTCTCAACAAAAATATTCCTGAACACCAGCAGGATCTTTTCAAAAACGTTACATAATTAAATTTTTCAACTGTAGATTAAGTTTTGCAGCATCTCAGATGAATCAATTGATCAGGAAAAGTAAAAAAGTGTTCCGCTTCCTATGTCTCAAGGCAAAAATTTATGCTCACAACACTCTTTTTGACGTTCACTAAGGGGAAGCTTTCTTCTTCCCGATGATGTTGTTGGTTTGCGTGGGTGACATATGGGAAAAAGGGCAATAGAAGGTTTGTTTACAAAAAGCTTGTATGTCCTTTTCGCATGTGGCTCTTGATGTACTCTGTAATGTGAACGGGGTATAACCAACAATCAATACGAAACTAACGATTTTAAATTGGCTCACCACTTTAGTAGCCTATTGGTCCCAAGCAAACGATTAACGTACCCTATTCTAGTTGAAATTCTATTACTACACTATGTTTGTTTTGATTCGCTATGAAAGTTTGACAGATAACATCAGGGGTGTGTGGATTCATGCAGAACATGCAGGGGTGAGTGAAATAGCTTGGGACTGCTTGGGACCGTTGTTCTGGTACTGAGTGAGCCAAAAATAATAATGATTTTCTTCGGGACCCAGTGGTCTTAGAGTTACCTCTATGGTATAACCATAGAGGTAACTCTAAGACCACTGGGTCCCGAAGAAAATCATTTTTATTTTTGGCTCACACAGTACCAGAACAACGGTCCCAAGCGAGGGGGACGACTCTATCTACGATGCAAAAAAGATTGTGTTTTGCTGTGGCTAGCTGCGCGCACGCTGAGTAGATAGAAAGAAGATTGATGACGATTCTGAAGATTTCCTGCAAAAAATTGATGAGCGATGCAAGTAGATGCGACAAATGAAAGAACCCTAATAAAAATAACCATAAAAGAGAGCTTAACGACGTGTTCGGGTATCATCCAAACCATTTGTGGGATAGTTTACCCATCCGGGATACAGTTCGTTTATGGTATTTGTTTATTAGGGAAGATTGTTCGAAGATTGATTCGCTAGTGTGAGATTTATTGGCCATCTAAACTTGAGATTTAGATGTGTCGCCCCCCTCGGTCCCAAGCAGTCCCAAGCTATTTCACTCACCCCTGCATGTTCTGCATGAATCCACACACCCCTGATGTTATCTGTCAAACTTTCATAGCGAATCAAAACAAACATAGTGTAGTAATAGAATTTCAACTAGAATAGGGTACGTTAATCGTTTGCTTGGGACCAATAGGCTACTAAAGTGGTGAGCCAATTTAAAATCGTTAGTTTCGTATTGATTGTTGGTATAACGTATCCCATTCTTGTATAAATTCTAGTACTGCACTATGTTTGTTTTGATTCGGCATGAAAGTTTGGCAGATAAAATGAGGGGTTAGTGGATTTTCCTATGTTTCGAGGGGTGAATCGATTAGCTTGGGACCGAAGAGAGTACCAGAGCTGAGCCAAAAATTTGAGGACGTTTCTTCGGGATGCACATACCTTAAAGTCGGTAAAGAATACCTAAATATCGGTAGAAATTACCGATAATCGAAGAAAGTGCACATACCTAAATTATCGGTAATCATGGATTACCAATAATTAACGTTTAATATTATCTAATTTATAGTAAAAAATAGCCTATTTAAAGTAAAAAATAAAGATTTTTATCGGTAAAAATACCGATAACTTTTTACCGATAATTTTAGGTAATCGTAGTTAAGAGTGTACTTTTCTTCAAATGGGTATTTTTTTTACATATTAATGGGTACTTTAAAGTTAGCGTGTATACAGTGTATTTTTAGTTCTGAGCTTAAAACCACTCGCCGGGTGGCGCTGCCTGTCGAGAGAGAAAATTTGACATTGACATCGCATAAAAAAGTGACAGTGCACAGAAAACAACAATCCTGTACGCATCAGGCAAACAAAATTTCGTCCAGCAAATTGTTGCAATTTTGCGGTGATAAATACCGAATTTCGGAAAGCATTCTATCGCAAAAGGTAGCTAACGATGACTTCCGTTCACACACCATCGGTTGCGCTCAGTAAATATCGGGACCAGCATTTTAAGGTGAGCTTTCCAGTTTTTGGCTTTCGCCGTCCTTTCCGAACGGGGAGAGAGAGGTTAGGACGGCCACTGTCCGCAAAGGGTCTAACTGGAAATTCCGTTTTTTAGGGATCCCGTCATGAACAGGAACGGCTGCTGAAATTGACATGCACTTTGTACATTGGAAATCTAAGCTTCTATACGACGGAGGAACAAATTCACGAGCTGTTCTCGCGATGTGGGGACATCCGGCGCATTGTAATGGGATTGGACAAGTTCAAAAAGACACCGTGCGGTTTCTGTTTTGTGGAGTACTACGCTCGCTGCGATGCGGAAAGTGCGATGAGATACATTAACGGTACCAGATTAGATGATCGAATCGTGCGCGTCGACTGGGATGCCGGGTTCGTCGAAGGGCGACAGTATGGTCGAGGCAAAACTGGCGGACAAGTACGTGATGAGTATCGACAGGATCACGATCTCGGTCGCGGAGGCTACGGAAAGATGGTACAGATGGGCCAACTGGGAGCAAACATACGGGAAAGCTAGACAAGCGACCAAGGGCATTCGGATTGACGTGGATTGTGTAAGGTTTTAAGATTATTAAGTATATATACATATAGATTAAACTTTCGAAATGAATAAAGGGCTCACCTAATTGATATCATAGTTCAGTCTTGGGTGCGCCGGACAGTTGAGGACCTCTCTTCAAGCTGGTCTTTTTCTTCTTGGTCGGTTTGGTTTCCTGTTTGGACGGTTTTTTTTCGCTTGACTTCTTCCGGTATGGGTTGACGTAACTATCAGTTCGTTTGCTCTCATCGATTTCCTGTTCCAGCAGTCCCAGTAGTTCCAACGACTTCTGGTCTAAAATGTTGACGAAGCCTCGGGTATAGGACAGTGCTTGGATGAGAAGAGTTTGCCATTCATATTTTTTGAGAATTCTGTTCGATATATCTGGCAGATGGAGAATCAATTCTCCAAAGAAGCAGGTATTTTCTAGGTATCGACCGAGGGTCTCAACAGATTCGGTTTCCTTAGGGAAACCAGTCTCGGCTGTAATGCCATTTTGGAGCAATTTGGCTCCATCTTCTTGCAGAATCTGAAATTTGTTAAGCATTATACTTTGAACATTCGGAATCGGGCACAAGTCAAATAAAGTTACCTTTAAAATCTCCTTCAAAGCCAGCTGGAGTAGGTCATATATCTTCGAATAGTCCTTCGTTGACATCAAGCGCTGCACTACTAGCTTGTGTTGTTCTCGTTTTCGTACAAAAATGTTAGAATCTGGAGGATTCCGAATTCGGTCAAATTGGATTTAAAAGTCAAAATGTTGTAGTAAGCTTACATATTTTTTCGGTCATCTGTAGCGAAGGCTTTCCATCCGTGGACCCCTGATCAACTGCTGATGATGATTCGGCACAGACGGTTCCGGTTATAAACGAGGCAAGAATTACTAGATGCAGGCATCTTGCAACTTTTGTACCAAATTGCATGCTTCACCAAATGGATATTAGTTTTGTTCAAAGTGGTGTGCTTTTCTAAAAACCTGTAGGTTTATTAAAATTATTTTGCGAAACTTCTACCCTTCTACCTCGTCATGCTATAGAAACGATAAACAAATTTTAGAATTGGTATAGTTTTTAAAATGGCCTATGATGAAACTGCATGGAGTCGCTGCAAACGAAGTACTAGAATGTCGTACTTTGCCGATGAGGCTTTATTTTGACAGAGTTGGTTGTCAACATTCAACGATTCAACACGCCGGAACATTCCGATTGTGCTCGTGATTCATCCGTCCCGGCAGCATTTTCGATTATTTGTAATTTTGCACATTTTCTGCAGCGCAACATGGTACAGATTGAAGGATCGAAAATTAGCGACATCGGTCGAGTGCTGAACGACAAAAATCGACCGCTGAAGGAACGTTTCCGGGCGTTGTTCTCACTGAAAAACATCGGCGGTCCCAAGGCACTGGAATCCATCGAGTCCTGCTTTGACGATGAATCGGCGCTGCTCAAACACGAACTGGCATACTGTCTCGGCCAGATGCAGGACCGGGCGGCCATTCCCATACTAGCGAAGGTACTGGAGGACACCAAGCAGGAACCGATGGTGCGACATGAAGCAGGTTTGTGAGGAGGTGATGGTGAGGACTTTGAATTTGGGTGACGTTGATGTTTGGTTTTTCATTGCAGCGGAAGCCCTGGGAGCCATCGGAGCATCCGAAGTAGAAAACATTCTGGTCAAGTATTCGAAGGATCCTGTCGTCGAGGTTGCAGAAACTTGTGAAATAGCGCTTGCTCGCGTTCGGTGGCTTCAGAACAAGGAGAAGAATTTGATGGATAATAATCCCTACGCGTCGGTCGATCCAACACCTCCTGCTGAAACGACAAACATTGCCGAATTGCAGAAAATTCTTATGGACGAAAACGAGACCCTATTCAACCGGTACCGTGCCATGTTCAGTTTAAGAAATTTGCGTACCGAAGAGTCTGTTTTGGCCCTTTCTACCGGATTGAAGGGAAAGAGTGCCCTCTTCAGGCATGAGGTTGCTTTCGTTCTGGGCCAACTGCAGGAGCCGTGCAGCATTCCATTCCTGGCGGAGAATCTTAGGGATGGCACCGAGAACGAGATGGTACGACACGAATGTGCCGAAGCATTGGGCGCGATTGCCACCGAGGAATGTACCAAAATCCTGAACGCATATCTGAAGGACGAAAAACGGGTCGTGAAGGAAAGCTGCGAGGTTGCGCTGGATATGTGTGAGTATGAAAACAGCCCGGAATTTCAATATGCCGACACGTTGGGAAAAGTGACCCACTGATTGTGATAAAGCGCGTAAAAATGTGTGGATTTAACTTCAAGCACAAGGTTTATTCAATATCGATAGGAAATATCACAATTACAACTTGAAATAAGTTAGACGTTAGCCGTTCGCATTTTACAGTTACAGTTGCCTTAAAATTTGCTTCACGTTCGCAAAAGCGTCTTTGAACGAGTCCCAACTAGTTACAATTTATTAATTTAGTTTGCTAACATTGATATAGGTACCTATTCTAGGAGAGAAATTTGAGAGCGAATTCACTTCTTTTTGGTGCGACGTTTGGTGGCCTTGGGGACCTCCAACGACGCACCGGCCAGTTCGTCTTTAAGCTCGGAGTTTGCAATTTTGTTTTGCGCTTCCAGGTAGAACATCAGATCGCGAACCTGCTCCTTGAGTTCGGTCACTTCCACTTCCTTTTCCGAACATTTCTTCTCCAGCGCCGTAAATTTAGTCTGCCACGAAGATTGGTTCTCGTGTAGCGTTTGCCCGAATTGCTTTTCTTCCGAGAGCTCCTTAAGAACCGTTGTCATTCTAAAAACAAAAAGAAGTTAGTGTAGGCCATCATCAATTAGCATTTAAGCATACAACACACTTACTTGGCGGACAGTTGATTGACCTTCTTCTCCAGATTGGTCTTCTCCTTGTTAAGAGCCTGAATTTTCCCTTCCAGTGAAACGTTCTTCTTCCGTATCTGCTCGGCTTCCTGTAGCAGCTTCTGCTTATCACCCGCAGTACTGCCCTCCAATCGCATCATCTTTTCCTCGTAGTACTCCCGCTGAGCATGCAGCTGTGATGTCAGTAGATATGTAAATTCTAGTTGCATCGAATCGATTTTCTCATCTCCATCGCTACCCGGCGACTGAGTGGCCACCAACTTTCCATCGGATTTGCTTTGCAACAGCCGATGTACAAAGTTATCCCCGGCATAGTCCCAAACTCGATTGGTTCCCAACTGCAGGGCGTACGTATGGTTTGTTGATCGGTAGTGAGATGCAGCGTGTCCACCCTGATACCGACCGCATCCGATGTGTCCGCAGATCAAACAAATCCAAAGTGCTTCCGTTCCTTCACATTCCATACAGTTTGAAGTCTCGGACAGCTCTGGGGTCTGAATACACCGACAGACCGGACAAGTGGAATCGCCCCACTTGATAAGACAACCAGCATGGAAAGCATGATTGCACAGGATCGTCAGTACACCATCAACACTTTCGTCCATTCGTTCCAAACAGACGGGACACATCGGCAGCTCGGTGTGGCCCTGGGGAGCGATACCATCGTCACCCCATTCCACGGCGGACACCCAAACGGCATGGCATAGCGAGTCCGGTTCCAAGCTATTGTACGCCACACCGTTGAAGGTCTGATAGAACTCAACAGCCGCCTCAACACAGCGGAACTCCAGCAGTACCATAAATTGGTTGGGTGCACCGTCGCGAAGAATTCTTACATGCTGTATCACCGAATGGCACGGGGCAATGAAGTTCAGGATGTCATGGCAATTCAACGAAGATGGAACCGCGATTAGGCAGAGCGTCGTGGACGGTCCGTCGGTGATGTCGGCGCGTTCGCTGAAAAAAAAAAATAAGCACAGAAAAATTAATCAGCCGACGAATGGAAAACCCTTGTGTTGAAATAAAGAGTACACTTTGCTCCCATTTTACCAATGAGACTGCGAGCCAGTGGATGCAAATGTTCTTGAGACGAAATCTATTTACAGATGTGGACAGTAGTAAGCAGTTTACACTAAGTTCAAGTCGGAACAAGACATGAAAGACGCATTCATAAAAAAAAAAACAAAACATCTACATAATTTTCCATTATTAGCCAATGGGACGACATTGGAGGTACGCATGTCGCCTGCGGGGTCAACGTTCAATACGTTCTAGTGTTCGATTTACATCCAGAGGTTTCCAACCGCGATCTAATGATGGTGTTGGCCACCGTGACCAAAAAGAAATTGAGTTATACTGTATGTTCGCGCAGACCGAGAGATTCGATATTAGGCTATGAGTTCATCTTCCGTTATCTACCTCGTCCCATTCCTGCTACCATCTGATCATCAACATTTCGTATTCCTCTGGTTTTCTTCCGCTTGTAGCAGTCGCTGTCGTCCGCCAAGGTGCTGCGGATAAGGATCATTCCGGCGATAACGCTCTCGACGAAGATGGGCTTACTAGAAGACACCTCTTGGTATTGCGTGGTTAGTTGAAATAATTCAATATTAAAAATTATAATCGAATAACGCAAAATCAAAAAAAAATTACGCATCGAACAATTAGGGACGATTATTGCGATTAATCAAAAATATCCAGATTTATGTTGAATGCGTATTATGGAAGCATCTGTTGTTTAGATAATAATAACTGTCTGTGCATCTGTGGTTTAGATAATAATAGCCCGAATGACAGTAACTCGAATCGTTTGAAAATAGTCTGATTTTGAGCCCAGTACTTGTCACATTGTAGAAAACTCACAAAATTTTAGAAATGTCTGATATTCTTGTAATATCCTAGCAGTTTCAATCTAAAGTGTATTTGTTATAATTAAATCCAGTTGCTCTAATTATTTACAAGTGAGAAATCCAAAACCTTAGTGATTTTGGAATTCTGTTTTCAATCCGTGGCAAAAACACACATCCTGAAGCTGCAACGGGTTCAATACCGTTGCCTCCGAATCGCGCTTGGCTGTATGCACTCGACGCATACGATGAGCCTCGAAGTACTCTCGGCCGCGGGTGTTCTCCCACTGACAGATCGTTTCGCAGAACTGTCCTTCCGGTTTCTTATCCGTTGTGAAGTAATGAACCCATTGGTAATAGAAAACTTTGAGAAGCTGCTCGACAGAAATCCTCAAACAAGATTCATGAGTCTCTATTACAAGTACATGACGCTGGAGATTGGCCCTTCTTCATTCAATTCCTCTCGTGTTTGCCTCCAGGACTTTTATAGTTCCTCTGTAAATTTTGATCTGACCATGTTGCAAGAAATCCGTGGAATACCGGATCACCATCGGTCGATGGTTGTTCCCTTAATTTTTGCAAACAAGTACCATCATGTCAGTAACAATAAGAGTTTTTTTCACAGATGGGTCAACTATAAACGCTTCCACTGGATTTGGAGTATTCAACGAATTTCATAGCGCCTCATATCAACTGCGAAAACCCTGTTCCATATACGTTGCGGAACTAGCAGCCATATTCTACGCAGTAGAGCAAATTGCCTCACTACCATCTGATCACTATTTTATTTTTACTGATAGCATTTGCTCGTTAGAGGCTATTCGATCAATGAGGCCGATAAAGCACTCCTCGTATTTCCTGACCGAAATACGATGTAAATTGAGTACTTTATCTAACTGCTCCTATACCATCACTTTAGTCTGGGTCCCATCTCATTGCTCTATTCCGGGTAACGAGAACGCGGACTCGTTGGCTAAAGTGGGCGCTATGGAAGGCGATATTTCAAAAGTTCGCGAGAAAATGGCCTTACAAGGTTTGTTTACAAAATGGAGTTAAGGCCATTTCAATTGTTGGTCTTGATTTTCGATCGACAAATCACCTTTGCGGAATTTTTCTCAATTACCCGTCAGCAAGTCCTCACCAACTGGCAACAAAAATGGAATGAGAGTGATCTGGTTACATTCTATTCTCCCTCAGGTGTCGAACAAGCCGTGGTTCAAAGGATTGGACATGAGCCGTGACTTTATACGTGTCATGTCGAGGCTCATGTCCAATCACTGCTCGGTAGACTCGCATTTCTTTCGAATCGGTCTTGCAGGCAGCAATTTGTGCGCTTGTGGTAGTGGTTGTCATGAGATCGATCACGTGCTTTGGTCATGCACCCTACATTGTGTTGCTAGATCCCTCAGGGCCCGAAGAAAACAACCTTTGCGGCCCGTTAGAGACATCTTGGCGTTAAAGTCAAAGTGATCCGATGCCAGAGCTGCGGTGAGTAGCTCGCGAAAATAATAATATCCAAATCATTAGTTAAATGCGTGAACGTTGAATGAAGTTTTACGTCTGTTTAGAACTCACCAATTTTCCTTAAGCCCATTCTTAAACGTAAAATTAAAACTTTTTTCGCAGTACAGTACAACCCGAAAGATTGTACTGTACTGCGAAAAAAGTTTTAATTTGAGGTTTAAGAATGGGCTCAAGGAAAATTGGTGAGTTCTAAACAGACGTAAAACTTCAAAACTGCTCATATCAGTGCTAACATTTGAAAACGGCGCAAAAGCCATTTGTAAACAAATGGTTTGTGGGCCCTTTACTCGCTACCCGAAGAACGCCCACGCAACCCGCATAAACGCGAACCATATCTTGACCTTACCGAAAATGGTTAAAAATTGTTTATAATCCTTGCTAAACTTTAACTGAAATGGTTATGGAACTTTACATGAACGTTTGTGTGATAAAGTTTTAACCTTATGTATTATGGTTTTTTGGAAGTGAACCTTACAAACAATGGGTTGTTAAGAACCATTACCATTTAAAATTTTAGTTTTCTCCATACATTTTCGGAAAGAGAACTATATTAGAACCTTTTTAATTATGATTTGAGAACTTTAATGGTAATGGTTATGGTATTCAGTAAGGTCCATGGATGGTTTTGTAACATCGATCAACTTTATGTGGAATATATCGCGAATAGGTTGCCTGTAAATTAATGATTACCAATTCGTGATATATTCCACGTAAAGTTGACCGACAATACAAAACCATCCATGGACCTTACTGACTACCATAACCATTACCATTAAAATTCTCAAACCATAAGTAAAAAGGTTCTAATATAGTTTTCTTTCCGAAAATGTATGGAGAAAACAAGAATTTTGAATGGTAATGGTTCTTAACAACCCATTATTTGTAAGGTTCACTTCCAAAAAACCATAATACATAAGGTTAAAACTTTATCACACAAACGTTCATGTAAAGTTCCATAACCATTTAAGTTAAAGTTTAGGAAGGATTATAAACAATTTTTAACCATTTTCGGTAAGGTCAAGATATGGTTCGCGTTTATGCGGGAAACCAACAGCATCGTCAGGAAGGGGAAAATTTCCCCTACCCGATGTTGCTGTTGTGTCGCGTGGATGTACTTCAAGTAGTGAGTAAAGGGCCCACAAACCATTTGTTTACAAATGGCTTTTGTGCCGTTTTCAAATGTTAGCACTGATATTTCTAAGACGGAAAAATCTGAGGAAAATCCCCTAAAATTATTATTTTCGGGCTAGTGAAATTCGGGCAAATGTTATAGCAACAATCAATTCGAAACTAACGATTTTAAAATGTCTCACTGTTTGACTAGCCTATTGGTCCCAAGCAAACGATTAACGTATCCCATTCTAGTCGAAATTCTAGTACTACACGATGTTTGTTTTGATTTGCTATGTAAGTTTGACAGATAAAATGAGGGGTTAGTGGATTTTCCTATGTTTCGAGAGGTAAATCGATTAGCTTGGACCGAAGATAGTACCAGCATAGAGGTAACTCTAAGACCACTGGGTCCCGAAGAAAATCATTATTATTTTTGGCTCACTCAGTACCAGAACAACGGTCCCAAGCAGTCCCAAGCTATTTCACTCACCCCTGCATGTTCTGCATGAATCCACACACCCCTGATGTTATCTGTCAAACTTTCATAGCGAATCAAAACAAACATAGTGTAGTAATAGAATTTCAACTAGAATAGGGTACGTTAATCGTTTGCTTGGGACCAATAGGCTACTAAAGTGGTGAGCCAATTTAAAATCGTTAGTTTCGTATTGATTGTTGGTACCAGAGCTGAACCAAAAAGTTGAGCTCGTTTCTTCGGGACCTTCTAGTCTTAGAGTTACCTCTATGGTACTATCATACACCTAGGCAAAAGAACGTAAGAATTCCATAACGTTCGAGGGTAGGGTGACAGCTACGAGAATGGCGGCTGCTTCAGTAGTGAAAACGCTGCATGGGTCTGGTAGTCGGTAAAAGGTGCACAGCTCCGGATCGGAAATTCCAATACCAACTCTACCGCCACTTCGGGATCCGTCGGTGTATCGTACTTGATGATTGTTGTATTTGGTTCGATGTAATTCGGCTACTGTTCTCACTAGCGCAGGGGAGTTGGTTCCCGCCCGGAAACAGTTCTTTATCGCCGGATCGATGGGTGAGTTCCAACCTCTGGCTCCACACCAGTGGACCCTGGCTACAGGGGGAGCTCCAGGTTAGCGGTATTATTCAGGAGATCGTTCGCCTCCATGAGGAGGGACACTCCGTCACTTGTCCCTGTAGTATTTTCTGCAAAGCCAATCACTTTCTTGCAAACAGATGCGACAATGTACTTTTCAAAAGACAGCCTTCCACTCTCCACGCAGGCTGCCAACCTGGGGGTGGATGGGAGGAGACCTGATGTGACCCTAATGACAGACCCCATTCCGCAAGTTGGACAAGGATGTCAGGCGTCCATGTCCGATTGTATGCCTTGGCGATGTCTAAAGTTGCTAGCTCCACGTGCTGGTCGGCATCCCTCGCGTCCCGAAGTACCTGATTAAGTGTGGCGAAATAGGTCCCAGTGCGGCGATGGTCAATGTAGCCGTTACTCTCCAAGTAGAGCACGAGTCTACGATTGACCATCCGACAAGGGGGTTGTTATGTATCTTAACCATACGAAAAATCACTTTTTCCCGAACAAACTTGAGCCATTTACCGTTCATTGTAATGTTGTTCTATTGTTGAAAATCCTTCCAATATGGGACGTATTGTACATCTATTGTAATAACAATATGTTAAAATTTCTTGTAAATATACGTAAAAAAAAAGAGTTTGTTGACAATAGATATCGTTGTAACTGTATTTTATTTTATGGTAATTGTATGGTTAGTTTTTTCCGGGGGACTACGATTGGAAACTCGGAACATGGAACTGCAAATCGCTTGGATTCCCGGGCTGGTTAATCTATGACGAACTTCAATCACGCAACTTCGAAGTCGTAGCACTTAAGTCGTAGCAAAAGGTATGGAGAAGCGGGCATCGAGCGGCTACTTTTTACCAGAGCTGTGGCACCACCAATGAGCTGGGAACCGGCTTTGTAGTGCTGGGTAAGATGCGCCAACGCGTGATTGGTTGGCTGCCGATCAACGCAAGGATGTGCAAGTTGAGGATTAAGGGTCGTTTCTTCAACTACAGTATCATCAACGTGCACTGCCCACACGAAGGGAGACCCGACGACGAGAAAGAAGCGTTCTATGCGCATTTGGACCAGGTGTACGACGGCTGTTTGTAACGGGACGTCAAAATCGTCATCGGCGACATGTATATACCAAAATCGGGCCAAACAGCCCGAACGACAACGGCCAACGATGCGTGAACTTTGCAGCCTCTCGGGGTATGGTCGAAGTACCTTTTTCCCCTCGCAAGGATAACCACAAAGCCACCTGGAGATCACCTCACCAATCACCTGTACGCTGCTGATTCCGTAGACATTCATTCCGATATTTAAATCAAGATTTAAATTTTTGATCGTTGACACTAAATCTATTCGTTAACAGCTCGCTCCTATACAAAGTCCCACCAAGGTGCGCTAAGATGGTGATTTTTGGTAATGTAATCGTAGTTATTTAAAAAAGTTCCAGTACACCAAAATTGATGAAATTTTGGATTTCGGTTCCATTTTTAATATAGATAACAAATATGTATTTACCTCAATGCCCATAAAAAACCCAATTGTCATGAGCAGTTTGTTTAATTAGCTAAATTTGTAACGAAATTAAATGAATTCAGCATTTAAGCCGAAGTAGTTAAGCCGTTAGAGTGAACAAGCATCTACGTCCTTTACTGCCTAGATAACAATAAGCTGACGCAGAATACAACAAAATTGCACTTTTTGTTATCAGTTGAATCTTTGTCATTACCGAAAATGAGATGAACTAGCCTACGGCTAAAAATCTCGCAAATAAAGAGTTAAAAAAAACATTACCGAAAAAATGGATGAGATTTTGACGAAAGTTTTTTTGAGAATCAATTCTTTCAGTGATCATGTCAAAAATAATTTGGTCAACATCGCGTCAATATCAACACATTTCAGCACCGGTCAATTGCGGGTACGGAGAAAAGTGTTACCAACAGCATGATATATCGCCTCCCAGGAAGAAACAGAAGAACTTCCCTGCAACATCAGTATTCGATCGCTTGGAACGATCGATTAAAATATATTTAGGTACATCTTGGCTATGTCACTCATTAAGTAATTAAGTGGTTGAATTAATCTATATCTGTTTGTTTGACTAGACATGCACCAATCAGACGTAGAGAATGTTTACTTTCATAGCATTCAGGTTCGACCAGTTGCGATTTCACTACTTGCACCGAAAACAAACAACATCTGTACGCAACTAGAAAGGAATCTTCATTTACGTAACCACGACTAAACGACCGTCCACATCTACAGAGCATTGAAATTCCACCGATAAAACTAGGTTTACTTACTTCCGCTTGAACAGATGCAGGATGCCCTTGGTCACCTCGACGAACGGATTGCCGGAGAAAAAGTTGATCTCCCCGGGAAATTCCTGCCCCGGTGCCGGGGGAACCTCGTCCATCGGCGTTTGCTCTCGGGAACTTTTGGGCAGGACTCCCCGGGACTCATCGCTGCCGCCTTCAGCCGAATCCAACCGGTTCCGGTAGCTTTCGATGGAAATCTTCTTCGGTTTCCGCTGACCCCTCATATCCCGCTGCAGGCGAGGATTCGTAGGATGTTCGTTCGAGACGGCACCACCAGCAGCTGATTAATTGCGCGTTACACCGATGCAACGAAAATATATGCAATGACGAAATGGTTGTGGGTGAGAGAAAGGAGAAGAATTTTTCTTACTCTTACGATCGGCTACAGATCGGAAGGGCAATCATGACACTTACCATTTTCTTCACCTGAGGCAGCGCTCATGTTGTTTTCGTCGTCGACAATCTCAATCTTCAGCAGACACAACGAAACCAGCACAGACATTGAGAAAGCTCATATGGAAAGTTAATCTAATTAGGGAGAACGGGAAAAAAAATATTGGGATTTTTTTCTATATCGCGGGAATAACAACCTAACTGTAAAAAATATGATTCTTTGCTTTTGTGCAATCACACCTGCGATGTCAACAAAGAACAAAAGATTTTGATTGCAGAGAAACTGCAGCGAAAAAGAAACACTGTTTTGCTCCCCGTTTTTTTTTTCCCCGCACACATCATTCTAGTACTACATCTGTCAGAACATCAGCACTCTTTGGTCGTTTGGGCTGGTTGTAAATCCGAAAGTCGCATCAGTGACAAAGAAGCATCTCCAGTTTACAGGTTCCAGTTTAGTTTTCAGATCTTGGTGAGTCATTTTTTTCCGCATGCGTTGAATCCGTTCAGAAAAGTAAAACCTGCTCTTCCCTTGTAGTAACCAGTAAATTTGCCCTAGTCACCAAACACATAAAATTAACGTTGCAATGTCCGACCCAAGGTTGCGCCAGCTTACGATCAAAACAGGTGTAGTGAAGCGCTTGTCCAAGGAAAAGACCGTGTATGAGAAGGAGGTCGTCACCCAGCGGAACCGTATCGACAGACTGAAGACGGAAGGGGCTGACGATCACGTTCTTCGCAAGCAGGAGGAAGTGCTGCAAGAATCGATGATGATGGTTCCGGACTGTCAGCGAAGGTAGGTTGGCTTTCCATGACCATATGGCGGCGCGGTGACTGATGCGTGTGTGGGTGGAGGTTTATGCCGCTGCTTCGGATGCACGCATAACCTTGCTTTCTTGCGGGTTGTTTACAAGCTGCACAATGGGAGCATTGCGGGTTCAATTTGATCAAATTTGTTGAGATACATTAAATTTTGTTTTCTTTTTTTAGATTAGCAAAGGCGTTTGAAGAGTTGAGTGAAATGATCAAAAACGAAGAAGAGCTGAAGGAGAGCAGTCAGTACACTGCTGCGGTGGCCATTCTTGAGGACGCTAAAGTGAATCTGCCTCATTAGTGTATTTTCCAACCACTGATCATCATTAGCTGCTAACAATTTATCATTTTATAACCGTTAACTACAATTTCACTGAGTTCCTTAGTTTAAGCTAATACTAATGCGGTAAACATGTCAAGTTTACCATTTTTCGATCCTACCAGACCTCCCCCAGCATTTCCCCCTCCTACTGTTCGCATAATCGATCCATTTTGTGATCAGGACATAGTACAAGAATTTCTCAGCACCAAACGCAGGTCGACAAGTAGCACCGCTAAAGCAAAACAACAACCTTCAGCGGCATCAATTAGTAAACTGAGATCCGAGTTGGTTGATCTGATGAAAGAAGTTGAACGCCTGAAGACGCAAAAGGAAACACTTGAAAAGGAAATCGAATCGCAACCGGATTCGCAGTGGCAAGCCAGTTTCGCACAACTGGAGCAGACTCAGCAAAGTATAGCGAGCAAATTGACGCGGTTGAATGATTCCGAACTGCGTAGTCAACTGGCAAAAAAACTTCATGCACGTCGAAAGAAACGGGAATGGCAGAAGCGATGGAGTTCTCGGTTGAAGCAGGAAAAGGCAGAAGCAATGCAGAATCGTACCAAGCTTCACGAACAGATAGATCAATGGCAGCGAGAGCAGTGGAAGCTGGTGGAAAAGGAGAAGCAAGCTCAGCATGAGCTGGACTTTACCAGTCACTTTCTGGCGGATGTGCACCGACGGAAGGCGGCATGCAAAAGATATCTGGCCAAGTTTGAGAAGATGAAGGATAGAGAACCTTCGGCCGAGTTCAGTGAACTGACTCGAAGCTGGACTGCACGGTTATCCGAGTGTGTCAAAGAGGAGATACGATTGAAGGATGTATTGGCCCGTCGGTCTGCGGCCAACTACCAACGACGTGTGGAGAATGAATGGACCAAAGCACTGTTTGGGGATACTATTCCGAAGAAATTCGAACACCCGTTACTTGGGGCAGATCGGAGCCGAGGGGTACTGATTGAAACACGTCAGGCCTGGGATGCGTGCTTAGTCGAAGTAGATGACGACGAAGCCAGTGCTATCCCTCTGGGGTGGGTTCTGCCGCCCGCAAATCCGACCGCCGACTGGGCCAAATATCAGATGAAGGAAGTGATTTAAGTTTGTTGCATTGCACAAGCATTGAGGGTTTTTAATAACATATTAAATATTTAGCACGCCGAATAAATTATTAGATATTGATTGGACAGATCTATTCATTCTGGATGACAATTTCGGTATGCTTTAGTAGAAAGAAAAACTGCCACGAAAAAAGGGTTGCATTCATTATTTGCTTAAATTTTATTAGTTTTGCTTTTTCTCACTTTTGCTAGGAGAAATCATCCCTAGATGCCTAAGAACGAAAGTCTGACTGAACTTAGCTAGTGCGTATGGGCGCATTCCATCACGAAAACGGACGACAAACCTAATATACGTGTAAGGTACTTATAGGACTTCCCTTAACAATTATTATTACTGGATGCGACTTACGAGTGTGTGGTGTGAAAAATAATGCGACAAACCAATCTCTTATATGCCTCCGTTTCCTGCTCTATTGTTTTGTAAATACTTTAGCCGATCCTTTCCTCTAATACGTCTTCTTACCTGCCTAACTTCTTGTATAGCTGTTGTTCTACACTTACACACCATTCAAAATACACAAACACTTCTTCTCGTTTTCCTGTCATCATGAGAGTTGTTGTTCAATGCGTGTTTGTAACAATATGCTTTAGCGTTACTTTGGAATTAAATATAAATATACCATATATAATATAGTAACCAACAAATATACAAATATTGCATGGCGCGCTGACTCGGGTGCTTGCATAATAGTGTTTGAAAATAAGTGTTGATTTGAGAGGGTCCTTTTGACTGAAACAAGTGTTGCTGCAGTGTCTATTATGCTTATCCCGATTTTCGGCTGGTACGTATATGATCCAGGGGACCATTTATAACATAATTTTGGGATTAATATTATACCGAACAGGGTTGGCTTGTCGTCTTTCACTATACTAATGACTTATATTTACATACTGTTATGCCTGTTTTTGTTGTGATGTTGAATGCTTTGAGAATTACAACAGTTACGTTACTTTGGGTATGATTGCATACGAAAGTTGGTTGAGTTAGTGTGAGTGTGTGTGTGTGTGTAGTTAAGGAAACTGTAGCGATTCCAGTGGAACCAAAACGAAACGAAAGCTAAAATAATTTCAAGTCTCGCTTAGCTCCTTTATTACAAGATTGCAAGTATCGGTCAATTGGGAAGCAATGTGTGGCAATACATTTACAAATGACGAGTGAAGGGGTCACGTTATGTAATCAAGACGAAACAACTTTTTCATACAAGCGTTGGGGCCAGTACTCACAAGAGCTCACAAGCTACCCCACGAATCAAACAGCACGCTAAAGGGGTGAAATGCTTTCTCGAGTCGATTCGTCCATTCGCAAGATTAAGAGCGGCTCAAACAGAATTTGTTCCCTGTGTTAGGAGCGATGGATTGGGAATCATCGGTATACTGCCGATATTCGAATATCAGTGCCAATAGCGGCAGTATAGAAGTTCTAAATGAACAACGACAGTTCGAAGACGATACTATTCGAACAGCATTTCTTATGCCAAACTACCGTTTGATCATACGATCTTGAAGTAGGCCCAGTCTAGTGTGGTGACTCTATCACAGGGACTGACAAAAGAAATACATAGGCCCTTATTACCGATGTCACTTCACGGTGAAGTGACAACTTGTCACTCACGGTGAAGTGATTCCCATTTGATTTACACGGCAATCACTTCGCCGTGAGTGACAACTGGTCACTTCACTTCGGTTTCACCGTGAAGTGACACTCGTAATCGGGGCCATAATGTTCGATTTGCTCATGTACATATCAAGCCGAACAATTTTTTTGCGGGAGTTGTACCATAGAGGTTGTACCACTGCGTCCATTATTTGAACTTTTGTGGTACCCCTGTTTACTGTTCGTATCATGCAAGCTGACCACCATTTAATGAGTGGACAGCTAATTGCCTGGACACGTCCTTTCCCAGTCAGGTATGATATGTATGATATGGGCCAATAAACGATGAACAATGGTGAAGCCGAACAATGGTCTTATGTATCATTGACATATTCTCTTCGTCGATATTCTCGTTGTTTCCCCACGGCCATGTATAGACATTATTCCAGCTAATTTCAACATACAGTTCGATGAAAAAAAAAAGTTCACCTAGCATCTAATACGGCCATTGGTTCGCGAGAAAATGGCCTTACAAGGTTTGTTTACAAAATGGAGTTAAGGCCATTTCAATTGTTGGTCTTGAATTCTAGTTTGCTTCTTAAGTCTTCCATAGACATTTTAATAATCAAGTCTAACCTGTATATCCTTTCACAAGTGTGGGCCACGAAACCAAATTAAACTTGAAGGCAAGCGCAAATAACAGACCCGTCCACTTCTGGCAGATTTGAGCGTCAGGTAATCAGCGCCACTCATAACCGTTGCGTCGGCATGTTGAACCCGTTGAACCATTCGCTACAAAAACGCTTGCACACTGTTACCATAGACTAACATTAAGACAACGGGGTCCCAACGCGGAAACATGCTCAATCTTTTGGCTCAGGAAGTACCAGACCTTACTCCAAAGGGCCTGGAGTCAATCCCAGTCGGCACCGTCGGGATTTGGGAAGAAAACCCGTTGGTCTCCGGTCTACGAGTTAATGGGTCGATAGGTAGGATCCAGGTGTGGGAGCTGCCTTCCTGGCGTCCGTAGCATAGGAACTCAGTACGGAAAACAAGATCGACGAAAAACAAATCAAGGGAAAAAAAGTACCAGACCTCGGTCTCAAGCTAATTGAAGCACTCCTCGATACATAGGAAAATCCACGAACCGCCCCTTAAATTCTGTCAAATTTATAAGACGAATCAAAACAAACACAAACTTTTAACTTAAAACAATGTAACTAGAACTCCACGTTTGCATCAGCGCAAGCAAACAGGAAGTTCCAATTTCATGAGCGATGTCGCAACAGTTACCAACATGTGTGCTACAGCGGCACCGGTGGTGTAGTGGTAAGCATTACTGCATCTCACTCGGAATTTTCTTAGGCATAACATCTCTGATCACACATTCCTTTGGAAGGAAAGTAAAGCCACACCGGCTCCCACACCGGGAGCTATACCTCCCTGGCGTCGGTAGCATTGGTACTCAGTTCGGAAAACAAATCAAGGGGAAAAAAGAGACATGTGCTCTTAGAAAACTTGAAGTGATAGGGCATATCATCCATAATGACGGTAATTTTTGGGTTCTTCAAGGAATCTCCTTAAATAGTATTCCCCCTTTTCTCAAAAAGGGTTTTTCATGGCCATATGAAGAGTTACGTCTGTTTGTCTGTGGTGAAGGGCTACGATGCAGTGCTCTGTGTAAATATCGGATCTTCCACAAGGTGATGGTCTTTCCTGTCTCCTGTTCAACACTGCGCTAGTACAGTGAACTTTCGCTCGTTGGGCCCACTTAGGCTCTGAACCATTTGGTGGATTATTTTAACTTTTGGTTCAAATTTGACAGATGGAAAATTATCGATTAACCCTGCTATCCGAGCGTTGTTTATTTCTGACAGACAAGAAGCTAAATGTTGACAACCGTGGCTGAGTTCTGCTCGAAAACCGGGTGATCGACAGCACAGGGATTTTCGAACATAAGAAATAACTTTCGAAATGTCACTTTTAACCACGAGTTAAATTTAGGCTGTGAACCATTTGCCGAGTTAAATTTAACTCGTGGTTAAAAGTGACATTTCGAAAGTTATTTTCTATGTTCGAAAATCCCCGTGCTGTTGATCGATCGGTTTTCGAGCCACAGTTGTCAAAATTTAACTTCTTGTCTGTCAGAAGTAACCACGCTCGGATAGCAGGGTTAATCGATAACTTTCCATCTGTAAAATTTTAACCAAAAGTTAAAATAATCCACCAAATGGTTCAGAGCCTTAACTCGGCAAATGGTTCACAACCTTAGTGAAAGGCTATCGTTAGGCCATCTTCACCTTTGCTTACTTTTCCTATCTAAAGGAAAGGACCGACCATTAAGCGCGAATATTCTAACAATTCAACCACACATTGCTACCACCGTTTGACCCATACTCAAACCATGTTGGAATTAAACGTCGAGTATCTAGTTTTTTTTTACGATTTCGTGTGCAATGATTTAGACAGAGCGTTTACGATTACTTATCACCTAATAATGCCACCTGTGTCCTGTTGATTTTCATTTGTCATCTGTTTGCCACTCAATCCACTGTCCACGTCTGCAATAAACGTATTGTAAGCCCACTGCTACCTTATGATGGGTGGCGGGAGGTTGTTTAATGATGGTATATCTACAAAAGTTCCTCCCGACGACGACTGGCAGCCGGGGCTGTATAACTGACTGACACGCAAACACAAACACCAGCCTTGTGGAAAGTGTACGAGACGCTTTTCCTAAATCTTCAGTTTTTATTTTGTACAATTTCTATAATGCTTTCAAGTGTGCAATCTACCAAATTTCTACAATGAGTACAGATTTTGACTCTTTCCCATTTTTTTTTTCGGTTAAAACACGAATACGCCGGGGAGAAAAGTCTTTGTCGTAAAAACTTTTAACAAATCCGAAAAAAAATATACGGAAATAAATAAAACTATAATTTAAAGCACAATAACTTATACAAATAGGATAAAACGAAGGAAATCTTCGGTTGAGTGTTCTGTTTTTTTAAATAGTAAAATAAATCCGGGATTAAAATTCGGGATTTTGCAAATTTTGTAGACGGGGAAGGAAACAACTTACTGTCAAGACGAACAGGACGTGGCGAAGAAGTCTTGCAACCGTTGGACCGTGTGCCGGTCCAGAGCGCACAGATCGAAGTCAAATGTTGCGCTAGTAATTTCATAGCATCCGGTGGCTGCTATCATCTCGACGACCCGCTGCAGTTCGTTGTTGTCCTGCAGGGTCATAATTTTGTGCTGCAGATCCTTTAGCTCCGACATGTAATCGCCGGACAGATTTGTCATCGTAGTCGCACTGGAACTGTTGTTGTTGTTCGGCTGGGACGATGTCGGTGGCAGGAGCTGCGCCGGCGTTACCATCGGAACAACGGAAGCATTGTTGTTATTGTAGTAGGATGAGGTTGTGCCGACGTCCTCTGGGGGAAGCATTTTCGAGTGGTTGTTGTTGTTCGATGCTGGTGACTCCTCACGCTTGTTGTAGGTGTCATCTCGTTTGGGGATCTTTACTGGTGGCTCCATCAGGGTTGGTGGGGGCGTTGGAGGTGACGGACTCCTTCGGATTGCAGGAATGGTGGGTGTTGAGGATTTTTTTTCTTTTTCCTTTTCGCCCTCGGCATCCTTGTTTTTCCGTTTTCGCTTCTTACCTTCCTCTTTGCCGTCGGATGAGGCATTTTTCAGCTTTTCCTTTTTGTTCTTATGGTGAGTCTTCTCCGGCTTCGGCGGTTCTACGACCGGTGGAGGAGGTTCGGGAACGTGCCTTGGTTCCGGTTGTTTCGTAATACTGGATGAAGTACTGGAGGACGCAGCCGATGGAGGTCTTGCTGTTAGTAAGTCTGCTATACTGCTGTTTGAATTTTCCGAATCTTTGTCTTGGATTATTGATGGAGGACTGTCCGCTTCGGAGTCGCTACTATTGTCACCACTAAGTTCTTCTACCATTGAACTTAGCGGATTAGTCTTAGGAGGCGGCGGAGGAGGAGGAGGTGGTGGTGGTGCCGCTTGCGCTTCTCTTTCGGGTTGAAGAGATTTCGTAGGATCCGACAATTTTGCCGGTTTTATAGGAGACAGCACTTCCGGTTCCCTAACTGGAGGAGTTGGGAAGCTTGGCTTACTGTTGGAGGACTTTTCTTTGTCCTTCTTTTCCTTCTTATCCTTGCTACTGGAAGACCGTTCTTTCTCCTTATCTTTGGATTTATCTTTCTTCTTGTGTTTGTGCTTTCGTTCTTCCTTGTCCTTTTCTTTAGCATCCGGCTTCTCAACCCGCTTGAGAGGTTCCTGCACTGGAGTGGGTACTGCGGTTTGCTGCAACTGGGGAACTTCTATGTGGGCTGATTTAGGCGGCTCTTCCGAGATTTTCTTCTCCTTCGAGTACAGTTTCTGGTCGAGCTTAACAGTATCCAGTTTGCTCGGTTTTATGATATCCGATTTTGGTTTATCGGAAGTAGAGCTGCTACTTTTCTCTTGATCTTTGTCTTTCTTTTGCTCACGATCCTTTTTCTCACTACGCTCTTTATCTTTGTCGTAGTTTTTCTTGTCTTTCTTTTCCTTTTTCTTTTCTTTTTCACCACTATGTTTACTTGCGGGTTTTTCCTCCGGCTTGGAACTGACGCTTGGTGGTACCACTACTGGCGGTGGTACAGAAGGTGATGGATGCCTTTTTGCCGTCGATGTCGAACCGGCAGTCAACGTTGAACCGGAAATCGTCCCAGAGCTGTTCCGTTTTGGGCTTAGTGGTCTCTTCGAAAAGGAAGACGACGAACTAGAACTTTTCTCTTTAGCTTTGTCCCGTTCTTTGGAATGGCTTTTGTCTTTCTTTTCCTTGCTATGCTTATCTTCACTGGATGACGATTTTTTAGATTCTTTCTCTTTGTTAGGGCTCGAATGTTTGTGTTTTGACGACTTGTCTTTGTCGCTCTTGTCCTTGTCTTTCGAAGAACTTGTACTGGAGCGATCACCTTTCGAGCTCACCTGTTGATTTTTACTACTGCTGCTGCTAACACTGCCCCCAACATTGGGCGATGTTTTGCTGGACGACGATGAGCTTTGCTTGGCGGCGGGATCAGGCGATACCTTGCTACTACCCTTGGTTATTGATGGCCCGAACAAGTTTGCAAATGCGCTCTGAACTTTCGAATCATCTCCGGAGCTTTTCTTGTACTTTTTATCCTGTGATGAGCTGCTTTTCTCACCGCTTCCACTGCTGCGACCACTTTTGTAATCCACTGAAGTAGCCAACGAGGAAATTCCACTGTTTAATAGCGCTCCACCACCTTTCAACAGTTTCCTCTTGAAATCATCGGAAGGATTGGCTATCACGTATTCTTCCCTCTGCAGCTTGAACGACTGCAAATCCAGATCGTAGGAAAATGCCTTCTTCTTCGGTTCATCGCCCTTGTTTTTGAAGTAGATATCAATTGGCAGAATAAACCCGGCATATCCTTGCTCCTTCACCACGTACGGAGGCTCCTTCAACACTGTAATCGTAAGAATATAAAATAAACCGTTACTACTACCTTATACTATTCGTTTTAAAAGACGAAAAATCTCACAAAACTCACCCCGCTTAGGCTTGGGAAACGATTCGTGCAGGGTAAAAACCACCTTGTCGACAAAGTGGCTAATATCACCGCCATCGCTGCCTCTCACAAACAGTTCCCAATCGTGCGTGTAGCCTTCCGGAGTGGTACGTGCCTTGATCGATGCCTCGTGGCCAATTTCGAATATCACCTTTACCGACATGGTTGCCCCCTGCGGTTCCGTATATTACTCGATCTAGAGATAGACAGGGGGATAGTAATGTAAAGTGTTAAAATGTATGCATAACCCTATATTACGATATAATGATACTACAGCTCCATATGAAACATTTATATGAAATACACATCGTAACCGATAAGACATTTTTTTGTAGGGTAGATGTATGACTATACGTTCCTATTATGGTGCGATCCAATTATCTTCTAAGCTTTTTAGGCTTATTTTGCGAGCGTGTTGTCGGCTCTTAACTTTGCGTTCTAGATGCATGTAGTAGGCCTAGATGTAGTAGGCCTTGCCTGACTGTCATAAGTTACAGATTCTTCCTTTATCCGACCACCAACCAAGATAGACGTAATAAATAGTAGCTCTTAACAACAGCTTGTTTTACTTGTTGGCCTTGGTTACGGACATAACAATTGGCGACGAGGAAAATTTTGGAAGCACCTCGAACCTCGAAGCAAGAAAATGTCTGACGAGGATCTTCGGAACGCCATCCTGCAGCTAACGAATCTCATCACGAGGCAGCAGCAGCAGATTGAAAACCTGGAAAATCGGGGAAATCCGACTGCTGGCAGTGAGAAGATTATTGAGTCCTTGGCAAGCGGGATCCAGGATTTCCAGTACAATCCGGACGGAGGAGTTTTCTTCGATGGCTGGTATGCGAGGTACGAGGATGTCTTTACAAAGGACGGCCAATCCCTGGATGACGCCGCTCGTGTGAGATTGCTTCTTCGTAAGTTAAGCACGCCTCTGCACGAGAAGTACGTCAACACCCAAGCATCCCCGGGACTTCACCCTGGACGAAACCGTCACGAAACTGAAGAATCTGTTCGGTCGACAGAAGTCGGTTTTTCATTCCCGTTACCAGTGCCTCCAGTATGCAAAAAGTGACGCGGATGACTTCACATCGTATGCTGCCATGGTGAACAAACACTGTGAAGCGTTTCAGCTGTCCAAGCTCACACCGGACCAATTCAAAGCTCTCCGTTTCGTCTGTGGACTCCAATCGCCACGGAATGCGGACATACGAGCTAGGTTGATCTCGAAATTGGAAGCTGACGAAACCGCAGTCAACGAATTGGGAGAAGCCACCAGCAAGATAACCCTGGAGAACCTCGCGGAAGAATGCCATCGCATGGCCAATCTCAAGCAGGACACATTGATGGTGGAGAACAAAGGAGCACGCAACGTCAACATTGTTTCTCGCAACCAGAATAATCCTGCCTCAAAAAAGAATCAAAAAGTGCCGAAAAACGCCATGTTGGAAGTGTGGTGACCAGCACTATGTTCGTGAGTGTCCGTTCGCTTCGCACACCTGTTCCAGATGCAAGCAACAAGGACACAAGGAAGGTTATTGCAACAGCAACAAGAATGCGCCGTCGAAACCGTTCTAACAGGCCAAATCCAAAGAGAACGTGAAGACAAAAAGCATTTACACGGTTCGCAACATCGGAGGCAAGCGGAAGTTCATCCCGGTCGAGCTCAATGGTGTAGCAGTCAAACTTCAACACGACTCGGCGTCCGACATTACCATAATCTCAGAAGAAACATGGATCAGCATCGGACAGCCACCCACTCAACCGACGGAAGAATCTGCAGTTACAGCTTCTGGTGGCAATCTCAACCTTCTCGCTGAGTTCCAGACCGAGATCACCATCAAGAATGTTACGAAGACTGGTCGCATTTTCAGCTCAAGCAGCGCTGAACTCAACGTTCTAGGAATCGAGACTATGGATCTGTTCGATTTGTGGTCTGTGCCGATAAGCAGCTTGGTCAACGTCGTACACCAATCAACTCAAGCAACAGTTTCCGGAAGTTTTTCGAAGCACGGTGGGGTAGATGCACAAAAGCGCAAGTGAAGTTGTACCTCAAGACTGACGCACGTCCTGCATATTACCCGAAACGACCAGTAGCGTACGCTGCACTCGCCAAGGTGGACGCAGAACTTGAGAGGCTCCAGCAAAACGGTATAATTTCTCCAGTTCAATTCTCGGACTGGGCAGCACCAATAGTCGTCGTACGCAAGTCGGACAATGTATCAGTCCGTGTATGTGGCGATTATTCGACGGGGCTGAACAACGCGCTAGAATGTGACCATCATCCACTGGCTCATCCTGACGACCTCTTTGCGGAACTAGCTGGAGCACGTTACTTCACTCATCTCGATTTGTCTGACGCTTACCTACAGGTCGAGGTCGAGGTCGAGGAGGAATCGCGAAAGCTACTCACGGTCAACACGCATCGTGGACTGTTCCAGTATAACCGACTACCCCCCGGAGTCAAGTCGGCACCCGGCGCTTTCCAGCGCATCATCGACAGCATGGTGGCCGGCATCCCTGGAGTCAAGCCATATTTGGACGACATCCTCATCGCTGGTCGCACCAAGCAGGAACACGATCGCAGTCTCTACGCTGTTCTCGAGCAGATCCGTGAGTATGGCTTTCACCTACGCATCAAAAAATGTCGTTTCGCACTCTCCCAGATCAAGTTTCTCGGACACATCGTGGATAAGGACGGTATTTGGCCTGACCCTTCAAAAACAGAAGCCATTTCCAAGATGTAGTCTCCGAAGGATGTCCAGCAACTCCGTTCCTACCTCGGTGCTGTCAACTACTATGGTAGATTCGTTAAGCAGATGAAGCAACTCAGGGCTCCTCTGGACAGCCTCCTCAAGAAAGATGCACGCTGGAACTGGACCAAGGATTGCCAGAAGTCTTTCGAGCAGCTCAAGGCCATTCTACTTTCCGACCTGCTGCTTACACACTACGACCCGTCAAAGGAAATCGTTGTTGCAGCAGATGCATCGAAGGACGGTCTTGGCGCTGTCATCATGCATCGATTCCCGACCGGTGAAGTGAAGGCAATTGCGCACGCCTCGCGCTCACTGACCCCAGCAGAGATGAACTACGGACAAGTGGAGAAGGAAGCATTGGCCCTGATATTCGCTGTCACCCGTTTCCACAAAATGCTGTATGGACGACACTTCCTCCTGCAAACCGATCATCAACCGCTACTCAAGGTTTTCGGCTCAAAGAAAGGTATTCCTGTTTACACAGCAAACCGTTTGCAGCGCTGGGCCTTGACACTTCTGCTGTACGATTTCGACATCCAACACGTTTCATCGACGAATTTTGGCTATGCAGATTTTCTATCCCGGCTCATGTCATCGCAGCCTAGACCAGATGAGGATTACGTCATAGCCGCCGTGTGCGTCGAATCTGAAGCAAAAGCAATTCTCGACGACACCATCAGCAACCTGCCAGTCACGCACCAGATGATTGTGGCTGAGACGCGAAAGGATCCAGTTCTTCAGCAAGTGGTGAATTTCCTTAACGAAGGTTGGCCAGCAAATGCGAAGCAAGTTACTGATCCTGATGTCAAGAAGTTCTTCGCCAGACGAGATGGACTTCAAGTTGTCGACAACTGCGTTATGTTCGGCGATCGAATCGTCGTCCCATCAAAGTTTCGAAAGCGGATCGTTCGTCAAATGCATCGTGGAACCCTGGAATGGACCGAATGAAGTCTCTGGCCCGAAGTTACATCTACTGGCCTAACGTTGACGACGATGTGGAGCAATTTGTCCGTCAGTGCACTGCATGTGCTGAAGCAGCGAAGTCCCCGACAAAAGCAACCTTGGAGTCATGGCCTCTCCCGGACAAGCCATGGCAACGTGTCCATATCGATTTTGCTGGTCCGATCCATGGATACTACTATTTCGTCATGGTAGATGCTTTCTCTAAGTGGCCCGAAATTTTTCGTACTCAATCCATTACCACAACTGCAACCCTGAATATGCTGCGTGAAACGTTTTCTCGTTACGGCAACCCAGACACATTGGTCTCAGACAACGGAACGCAATTCACCAGCGAGCAGTTGCAACAGTATTGCCGTGCAAATGGTATCACTCATCTCCACACTGCTCGCTACCACCCGCAGTCCAACGGCCAAGCGGAGCGATTCGTTGATTCACTCAAGCATGGCCTCAAGAAGCTAGCCAAGGGGGAAGGATCACCCACACTGGAGCACCTGCAGACATTCCTTTCGGTGTATCGTTCAATCCCAAACCGAAACACACCGCAGTCGACGTCTCCAGCAGAAGCATTCCTCGGAAGACCAGTGCGCACCACTTTGGACCTACTGAAGAAACCTGTTCCTGTAACTGAAGCTGTCAAGAACCACAAACAAAACGAACAGTTCAATTGGCGGCATGGAGCAGTCAAGCGCGAGTTTGAAGAAGATGACCTGGTCTACGTTGAACAGCATCGCAGAAACGCCAAGTCGTGGATTCCTGGTCGAGTCATCGAACGGAAAGGTTCCGTCAACTATATCGTTGCACTGGACATGAACGGGAGACCGAAGCTGGTGAGGTCGCATGTAAACCAAATGCGCCCTCTTCACACTTCTGATGATCCAGAGCAAGCGACGCAGCAACTACCATGGGAAATCCTGCTTGATGAAATTCAAGATGAAGCTGTACCGTTGGATCCAGAAGTGCCATTCAATCACGATGTCCCTATTCCTGTTGGATCCGTATCACTCGAAGCTGATGGTCAAATGGCAAGTACGTCTGGCGAAAATCCTTTTTCGACAATCGATCATGAACCTGCTGCTCAAGATGAAGAACTTCAGTCCGCACAAAAGCCCGTGTCATCTGAAGCAGTTGGAGACTTTATTCGACGTTCTGTACGAGAATCAAGAATTCCAAGATAGCTCTCTTCCTATGACATTTTCTAAAAGGGGGAGATGTAGTAGGCCTAGATGTAGTAGGCCTTGCCTGACTGTCATAAGTTAGAGATTCTTTCTTTATCCGACCACCAACCAAGATAGACGTAATAAATAGTAGCTCTTAACAACAGCTTGTTTTACTTGTTGGCCTTGGTTACGGATATAACAATGCACTTCCACAGTTATTAATTAAAAGCTCTCTATGCCAACCAACGCATGAAATTGTATATTGTATGGCAAGTACAATGATACTCCATGTCCAGGAAAGTCAAACAAATTTCCAACCCGAAAGATGACCTCCGAACCACCGCCTTCGGCGTGGTAATGCCGTGCCTTTACCGACTAGGCTATCTGGATTTTTTTTATTATTAGTTATTTTGTTTGATAATTTCAATCGAATCAACTTTACAGAGCCGAGGCTTCTTTTTTTTTCTTGGGTATCAAGCTGGAGCTGCGTGACAGCTTAGTTTTCAAGACTTGACCCATTTGAATAAATGTTGCTTCTATTTTGACAATACAGCAGAAGGACTAGCCTATGGATTCCGTGTGTATTGTCTCAAGATAGTTAGGCGCGTTAAATCCGACAGTCGGCAAAGGTTTAACCTGTACCAACACCGCTTAAGGAACGACCTCGAGTCAGTAAAACCGTTTAGAGCTAAACATCTAAATTACGTAAGATACGAAAATCGCGCAAATTGTGAACGCCACGCGAAACAACCGTAGAGAAAAAACAGCTTATGATCACTTAAAGAGTGCCACCAAAATAAATGTGATAGCCTATGTTGGCAAGTTGATTAATTTTGGTTTCCTCCCTAAATATTCTACTTATTTTACTGTTGAGCTTTGTTTCAATTTAGCTATTTTACAAGATTTCGCGACCGTACCGAACAAATTTAATACTCAGAGGCTCAAAAAAAAATTTTTTTGGTGGGCTCTACCGCATTGCGAATCACTTCTGCGTAAACTCCGTAGACGTAGGCGCGTTGATTCCGACAGCCGCGAAAAGTTAAACATGCATCAATACTACATAAGGAAAGATCGATTTTACGTAGGGTTTAGTTCATAGATTAACATTGACTGCTGTTTACAAATTCAAGTACTTGAACACTAAGAAATTTATTTATTTATTTATTTGTCGTCAATCAGTGTAGACCGTTTTACAATTGTTGTCTTAAGTGCTATTTTTACAATTTTGTCTTTGTTTATATTTTTTATAATATGTCTTAAGAAAAAGTTAAAACATTACTTCTAGTTGACGTTATGCGACGAATTAAAATATTGCTTTAATTTAGTTTTTGTCATTGTAAAGTCAATGTTATCGCAGTGCTTATTATATGTATCCATCATTTGGTTCAAGGGTCCAAATTTGGCATAATTCGTACGATGACGATTTGTAGCAAATATATTTCTGTTTCGTAAATGCCTAGATGGTGTATATAAATTTAAGGATGACAATAGTTCTATTGAATCAATTCGATGTGATACGATATCGTTTACGAAAGAAATCATAGCAAATTCACGACGTTCTTTTAATGTTTGGATATTTATGAGCATACACCGAGCTGTGTAAGATGGCAGAGGAAATACAGTCCAACCTAACTTGCGGAGTGCATACAATAGAAACTGCTTTTGAACGGACTCTATTCTTTCTTCGTGTGTGATTGAAAAAGGTGACCAAACTATGCTGCAATATTCTAATATCGATCTTACATAAGCAATGTACAATGTTTTTATCGTATACGGATCGTGAAAGTTATAGCAGAAACGTTTTATGAAACCAAGCATGTTGTTAGCTCTGTTAATAATTGTGTTATAATGATCGGTGAAAGTAAGTTTTGAGTCCAAAATAACACCTAGATCCCTGACTCTATCACATTTTTCTACGATCTGGTTTCCTAAAGTGACTGTTATATCAGGTAGCTTTTGTTTTCTACTAATGGTAATGGAGTTACATTTTTTTATATTTAATTGTAGCAGGCTTTTTTGACACCAAGTATGGAATATTTGAATTTCCTCATTGAATGTGATGATGTCTTTGGCATCTTTTATTTCCAAAAAAAGTTTAATGTCGTCAGCATATATTAAAACTTTCAATTTCTTAATAATGAAAGATATGTCATTGACGAAGAGAATAAATAAAAGTGGTCCTAAATGGGAGCCTTGAGGAACTCCTGAAGTGACATCAAAGGGATTTGATATCTTTCCTTTGTATTTTACTATTTGATGACGGTCAGTTAAATATGATTCAAGCCACTTGAGGAGTGCGTAATGAATTCCCATTTTTTGAAGTTTAAAAAGAAGCATGGGTATGTCAATTCGATCAAACGCTTTGCTGAAATCTGTATACAACACTTCTACATGGTTTCCGTTATCCATTGCATTCAAGGAATAATTAATTAATTCGAGCAAATTCGTAGTTGTTGAACGGCCTTTAAAGAAGCCATGTTGCATAGTAGTTATTCTGTTTTTAATTTGAAGAAAGAGTTTTTCATTTACAATCGCCTCGAAAAGTTTCGGAATGCAAGAGATAATAGCTATACCACGATAATTACGTATGTCGGATTTTTTACCCGATTTTTTACCCGATTTAAAGTTAAATAAGTTAATATATAATATATATTAGAGATTTCGCGTATTGAGAGAATAATATAGTAATCGAGTACAACAAACTCAGGGGAATACAATGCCTATAAAAGTTTAAAAGTTATTAATTGTCACATACCTCTACTTTTACTTATTTCCTAAACTATTCCTCTTCTTGTTAATCTGCTTAATGCTATTGGTCTGCTTGCGTTTTCTTATTAAAGTTTAAGACTAATCAAGAAGATTTATTCTACAACTTTAAAGGTTAGTTGCCTCCCTAAGCGGACCCCCCGCATCCTAATTCTTTTGTTAATCTACTTAATGTCATTATTCTTTCTGAAGTTTCTTATTTAAGTTCATTTGATGATTATGATATCTCATTAGTCTAATTTAATAAATTATTAAAAGCTCTAATTCACCTAATCAATCATAACCCATGCTTAATTAAGTACCTGTACTTATGCTTGTAATTAAACGTGTTTAAGTACTTTTGATTTTGACCTATACTTATTTATTATATCTTAGTTCGACCCAGGTAACAGCCTCATGTGACTAAAATGCATCATTTTGAAGTTAGTTTCCTAGCTGATTTTTAAATTCGCTAAAAATCTGCTATTTATCAATTTTATCTAGATGAACGCGTCATTGGGACGGTAGTAATTGATATTTTTATAAAGGAGTAACAAGATACTATCACTGCGGACTAGATCTTTGGTTTTCTCATGCAGTGGTTCATCAGAGAGGGGTAATCCCCATTGCCTGCTCATGGCGCCGGCCATAAACCTACCGTCTCCAACACTCCACTAGCATGAAATTAAGCCCGCCCACCAACAGCAAGGTGCAAAAACTAGCCAAGGGGAGGGGTCTGCAAGGGTGGATGTAAAGTTGCGTCTAAATGCAAGCAGTTTCTCGAACTATCCAGGGAGTCTAGATGGGCCATCGTGAGGGAGTTTGAACTATGCCGAAAGTGTTTAAACCGGCACAAAGGAGAATGCAAGGCTAAACCGTGTGGACGAAACGGATGCACATATAAACACCACGAGCTGCTCCACAATGACAAGAAAGCTTCCAATCAAATCGTTCCTGCGCCATCTACATCCACAGCTCACAAACAAACAAACAAAATCAAGTGCAGTGTTATTCAGATATCTTCCCGTGGTACTGCGTGGACCTCAAGGCTCCATTCACACCTACGCGTTCCTTGATGAGGGGACCCACCTAAGCCTGATAGACCAGGAATTGGCGGACTAACTGAATCTAAAGGGTACCACAATACCGCTATGCCTCCGCTGGACAGGCGGAACGCAGCGCCGTGAAAGAGACTCACAATCAGTCACTTTCAACATCTCCGGAACAGGCAGAATGGCTCAGAGCTTCCAGCTAACCGGAGTAAGAACCGTGGAAGAACTGCTACTACCACATCAGACGCTAAACGCAGATGACTTGAGACAACGATATTCCTATCTCCAAGGCTTTCCCATCGACGATGCACGGCCAAGAATCCTCATCGGTACGAAACACGTTCAAGTCAGCTTGGTGTTGAAAAGTAGAGAAGGAGACGTCGGGGATCCAGTTGCGGTCAAAACACGATTGGGTTGGACGGTTTGCAGTGGAAGAAATGTAGAAAGCGACAACATAGGCAATCTCGGTCACTACATCTTCCACGTTTGCTCATGTGAGCGAACGAAAGACGATGAGCTGCATCAGGCTACGAAGAATCATTTCTCCCTAGAGAATCTCAGCATTACGAAACCGGAGAAGCTTCTTCTTTCGACCGAAGACCAACGAGCACAGGATCTTCTGAGGCAGCTAACGTCTTACGATGGTGAGCGGTATACAACAGGGCTTCTATGGCGTCACAACAATGTTCGCCTCCCAGACAACTACGCTATGGCCCTTCGAAGGCATCAATCCTTGCAACACCGGCTCACCAAAGACCCAGAACTGGCCGAAAAACTGAATCGAAAGATGGAGGATTACGTTTCGAAAAGTTATGTCAGGCAGCTCTCAGAGAGTGAACTGAGTATGCGGTACCCCAGAGTGTGGTATCTTCCGGTATTTCCGGTGATGAACCCGAATAAGCCAGGAAAAGTGAGACTTGTCTGGGATTACGCAGCATGCTCCTTCGGTATTTCGCTGAATTCCGCCCTGCTTAATGGCCCTAATCAACTCTGCTCACCACTGTTCATCCTGTTGCAGTTGCAGAGAGTATCCAGTGGGTCTTACCGGGGACTTACGTGAAATGTTTCACCAAGAGGGAATCCTAGTCAAGGATCAACAGTGCCAGCGGTTTCTATGGTGGAACGAAAAGGGAGAAATCGTTGTTTACGTGATGCAGGTCATGACCTTCGGAGCCTGCTGCTCACCCAGCTGCGCGCAATATGTCAAAAACATAAATGCGGAGCGGCATGCAGGTGAGTACCCAAGAGCAGCCGAAATTATCCAGAAACGGCACTACGTGGATGATATGCTCGTTAGCCTGGAAACCGAGGAGGAGGCCATACGAATCGCAAGGGAAGTGAAGCAGGTACACCAGCAAGGCTGTTTTGAGATCCGTAATTGGATTAGTAATTCGCCGGCAGTCTTAAGAGCCCTCAGGGAAGAAAGAACGGGTGAAAAAGATTTGAACCTTACGCCAGAAATCAGCACGGAGAAGGTTCTGGGCATGTGGTGGTGCACCGCATCTGACACCTTCACCTACAAGGTCGGGTGGAACCGCTACGATTGCGCCCTTCTGCTGGGTCAAATTCGCCCAACTAAACGAGTTGTTCTACGGGTGCTAATGTCGATGTTCGACCCTCTCGGGCTGATCAGTCATTTCTTTATGTTCCTGAAGATCCTCTTACAAGAAGTATGGCGCTCAGGGGTGCAGTGGGATGAAGAAATAACTGACGATGCGTTTACGAAGTGGCAACAGTGGTTGAAGGTATTGCCTCAGGTCGAACAAGTCAGAGTTTCCCGTTGCTACCGATCACTATCCTACGACTCAGCTGAGGAAGTAGAGCTCCACGTATTTGTTGATGCTAGCGAAAACGGTATCGCTGCTGTCGCATTTTTGCGATTAATCAAAAACAACTCCGTCGAATGCTCAATAGTCGCCGCGAAGACCAGGGTAGCACCTCTAAAATTTGTATCGATTCCACGTTTAGAATTACAGGCTGCAGTCGTTGGCGCCAGGCTGTCGAGGACGATAACGGATGCCCTGTCCATTGATGTAGCCAGGAAGTACTACTGGACAGACTCTCGGGACGTACTGTGTTGGCTAAACTCAGACCATCGACGGTACACACAATACGTAGCGTTCCGTGTAAGTGAGATTTTGGATCTTACCGAGGTAAACGAGTGGCGCTGGGTGCCATCTAAGATAAACGTTGCAGATGACGGTACCAAATGGAGCTCCAAACCCGATCTTACACCCGAAAGCAGATGGTTTGTAGGCCCAGACTTCCTACAGCGGCTGGAATCGGATTGGCCTCCACAGCTAACGAAGAGCAGAGCAACAGAAGAAGAACTTCGTCCTAACCTGATGGCGTGTCACACTTCATGTGAACCTACAATAGATACCAAAAACTTCTCTAGCTGGAAGTGTCTACTTAAAGTAGCTGTCCTTGTCCTCCGCTTTCCTGTCAACTGCCGCAAAAAACTCTGCAACGAAACAACTATCACTGGATCACCAACTACAGAAGAACTGATATCAGCTGAAGCCTTTCTTCTACGATCTGCTCAACGCGAGGGTTATCCGGAACCCGGAAGAGTCCGCATATCTAAATAAAGCACAGAAAAAGTGCATCAGATCGAGCATAGTGCCGAAGCAGAGTAGCCTGTTCCAGCTAATGCCTTGGTTAGATAGCAGAGGTATCATGCGGATGCGAACAAGGATTGGAGCCTGTCACTACGCAACAAAAGACGCAAAGAAACCAATAATTCTTCCACGTGATCACCCCACTACCAACCTACTGATTGCACACTACCATCAACTATTCCACCACCAAAATCATGAGTCAGTAATCAACGAAGTTTGGCAAAGGTTCAACATTCCGCGCATCCGTGCACCATACGCCAAAGTTAGGAAGAACTGCCAACGATGCAAAAACGATCACGCTTCACCGAAACCGCCGATCATGGCTGATCTTCAACCAATATCTTAGTGTCGCAAGTACTGGCCAATCAGTTCTGGCGGCGTTGGTTAAGCGATTACGTGCCAGAAATCACCAAGCGATCCAAATGGTTCAACCGAACCGACCCAATAACGGTAGGCGACGTGATTGTGGTTGCCGACCCTAAGCTACATCCAGGGAAGGACGTCGAAGTCCGCTCTGCCACCGTAAGGACCGCCACCGGCGTCTACGTTCGAGCGGCCACGAAATTGGCAGTTCTAGACGTTGGGCGCGATGGAGCTAAGCCAGTCTGAACGCTGGCGTACCTGAGGGGAGTGTTGGCTGTCCCAGCGGATAGCACGCGCCCTGCCCCCACCGTGCCGGCGGCACTGATGCAAGGTGACAGCGGAGCTGTCCGTCAACGATCGTGAGTACATAGCGTATGTAGGAAGAAGATAAAAACAACAAGATCCAAGTGGTTACACACGCGATTATAACCGTTCTCAAAGTTAGTGATTAAATCTATCCTTAATTCTATACCTAAATCTAAACTATCTACTATTGAATTCAGGTAATTTAAATTGAATAATTATTTACAAAAGAACTAAATGATATATCCTAAATAGTGCTAAAATCTACTATCAACAATTTCTTCGAGCTACACCTAACCTACATTCCTAAAACTAAAGCGAACTCGGTAAGAACAAGTGAATTATATACAAGCTTCGAAATCCTAAAGGAACTTATTACAGCATATTCCGCTACCAATTATGTTATACACTATGCTAACAATCTTGTTATTCTATATATACATCCAACCAAACAGGATTTAAAAAATCTCCCAATAAAGAGCCGTGTAACACATATTGCTCTGGAGGTTATTAAACCGGAAGAATCTCCCCTGCAGTCAGTCGGAACTAATTTTGACACATGACTTTAGAGTCACCCGAAATTAATCTGTGTTTCTATAAAAAAAAATCAAATTTTGATTTGAAATTGTAAAAGTAACACATAAGTTGATGAAATTAAAACTGCATGGCTCAGAAATTATAACGAATTCTTAAAGCTAAATTTTCATAAACTTTATAATGAACTTGTTCATCCATAAAAAATAAAAATTACATTCAAATTCTCGGTTATTGCCCCGTTTTCAAGATTTTCCCGGTTCGCTGGCCACCCTGGATATCAAAATTGCTCAGTCTGCATGAATCAACCGATTTAATCAAGGAAGTTTTATTAAAAACCAAGAATTAATCGTTTGATGCTTACTGAAGAGTCATATATGTGATTATTTTTTTAATTTATTTATGGAATTTCAGCAACGGGCGAGTTCATTTCCCTCATATAGGTGATATTTTCCACTAAGGAAGATTATAATATTAATGAAAATATTATAAGACCCATAATTCTTCCCTTAAATAACGTCAATGCTCATGTCTAGCGGGAGGGAACATAAGGTCTATATTTATTTTACAAAAAGGTAAAAAAGCACTCCTGAATGTTGTGATAAGATAAACTAGCGTTATTTTAAAATAATTGTCTATCTTACTTACTGAAAAAAGATTTAAATTTTCGTTTACCATAATAAACAACATTTTCTCTCGTATCTGCATGAATGTTGCATGCGACCTAATTATAAAAAAAAACACTCCAGACTAGTTGCTCACTAAGCTCATAAACACCTACTGGATGTAAGCAACATACAGTGACTTATCACGCTGAGTAATTTTACTACATGTTATTCAAAAGAGGAAATCCTTGGCATTGATACACACCACCCAAGCTGCTGCTCCTCTTCCAGTGGTAACAAAAACAAAACCGCGCCGTAACCTTCCAGTACTCATGGGGTTTGAGTGAAGATATGTTATGTGGCATTAGCCTCAGTTGAGGTAATATGCAAATAACAAGACAGCAAAATTCGCATCACGCAAAACAACAACAACAACAAAACCTACTGCATCAATAATACAACTACTGTACAACGACGACAACAAACAACGCCGAAAAAAAACTTATTGAAGGCAAATTATCGGCCCCTTGCTTGTGGATTTACCTTGAAACTGGTGCAGCTAGCAAAACCTGCTCGAGACAAATGCTGATGCGACAACTACCAGCAGGTTGCCATCTTCCAAAACGGAAGAGCCTCAGAGGAAAAAAAAAAACCGCACCAGTAGACACTCCAAAGATAGTAGAAAAGGGGTACACAAAAAGATGTCTAACATAAATCGATAAGGCGGTGTTGTTGCTTGAGCTGCAGAAGACGGTGTTTTATAACTATATGAATGTGTATATCAGAAGGGAGCTCAGTGAAGAAAAGTCTTACCTGCTGCTGTGCGCTAGGCGTTGGTGACTGAAAGTATGTCGATGACCGGAAATAAATGCTGCTGCTTTTCACTCAATTTCTTCTTTACGAAAGTTTCCACGATGACACTGTGAAGTGCACACTCATCTTCGAAACAAATTCAAGATGTAAGCTAATCTTTTCGACCGTCTGTTTTGCTCCGATTGTAAGAATCACGAGTTGTCTCTTCAGTTTTGACAATATACGCTTCAATCTCCTTCACGTATTGCACTTCTCCTCTTGTGCTGTTGCGTACCCAGTAAACGACGGTGCACAAGATGAGCTTATTATGATTATGCATGAACTTGCTATGGTGTGCGTATTCATATAGTTTGCTTCTGGAAGCTTGGAATTCACTGTTTCGGTTCTCGAATTACGGTCGAATGTAGGTTGAAATAACTAAAATATGCGGAGTTTTCACTGAAAATTATGTTTGATCCAACAATCGCTGCAACTGGCAGTCAAAATTTTCTAACTTTTTTTTTTGCAAGACTCGCTTCAAAATTCATATGAGTGTGTGTTCAGCTTAATGCAATCTCTCTGACAGTTTTGAGCTACTGTATGACCCCTCGATTGTAAACAGCGTTGGCAGTGCAAGTATAAACAAGAATGATAAAAATGTCATTAACCACAGCACGATGTTAACTGCCTGTTCTTTGATAATATATATATTTTTTTGAAAAACTTAGCACTCAACTGATAAGCCAAACAAAAGCATTACGGATACGGTTTTGGTTACATCGCAGAATTTTGATTGCTGTTTGCGACGCCTTTTCCGTCCTGAGAACACTGCGTGACCGCAAAAGGAAAACAAACACTGATGCTTCACAAATACTACTGCTGCAGCGCGGCGTCTCACTTTTCACTCACCACACCAGTGAACTCGATTCCCGCGGTTGAGAAAAATCAAAAACACTCACTTTTTACTCCCGTCTCCCACTGCAAGTGCAAACCATAAACGAATGTGTGTGTGTGTAATCTTCAGCAGCCGTAAAAGAAAAGTCTGACTTTCCTAAAGTGGCCAGACACTTTTTGCACACATTTTCCGCAACAGATCGGCACGGTTTTAAATGAACTCCACGAGATTAACACGTCAGACGTTTGGTGCAACTATTTTCGGTAAATTTTTAAACGGATTTTTACATTTTATCGAAAGAATCTGGAACGATCCGAATGTTCTACATTTTGCACGTACTCCGTCACTCGCGACTAAAATACGGAACGCGCACACCAACTCTTGGCCGTCACCAGGGTTGCCAAAAGGTAATATGTGTATTTATTGTTATTCCCCAAAATGTTTTCATCTTATTTTTTGTCCAGATAATCTGTGATGATATCTGTGTTGAGATGTTAAGTCGTGTATACACTCAAAAATATTACTAAACAATGAATGATTAATATTTAATGTCAATATTTATACATTATACCAATTTGGTTTGATTAAAATTTAATTTCAAAATTATACTAAGTCGGAATAAAAGGCGTAGAATTCGTTCAGTGTATACCCGCATAAACAATAACCATAAGATGCGCCTAACCACCAATTCGATATATCATCCCAATTTTATGTGGTATGGTCGCACCATCTAAGATATCGTCAGTATATGGTACACGTTTATTAGGGTAGATATTAACGTAAATATTGCACACTCAAAAAATATTGTAAGCTAAATAGTATAAAAGTTACGCTAAATCGCAACTCTCCGTGCCGGCGCAAAGGTCGGTATAAAGGGAGAGAATGCAGACTTAGTATAAAAATGATTAATACCTGCCATAGTATAAAATCGAAATATGCTTGCAATGCATACATACGGTTTATTCGAGGGAATGTATTTTCTGCTTCTTTTTCGTTTAATGCTTAATATAATTGTTTTCAAATAAAAATTAAATTTTTAATTAAAGCAAGAGCAGTACCATAAAATTATCATTATCGAAACCCAGGTTTATCATTACCCGACGTTTTGATCTTTGATAAGCGGCTAAAACTTGGGTCCTCCGGAATTGTTATATTCAACGCTTTGGCCGTTAAGTCGAACAGATAGAAGAAATTACTGTGCATCAGCAGTTTATTGGCTAATCGATACAGGGTTGCCATTGATGGCAGGCTCTGATTCCACTTCCGGCAGGCTTATATGCTTCTTTCGATCAATGAGCGGACGATGTTTGCAGAACCATTTGAGAACGTTATCACCTTCAACGTGAACTGAAAAACGACTACGAGTGCCATCGTGTTTGACATTGTCATTTTTGATCGTTTTAGTATACACTGATCGAATACCACTCCGATAATCGGACTTAGTATAGTTTTGAAGAAAATATTAATCGGACCAATGTATAAATTTTGATTAATAATAAAATGCATAAAATTTAAACAATATAGGTTTTGTAATATTTTTGAGTGCAATGGCGCTCGTCATGTTATTATCTTTCCGTTTTTATTTTTTTAGTCAATATCAGTCGTTTGGTTCCATCGGTAGATTAGTGGCATAATATGGACTAATATAATACAAAAAATCACTTTCAATTAACAGGTAATGTAATAATCATCATTGATCGCAAAGGAGGTTACGACCGGATTCCTCGCTACTGCTATAATGTGCACCAGACCATATGGACGGAAATTGTCGCATATGTGCTTGGTGGAGGTGGAAAAATCTCCGAAGTCCGCTGCATGCGCTATAGTATGCCGGTCATTAAGGAATGGCGAATCAATATCATCTCGGAAAGGAGTTGTAATCGGTTCACCGATATCAACCACAGTGCAAAACGTGCCGTCAAAGACGAGGAAATCGGTTAAGACGATCATGACCCGATGCATCCGCTGTACCAGGTGTAATCGAATCCAGATTGGAACGTACGTCGAGAAGGTCTTCCTGGCGGAGTTGTCCGGAAAAGCGATTGACCTTAGCCCGGTTGGTCTTACAGCTTCGTAACTCATCCGTGGATAATCCGAAAGATGTAATCGATTGATATGCTGGATGTCGTGGAAAGTAATGTTATCTCCCTCAGCGTGTCGTGATTATTATTTTCATTTATAGTTTGTGGTGCTTTTATTTCAAATTACGTCAATTAAAATATTGTTTACTTTTTTTTTTAATAACAAACCATGATAGAAAAAGCAATCATAAACACATCCTGACGAATAAACAAACTTTATGCATTGTATGAATACAGCAACTTTATACTATTCAATGAATAAACCATTTTTTATACAAAGTTTGCATTCTCTCTCTTTATACCAAGCTATGCGTCAGTCAGGAGAGTTGCGATTTAGCGTATCTTTTATACTATTTAGATTTTAATGGTGGTAATCTCCAACCGGTATTATCCTCGGATTAAATCCCAATCAAGACTGTCCGATTTCCATCTCTCTTCTTCCTTCATTTCAATACAACAGCAAATGTGATGTCACACTATCTAGTGGATAAGAATGTACACACTTAATTTTTTTCGCCGAGATTCCAACAGCCGAGTAGTTCTGCAATTTATTTAGCTGAGGTTCAGTAAAACAATTGCCGAGATTCAGCTAACAAATATCATTTTGCTGAGATATCAGCTAACAAACAGATATTTTGTGGATATATCAGCAAAAGCAAATGCCGAGGTAATCGGCTGTTGGAGATTTTACCGAGCTAGATTAAGTGTGAGCAGATAAAATATTCACACTGACAGACTCCGCTGTATGCAAGTTTGTTTACATCCCTGAGCGGGAAAGTGAATACCAGGCTACGTACACTGCTGCCATCAACCCTGTTAGTGTTGAATTCAATCTTCTGTGGCTTTTTAAATTGGACCGGTAAAATGCCTAGAATGGTCGTTTTTGTTTTATTTACTCAGTTTCTGATATTTATTCATTATAAAATATTGCGTATTTCACACCAAATTGGACTAATAAGCGCATTTTCACTTATTAAAAAGTGTGATAAAATTGCAAGTTTACGTCTTATCGTCTTGGTGTCTTCGGTGCACTTATTCCTTATGATGCAAGCAATAATAAGTGCTCCGAAGACATCAAAACAATTTGACGGAAACGTGCACTTTTATCACACTTTTTGCATTTTTGGGACAGTCCGCAGTTTCAGATGCAATCAGCAATACATCCACTCATCTATATTAATGAGTCAAACTTCTCAATTGCTTGTTTTAATATACTTAAATGCATTGCTAGAGGTAATGCATCTGGCAACGCTTTTTCAATGATAGTTTTACGATTGCTGGCAAAGCAGTAAAGTTGAAGTGGTTTTCTTGGTGTTCAATTTTGTTCACCAAGAGTTTTGAGAAGCAGTTGTTTTAGGTTTTGTGTATTCAATGGTGTGTTATTGTGCTATGCTTCGAAGAACACAAGTAAATAAATACAGTGAATATGTTTTACCCAAGAAGTTTTCGTTCTAAAATCATGAAATACAAGTGTTAAATTTTTGTATTAATATTATGTGAATGTATGTGTAAACCAATGATGATGATTGAAGAATATTTCAAAAAGAAGACGAACACAAATTTACTTACCCTTTGTAGAACCTTAAGTACACGCTAAGTGGCACATACCTTAAAGTCGGTAAAGAATACCTAGATATGGTAAAAATTACAGATAATCGAAGAAAATGCACATACCTAAATTATCGGTAATCATGGATTACCGATAATTTATATGAAAATTGACCTAATTTATAGTAAAAATAGCTTATTTATAGGAAAAAGTAACGATTTTCATCTCTAAAAAATACCGATATTATTTTTACTGTAGAAACACAGTTTATCTGTAGTTTTGGCAACCATAACCGTCACTCGTCGGTCACTCATCATGTATTTTTTTTTCAAGTCATTGCTGCCAGTATATCGATAAGGATGATAAAATCCTTGGACGGGACTTTACAATCGAGTAGCGATTTCGAGCCAATTTGCTGTCAAATCCGAGCCAGTTTCTGATTGGTCGATTTGACAGTAGCAATCATGGAATAAAAAGGACAGAGGGATCGTATCAATCTGGCTGGCAGTTATGCCGGAATTAAAGTTGACGTCAATGGCGTTGTTAATTATTTCAATTTCTCGCATCTATAGGTGCTTAGGGATCGTCCATTAATTATATCACACTTTTAGCCTCCCCCTTTGGGATTTGGAAACTGTGACAGGTTGACAAATGGACAATAAGGACATGAATCCGATCGACTTTGTTCATTTGCCACTCCCAACATAGTTTACCCATTTTTGGGTAGGTTCAGTTTTGACCGATCAGCGTGGATTCTACCCAAATTTGGGTAGTTTTGAAATAGCGTGTAGGTCTATCTAGAGATTGCTGAAGTTTATCGTACGCACACTACGTCACGTATACGTATACGCAAAATGTTTTCATCAGGAAAAAAAACGTCATAGTGGAAAATTTTCCTGCACGGTGTTTCGCGAAAACCCATTAATGGGTATAAAAACACCCATTTCCGCCGAAGGGGGCGACACATCTAAATCTCAAGTTAAAACAGTGCTCAACAAATCTCACACTAGCGAAACAATCTTCGAAAAATCTTCTTTCATTTGTCGCATCTACTTGCATCGCGCATCATCTTTTCGCAGGAAATCTTCAGAATCGTCATCAATCTTCTTTCTATCTACTCAGCGTGCGCGCAGCTAGCCACAGAAAAACACAATCTTTTCTGGATCGTAGATAGAGTCGTCCCCCTCGATTTCCGCTAAAAGTGCCCCTCCTCATTTAATGGGTAAACTATGGTTTACTCATTAATGGGTAAATGGGGTAACTGTCAATAAATGGGTGTTTTTTTACCCATCTTCTTAAATTGTGTTTTTCGTAAAATAAGTAAAAAAATATCCATTTCTTCAAATGGAGGATGCTGCTGCTGGCGAGGCTGCTGGGTTATTATTTGTCCTCGTTGATATAAAAAAAAAACTTTCTAATATTTACATTGAAAATAAATGCAGGTGTAGCGAAAAAAATATTACACGAGATATTATAATATCATATTGGATAACACTGTATAGACTTATCCGTAAGTCTCTCCAATATTTCGGAATCTAACCTTTTACGGAGATCGTCCATTTTTGCTAAAAAAAAGCGGACGGAAACTGTTTGCATTCCCAATGGTCGATGACGGAATGAGACGATAACATTTCCAAGTGTTTGTTCACCCATCAGTGGGTAAAATATACCCATTATGCAATCGTGAACTGATTCTTTAAATGGGTATTTTTTCATCCATTTTATGATTTCCAAATTCCCCCATTTTTTGACAGCTGCATACATGGTTTGAAAATGGGTATTTTTTTACCCATAAATGGGTTTTCACGAAACACCGTGTGTAAAAACAAGTCACTCACAGTTTAGCAATCGCTAATCGTTCCTTCAGCTTTATTTATCTTGGCTGATGATTGTTTTCTCCTACCGTCGGCCCTGGTTGATTGATTGACTTCTGACAGTTCATTATTCTCTTTTCATTCCCTTTTAAGTCGCATGCAGATGCAAAATAAGTCCGCAATATTTTTCGGTTTTCTAGTTTGCGGAGATAAAACTAAGTCATTGTGAAAAACAACTGCGTTTTCGTAGATTTAGCAGGTATCTAATTATTTCCATATTTTGTCAAAGATTACCCATGTCAAATGTCTTCAATTTACAGCTTACAACCTAGTATTAGAGCGAACACCGGCAAGCAAAATGAACAGTTTTCAAAGCAAATTTCAATATTACTCCAAACGAAAGTTCTTCCGATTCGGTGTCCCGTTCCTGCTTCTGATGGTCGGAGGATCCTTCGGTTTAAAGCAATTTGCTCAGTTGAGGTACGTCCATATGTGGTTGGTTGTAAAACTATCAATTTTCAACCTGTTACATCATCCATATCAAATCCTTATTCCTGTATCACCAAGGAGCAGTTTGTAAACAAAACCATGCAGACCCGATTAAAAATGATTGCTTTTCTTAAGGTACACATTCTCCAAGAAGGGTACACTGACGGTCGAGGAAGCCGAGAAGCACGGGCTGTTGATGAAGAAACCGGAAGAGGTAACTCTGGAAACCGAGTTTGAGAAAGTCAAGAATATCGATATCGACAGTTGGGACAACATTCGGGGGCCTCGGCCGTGGGAGGATGACACTATGCCGGCAAAGGCAGGTCACTGATTGTCTTCAACCTAGTCATAACTGTTAAGCTTGAACTAAATATACGCAAGCATGTTTATTTCCAAGAAAATAAGTGATACTTTTGTATGTAATATAATAGGTACGAACAATGCAATTCTGTATTTGAGTTATGATAGATTATTGCTAAAGACTTTGCGAAAGCCTTACAGTTTTGTATCCCTAATTAACATTGAAAGCTGGTTCTAACGCTATTCCTTGATCTGGCGAATTTGTGGATTACTTTGTATGTGTGTGTGTATAAACGTACCGCGAGGGCAACGCCTGCGTTACCCCTTCTCTCGTAAACGGAGGAAAAGTAGCTTAAAACAAAGAAAATCTGTCAAATTAAAAAAAAAAAAACACGTAGCATTGATTGATAGATTCCGTTGAACTGATTGTGTTTTGTACATGTTTGTTTGGCAGAACCAGAATTACTTTGATTGTTTTACTTAAACCATTAGGCCTGCTGCAGCGATATGCTCGATAATGCGCTTTGTTGTACATAGATAGACGTTGTAAGTAAATGAAATTTAGTCCGATACATTCAGCAGGCATTTCAGATAGAAGCTTGTGCTGATTGCACCCTTTGGAATGTACTCGTCATAGCCTCGTAGGAGTTTTAGCAGTGCGTTCCCATCGACACTACCGTTGTCGATAGCCGTATTTAAAATATAGTTCCAGCTGTAGAATTGGCTAACTTTACTACTACTGTGATTATTTCTAGTCGTGCAGTTGTTGTTACGATTACTACAATGGTTATTGTCGTTGCGGCTTTCTGTCGGCGAATGAGCCTGTGGTTGCTGCTCCCACATCGGATTACGGCTAGTTTCTGTAAGCGTGCAAAGTTTATCACAGTTCAAGCACATTAAACTATTGCTATTGTAACACGTCAGCATTAGATCTAACAGCTGACGCCAAAGATCCAGGGAGAACATTTCGCCGGCGGCACGTTCCAGCAAGCTATGGTCTCCCAGGTTCCATATACATTGAATTACTTTATCATCTCGGTGATCTTGGATGTAGAACTTGGTTATCGTGTGCCATAGGTAGGGGATTTGCTGTACAAGCTCGAAACACTGGGCGTAGTCCTTTCGGGACCAATAGTACTGTATAAGTGTGATCCCGATCTCCGGGTAGTGGCAGTTGGAATTGGTCCTCAGATAGTGTCCGCATGATTCACACTTTTCCAGGTCGCTTAGTTCCTCGTGCAGAAGCATCTTGTTATACTCTATGAAGCTTTGTTTGATAAAAACTCGTGATTCGGCGTCGATTTCCCAAATCAACTCTACTTTTAGATAATCAAAATATATTCGCATACATTTGAGCCTCGGGTGTTCCTCATTGTTCTCGTCCATGACGGTTTCCAGTTTGTGCAGTAAGCTAACAATGGTATGCGTATCGTAAGTATCGAATATCTTGGCATAGCGATCAGCGAAGCTTAGATTACTAATGATAGATGAACGGTAGACTAAGTACAAATTACGAACGGTTTTATCGTCCTCACTGAGCTGATAGTCACTGAGAAGCGACATCGAAAACATTTTCTTTGGTGGGTTCCTCTTCGGGACAACATCTTCGTTGCAGTCCTCTTCGGCAGGACTAGCATCATCGGTGGGTAATACTCGTGCAATATTGTTATAGTTCTCCTCACTGTTGTAGACTTTGCTTATGTTCAGCGTCTTGGGCCTTTCCGGACCGATCTGGTCATACCCGAGGAACATTTGCTTGATATTTCTCCCATATTTGCCACGAACCACCGATGCCAAAGCCTCTTTTATCGTACTTTCCGTTTGCTCCTTCGGGCCATTATTGTTGAACAGGTGATCTAAAATGTACACTCCATTTTCTTTCAACGGAGAACTCCTTTTGCCATTGACCTTCTTTGTAAGGTTCGTCTTCGTTCGCTCCTTCCGTTCAATTTCCAGTTTAATCTTCAATAACTTTTGATCGCTACCGAACACGTAAATCTCTTCCCTCACAACACACACCCGACAAATATCCCCTACGTTGTTAATACACAGCACTATCCGGGAAACTATTGGATCTATGAGGAATATCTCCCGATCATCGTGCACCAAAATCAACCGACCCAAAACCGTCTGCAGAATCTTGAAAGCAATAATCTCATTGCGACCATCCGCATCATCGCGATCGGCAGATTTCTGCTTGAATTGATGCGTTCGCAATACATTTCCATCGAGATCTGCTTCCCACAAACGTGAACCCGGTCGGGAGCAGAATATTCGCACATCTTCCTGAGGAGTACTCTTCGCCGAAGGTGATGGTCGTTGTTCGTTGTCATTGTCATCATCGCCTTCCGTTTGAACTTCCTCCGTTCCTTCATCGACTGGCGAATCGAAATATTCGTCATTTGGAACTATGAATGCTGCACCGTACAAACCATCACGAGGTCGGTTACCAATCTGAAACAAACCTGGAGGTCAGGACCATCGTCTTTTCAAAAAATATATCCATACATACCTGCTTGAACTCTTCTCGCGTGGTATTACATAGTACACATTTCGAAAAAGTTGAAACTAGCAGCAGTTCCTTGTAGCGATCAATCTGTACAATTTGATTCTCCAAAAGCAGCACTGGACTCAGTGTAATATTGAGAATATTTCTTCCCTAGAATCAGAATGATCAATAAAGCATTTCCTGCCTAAAAACCCATCACTCACCATAAACATGGACAACTGCAGTAGCGATACCGTTCCCCTCGAATCACCACAGTACAGATCCTTATCGTCCTCTCCCCAGCAGAAGCTGGTAACGAAGGCCCCAGGCCGACTGGCTCCACCACCACCGGCAGTTCCATCGTTCAACTCCGTCAGTAGCACTTCCTTCGAGGCCGAACTATCTAGATCCAGCACTACACCGATCGCCCCGCGCATGTTTGCCACCGCAATTTGCTTGCCATTGCTCGAAATCAACACCTGACTAATCGTACCGAGCTGGCTGGGAATGATACTCAGAAAGTTCACACTCGCCCGGTCGTATACATACAAGCTTCCGGAGTTGGCACCGAAGATGAGATACTTTTCCGATACATCAAAGCAGGTGAACTGAAACACGAAAGAATCAAATCAATGGTAGCGCGCTGCGAGAAAACAACAAACGGGTACCTTAATCCTCCTGGTGTTCCGTAGGGGCAAATTTATCGCTGGCGAAAGTTCCGTACGCTGACTCAGCCCGTAATGCCTGAGTGCATCCATTATCATTGTAGTAGCAACGGCAGCGCACGCCTCTCTTCCTGCTTTGCGTCAAGTGGATGATTAGGTATACCTATGTTGTACAACACTACTTTTCTGATAATGAAGCAGCAGCAGCTCAGCTTGGCAGTCCAGCAAATGGTAGGTGGGAAAATTACATGACTATCGAAGTGCGCGGTACAGAATCAAACCTCTCAAGACTGCGTATACGGCTAGAACGCAATAAAACACTGAACGGGAGTAAGAACTTTGATAAGAAACGGGCTAATAAAACAAAATAAATTTGATGTGAAAAAAAACTGCACTAGTGCGATTTTTTCCAGGAAAACTTTTGATGGATTCACGATGAAGTTGGTTGTCAAGACGGATGGGACCTTCCATTAATAAAGTTACAACATTATTTTGATGCGATGAGATGGGTATCCGCTTCCGGGAATTTCTCAATTCATCGTTGCACACAGTGTAAATATTTACGTTTTTTGACAAAACTCAAGCAATCACTCGAGCAATCATGACAGTACACTGAGGTAAATAGACATCTGATTATGTGTGGTCGAATAGACTCTGTTTATGTGTGGTCACATGGAAATTCGTCAATATTAAAAGGTGTGGAATTTGGTGCGATATGTGAGAGCGTCTAGTGAAAATCTGAGAAAATACATAACAAATTTCTGCCCCGTTTAACGCACGCACACTAATAAGTTGTATATTATTTTACTCTATATTTATTAAATATATGAAATTAGATCTGTCGAAATTAGTTTGACAGCGATTTGTTGGCCGTGGATAATTGCCAACTCCCCCCCCCCCTCTGCAGTTCATGAACAGGCCCTTACATCGCTCATTATGCATTAATAAGTATCTGTTACGGCTGTTACGCATACTGTTCGGATCAAAGAAAAACAAAACCGTTTTTTTTTGTAAATCAACCGTAAATAAAGTTGATCAAACTGCAAGAATTCGTTTAATATAGTGTTAGTGTTTATAGTTTGTGGTTTTAGTTGAAGTACTCACAATTTTAGTTATTGTTCCTCCTGCAAACAACCTTTCTTCTACCTAGACCGCTCTGAAATGTTCTTTCCGCCTATTACAAAATTCAGTGTTTTAATTTAATTCATTTGTTACAGTGTTTATCTCGTTTTACCTATCTGTGAGTCGTCTGCTTGCCGTTCCGTGTTTTGTAACCTCCACTGACCTAAATTTGTCCACAAACTTTCTACAAAATGCCCAAAGCACAGAATACTAAAAAAACTCACTTTTAAGCACTTTCTAATCGATACTGTATTGTTTGTGATTTTCTACCTTCCGTTCTTTGACAGATTATCTTCTATTCATCTATCTATCCTCCTCTCTTCAATCCGTCACTTCATCTGTCATACTACTTACTACCTCATCGTCCAAATTCACTGCAGCGATGGAGGAGGGCAACGGCCAGTGTTGCCAGAACATTCCCCGGCCCGTAACTCTGTCCGGGAAGCCACATCCGGCTCAGGGTTACCCTCTGCTATCTCCATCACGGCCAGTTTCGCTGTCGCTCGTTTGTACCTTCCGGCATTGGTACGCACCCATGCTTGACGGACCCTGCCGTCGCCGGATACAATGATCTCTTCCACCATTCCGCGGATCCAGCACTTCCGGTTGGCACCCTCCACGACGTAAACTAAATCTCCTGCTCGCAACGGTCTTGCCTCACCGAACCACTTCGTTCTTTGGTTCAACGACGGCACATACTCCTTAATCCACCGCTCCCACATCACGCTGGCCAACTGCTGCGAACGCTGAAACGCATCCCGAAGGGCCACTGCCGGATGGGGAGGTGGACAGATACTACCAGGCTGGTTCACTGACGCTCCCCGCAAGAAATGATTCGGGGTGAGCGCTTCTGCTTCGTCGGACTGCTGCGACACGTAGGTGAGCGGACGGGAGTTGATAATGTCCTCCGCTTCAACGATGGCTGTCTGCAGTATCTCGTCCGTTAGTCGCCTTCCATCATCAAGCGCTGTCAGCGCTTCCTTCACTGAGCGGACTAAGCGCTCCCAGACGCCTCCCATGTGAGGTGCGGCGGGGGGATTGAACGTCCACTTCATTCTCGCGTTCGTTAGCTGGTCTGCACCAAGGTTGCAAAGACTCATTTCAGCTAAAACAATGTTTTTCTTAATTATGAAATAATTAGATGCCATGATCAAATTTTGAATTGGTAGGATACAAGAAGAGGTTGCAAAGAATGTGTTTGACATATTAAACCTGTTTATTTCACTTCATGAGAGTCACAATCAGCGATTTTTCACAAACTCACTCACTCACTCACTCACTCACTCAGCGATCAGCAAATCGCTGATTGTGACTCATAGAAAGCAAAATTTACAGGTTTTATGTTTCCAACGCATACTTTGTAACCTCTTCTTGTAAGTTACAAGTAAAACATGCCATCATACCATCTTTTGGTTTTATTATTCCGAAAAACATTATTTCAGCTGAAATGAGTCTTTGCAACCTTGGTCTGCACAGTCATCTCTAATGCCCTGTACAGCCTCCACCACTTCCTTACTAGCTCCACGTAGGTTTGTCCCGTTGTCCGAGAAGAATTCGATCGGCCAGCCCCGGCGACCAATAAACCGATATATCGCCATCAAACACGACTGGGTGGTCAGCCCATGTGCCACTTCCAAATGAACCGCACGTGTTACCATACAGGTAAACAGCGCAATCCACCTCTTCTCTGATCTACGTCCTACGGTCACATCGAACGGTCCCATATAATCGACCCCGACGTAGCTGAAAGCACGTAGATTCGGTGTGACCCGCTGTACTGGCAGCGGAGCCATCCTAGGAACTTCAGGACGACAACGATTCACCTTGCACCATACGCAGGACGCTGATACCTTCCTGACTACTGCATCTATGTGCGGGATGTAACACATCTGCCGCAACTCGTTCTTCACTGCTTGACGGTACCCGTGGGCACTCTTCTCATGGTAGTGCTGAACTATCAGCCTCGTGATCCGATGGTCATCCGGCAGAATCACCGGAAATCGCAGATCGAATGGCAGAAATTCCGCTCGCTCCACTCTACCCTCCATCCGGATCAGTCCATTCTCGTCGATCAGCGGAGTCAGCTTGTATAGCGGACTAGACTTTTCGATAGTCATCCACTGGCTCACCGGACGATCCTTGTTTCTCGTTAACACTTTCAGTTCGTCGATGAAGCTCTCCGACTGCGCCACTTTCAGCAGACACTGCTCCGCTTTCTCGTACTCCTTTTGCTGCAACGGAACTCTGACCGATGCAATGGTTCTCGACTTCCGTGCTTTCTTTTGTCCGCTTGTCGCTCTTAGCGTCTCAATCGGCAGCTTTTCAATCCTTCGCTTACAGTTCGACACGAAACGGAACACGCACGCCATCGTTCGGACCAACACTGTCCACTTCGAGAAACGGTTTACGTCCACAAAAACCGCAGGCACCTTCACGTCATGTAATAGGAGGTGAATCCGGAGCTCCTCCATCGTGTTCGCTGGTGGCATTTCCTTTTCTGGCCACTCCTGCTCACTCTTGTACAAAAACGCTGGTCCTCGCGCCCACGTGCTGTCAGTATGCATTTCGGGTTCCTTGCCCCACTTCGTTAGTTGGTCTGCCACGTTTAGTCTTGACGGCACCCAACGCCAGTCCGTCAACTTCGTTAGGCTGAGTATCTCGCCGATCCGAAACCCGACGAACTGTTTATACCTTCGCTGGTCAGATCGAATCCATGAGAGCACTACGTTTGCGTCGATCCGATACACCACCCGGTCAATTGTAAAGCTATGACTCTCGAACACCATTCGTGATAGACGTGCTCCTAAAACGGCCGCTAGAAGCTCCAGTCGCGGTATTGAGATCTGTTTTAACGGTGCCACTTTGGCACGACTCATGACCAGCGCAAACTGCACTTTACCTCGTACAGTTGCCCGAAAATACGCCACGCTTCCGTACGCCGCCTCGCCTGCATCAGCGAATACATGCAGCTGTATGTCCGTAACTTCATCTGATCTGGCATTTCCGAAATAACTCCGCGGTAGCTGGAACGATCCGATGTTCTTCATCATTTGTATCCATCGCCGCCATTTTTCGAAGGAAATCTGATTGATTTTCGTATCCCAATCACAGCCGGTCTGCCAGAGATCTTGGATCAGCATTTTTCCAAGTATAGTAACCGGAGTGAGGAATCCCACTGGGTCGAATTGCGCCATCACGTAACTGAGGATAATCCGCTTCGTAGGATACTCTTCGCCACCGATAACCATAAAGGATTCCGCTTTCGACATAGTTGCGAAACAGAATACGTCTTCCATCGGCTTCCAAACTATGCCCAGCACATGCTCATACTCGGCGTCTTTATCCCGGGAAAAATGAACTGCTCCATTTGCACTGCGATCTTTGAGTTCCTCTAGGAATGCCTCCGAGTTAGACACCCAGTTTCGTATATGGAATCCACCCTGCGAGTGGATGTACTTCACCTCCTTGGCCCTTCGTATCGCTTCTTCGACGGTATCTACGCTGTCATAGTAATCGTCCACATAATGTTTCTTAATGATCGCTGCCGCTGCTTCTGGATACTGCTCTGCGAACTGTCCCGCGTTCAGATTTTTTACATATTGGGCGGAGCAAGGCGAACACGTGGCGCCAAACGTTGCCACGTCCATCACGTATCCTTGAGGTGCTCCACTTTCATCCGTCCCGAACAGAAATCGTAGTGCTTGCTTGTCTTCACACCGAATATTCATCTGGTGGTACATTTCCTGAATGTCGCCTCCGAATGCAATTCGACCTTCCCGGAAACAGCAAACAACTTTCGGAAGGGGAACCAACATGTCCGGACCTTTCACCAATTCCGAGTTCAACGACACTCCTCCAACTGATGCAGCCGCATCCCACACCATGCGCACTTTACCAGGTTTCTTCGGATTTAGCACCACATTCAACGGAAGATACCACACCACCGAGCTTGGAGTATCTGCTAGTTCTTCTGCAGTTATCTTGTGTGCATAGCCCTTGGTCTGATAGTCCTCAATCTGCTGACATACCTTCTGTTTCAACGCAGGATCTTTCTCAAGCTTTCGCTCAAGCGCTCGCATCCTTCGAACGGCCATCGGGTAGCTGTCCGGAAATCGCCGTTCATCTTCACGCCACAATAGGCCCGTTTCGAAACGATTACCTACCCTTTTTGTCGTCGCTTGAAGGATCTCGCGAGCCCTTTTCTCCTCAATTGGTTCTGGGGGTGCGTATGATGCTGCTGCAGTTTCACCCAGCACGTACTGATTTCGGATCATGTCATGCAGTTCCTGGTTACTCACTGGTGTGACACAATGCAGATTCAGGTAAGTATGGACACGCGGCTTCCGTTTCTCCGATCCGTAAATCGTCCATCCGATTTTCGACCGCACAGCGATTGGTTCGTTCGGTTCCCCGACCCGTGACTCCAACGGCGCGAACAGATGGAGATTGTCCAATCCGATTAGAATCGTTGGAAGTCCAGACGGAAAATCTCTCACCGGCACTCCAATAAGATGCGGATAACGGTTCACCATCTCAGCGTATCGTACATTCTGTTGTGGCAACTGCAACTCGGACACCGTTCGTGTGTTGAACAACGAAAACTTCTCCTTGGAGCCCTTCGCCGACATCATCATCTCTACACTACGCGATTCGTTCTCAAAACGGTTGATGTTTCCGGTCCACGTGACTATCAGTGGTTCAAGCGTTCCTTCTGCCTTCAGCCGTTTGGCCACCCCATCGTCCACCAACGTAGCAGACGACCCTTCGTCCAGAAATGCAACAGTGTCGTACTGTCGCTTACCGACATATAGCGTCACCGACATCATCCGGAAAATCACCGTGCAGTCTGATTTGGCTTTCTGCAATTGAACAGATTCTTCCACCCGATGTAATAGAGGATGGTGATTGCCTTGGCAGTTCCGCGCCATATACCGGATTTTCGAAAAACAACGATTTCCACCGTGCTTGTTAAGACAGACTCCACACAGTTTCTGCTTGTCCACTTCCCTTAGTCGTTGCGCAATGTTCATCTGCTTGAACTCTTCGCAGCTCTTGATCATGTGATCCGTCCGTTTACAAATCCAGCAAGGACGGCTGACCACCTCTCTGCGTAGTTCTTCGCTCTGCTTCTGCTCAGAGTCGTGCACATGCACAAACTCCTTCTTTCTAGGATTCTCTCGCCCATGCGACGCTCGCTCGTTCACCGACAGCGTAGAAAACTCCGTCACCTCGGACACGTCGGATACTATTTCAGTCATGAAATCCGTGAACATCCTCAGCGGACTATCTTCCTTTCCTCGCTTGTACCGCACCCAATCCAGTTTGTAACTCGGTGGTAACTTGTCAACCAACTCCTGTACCAGCATCGGGTTATTAAGATGATCGTTGAGTCGCGCAGCCTCAAGATGGTCGCACAACTGCTTCACCGTAATCCCAAATCTAACAAACATCTCCAGTCGATCAGCTCTCGGCGCTGGAGCGTTCCTCACTTTCGTCAGCAGCGACTTCAGCAGCTTCTCCGGCCTTCCGAATAGATTCCGTAGGTCACAAATCACGTTCGGAACGGAATTCGGCAGAACGAGCCGACTCCTCACTGCTTCGAGCGCGTCACCTTGCAAACAGTCCTGCAGTCGCTTCAAGTTCTCCAGGTTTGAGAACCCACATGCTTCCGTCGTATATTCGAAGCTGCTAATAAACAGCGGCCAAACTTCCGGTTCTCCACGAAATTTTGGAAGGTGATGCGAAATCGCTTTTCTAGCGGCCAGCTGATCCCTCGAGATTCGACCGCCGGTTCGCCCCGACCCGTCACCAGCTCCGTTACCACGCACACTGCCAGGTCGCTTGCTGCTCGCACGATCTTCCGACGAGTCGCTGCTTCCACAATCTTCTGAATAGTCGCTGCTCGCACGGTCTTCCGACGAGTCGCGGATTTGGCCCTCATCACTTGATTCGGCCTCCCGATCTTTAGCAGGCACCTCCTTCATCTTCTTCTGCTTATCGGTTTTTCTAGAACCCGACTCCATTCCATGTCGGTCCTCCCTTTTCGGGTACGCTCCTCGAGAATCCGTACCCGCTGGCTTTTCGGCTATCTTCTTCTGTTTCTGCAACTCCAGCTGCCCTTTCTGCTCCGGCTGCCTTTTCTGCTCCGGACCGTCCTTCGAAGATCCACCAACAGCGCCATATTGATCCTTCAGCGCTTTAATTCTATTGATGCTGCTGTTGACCTGCAGCCGGATTGCCTCCCGTTCCTTCAAAAACTTCTGCTCCGCAGCCAGTTGAGCCTGCAACATTCTCTGCTCGTAGTCCAACTGCTGCATCTCTATTTCTCGCCGGGCCTGGGATTCCAGTTCAAGCATCTCCCGTTCCTGCTTCAGCTTTTCTTCGTTCCAAGCCTTCTGCCGAGCGAGTAACTTCTTCCGCACTTCCATTTGCTTCGCAAAGGCCTTCACCTTGGCTAACTGTTCCTCTTCCAACTGCTTTTCAACTGGATCAACATCGGAACCAGCTCCCTGATCAGACCCTCCATCGCTCTTTTGGCCGGACTTCTTGCTACCTCGCTTCTTGCCTCCTGCGTCTGGAATCTTCAACTGCTGAACACTCGTTGGGACACACTGTGGGCAATACCAATTGGATTTCGCTACCTCCTGGTCAACACCCGCGCAAGAAAAATGAGCCCAATTTTCACACTTTCCGCATTGGACCCAATCTACGTCCTCCGACGTCGACTCTGACATGGAGCAAAACAAACATTTCTCGTCCTTGGAAGGTAAAAAGGCCATTCCGAAGTGCTTCGAAATAAAATTTTTGATTTTCGGATCAAAGAAAAACAAAACCGTTTTTTTTGTAAATCAACCGTAAATAAAGTTCATCAAACTGCAAGAATTCGTTTAATATAGTGTTAGTGTTTATAGTTTGTGGTTTTAGTTGAAGTACTCACAATTTTAGTTATTGTTCCTCCTGCAAACAACCTTTCTTCTACCTAGACCGCTCTGAAATGTTCTTTCCGCCTATTACAAAATTCAGTGTTTTAATTTAATTCATTTGTTACAGTGTTTATCTCGTTTTACCTATCTGTGAGTCGTCTGCTTGCCGTTCCGTGTTTTGTAACCTCCACTGACCTAAATTTGTCCACAAACTTTCTACAAAATGCCCAAAGCACAGAATACTAAAAAAACTCACTTTTAAGCACTTTCTAATCGATACTGTATTGTTTGTGATTTTCTACCTTCCGTTCTTTGACAGATTATCTTCTATTCATCTATCTATCCTCCTCTCTTCAATCCGTCACTTCATCTGTCATACTACTTACTACCTCATCGTCCAAATTCACTGCAGCGATGGAGGAGGGCAACGGCCAGTATTGCCAGAACACATACGTTACTTATTTTTGGGTCACAACTACTCATTAATGTTTTTTATTTAATAAACGATTTAAGGCACTTTTCTTAAAAATGGGTGAAATCCTGCTCATTAATGCATTGTTTTGTGATTCGAGCTCGGATTAATATATAAAATAATAAATTTACACATTTTGTCCGAATTCAGCATTTTGATTGTACATATTTCGAATTTTTGGTGCAAATGACGAATTATCGTGTATTTTTATTATTCGTCGAATATTTATGTATTTTTTCCGAGCTATGATGAATTTTTGTGTATTTTTTTCATTCACGTATTTTCGATTCATTTTCGAGAGCATAATATTACAAATACCATAAACGAGCTGTATCCTGCATGGGTAAACTATCGCACAAATGGTTTGGATGATACCCCGAACACGTCGTTAAGCTCTCTTTTATGGTTATTTTTATTAGGGTTGCCCCTCGGTTAATGCTACGTTAGTAGAAAACTTAAGGACTACTCAATAGACATATAATATAGAAAACATAATTTATTTTCAGATTTTTAGGTGTATACAAAAATTTCAGCTTTTCTACCACTGTAGTAGCAACCAGATTTAAATAAAATGCTCCATTAGAAAAATAAAAGCATTTTTAGATAGCATTCGTATACGAGCTTGTATACATAGCAAAAAAAATGTAATATCGATCAATGAAATTCAAGCTGATGTATGAAATAATGACGTAATGATGACGCGCATTTCACACCAAATTGGACTAATAAGCGCGTTTTCACTTATTAAAAAGTGTGATAAAATTGCAAGTTTACGTCTAATCGTTTTGGTATGTCTTCGGTGCACTTATTCCTTATGATGCAAGCAATAATTGTTCCGAAGACATCAGAACGATTTGACGGAAACGTGCACTTTTATCACACTTTTTGCATTTTTGGGACAGTCCAGTTTCAGATGCAATCAGCAATAGCAAAAAGCAGATACAATATTACATCAATGGATGTAATTTTGTTCGCAAAATTGATGTACATCGTATACAACGTTATATCAACAATCAATACGAAACTAACGATTTTAAATTGGCTCACTATACTTGACTAGCCTGTTGGTCCCAAGCAAATCGACTAACGGATCCCATTCTAGTATAAATTCCAGTACTATACTATGTTTGTTTTGATTCGCTATGAAAGTTTGACAGATAAAATGAGGGGTTAGTAGATTTTCCTATGTTTCGAGGGGTGAATCGATTAGCTTGGGACCGAAGAGAGTGCCAGAGCTGAGCCAAAAAGTTGAGCTCGTTTATTCGGGACCTTCTGGTCTTAGAGTTACCTCTATGGTTATATTACACAACCGATGGATTGACCTGGTTGCAGCAGTTTGGATGTAATATTCAACAACTTTTTTTCTGTGTACCTCACCTTGGAAAATTTTGAAACCATCATCACTTTCATAGTTCTTCTATTCTCCACGAGTGCCAACTTTGATTTGGCAATATGAACGGAATCAGGATGAATTTATAGATTCCCGGGAGCTGATACCTTTGCCAGCTAACGCTTAAACAATATAACGCTGCTACGTAACGCTTCGGTTGTCAAACATAAATCCATTTAAAACCGTTCGAATTAAAATCCGAGTCGAAAACAAGAGTGAAAACAGAAAGACCGCTGGAATCATTTTTGATTAAAATTTAATTTTTATCAGGAAATAATTGAGTGTTGAGGATTGGTGGAAGTTGTATTTTAAACAAGCGAATCCAAGCAACATAGATCAGAACGCAACGTAAAACGTAGGAAGCAAGAAATATACCTACAATTTTCCGTTAGGTTCCGGCTCTGAATTTGTTCATACCTATGAACAGGTACGTAGAACATAACCTAGACCTTGTTTGCGTAAATCTCAGTGCTTTGTTTTGCTCCGATCGGTGTTCCGTTAGGTAGATGACCGGTTGATGACAAAGAACGCTCGTCGCTATTCTAATCTTATTGGCACAGTCCCGGTAACAATGAGGTCCCCACTGCCGGTACCAGAGTTCCTAGAGGAAAATAATCTGTCGCTGTCGTTCAAACAGCCACATAGGAAGAATAGATCTCTGCGACCGCCGAAACCACCGAAGCTGTACCCAAAGTTCGACGGAAGTTTCAATCGGAGCCTGAACGGTTCCTCGGTGGCTCATACAGTTTCGTTTCGAAGCAATCGTTCGGAGCTCAGTACGCTGTATGAGCCAAGTAAAAGGGAATCGTACTACGAGCAGTGCTTCGAACAGATAGCCAAAGTAGGGGAGGGTTCGTTCGGGGAAGTATTCAAGGTGAAGAGCAAGATGGATGGATGTTTGTATGCGGTGAAGAAGTCCAAGGAGTTTTTTCGAGGAGAAAACTACCGACAGGAACGGCTGGAGGAAGTTCGGCGGTATGAACAGTTCAGTGAGCATGAGAACTGTGTGAAATTGTACCAGGCGTGGGAGCAGGAGGATCGATTGTTCATGCAGATGGAACTGTGTAAAGGAAGCCTAGAAGATTATGTCAGAGAGCAGCGGTTCATTCCGGAGGATAAGATTTGGTCCATTCTCTTGGATCTGTTGCTGGTGAGTAGGAAGGATGTTCGGAAAGATTAACAAAGTTTTAAAACATTGGTTAAATTCGTATTTTAGGGGCTAAAAAGTCTTCACGACCGGAACCTGATTCACCTGGATATAAAGCTAGACAATATTCTAATTACGGACGATGGTGTCTGTAAGCTGGCTGATTTTGGTCTGGTGTTTGATTTGAGCAGTCGAAATTACAATCATGCTACGGAAGGAGATTCCCGTTACATAGCTCCAGAATTGATGGAAGGGCGTTACACCAAATCTGTGGATATATTCAGTTTGGGGATCGCAATTCTTGAACTGTCTAGCAATCTGGAGCTTCCTTCGAATGGCCCATTGTGGCAGAGACTTCGAAGTGGATCCATTCCATCGGAGCTTTTATGTAGGTTATCTCAAGAGCTTCAGGATGTGATCCGATGGATGATGAATCCCATACCGGATTGTCGTCCGTCTGTTGAAACACTTCTACGACTGCCCGGAGTATCAATACTGCACCATGAAAGACGACGGTGGCGGGTGATCCGTGGCTTAAAATCCTACATGCATAGGAAATTGTGCAATCTAAAATGTTTTTTGGCGAGCCTGGTGCTCTCAATAGCCAGTTGTTTGCGATTGAACCATGCCAAACCGTCCCTTCCGACAGATGATTGTAAGCGGGAACCAAGTTATAGGAACAGTAATAACCGTAGCTTTTGCAATGGAATTAATAGTAGCGTACGGACGTGTCTCATGAAGGACTTCGATGATGAGCTAGATGATGATCTACTGTCCACCGGAGAGCTGGATTTGACGGGTGGAAGTGGAGGGTCAGACGTACAGATTACTCCCACTTTGAACAATGATATTCCTAGGCACACACCCCCGGTGAGGATGATGAATTCGACACCGCTAAATCACAATCATTTAGGATTGAGGCTTAGCTTCAGAAACAATCACGTCGACACTCCTCCCAGGAATGTTAGGTAAGTTAGCTACACATGTCATTCCCAACTCAACCAATAGCATTACAATAACACTTTCAGCTACGATTCGGTCGACGACGATATGCTTCCGTTGGACAACAGCAATTCTAGCAACCGAACCGAAGAATCGACCCTCCATTCGCGTCACTCACTGCTGCATAATACGACTAGTCCCGTCAGCGATGCCTCCTTCCTAACGAAAAAGAAACTTTGCTTCCAGTCAGATGATTCAGACTGAGTGGGCCTAGAAATGGTCGTTGTCCGCGGCTGCTGAGACCGGTTCCTAGCTGTGACGCTGTGAGCATTTCCTAGTAATGAACAGTCATGGTCATCACGCGAAAGGCGAGCGGAACCGGAAAACGGATCTCAAAATAACGTTGGCTTTGATTTTTGTGCACCCTTAATCTTTCTTGAAAAAGATATGTACGTACTTTCGATTGCTAAAAAGTAGGTGAAACTCGTTTTACAACATTCAATTGGGATACAGGATGATAACGATTGCAAACCTGTGGTGATCTAATACCTAATTATTAGCATTTAAGCACATACTAGCTAGAAATGTATACTAATTGATTAGTAGGAACGAAGATGCAAATTGATAGATTTTGTGATATACAAAGAAACCTACGAAAAGGAATAGTTAGACAGAATGAATTCTTCGGAAATGTGTACAGCAGGTATAGGATTTTTTTCAGTTTTGCTTTGAATCAATTCAATTGTGGTTAAGAAAAATCTTACAAAAGCTTCAGAACATTGAGCGTTTCTCAATGTTAATAATATAATAGAAAATGTAAAAAAAAATATTACATTGACTACCTTCTATTATACCTCCCTGTAAGTGTTGATTATAAGAGATATATGATATCATGCATTAGCGGTTAATATTTTTTGGGGAATATATTTTATACAGGATTTACAAATCGCAATAAAATGCTCATAACTATCGACTAAAATATGGCACTGATTTATTCGAAAGCTTTTCCGTGCACATACATGAGCCTTTCGTTATTCGACCACCGACAAATCGACATGAAACTTAAACTTAACTCTTGACGAGAATCCATAACGATTGATTCAAATGTGCAGCGATTCCATCTGTCAAAACCATAGAAATGTTTTATCTAGATAAAAATAATTTGTCCGAAATAGATTAGACGCGAAACAACTCATAAATTCTGTAGGCGTGTTCGTGGCTAGGATAAATATTTTCCGCGAACACGGCGGCAGATGTCAGTTTTGAGCTTTGATCAGAAATTTCTTTGTAATTTGTATGATCATTCATGTCGGTTTGTCGGTGATTCGATTCGACCTTCGAACATTTTTCGGGTTTGTCTCTATCCTATGACACCGAAAAATACACATGAAACACAATAAAATTGATCAATGAATCAATGAAAATGCTGAGGTTTTGACAGAACTATGCTGTGGCTACCACAGTATCTTACATTTGATCGTCCAAAAGCATGCTGTGGTGGGTTCAAAACTTGACCATCTAAATTGATCAAGTTTTGAACTCACCACAGTATGCTTTTGGCGCTACTGTATATGGACCATCAAATGTAATGTAAATGCCACAACATAGTGTCAGTTTTGGTGATCAAAAAGCTTATCAAATTATAGGAAAAGTGGTCTTCTACAAATTGGTAAGTGGCTTCAATAATATAATTTCTTAATTTCTTGCAATAAGGGAAAAAATTGATTTTTAAATTACGTAAACGCAAGCTGCCCAGGCAGACAATATGCTAGGTCTCTAGCTAGCACGGAGTCCCCAACATAATCCAGTATATCCGACTTGGACGTCGAATTCGGGGTTAGAATCTGCAATCATACAAAACATAACCTAAAAAATATCTTCACCAAAAGACCGCATTTTCATTATCTTTCAGTGACATTGAAATGAAAATTAACATAACATTACATTCTTCGACAAATTTCCTACATGTATCATTCATATTAATGATCGTATCTCACTATTTTGAATTTTTTTTTCAATAATTTATCATTCAAACTCTGGAATTTGAACCGGCTGTCATAAATTTATCACCATTGACTAGTACTATTTCTAGCCACTACTAGTGACGCATAAAGTTCACTTGGATTCTACTATTGAGAAATCCAACTTAAACTCCAGCGCGCCTGGTGGCAGGAATAAGCACTAACCGACGGTGATAAGTCTGTGACAGCCCTTGACAATTTCATTGATTGTTTGCAAAATTGTTTAATTTCAATGTAATTTCATGCAAATTTCTTGTCAGCATGGATGAACCTTGTACAAAATGCATAAAATTATTTTGTAATGCATTGTTCCTAAATAAAAAGCTACTTCAAGACAGTTAAATTACAGAAAACATGTTAAGGTTTGAAATCATCTGCCGATTAAACAGCAGACAAAGTTGGCCGACTAAATCCATCGACGAAAAACTATTAAATAGGCCGATTGCTCGGTGTAGCACCAGACGAAAAACGATTTAATCTGCTGATTAATACACCGACTGAAATTAATTTTTAAGTGGAAATAGATTTAGTCGGTGGACGAATCGGGTGATCTGGATGATGTTTGTTTATTTGGAAGATATTTTCGAAACAAATCACGATAAAATCGACAGTGAGCATGCATAAGGGCCTATACGCGATGATCGATTCTCTTCGTCGATTTTCTCTTTTGTTAATAGCTCGCTAGATTTAACGTTTCTCGGAGCGTTTGCTGTTGCTTTTGATAGCCAATACAACCTGTTACTACTCTGCATTGAACAAATTCTTGAAAATTGTTTCGCTTAGCTGTAGCAATGCAAAGAGAAAATCGATGAAGAGAATCGATCATCGCGTATTCGCCCTTATGAATGCTCACTGTCGAAATTCAGAATTATATAGGGGAAATGACGGCTTCGGCATGACAGACTATTTTCGGCAACCCAAATTGAAACACTATTTTCACTGGATTTTCTTACGAATACACTTCGCTGAATGCATGGTGGGCGTTGGCCAAATTTGGATTTTTCAGATATAATCCTAAATAGGACCTAGATTATTTAATACTCTAGTAACCTCAAGTCCGTGCTCTGTCACAATGTTTCATTGTGATTAATCAACACTCAAAGGGGTAAAATATCAAATTTGGGGTGAATTTGAAAGAAAGGGAACTTGGAGTGTAGAGCGCACTGCCCACTGGACGATTCTGAAGCCTGGCCAAGTGAGTGGGGTATGGGTTTATTTGATTGAACGTCATTTCCAATGTATATATTGATACATTCAAACCATTGGCATTTGAGATAAGACAGAGATAGGATGCGGAGGGCCCGCTTAGGGGAAGCGTAACCCATGTTATGGTTTCCATTTATTAAATAGTTCAGATAGGCTGGAAATGACAGGTTCATGGTGAGAAAATGTACCATATGGGGCCCGTTCACTGATCAAAATCAGATTCACATCGTCAGACCTAGGGTTACCATATGGTATCCTAAAGGAGGACATGTCCTCCTTTTTCGAATGTTTTTACATGTCCTCCTTTTGCCTCAAAATGTCCTCCTTTTTAATCCATGAATATTTTCAAGCAAAATGTTAATAAATAAATTTTCCATTTTATTTTGACGCAACCTCATCCAAGGCTTTGAAGTTATTAAACTGACGTTTTCGTGCAAAACAGTTCACTAGTTCATTTTCAAGTATGTACAGAACCGGTCATATTATAAAGGGTCTAGTATAAGAGAGAAGCGGACTGGCTGGTTTTAAGCCAAAAGGAACTGTCAAAGCCAGAGCCAATCGAACAGCGACTATCTTGATCTAAGAGAAGAGTAGACAATACGGGGACGAAAATGAACCACTTTTCTGTCAAACGCGAACCAGCTCGTGATTGGCCGATTTGAAGTCCGTAAGAGAGAGATAGAGATAGAGATAAAAAAGTAAGAAGCCAGTTGTATCTTAGATCTGGATTGCATACCAGGCAGAGGTTGCCAAGGCAGTTTGTTTTGAATCTACTCCTCTCTTAAGTCATATTAAAGGGCTAATTGTAAAGTGTTTGGCACTCCAAAAAAGTTCAAAGAGCTGTAATGTTTTAGTATGTGCATTTAAATTGCTGAAATTTGGGCTGCTGGTTGATTAAATATTCAAAATTTACTGGTATTTTTAGAGCGATGATAAATTGACTCTGCATGAAGGATGAGTTATTTCGGTAAAACGCTTCTTGTTTGAACACCGTTTTTAAAACTGTAATTTCTTGAAGCACAATCATTCAAATCAATCATACTTTTTTTTATTTGTAGTCTCGTCTTCTCTGATCTCAAAATACTCATAGTGTAGTGTATTTTAAGCAATTTTGAAACATGAAAGTCATCATGGATTCAGAAACGATACTATTCGTTGACCATAAATTCTGATTTTTTCGAATAAAATAATGTTTCGACTAGAAAAAAAAATAGTAGTAGTTCATTCTGCTTGACGAGCGAACAATTTGAAAAATGAACCAAATAAGATGCGTTTTACTAAAATCATTGGAAGTTTAAGCTGATTCAACTTTTTAAGCCCATAATAATTCCGTTAATTTTTTATTATTTAACCACCCAGCAGTAAGAATTTCAGAATCTTCAATACTCATATTAAAAAGTTGCAGAAGTTTTTTAGAAGGACAAAATATCCAGCATTAGTACCCTTATTTTACCTGTACTGTATAATTAATTTTGAAAGCTAGGTAGTTGCATCCTTTAGAAAGGACTATTGCTTTTTAATTTTACGTAACCCAATAGGCAAACGGCCAATTACCAAAAGGGAAAGTCATTAATTTTCAAATATTCAAAATCAGTTTTTTCGTTCAAAACCAAAATAACGTAAACGAAAATTTTTTCATTGGATTCTACTTGGCTACTGGAACACAGTGAACACTTTTTCATAGACAGAATTTCGGTTTTATCCGAAAAAACTGATTTTGAATTTCCAAAAATGAATGACGTCCCGTTTTCTCTTAAAAGAATGATGATTTTTACCGAATTGATGACGACTACACTACACTACACTGAAAATAATAAATTTTGAGTGAGTGCATATATTTTCAAAACGTTTGATAAAAACTCGTTGTCCTCCTCAATTGATGATAAAGAATATCTACATTGTCCTCCTTTTTCTCTAAAATTGAAATGAAATGTCCTCCTTTTCAATTGTTTTAAATGGTAACCCTAGTCAGACCCTGCCCAAGAATAAGGGGATTGACGATGTCTTGTCAAGTTTTATTTTGAATTTGCGTTTTGTATTTAATACTCTAGTAAATCTCGCGTCCGTGCTCATTCACAACAGTGTGAGGTGTCAATGCTCACTGGGTCATATGTCTTAGACCAGTTCCAGATTAGTTTGCTATTAATATCTTCTGCATCGCAGTTCGCGATAGATTCCTAAATATGGGTTCTCTTTTCCTACCATAATAGTGTGAGGGAAGGGGGTGAGTTCTGGATCAACAATGGAAGGGGGCCCATCGGTTTTTGTGGGCAGACCGTCCAGAGCCCATTCCTCACAGATCGGGGGCTGCTCGCGCGGGCCAACACCGTCTTCGTGTAGGTGGAAGTTTTCCCTATCCGATGATGGTGTTGGTTTGCGTGGGTGGCCTTCGCTTTGTGAGTGGGGGGCTTTGGAGCGGTTTGTTTACGAATGCTGATGGGCCCTTTTCTATTGTTGATCCAGCGTTAAACGTTCGATATGAGAGCGACTAGGGCAAATAAATAGGGAAGACAACACCATGACCCAAATAAGTAACCAATGCATGCGGCTCACACTTAACTTGTTCTATTTCTTTCTTTCTTCCTATCATGTACTAATATTAACTGCCTGAGGACAAATGGGAACACGACCAGAAACCAGAAACGAACAAGAAAAGAAGAATTAAACTTGCACCGGCAAGAGGAAACAGACAGAAAGGATCATGCCGGTTGGAGACAGCCAATGTATACTGGACGAAGCTTGTATCTAGGAAAAGTCGTATGTGCAGGAAACCGTAAGTAGGATAAGAATCGTAAAAGGTGTGTGCTTGCTTGATAAGATCCTAACTTTACTTTAAATACACGGTAGGAATCGAATATCCATTTATGATTAAGGTTTTGCCCATTTTTCAGTGGGAGTGGCAATACTCATTGATGAGTGATTTATCGTACCCATTTATTAGTAACTGTTAGCAGCTAATGATTAATTGATTTACCTATTTTAGAATTACCTATACTTCACATCAGAACCTCATTTCCTTCAATTACTACTCCGTCGCAGCACACACCTTATATGGATCGCTAACCTTTATTTAGTTTCAGCATTTTCGACATTATAATCAAAGGGTGAGTTTTAAAAGTATAATTACCATGCATATAGATAAGTTAATGTACCAGAACCTGGACGGACACGAGCCTACCCAGGGGAGGACCCGGATACGACCACCCATGTGTGTCTATAGTATCGCACGAGCTGACGAGTGCAACGGGAAGGACAGTAGGTGTATAGACTAGGGGGTTGGTCCCTAGATAAGCCTTCTTAGCGGAAGGCACAGCCTATGCACTGAACAATTACAATTACAATACACTTCGCTGAATGCATGCAAACGATTCTTTATGCTTTCAGCTTCAATTTGACTATATTTTTACCACTGAGAAAAAGCAATCTAGCAGGGTTTTCTTGAAATGAAACACACGCACTACAAATTGTAGCTGATTTCGAGTTGCCGATAATAGAACAGCAGATTTACATGCAGCTCAAATGGAACGGTTGCCGAAGAAAAACTGGTTGCCGACAATACTCGCTCTCACTAGAGAAGATTGGAGCTTTGTAAAAGCGTTTTAAAACAGTTTTTGACAATTCTTTCGACTGAAATTGTTAGAGCAGCTGGCAGCAAAAGATTGTAAACAAACCAATACTGCATATGTGTGCGTTCCATAGAGAAAAAGGCTATAGAAAGAAGGTCGCTGCTTAGGTTGCCGAGAATACGTAAATTCCCCTACCATTATTACGAGTACTACTTTTTTGCTCGGATCATGTTTTGACTCCCACAGAAACTCGCTAGAATAAATACAAAATAATAGTTTTTTGGTTGAAATTTCAAAAATGTATTGTATATATTGACACATTATTTCGGACTTATCACCGCTGCGATTGCAGCGCCACGGTGACCGATTGAAACTTGGATTTGTCAATAGTTCTGTCAAATCCTCAGCATTTCCACTGATCCATTAAGATGGTCAAGTTTTAAACCCACCACAGCATGCTTTTGGCGCTACTGTATATGGACAATCAAATGTATGATACTGTGATAGCCATAGCATAGTTCTGTCCAAACCTCAGCATTGTTATTGATCCATTCTTTGGTACAAACAACGTAAATATGTACCTTTTTTTTTTTACAAAACCCAGGTAATCATGACGTTTGATTATTGAAAACAATATGAATGAAAAAAAGAGGCCAACTGCTGTCATGATTACCTAAGATTTGTCTTGCATCACCGACAAACCGACATGAACGACCAAAGCAAAAACAATAAAATTTCTGACCAAAGCACACTACACAGGTTCATCGGTTGTGTAATATCACATTGTACGATGTACATCGATTTTGCGAAACAAAATTACATCCATTGATGTTATATTGTATCTGCTTTTTGCTATTACATCATTATTTCATACATCAGCTTGAATTACGTTGATCGATATTACATTTTTTTTTGCTGTGCACTGACATCTGGCTCCGTGTTCGCGGGAAATATTTCGCTAAGCCATGAACCAGCATGCAAAAGTTATGAATTGGCTCGTGTCTGATCTATTCTGGACAAATTATTTTTATCTAGAACAAAAAATCCTATGGTTTTGCCAGTTCGGACCACTGCACATTTAAATCGGCCGTTTACGATTTTCGGGCATAAGTCAGAATTAAGTGTCATGTCGGTTTGTCGGTGCTTTCCATTGGGAACGCACATGATATTTTATAAATCACACAAGGGGCACGCAATACAAAGAACCGGTGCGTTGAAGTTAAAATGCAATCAAAAGTACATAAAGTAATTAATGCGTTTTGAAGTAGTACTGAAGGTAATTAAAAATATCTATCCGTAATTAATGTAATTAAAACTATTGAAAATGTAATTAATGTACTTTAATTACGAAATTTCGACTGTAATTAATGGAGTTAAAAAGTAGTTAATGTTCTACATTGTATAATTAATATAATTAAAGCAGTAGTTAATAGAATTAATTTAATTACAACCGCTGCCTGCTTTGGAGTTAAAGGTTATTGCGTGCCCCTAAAAATCACATAAACTTCATTGGACACATAAGGTTCATGTGATTTCGTGGTGCGATTCCCAATCATGAGAACACATGAAAGCAGAGGTGGCAACAGTACATTTTTTGCAAAACCATCGTCCAGAGCAAAACAAAACATACGGCGGAGATAGAGAATAGGAAAAATGTCGTAGCCCATTATTTTTCAAACAGTTTATTGAAATTACATTTTAGCTGCAAGCTTGCATGTGACAGTAAATTATTATCTCCCTCATTTACGCATAATTTTAACATCTAAGCTTATGAGTGGTTAGTATTCGTTCTTATTTTATAATTTCATGCAATAAACATCAAATAAAACAAAAAATTCAAGAGCAAATTTTCATTATGTCGTAAGTAACATTCGCACCAATCCGAGAAAAATAAAGTTTTGTTTTGATGACCGAAAAGTTATTCCTATTTCCAAGTAAACACATATAATCTCATAGTGATAGCAATGTTTAACATATTTAGCAGGGTTTTAATCATACAAATGCAAATCGCTAGCTTTCATGCTAAAAAACACTGGTTTTTGAGTCAAAAGTTATTATACGTCGTGGCCCCTTACTTAAGTCAAAATGTATTTACCAGGATATTCGGGAGAATTATCAATTACGTCTCCTTACGTGCAGCCCATTCATCATTTTAGGACCACCGAAACCATCTTAGCAACAAACAGTTCGATTTATTCACTTTAATAATGAGAAAGCGAAACGACGAACGTACACTTTTCACGGATTTCTCAGCGCTGTTACTTAAGTCAAACGGCATCTCCATAGAAATTGGGTGACTTAAGTAACATCGAAAACTATTTTGATCGGAAGGTGATTACGTCAAAAAGCAATTTGACTGGCAAATAAATTTAAAAATGTGATTTGATCCTATATTCGGACAGTATATAGTGTAATAGCAGGAGAATCGATTGACACTGAAAGCTCGACTTTGTTTACCTTTGTTACATTCGACGTAATGAAAATTTGCTCTTGAATTAACACTTGTATTTCATGATTTTCTATCTAATCTCTAATCTAAAGGGTGTCCACGATGAAATTGCCACACTATGAAATTGCTCTAACTTTTTAACCGTTGGGTAGAATTTAATGAAAATTTGGGTGGATTTAGTTCATAGTGCATTATTTACATCCTGCAAGTTTTAAAACCCTGTGATCAAAACTCGCGGAAATGGAGTCGAAAGAACAGCTCGTGCGTGATAAAATCTTGCGCATTCATCACGAGAACAAGGATCTCTCGAATCGTTCCATCGCTAAAACGTTGGGAATCGCGAATTCCACGGTGTCGCGAGTGATTAAGCGGTTCGAGGAACGGTTGACCACCGATCGGAAGCCTAGAAGTGAAGGAAAAAGTATTCCGTACAACACCAAAAATCACAACCGCGTAGTTGGGGCCTTCAACCGAAATCCGAACGCCTCCGTTAGGGATGTGGCTAAGAAGCTGCACCTAAGCCGAAGTTTTGTCCAGAAGGCCAAAACTAAGGCTGGGCTTCGAACGTTCAAGGTACAAAAGGCCCCTAATCGCGACGAGAAGCAGAACAAGTCCGCCAAAACCCGTGCCAGGAAGTTGTACCTCAACATGCTGACGAAAGTTGAATGCTGCATCATGGACGACGAAACATATGTGAAGGCCGACTTCAAACAGATCCCCGGCAACCTGTTTTTCACGGCCAAGGATAAGTTCAGCGTTCCGGAGCATGTCCGCACTCAGAAGATGTCCAAATTTGCGAAGAAATTCCTGTTTTGGCAAGCCATCTGCACGTGCGGGAAGCGGAGTGCACCTTTCGTGACCCAGGACACGATGAACGGACAGGTGTACATAAAAGAGTGCCTCCAGAAGCGGCTGCTTCCTCTCCTGAAGGCCCACAACGTCCCAACAATCTTCTGGCCGGATTTGGCCTCATGCCACTACTCCAAGGACGTGCTGAAGTGGTATGCGGACAATAAGGTCAATTTCGTGCCGCTCCGCCCCATCGAGAAGTACTGGGCGATTATGAAGCAGCACCTTCTTAAACGACCTAAGGTAGTGAAGACAGTCGAGGAACTGAAGAAAGTATGGGTTTACATGCAAAAAACGGTTGATTCACAGGTTGTGCAGAATCTTATGGCCGGGGTTAAGGCCAAGGTGCGGGCATTTGCGTATTTACAGTCACATTTACAGTGAAGCCAAGTCTACCTATTGAACTGTCAAACAGGCTACCTATCGTGCAAAGTAAACAAACATTACGATGGTATGAATGGTCCACGAAAGGTATTGCAATTAAATATAAAATATAGTCGAAGAAATGATCATAAATATGCAGTGAGCATTACATTGTCATGGGATACGTTTGGTAATGATCAGTAATGAGAATTTGTACTATTTTTTGTTAAGATAATTTGACAAAATCATTGATATAATGATTTACTACAGCCGTTATTTTTTTTTACTAAAAGTCATTTGAAGTTGATGCAGAAGTCCTCTGTTGCCAAGTTAAAAGAACGTGTGAACGTTTTGTCTGCTACATTCTTATGCACTAGATAGTGTGACATCACATTTGCTGTTGTATTGAAATGGAGGAAGAAAAGAGATGGTTTAATTTTCCTCACCATACCAGTTGATATTTATGAAACATGGACAGTTTTGGCGTGGGGACATGCACTTCCAATGAATTTTACCCATACATTTAGAAAATGATGTTCGAAGAATATTTCAAAAAGAAGACCTTAATGCAAATCCAATTAACTTACCGCAGCTTCAGGGTCGACATGTCATCATCCGGTCATAAAGAGGTGATACAAAAATGAAACAACATGTTTTACAATTCAATTTTCTTTATTAGTTAACTATCGCTTTAAATAAATATTTACAAAGATACTTTTTTCCGTTGTTCCTACTCGTTGTTTCATCATTAACTTGTCGCGTCTATAATTAACATACAGTGAATTGTTCAATTGTTTTTTTTTTATTATTTAACTTTCACATTTTCATACACATATTTCGTCGTTCTCCGTTCCGTATTTGTTGGCTAATTGCTAACTTTTAGTTTTAATTAATTGTAATTTCCCTAGCGTTACTGTAGGTCTTGTAACCGTCTGTCTGTCTGTCCGTGGTAGTCGGCATGAAGTCGTACGTTCTAATCGCTCTAATTTGGGCTAGAAATAGAATTCCTTCTCCTGGTGCGCCAGTTTTGTCGTAACAGATTGTTAGTCTCTGTATTGGTGCAGATTGTTTTTTGTTTCTTTCATTTAACCCGAAATGCTTTCGCTACTTGCTAACCTGTAAATACTGCTTTAATATTTTTTTTTCCGATAAGATGGGAATCAAGGGATAAACGCTGATTTGGTTGAAGGGATTTAATCTGGCGACTAGACTAGTGTTGGGGCGCCATTTCGTTTGTGTCACTGAAAAAGTACCGTGAAAGGGTGGACTAAAGGAGGTCTGAGTTGTCATTTCTAGCTAATATGTATAATTTAAGTTGGTTCGTTAGCATTCTCTCATTGATATCGGAGATGGAAGGATGAAGTTGAGGAGTTAGTAGTTGGCTTTGGTGAAGACACATTCACCGATAGGCAAGGGATAGGGGATAGGGAACTATAATTTAAGCAAATAAATAAGTGTTCTTTAGATTCAAAGATACTCGGTAATAGATCCGGGTTTGCGAGATTTGGCAATAGGGTACCGTCTCACTCGCTCCAGATCTAGATAGTTATAAGCTACACGAAAAAAACCCTACAACATAGTGACGGAATTGAAAATCATCGGTTTTGTTGTCGCTAATTCTACACATTTTAGTTTTCTTTCTCTCTCTTCTTTTCTTTTTTCAGGGGTTGTAGACAAGGGGGGAGGTGTGAGGGTGTGAAAACGATGCAAGGGCGAGAGGATATTTTGATTGAATAAATTAAGCGTGTACATAAATAGGTTAGTGTGAGATGAAGAGGAGCTTGGGAATTTAAGAAGCGTGGCGGTTTTCATTTTCTTCTAAGATAGGATTTTAGATGAAAAGATAAGGGATTAGTGCACTGGGGAAAGCTCCTCTTGATGGGTGATGTAGCAAGGGGTGGTGTGGTGTGGTGTGGTGTGTTTATAGATTAGATAGAAGCTAGGAAAGTTGATGCATTCAAGGAAGCGTTTGTTGGTTTAGAATAGTTTCAACATTCGTCAACAGATGTAACCGGTGTACAATGAGTTCCGTTGGAATGCTTTGGCGTTACTTTTTTTCTTTTTTTTTTGTAGGCCAATGAAGGTCTATTTTCGAATGCTGAATCGCTCCTAACAGTGCTAGCACATTCCATTGAACTTCACCAAGTAACTGACCGCCTAACCCACGCGTTTGCGAGTGGGTCAAGTATCCAGAATGCCACTGCGTACCTAACCAATAAAACAAGCATCTAACAAAACGTTAACCATTCGAACAGCGAAGCTCCACATGCAATTCGTCGTGTACAACCGCGGCACCGCGGAGGGATCGGCTGAAGCGTTTTACTTTGATACCAGGAACACGTGTGAGCTGCTGGGAGGGAAAGATATGGATGGTTTGGGATGAGTGTTGAATGTCAGTACCGGGACCCTAGTTTTACCTGGACAGTGGCATGTGGTTAGCTACAAAATACGAAAGAAAAAAAGAAGAAAAGAAACCAAAAAAACGAGACCAGATTGTGTTTTGGTTACACGTATTAGTTCACCTTGAGAAACTGCGACACGAAGGTGGGAGCCGTACCTTTGCGATCGAAGTGTCTCACCCGGACGAAGAGGAAAGCGGCGACTAGTGAGGCCACAGCCAGAACCAACAGCAGCATCACCAATCCACCGACGAAGCTTGGCACCGACATGCAGATGGTTTCCGGATCCACGGTACGTTGCGATTGGATCACAACGGTCTCGTTGTTGGCACCACCGTTCAGTGCAAAGTTCACGTCACCCGGGGCAACGACCTGGATGATTCGTTCCGTGTTGACATCGGTCATCTCCTGGGCGTCACGCTTGTAGATGCGGGGTTTCACCACCACAGTCATGGTATCACGTCGTCGTCGAACTCCGCGCAGGTCATCCAAGCCTTCCACCGATCGTGGACGGCCTCCCAGGCTGACCAGGTTCCCATCGTTGGCCATATCATCCTTTCGCTTGGTAACGGTTACATATCCCGACTGTCCAGGTGGTGGTGGTGGCGGCATGTTGATGTTGTCATGGATCTCATTGTGCAGTTGGTTTTGGTTTTGATTTTGCTGTGGTGCATCCGATTGATTGGAGCCATCTTTGTTCTCGCCTGAGTTTCCTGAAGTTTGAGCCTGTGGTGGCGGTACAACATTGTCCTGGTTCTCCGAGTATGCGCCAGAAGAGTCCGAAGGGTGTCGTGGATCTGGGTACGCTGGTGGCACTCCATATTCTGATGGTGGTCCATATTCTCCGCTCAAAGCGCCAGGAGCTCCATATTCTCCAGAGATTCCATTACCGGTCAGCGCTGGCAGTCCGTAGTCTCCTCCGCCGCACTTGGGTTCTGGGCAATTGTATCGGCAAACCTGGATCACACACTGGAAGTGAACGTTCATGGAATCGGGGAACTTGAAAGCTTGGAAGTACGCGAATGACACGACCGATGCGGATGGTCCAAAGTTCTTGATCTTCTGGAATTTGCTCATAATCTTCGGACGTACAACGCATCCATGTTGGTCAACCAGTTGAATTGGAGCACGCTTGCCATCATGAGCAACACAGTTGCGGACCAGCATATCGAACTTGTTCTCGTCATCCTTGATGGCTAGCACCATGGTCATGGTTTGACCGATCTTCACGATACCCGACACTTCGGAAGCCCATGGACCCTTACCGACTTGAATCTGCATCCAGCACTGGAGATTGTCACCAAGGAAGTTAGCCGTCACAGCGTGTAGCATGTCGACTTGGAATGGACGGAACGTGACGGCCTTCTCGTAGAAATCGTACCACGTGCAACGCAGCTTACGAGCCTACAAAAAAAAGAGTCAATCATTGTCTGTTACAGCAAATGCATTCGGGACACTTACCTGATCCCAGACTTCCTGCACATAGGGGTCGTACTGGATGATGATGGTGTTTTCGACGTAGCTTCCGGACGGAGTCGGGGCTCCAAAGTTGGCCGCGTTGTGGTTCGCCGAGCTGCTCATACCGCAGCTGTTCAGGAAGATCTCGAAGGTCGCACTCAGATGGCCGGTACCCGGTTTCAGATGCACACAGTGGGGATCGCTGTAGAATCCCTTCGAGAAGATCATTCCGTAGAAGGGTCGATCGAATTCGATGTTGACGCGCATGTGCGTCTTCTCGCACTGCACCTGCAGATGCTTGATCTGGGGGCTATCGTTCGTGGCCGACAGGGGCCATGGGTCGTCTCCACCACCATTGCTGCTGCTGATACTGCTGCCGCTACCACCGCCGCCGCCACTCAACAAACCAGGCGTTCCGTATACTGGTGATGGTGCTGGCGGCCCATAGACGGCTCTGTGCTCCAGGGGCAGTGCGGCCGAATCTACGAGGGGAGCATCACAGTCGACATTCTGGAAAAAGGCGGAAGAGAGATAGAGAGGGAAGGCGTTTTAGATATGTTACACTTAATAAACTTTGTGTTAATTGAAATAGCTACCAGCGATTTCACAAAACTAATTTCTATTTTTATATGAAACGCACAAATGTTGGCTACTTTTCTCGTGGTCCTAGAAGAAAAAAAATCTTAAAATAATGTTTTATTTCAAAGTTCGAGTGGTAGTAAACGTCATTTTAACTGCTCGAATGAAGTGGTTAATTGGACGTAATTATTTCACTTTTAATAAGTTTAAATTTTGTCATAACATTTAACAAGTCTATTTGAGGGTGCTAATAGTTGAAGTGGGTTCAATTTATTCAAAATACCCTAAGAAAACTAATTCGAGTGTTACGTCATGACTAATTCCGAAATCTAATATCTACGAATCCTTCGTTTTTTCTTCGAACGAGGGTGTTCAAATTGAAGCAAAATACAGAAGCTTTAGCTATTGTCGATCTCGGCTCCACACGTGGTCTTACTAACGGAGAAGTAGTATCGATTAACACGCCGACGAATCGACTAATATCCCCCGTGTTTCGGCGATCAACTTTGCGGTAAATGTGTCCCCGGAAAGGATGGAGTGCACTGCTCGATTGGTACTGCTTGACTCCACGGGGTTGATATCTGGTTCGTGTACTGGCTTCAGAACCCGAGCGGTGGACGTCTAACGTACAGCTGCTCGAATTTCGTTGTATGCGCGGGGGCTGACTCAAAATAGTGCCACGTCCGCTAGCGCAGTACATTTACCGACGAACCGACATGCCACAGGAGCATTTTGCTTGTCCACAATTCGAATTGTCAAACGAGCGATTCGAACTTTCAAACGGGCGATCAGATCTGTCAAACGAGGTGAGACGCAAACCAAGGCAATATAAATTATACGTGGGTTCGTGTCCTTGCTCATGGTATGATGCGATCGGATGAGAAGATGTCAGTAGTGTTTAACGTATTTTAAATATGGCGTCTTGGGCACGAATTTGAAAGTAGCTTGTATGAGCTGTCACGTCGGTTCGTCGGTGGTACACTTCTCAACGTCGTAGCCGGATACGACAAACTCCATGGCAAATGATCCGATACCAACGGATCCGGTACAAACCGCTAACGTTGTTGATGAGCTGAGCTTTAATTCGGCTAATGCGTCTAAAGCTCAAAATATGCTACACAACTCATAAAAAGAATTTTAGAATTTAGTTAGAAATAAATTCCTTTTTCGAACAATAGACTTCTCTGCCACCGTTAGTATTAGTGAGTAGTTTCACTAATACATGCGTTTTACTGGTTGAAAATAATCGCTGTCAAGTCGAATACTTTGAAAGCTGATTTCGTGGTTGAAAATAATAAACAAATCGATTTTACACGGCTACTCTAGCAAGGTTGGATTAGTGAGATCTTGCGTCGAGAAGTCAATGAACCATTTTTGCAATTTTTAAACTTGGAAGATCACTTCTACTATAGATCGAAATTTGATCTACTCACTTTGAGCACTCCACCACTCATGACTAATCGATCCCGTATCAAATTGGGTCAGAGTTAAAACCAACGACGTAATATTCTGTGCGAGCAGAATATAAACTTTTCTGTGATTGGAAAATTCAATAGCTCGTGTGGTCAATTGGAAAATCAAAGCAAAACTAAAAATGGTCATGCGAAACCTAGTTTTATGATCTGCAATTACAAAAATGACGATGTATTAAAAAAAATGTCATTTGATTTGACAGATATCAAAACGTCATTACCATTTTCACCCACTCGCCATCTGTGAAACAATCGTCACTTTGATTCTTCAATTAAAATCTCATTTTCTCAAATTGTTGGGATGAGTTTACCAACTCTTTTTAGCTACACTTTGTGGGTTGTGTGTGTGATAGCTTAAAGCTGCAATTTAGAGTTTATTTCAGGAAAGATGCGTAACTTATTAATTTTAAGACTTACAAATTTGGTGTACTTGCTCTGGAAGTGGTATGGCTCGAATTCCCACTCTACTTCTTCAATTTAGACCGTACTATAATTTTAATTTAATACTAGCGTTAAGTTCAATTTCCGTTTATTTCATCCGTACTTACAGTGTTTATAATTTATGATTAGATTTAAGCACTACACGGCAAATAATGTGAATATTAGATAAGTAGAATAATAGAATAAGGATAGTAATAGATGAACAACTATGTAAACTTTTGTTCTTCGTGTTTGTTCTTCCTCTTTTCGTTTGACGTTATTCTACACGCTAAGATCAGATAACCCAAATGTAGGTTTACTTTACCCAAATCAGGCGTAAACTGCACAAACTCAGGTATGGGTAAAATTTTTAACCCAAATATGGGTAAATTTAAGTCAAATTTGCATAAAAATAAATCGTTTATGGTGCATAAGAACCCATATTTGGGTTAAAAAAAAAATACCCATATGTGAGTTTGTGCAATTTACGGCCAAGCTCGGTAATCTCTTTGTACCGTCTGGGTAAACTGATCTTAGCGTGTAAGTTGCACCGGTGACGTTTCCCACTGTCATTTGATTCACTGTAAATGCAGGGCCGTAGCGTTTGCAGCGTCGTGACATACCCCCGCCCGTAAACCTTGGTGAGGGTTCGAAACATAGCAGCACGATCCAAATGTGGCGACATCCATGACGTAGACTTGTGGTAGGTCTGTTGTACGAGGACGGAATACGAAGCGTTGCGATTGGTAGTCAGGTGAACGTATTTTGAGTTGGTGGAACATTTCCATGACATCGCCACTGACCGCCACTGGATATTGACGGCACTGGTATAAGACCATCGGAAGCGGAGTCAGTAGATCGGGTCCCTTCAGAAGTCGGGAGTTGAAAGAGACTTCACCCACCTTGGCTGCCGCATCCCAGATCAACCGAACTTTCCCAGGCTTTCTGGGGTTGGTGACAACACCTAGAGGAAGATACCACACTCGGCTTGCCTCAACAGAAGTCAATTCGCCCGGTGTGCATAACCTTTCCTTTCATATTCCAGGATCTGCTCACGTACACGCTCTTGCAGCTCTGGTTCTCGTTGAAGCTGACGCTCTAGTGACTCAAGACGTCGGACAGCCATGGGATAACTGTCGGGAAAGTTAGGGTTGTCAGTGTTCCATAACAGGCCGGGTTGTCTCCTTAAGCAGTTGGTTTGCACGCTTCTTGTCAGCCGACTCAGGAACTTGACGTGGCTCAGCTACTCCAGCATCCTCGAGGGTGAAACAGTCACGAAGCTGTTCGTTTAACTCGCGATCACGATCGGATACAGTTCCGATGTGGAAGCCGACAATCGTTGATTGGGTCGATTGGTTTGGAACGTAGCCATAGATGCTCCACCCCAGCCGACATTTTGCACCGACAGGATGGGATGGGCCATCCTTCTCGTAGCTTTAGAGGGACGCATAATCTCAGGTTGTCAAGACCAATGAGTAATTTGGGCTCGATCGACACGTAGTCGTCGAGTGGGAGACCACGTAAATGAGGAAAACGTTTTGAAAGGTCCAGATACTTCAAGCTTTGCGTAGGCAGAACAAGATGGCTAACCGTACGAGCATTGTGAAGTGTGTGTCGAGTTTTACACATTGTGACTTTGGCTCGACCCGTGTCACGTTTCCGGTCCACTTCAGAGTGAGTGTTTCTGATTTCCCGCTGACACCAAGCCGTCTCGCAACAGATTCGTCCAAGAGAGTGTAAGACGACCCTTCGTCGATGAAGGCGTAAATTGTAAGGGAGGTATCTTTGCCATGTAGAATGACAGGAAGAATGCGGAAAAGGGGCCACCGCAAATCACCGGATGTTACGTGGCTAGAAGAAACATTCATCCGCTCGGAAGGAGTGGTGGAGTGCAGTAGAGTAATGGTGCTTCTGACGACAACCGCTGACCCTGCAACCGCTCCAGGATCGACACGGCCACTTGCCGTGACTGTTGAGGCATGTTCTGCAGAGTCCTTTTTGTTGAACTAGCTTCCAACGATCATCCACGCTGGCACCATTGAACTGATGACATTCAGCCACTCGATAGCCCGCTCGTCCACACGATACGCATTGCCTTCCTGGTTTAGTGCTAGTAGGCGTACTGGTAGACGTGGGAGTTGGAGTTTCATCTGCGGAGTGAGCTTGAACAACACCTTTGTTTCCACCCTTCTGTTTGTTGCTCCGGGTTTCCGTGAACATGATAGACCTTTGAGTGGAACCTAATCCTGGGAGGGTGAAGGAAACTTCGCTTGCTGCTGTCACCCATCTTGACATGAGCTCACCAAAGCTGTCGAGTGTTGCGGGCTGATGCTGGTTTTTGTAGATTGCCCAATCGAGTCGCAGCAAACCTGGCAGTTTCTCTACCAGTTCTTGCATAAGTACCGGATTCGCAAGGTGGTTGAACTGCTGTGCTGCTTTGAGATGGTCGACCAGGTTTTACACTGCAAGACCAAAGTGCATGATTGTTTCTAGCCGGTCGTTTTTCGGTTGAGGGATTTGAACGATTTTGCCCAACAACGACCTAATGAGGAGATCCGGTCTTCCGAAAAGAGTACGCAGGGTCTGGACGACGTGCGGTACGCTTGCTGGCAAGAGCAATCGGCTTCTCACTGACTCCAGGGCGTTTCCCTTCAAGCACCGTTGAAGGCGAACGGCGAAAATTCTAAGTTCCACCGGTGACGGTTCCCACTGTCTTTTGATTCACCGTAAATGCAGGGCTCGTCGTGACACAAATTGAAGAATCAATGTGACGATTGACTCATAGACGGTGAGTCGGTGAAAATGGTAATGACGTTTTGATATCTGTCAAATTGCATGACATTTTTTTTAGTACATCATCATTTTTGTAATTTCGGATCTTTAAACTAGGTGTCGCATGACCAGTTTTGGCTTTGCTTTGATTCGCCAATAGGAAGGACGTTTTTGTTAGTGGGATGGGTGGATTAGATCTGTATTCACATTGGAAAGTGATGCGATCTTTTAAAGCCTAGAAAGCAAATGACGTGACCCAATCAACTAAGTAAAGTAAAGAGGCTTGGGTTATATAGCCATCGTGCCCCTTAAATTACAACAATCTACGACCGACTTAGTAAAAAGCTATTCAAATGAAGGGACGTCCCTGATAGTAGTTAACAATGTTTTTCAAACTGAATCTCGAATACACCCGAATTTACAAACTCAACATACGTGACCGCTTACAGCGCTGGATAGGACATTAGCCTTTTCTGTTTAATTTTTCTCCTCTTCGCCGATATTTATACCGGGTCCATAGTTTTCAGTATTACACAAGCTGTCATTCAACGCAATAATCATAAATTTCTTCCCAAAAACGATTCGTACCCAATTCCATTAGCCGATAGTAGTAATTGGATTAATGCCATTTATACAATCCATTTCAAAACGCAAGACGAGCGTGGCGTAATTTGGGCAAGTAGCTAAGTGAGGCACTTTTCTCTCTGGATAGCTGCTTTAATTGCCGTCAAACGGAACCGGTAATGTGTGCGAGCGAGTTGTTAAATCTTAAATGCCAAAAACTGACTCGGTGCCAGGCAAGCAGGTACGCACGTGGAGAATTTTTCAGTCAATTAAACCATAACACATATCGTAAAATAAAGCAACAAATGCTCTTTCTGGCACTAACGCTGGGAAAGAAAATGACGTCGCTTTGCGCGAAATGTGCTACGTACCCGTAAAGATGCGTATGTGTGCCGAACGATAATTTCGTTTACTGAGTGGCAATCGGTTTATGCGTTTGATATAAGCCAGCAGGTAGTAGAGCTCCGGTCGAAATTGCACAATTCGAAACGATGGAACTGCGATAGAGCGCACTTGGATGATGTGGGAGTTTTATGTAAGCGGCGGCCGGGTTCGTCGCTTGAACGGTAACTGAAGTCTTTTTTGAGGTTGTTATTTTTCGGTGGAAGTGCGTTCGAAATATGGGTTAGTGGGAAAGCTAGTCGGGCGTTGTTGGATGAGAACGCCCGGAATGGTTCTTCTTTTGATGGGTTGACCCGGGCCAGGGGGCTAAAGGTTAACGCGTAGGATGATAGAATTTAGGCTGAAATTGTGTAATAACTGATGGTCATCTGGCTGGGCAGTGGAAACGCACAGTTAGTATTGATGTGCGTTGATGGTTAAGAGTCTAATGGCTTTTGTTTGGAATGTTACTTGGAATTTGGAGCTTCAATTATTGCACAACAATGACACAATGGCTTCTTGGCACGGATAAATTGTTTGTTTTCAAGCTCGTTGTTTAATACGTACATGACCGTTAAGGTCATGGAATTTTGATTGGTCAACATGCTATCAAGATCAAGACAGAGTTCAACAGCTATACACTTAGAAATACCCAATCTTTCACTTGAATGAATCCATCTTTGACATAAAGGATGAGACGTAAACAAACATATCATGTAAAATTAAGTGCTCCGAGACTGAAAGTACGTTTGATTGAGCTGAATTTCGCGTATATTATGACTCAATTTTATGTCAAAATTGACGCTCGTATATGTCAGTCTCAGAGCACCTAAATTTGCAACAGTTTTTCTAAGTGTGTAGAGTAGCATGCTGTACACCGTTTGAAGAGTTCATGTAAATTTCTGTGATAAAGTGCATTAGAGCCGGTTTAATTTGACACGATAATTCGTCTAAATTTGAATGCAATATCGCACAAATCTAATAATGGCTGTTCATAAACTACTTAGATCAATTTTTAGAGGGTTTAGACACCCCACCCTCCCCCACGTAGACAATCGTCCATACAATCTTTTGAAAATTTGTAAGGACCGTAGACATTTATCAACACCCCCCCCCCCCCCTAAAGAGTCTACGTAGATTATGAACAGCCCCTTATGTGTACAACATGAAAGCTGATGTATAAGCCTTAACTGGCTCACTATATAAATATCTGTGAAAAATCGCAGAACATCTGTGAAAAATCGCAGAACATCTGTGAAAAATCACCGAACTGTTTGCCGAACGTTCAGCTGTTGAGATTTCGGTAAAATTTCACAGATTTCGGTAAAATTATCTTAAATTAACTGTGACAAGTCGATGGAAATCACTTGTTGAAGAAATAAAAAAAAAATCAATCATGGTTCAGTACTATGTTACTAGGTTTGCACTGGCTGGTAAACATGTAGAGACTTTTTGGCCAATTAAAACTAGGGTAATTTGACAATTTTTGCACACTCCACATTATTTACTCTGAAGCATTTATCCATGACTATGATTTAACCGATAATGGTGTTGTGCTAATCAATCAATGATCAGTGATAAAACATGTTTTTAATATTTTTAACATTGATTACCTATATGATTTCAGACGATTTCTTAATTTTTCAGCTAATATTCCTAAGTTGTGTCATAAATTATTACTAGCTTAAAATTTATTAAATTTATGTAGTCTTTACATTGAAATGTAAACAGCAAAAAAATAATTTTGATATCACATCAAAGTGGATGCACTACAATCATGTCGAAAATTTTATGTAATTTTTATGACCACATAAATAAACAAATGCAGTAAAAGCAGCGTAATGCCAGTTCATGCATTGTATTAATGATAATTTTGTCCTTTTTAGCAAGTAATATTACACCATATTTTCGACATGATTGTAGTGCATCCACTTTGACGTGATATCAAAATTATTTTTTGCTGTGTAGGTTATTCGTTTATCTAACAACCTATTACAAAACATCGATCAACCATATAAAATTTACATGATTAACATTAATGTTCAATAATTGGATCGTATTTGGACTCTTGGTTCTGGATTATTGTTTATATGGATAACACCCGAAGGTATGCAACGTTGCATAGCGAACATAAAGGCCGGCGCACAATGCATACATTTTCAGGTTTTTTTGACAGATAATGCATGGGCTAACTGTCAAAAAACCTGAAAACGTATCTATTGTGCGCCGGCCTTAAGCTGTGTATACTTCCCATCCATGGTTGATCGGTTCATTATCTATCTATCTAGGTATACACACTTAGAAATACCTAATTTTATACCTGACAGAATCCATCTTTGACATAAAGGATGAGACGTAAACAAACACATCATGTAAAATTGAGTGCTCCGAGACTGAAAAGTTCGTTACTCGACGAAAAGTACGTTTGATTGTGCTGAATTCGCATCTCTATGAATCAATTTTATGTCAAAATTGACGCTTGTGTATGTCAGTCTCAGAGCACCTTAATTTACAAGATTTTTTTAATTGGCGCATAAATTCAAGCTAATATTGAATCCCGAGCAAGGCCGAGAACACTCAGCTAGTAATAAATAAAATAACTATTATCGTAAATACATTATCGTAAGACGAGGAAAGATCGCCAACCGGGGAAAAATGACCACCCTTCAATATTACATAAAAAAAATTCAATAGTTTTGAAACCAGCACATAAGGGTAATGGATGTAATGTCGGCCTAAATGCCCCTAATTTGGGCCCATACATAAATTCAACAATCGACTAAGTTAAATAGCAACCAAAATATCCATTAGTACCGTCCCAATGACGCGTTTATCTAGATAAATTTATAAATAGCAGATTTTTAGCGATAGGCCCAATCTTAGATCCATAGGCCAACATTAGATTCATTTCCCCTACGTGTTCTTAAAGAATGATCCTAAGATGCAACGTTCCAAAAATAATGTATCAACATTCGAGAAATTGATGAAAATATGCCGAAAGAATAAAATCCCCTCTTTCTAAAAATAATTTGCTAAAGGGTGTATTCGTGGAAAAAGGTACACACATAAACAGCTGTAATTTTATAACTTTTATACCAAATGACATGAAATTTTCAGTGAAGAACGTCCATAACGTACATATGTGATTTTTAGGAGGGTCTGAGAGGTGGTTTAGCACCAGTAATGGTCATGAGCAGCAAAGGTACATTTTTACAAGACCATCGTCCATAGCGAAAAAAAAGTCAGCACACGAGTGGTCGTTTGCATTTCAAGCGAACGGCGGAGATTGAGAATAGGAAAAATGTCACAGCCCATTATTTTTCAAACAGTGTATAGTAGTTAAATTTTAGCTGCAAATTTGCTTGTAACAGTAAATTATCAACTCGCTTATTAGCGCATAATTTTATCATCTATGCTAAAGAGTGGTTAGTATTCATTCATATCTTATAATTCAATGCAATGAACATCAAATAAATGCAGTAATTAGTCAGAAATCAGCAACATTTTACATGACATAAATTTATGTCGCGTGCGTCGCTGGTCTTGCCTGCCTGCTATACAATCTGCAATAAACTTATAAACCGTTTAGATCATTATCAGCTTGAAAAAAAAAACATAATAAAGTTATTCTAATACTGTTCCGAAGGATTCCACCACAGTTTATTAGAAAGAACGAGCAGAGATGAAGAGAAGAAAAAATAATGATAATGACTGATGCAAAATTTGAAATTTTCGCTACATAGTGCTCAAACGGTTCCAAATTGGGCTCTGATTAGTCTCCCAAAATTTGAACTCATTTAGTTAGAAACTGACTTGACACAAACCATTTGATTACTATGGAGAAACCATAATTCCGGTTCATATCTATCTCAAAATTCACCAGTTCACTCTACTTTAGAAAATGATAGCTGAACTTGTTGAAAATTTCATCAGCTACAACTTTGTTCAAGACCACTTTTCGATCAAATGTAAGGAACAAAAATTATTAATGATTCAAGTCACTGATGTTTTATGATTATGCCCAATCAACTGTTCAGCAGTATGTGTCAGCAGGCAACATTGGTGTTTATGGCGCGTAGAATACTAGGACAAAAATCATGGCTACTATGTCACACTGCAGAATACAGTGTTGCCCAAAATACAGTTGTTTAATCTTGCCGAAAGATTATCAATCTCTTAAACAATTAATAACTATTTAATTTGACGTTTGGCTGAAAACAAGTTCTTCATCAAAATAGTAGCTGAGAAAATTGTCCATAAGAATAGCAATAGGATTTGTTAACAGTACAATATGGAAAAAAGCTAGAAGAAAACGAATAAAAAGTTTTGTTTTCCCATAGTATTTTCCATATAAACTTCAAATGGTTTTGTGCCAAGTCAGTTTCTTATCAAATGAGTTTAAACTTTCGGAGGCTCATCGGGACCCGATTTGAAGCCGTTTGCACACTGTGGAGCGAAAATTTCAAATTTTGCATCAGTCTAGTACCCAGTGTCATAAACCATAAAAACATTATCATTCGAAAGAATTGTGCTTGTTTGTAAAAAAATATATTATTTTCTGTTACTATATTGTTTTCCCTTTTTGTACCATTCGACCTACTACCGTATTTAGTTACTTATAGCGAATTCGTTTATTATTCAGTTCCAACCTGGATCGGGTATCAAGATTGGGTCTGCTTGTTTTCTGACAAACGTCAGTTTGCTCGTTTGTTTTTAAAACCTAGCTCAGGTTGAGGTTCGCACTGACAAAAAATTCGGTTTCGCACTGGGTTGGAACTGGTTCCAACCCCGATAATAAACGAATTCGCTATTAGAGTTGGTTAGGGGTATCCAATGATGTTTATATAAGGTCTGGGCCAACAGGCAGCTTGCTGGTGTTAGAAGCAAAAAGATTGTAAACATTGCTGACGTCACTTTACCACAACATTCTATACTGCGAACAGTGAGATTTACGACACTGCCCAACAGCTGATTCATGTTAAAAGATAAACATTTCAATGAAATACGAAACCACTGAACATTTGCACATTTTACTAACACCAACAAGCCTGTTGGCCCGCCCGGACCTTGTGTGTGAGTGAGGGGTATCCCCCCGGCACCACTGGCAAAAAGAGATGATCGCTGATTTTCTCATCCTACCGACGATGTGTTTGAAACAGTTCTATCGATTGTACCGCACTCAAGTTGTTATCTGAAGGGTGGCATCTAGTCGTAAGAAGTAACAATAGCTGCAATTTCCAAACCGACAACTAGATGCCTCCCTTCAGATAACAACTTGAATGCGGTACAATCGATAGAACTGTTTCAAACACATCGTCGGAAGATGAGCAAATTGGCGACCATCTCTTTTTGCCAATGGTTACTCCCTCACCTTTATAGTCGCTATACATATTCATAGTCTGGCGGATAGAATCTCGTGATCCAATTGAGCTGTCAAATAGCGGAACCAATCGAGCAAATCACGACCAACAACAGAAAAGAGCACATCAACTATTTCAAACAAAACTTCAGAAACCGTTTTCTAGTGATTCAAGGCTCGCATACGCAAACTATATTTGGTTTGGGGAAAGATTCCCGTATCCGATGATGCCGGTCATTTGCGTTCGATTGTCGAGGAAAGAATTATCAATAAAAATTATAAAAAGTGATAGGTTTTGGTGTGACTTTCTACCAGCGATTTCACAAAACTGGACCAACTAATTTAAATTTTTTTGTGAAATGCACTTTTTTCGAGGTTCTAGAAGAAAAAATCTCAAAATAATATTTCATTTCAAAGTTCGAGTGGTAGTAAACGTCATTTTATCTGCTCGAATGAAGTGGTTAATTGGTTCCGGTTTTCGAAAGATCGAAATTCTATCCGCCAGACTATGAATATAGCGACCACCATCCCTCTCCACACTCAAAAAACTCCACACGTCTGATCGATGTGTTTAAACACTTGATATTTCATATGCACAATCACATTTATTTTAATTGTATTTCACCATGGTTCAATGTGTTCTACACGTTGATTTCTTGTGTTTCAAACTATGAAATGTTGAATCTATCAATTAATTATATAATTTGAGTAGTAGCTATACTGAAGATCCGAGAGATGTCGCCCCTTCAGTGGTAGGAAAATCATTTTTGCAGTATGGCGAATATCAGAAAATCCACGATTTGTGACTAAACATGCTTTCACAGAAGGAAACAAATAAACTAGTGTTTACCTTATCACCATAGTAATGTACTCGTGCAATTTTTGTGCATCTAAAATTGCCCATAAAGACGATAATGAATAAAAACTGAAAAATTTCATGCATTTCCAAATGGTTTCCTACCATTCCCATGCATTCAAAAGTGACTGGCCCTCTGGATGTGGATGATATCAAAAACAGCTTAACTTGATTAATTCAAGTGTATTGCACATTGAATCATACTACTGTTCAAAACAGATGGGTTTGAAGTGTTTTGCATTTCAATGCGATGTGAAATGCTTGTTCTGCAAGGTAAATATTGAAAACATGAGTTGTGACTACATACTTATCAACCAGCAACCATGGGCCAGCGAGATCCAACGAAGGCAACTTCAGCAGCACCATCCCAACAGCCCAGGATCAATTCCCAAATCAGACCCATTAATTAAAAGGCATGTGTATGCTCTGCCCTCAGCTTTGTTTATATATTTGTCGATTTAATTTTTGAGTCGGTAAAGTAGAAGTCGATAAAGTAGAATATTGTAGAAAATTACATAGACAGATTTTTTGGGATTCTTGAGCCCCCCCCCCCCCTCCCCCTGCGTAGACAATTGTCCATCCACATTTTTTTTTTAAATTTGTATGGCCGTGGATAACTGTTTACGTAGTTTATGAACAGCCCCGTAGATGAAAGGGACTGTGAAAGAGGACACACAAATTTAGATTTGTATTGAGGCTCCCAAAAGCTGTGCAAAATGTGAATGAATTTGACTGCGATCTGAAATTGCACTAGGATTCTAATGAGAGTCTGTGATCATAAAGGGAAACGGAATGAAAATATTCATTTGCTTGTCACAATTTCACACTTTTCTCAACATCGGATATGTTGAGCGGATGTCCAATTTAAAGGACCGCAAATATAGCAAGGACAAAGTGGCGGCAACTTTAAAAGCGATCATCCATTAGAAACTGCTGCAGCCCTTTTTGGTATTCCGAGAAGTACTCTTTTCGATTGCTTGCAAGCAGTGGTGGCACGAGTCCTGGAGTTTAACATTTTTTCCTTAACATTTGATACTTTTTGCGATAACCATTGTGACGACACACAAAAACAAACTGGCAAGCGGCAAAAATGTCATGACATTTCTAAACTGTTTTCTGCCAGTGACAGAACATTTTCGTACAAAGAAGCAGACAAGACCGGCGGCACGCGCGACATAAATTTATGTCGTGTAGAATTTTGCTGTTTTCTGGCAAATTACTGCATGTATTTGATGTTTATTGCATGGCATTAAAAGATAAGAATGAAGACTGACCACTCATAAGCATTGATGTTAAAATTATGCGTAAATAAGGGAGTTGGTAATTTACTGTCACACGCAAGCCTGCAGCTAAAATTTCATTACAATAAACTGTTTGGAAAAATCAGGCTGCGAGATTTTATTTATTCTCTATCTCCACTGTTCGCTTGGAATGTAGTTATAAACGGCCGCCCGTGTGCTGGCTGTTTTGTTTCGCTTTGGACGATGGTTTTTCAAAAAATGTACTGTTGCCACCTCTGCTTGCAAGAGACCCACTCGAGCCCAGTTGAAAAGCCAACTTTCTGTTTTTACGGGAATAGAGTAAGGAACAAATTTAATTGCTATTTGGGTTGAGGAAATGGCTGTGGCTGGCAGAGCTGATAAAAATAATTTCTTCTATACACTCAACATAGCTGAAAATGCAGACAACCTTAATGCTGGGTTTAGACTAAGCAAGTCAAATGATCAACTCAGTTGAATTCAATTGGCTTGAAAAGTGGAGCCTGGTTCAACTTTTTTCAATTCAAGTAAGTTGATCAAGTCAGTTGAATGACATGGTTTACACGTTAAATTCGCGTTCAAGTCAGTTGAATTCAACTAACTTGATCAATTGACTTGCCCTGTCTAAACCCAGCTTAACAGATATACCAAGAGAAGTTAAATAGAGACACCCATAGACTGAAGCAAGAAGAACCAAACGTCAAACGCTGAACCAAACGAGCAAAGTAAATAAACAATACTGTTGCTCAATTCACCAGAAAGGAGTATTGTTCTCAATGATGATAAAGGTGTTTAATAATTTTCACGAAATATTTGATATCTGTTATTTCAAGCGTAACTATTCAAATCGACGTATCTGCTTAACTGCTATCTCACCCACGCAAACAAACACCATCTTTTCCCTACTAGCTGATGTTGTTAGTTTCTGTGAGTGAGCTAGCAGTTGCCACAAATCGTCGATTGAAGTGATTGTTTACAAAATCAGATACGTCGATTTGAATAGTTACGCTTGATTTATTTATTAATTGTTGATTCAATTAAATACAACATTTAATAGTGATAAAAAAATCGAATCGTAGCGTTTTATTTAGTTTTGTGGAAATAAAAACGATTGCGCTGCAAGCAAAACAGTAAAATATGACAAAAGTTATACTGTTATGGAGCGACTGTCATCTCTCGTCTTCGCTTTATTTTTGCAAAATGTTGCCGCGCACTTTATTTTTATTCAGTTCCGGTCGAAACGTTCAAATTTTCTCAACAGTATTGCGGCACTGTATGGAAGTCATTTGAAGCCACTCGAAGAAACATGGTTGCCAGTGACATTGCCAAAAGATCCCTCAAAAACCGTGCTGCTGTTTCGACAGAAATTTTCATTGCGCGTCTCTATCAACGTCTCTGGACATAACGACTTTCTTTTGATCGAGGCAACCTCTGAGTATCAAAGTCAACATTTGTTTTTCTTCATTCGTAGTTAGATGTTCATTATCGCGCGTTTTGTTGTCAATATTAATATTCGTCTTCATCTTGGTGGGGATGATTTTGAGGATCAAATGCAAAATGATTCTTTTCATTTTACATAAATATAGCGCTAAAGGACGTGTCGTGTTGGTTTTTAAACACAGATCGATGGAAAATTATTGCCTCTTGCTGAATTGATGATAATATCGAGGTTTTAGGCTCTGGGGTAGACAATATTCAAAATAATAATTTTGTTCAAAATGAATGTGATTATTTCTTGCGCAACACGAGAAAAGGACCTTTTCAAATTTTAGGCCCTTTTCAAATTGATAATCAAGTACTGGTGAATATCAACAAACGCGTACACACGGTACGTCTAACTGTCAAATTTACGTCAACGCAACGCAAACGGATCTAAAGTGGGTGGTAAATGTGGTTGATGGTAAATGATAAGAATAGAATTGGTGGCTGGACTTCCCGTGAGCGAAGAAATCCTTAGAATCAGTGTCGGTCAATACAGAGTCAATGTTATAATAAGAGTCCCGCCAAGAGTGAATCCAGAAGTACCAATCGAATTGTCAAGCGGGGGTAGCAAACAAGCAAAGTAAATAAACATTATTGTTCCCACAGCCAGTGAAATACAAGTATTCTATTCATTACTGACAATATTTAAGCAATTTTAGACGAGAAACATTACTTCGTTGTATTTAGTACATTGAGGTATGTATAAGTTATACCAAGCACTTGTTTGAACATTTTTCAGGTTCTATAATTATTTTTGTCTCCAAGAAGGCTCCGTTATCGACATGAAATTTTTCACTTCTGAATGAAAGTCATTCGATGCTAACGCAAAAAATCTGGTTGCCGTTTACTCTGACGAAAAATAAATCACAAACAATAGACCTTTTTGACGTTTGATAGTCTTTCTCTATCCAGCACACTTGAATGAATGAACGGTTTGTTTTCCCACTAATCTGTTTCCCTCTTGCTTGCACTCGTTCGATTTAAATGGTGCAGTAAAATGCGCCGATTAAACGTCAAAAAGCTCTATAGACTTCTCTGACGTTTATGAATAGCACAAGTTGATCGCGCACGGAACTTCGTTTCCCTACGTTGTGATATTTTTAATAGATAAAAAACAGACCGACTGTTGAGCCATCCTGCCATGGCGGAGGCATACGAACTATATGTACATTTATTCGTTTGTTTTTACATACGACTGACAAATAATAACACAGTGACAATTATACATGGACAAGTGGTGACATCTATGGACAAGTAGAATTATTATTTTATGCTTAGGGTAAAGGCGGTAGACGTCGCTTGCACGAACACAAGTATTAGTGCAGAACTTTGGGTGAATTCAAAGGTTTTCTTGCACTAATACTTATAATTTACCCCAAATTCTGCACTAATACTTGTGCATTTTATAAACGTCAGAGAAGTCTATGCTGCTTGTTCGCAACATTTTCTCTTGGCGGGACTCTTATTATAACATCTCATATTGACTCTGGGTCAATATGCAAAGCGATTGGGCAAGCAAAGTATTTTTCCTACCGTAATGCCGTCAAAGGGGTGGGTAGCGAAGTTTTTGAAGAGGCATCCAACTATTTCCAAATGTACCGCTAATAAAATTTCCAATAAAAGGATAATATCAAAAAAACGAAGTGCGATTTTGGTGGACTTGGCAAAAAGTTAACTAACCAATTAAGCTGAATAAATATGAATCAAATTCTATGCACATACCTACGGTTTTATCCCGCACTGTTATAAGTATGTCACTGTTTTGTAATGAACAGTAATTAACAAAATAACCTATTAAAATCTTGCTACCATTCAAAACTGTCGAGACATGGACTCTGCATGGGAAAGATAACCAAATTAGCTCTTTATTATTTTGAAATAGTATTAACAACCGGTGGAAGCCAACGATTTTAAATTGGCTCACTACTTGACTAGCGTATTGGTCCCAAGTACATCTATAAGCGCACCCCATTCTAGTCGAAATTATAGTACTACACTATGTTTGATTTGATTCGCTATGCAAGTTTGACAGATAAAATGAGGGGTTCGTGGATTTTCCTATGTTTCGAGGGGTGAATCGATTAGCTTGGGACCGAAGATAGTACCAGAGCTGAGCAAAAAAGTTGAGAATGTTTCTTCGGGGACCCTCTGGTCTTAGAGTTACCTCTATGGTATTAATGCTTAAGGGGCCGAGCTTACCCCCAGTTCCCATGAAACTTTTAAAATGAATTTTTTATTTATACCATATGTTTTAAAAATGCATGAAATCAAAACAATATTTGATGCTGATTGACTTAAAAATGCACTACTATAACATTTCATGATGTTGTCAGATGTAGATAATTCCGGCGGGTTTATGCAGTGCTTTTGTTGTATTTTCAAACAGAAGTTGTCTGATCTGCCACCATTTGCCACCCTATGATTTATTCAAATTAAAAAGTGTGCCAATTTGGATCAAACATATATAATATCTGCGAAGAAACAGAGAATTGCGGGTGATTGTCTTATACAAAAATGTTTATTTTAATAAGATATACAACTCATTAGAACATGACAAACACGTATACATTGTATGGAAAAAGTTATGGTCATGAAACAGATTTTTTGTGATCGTCCGTAATATAACGCTCAATAGCTTTATTGTGCCAATATATAGAGGTTAATGTCTTTAGCAAAGTTGTTGGTATTGTAACCCCCACCAAACAAAAGATAGGGCTTTGTATGCCTAGAAACTTTTCCGGAGACACTATATATCTTAAATGAAAGGTTTTGGAGTAATTCCACGCGATCACGTTGTCCACCGTTTGGACCACTGTGCAATAGGCGGAGGTACGATCAAGTTATTCTAGAATGAATATTTTCGTACAAAACCTCTATGAGCAGGGATGGAAAATCATTTACATTCATTTCGTGCATTCATTTACATTCATTTGCCTCTAACTTTTTTCTTCAACAGAATACCGTAAAATGATGTATGAAGCTTTTGTAGCTTTTGTTATTAACTTCAACTTTTGTTAATAATCAAAATCTGAATCTCTTACACATGACGAGCAACAGCTGGCAGAACATGCCATTGTTTTTCGATGAATGCAATTTACATTCACTGAAAAACAATGGTGGGTTCTTATCGCTCTGATTCATCATGCATAAAAGATAATGATTTGAGTTGTTTACAAAAAATGTAGCTAATATCAAAGCATACAAAAGTTTCAAACACTATTTTTCGGAATTCTGTTGATGAAAAAAGTTAGAGGCAAATGAATGTAAATGAATGCACGAAATGAATGTAAATGATTTTCCATCCCTGTCTATGAGTATCCAAACCTTCCGACGACCACATCACAGAATCTGTTTACAAATTACGTGTACTTTTTATGCAAATCTGTAATAGAATCTTACATTTCCCGATTGAGTGTAGCAGCTGTATAGTCCAAGTTGTGAGCAGGCATAAACTTCCATTTGGGACGTAACATCGAAGATTGTATCTGAGCGATGGATATACGACTTCTAATTTTCTAGTATATCAAAATTGCAAACTGATTGACAGTTCATTTCTATTCCATTTTTGTCTCTCTATCTATTTACTTATCATGGTAGCATTTCCTTTCTGGGAAACATAATCATTCCCCAGTGACCGATTTAGGGCAATCCATTAGTAAAGTAATACAATTATATTTACTACGACAAAAAAAAACAAACAATCCACGACGGCTGTCAAAGCGAAACCGCACTAGATAGCAAATCAATTGAGCAGAAAATTACCCCTCAACAAGACGATGCCACCGATACAACAGCAACCCGCCTAATACCTACATATCGAGTCAATCAATGAAACTCTCGGCGTTCGTCACCGGTTCGTCGCTACATGCAAGTGCACATGATCATGATACATGCCGCTTTATGCACCGATAATGATGACGCATCATAGAGGAAGAGGCGCGCGTTTCACTTTCCTTCCTTCCTATTTCCAATCCGGCAGCCATTACCATGTAGTAGCTTTCGACTCAACTCGGGGAACGCAACCGTGCAGGTACCTAAGAGCGATCCCATGCGAAACTGGTCCAGCTTGCCGTTGTGGAAAAAGTGTAACAAACAACTTTCTAGGCCAATAATTACTACCAGGCCGCTGCCGTTGGCGGATGATACCTAGGAGCCGGCGGCGCTGTCGAAATGCAACCATGTGCAGCATGTGTCAGCGGTGTAATCAGAAAGTGTCATCTGATGCATGCAATAATAAGAATTCTTCCTAGTGTCACCGCTGACGATAGCCGAGATGACGGAGAAAGAGAGAAAAAATTGAGAGTGTTAGCTCGGAAGATTGTCACTCGATGGACCAGACGACGGCGATGATCGCGCAAGCGACGAACCCCTTTTTTTTCCGGAATGCAACTTTTTCCCGAGTGCTCCGGCGGCTCGAATGCGCGAGATGTGATTGTTTGTTTACCTTTTGCAACGTGTGGTGTCGTTGGCTGTGGAAGACGGTGCATTTCTCTAAACACCCAAGTGCACGCGTTCAAACAAACACACACACACTCACACACCCGGTAGAAAGTTTCTCTTTCTATGTTGCAGTTTATTTTAATTCATTCCGTTTGTGTTTGCTTCTGCTGATGGTTTTGTGTGATTTTTAAGTGAGAGAAAGATGCCTTAATCGTGCACCTCTAGCTTCTCAATCATGTAAAACAGGTATGATGCACGAGGTTTTCCAATTGCTTTTGCCATGAGGTATGCAGCGTTCGCACTATAATGCATACATTGTATGAGAAGTGGTTTGTCAAATTTTCTCGTGGGTGCCACGGAATGGTGTGTGAAAGTGTAAAAGTGCATGTAGTAACAACTTGTAATCTGAATGATTTTGCAGAAACTATTCATGGGACAAACACATGCCTTCAGGGCTACTTACTGGCGCTTTTCTACCCTTGTTTCATATGATCTATTCAGTTTAGGGGATTTAGCAGTGAACAGATCATTGGTTGAATTCCGAGTAGTGGCGGGCCAGCGTTGAAGAACAACTGACGACCATCAAGAATGCCTTCATCGTAACGAATGAGAATAACCTTAGGTCAACTGGACACAAAATAATCTTCCGTCAATGTTACGTGAAAAATCACGTAGATCCAAAAAAGGAAGTTTCGTTGTGAGTTTACCTGACGGATGCAGATTTTAGTAGTCAGCAGTGGCGTCGCGTAATCTCACTTTTTACCTGTTCAACAACTTTGAAAACGTTATTTAGGGTCATGTTTACATTCAAATCAATTTTAAAAGGCTCAGGGTCTTCTAGGTTCACATGTTTGTATTACTTGGAACCATTTTAACAAATGGATTTTCACGTACACGCTACGTATTCTATACGTATCAATACATAATCTCTGTACAGTACAGTTAGTAGCTGTTTGCTGATTTAGTTGGTCATTTACTGGAGATGTTAAACGGTTAAAACAGGTAAAAGTGGGTTTATTTGATAATAATTTACTATCATTTGAGATGTTTTATTGAGCAGAGCTGACTTTTTACTTACGGACCATAATATCCAGATGGATTCAAAAGTTGTTGGAAGTGCTCCCTATTATTTAAATTATTTCCTGACAGGAAATGTATGCTGACTGTAGACAAAATCAAAGACTGAAAAAATTATAAAAAAGTTTATTTTTAACAGAAATACAAAACCATTGGTTTGCTGAAGTCACTTGACCTGGACAACGGTAGTGGCTGACTGGCTTATGACACTGTTACATTTTCCGAAGCAGCACACCGGAATGTGCTAAATATGTCATCCCACATAAAAGCACCGGAAGTGCTGACGTACACAGAAAAAAAATCGGGATTTTACTGGTAATATGCATTCAAAAATTCATGCATGTAAACTCCCTTTTCACGTAAACTAGCAACTTGTTAGAAATGTTGCTTACAAATACCGATGGTTGCATACACTATTTGGATTATTTCATGAAATGTATCATAACTTCACACGATCTAAAATGTGAACTTGAATGATGTATGACGCTCCATTTATGTGCATCATAGTTACAGAAATTTACACAACTTTTTTGAAGTGTGTAGTTTCCACAAACGAAGCAAATAGTGGTAAGCTGCGAACACACAAAAATTCAAACGGTAACTGTAACCCGAGATGTAATTCGTCTTCCATTCAGAAAGGAAATGTGCCAGAAGAGAATATTTTCTCAAACAAAGGTAAATGCTATGGGGCGGGTTGATGTACAATTAGAGCAAACATCATACCTATAGATTTTTTGCAAGACCAGCAAATGTACCGGTAGTGTTAACGTTTCTAGAGCCAATACAACATGTGTAATTAACGAATAATCATTGTTTTTAATGAAGATTTATCATTTTTTTGCACTAATCGATGGTGTTGGTTTTGTTATTTCAGTAATTGGTTAAAATGAAATTTTAACCAATTAATCAGAACCGAGGCCAGTAGTTACAATTCATCTACAAATATTATATTCTTCATATGATTTCTACGCAAATTACACCATGATGTCACTTAAGATCTACTGAGATATGTCATACTGAAAATTAACGTAACTTATACGCGTTACTCCAGTTGTAAAAGTCAAAATCGGATAGTTCCTTGCTACATGAAAATCACGTAGGTATAACGTGAAAACTGCGATAGGAAAAATACACGTATGTTTTCACGTGAAGATTAGCGGTGACAGTGGATCTATTTAGCACATATACGGTGAACCCCCGGTAATCTGACCGTTTTTAATCTGAACACTTTTTAATTTGAACCCCGCTAATCTGCACGCCGTACAAACTAAAAAAGATTGCTCAAATGTCATTCAGCATATGGAATAAAGTAAAGCAAAATGGAACATTGCAAAAAGGAACGCAGAATCAAAACAAAACAGCCAATAAGGCTATCAGAAGCTGCATTTCTTATGCTAATAGGGTTACTAGAAGTACAAATTGTAAAAATTATCTCCGTTAATATGCATGAAGTGTCGTTCAGATTAGCCGGACTCCACGGTATATATCATGTCAGAGACATCCGCAATATTAAGTAAATCCGGACATGGTTTTTTTTAATGATTTCGTGGTATTCTTACCATAATGGTAAATTGTTTAGGAAAACGTGTCTACACACTTCTACAGTATTTCACATTTCGTCTCCTTCTTTTTTCCCTTTATTTAACATCGGTCTCTGTTCCGAAATGTAGTGCCGCCAATCACTGACGGACATTGATTTCCATACATTGACTGGGACTGAACCCAGACCCATTGGGGTGATAAGCAGTTTCACTTACCACTACTCCACCGGCGCCGGTTATTTTCACATTTGACGGCTCCCATACCAAGTTGTGTATTCTGAAATGCATCAAATCTCGCGTCACTTTTCAATAGGTCCTATCTGCATTGATCGATTCTCTTCATCGACATTAAAACCAAGGGGTTTCTACCTGCGTTAATTACCGGTTAGTGCCATTCAGATTACCGACTATTACTCTGATTACTTTTCAATTAAATAAAATTACTTTATTGCGTTGAAAATACTTTTATTAATCTCGATTACCGAAATTACTACGATTACTTGAATAATTTTCGGAATTACTTTGGAATTAATCAATTGGGTTATTTAGGGGTATTGAGGTAAACACATATTCGATATCTGCATTAAAAGTGGAACCAAAACCCTAAATTTCATCAATTTTGGTACACTGGAACTATTTAAAAAAAAAGTACGATTACATTAGCAAAAATCACCATCTTAGGGCCCCTTGGTGGGACTTCATATGGGAGCGAACTACACTGAAACAAAGATAATAGTTAGGAATACTATTTTGCAGAAAACACTTATTTTCAGTATAACTACGCTTAATACCGTTAAATCTACCATGATTTCAGTATAGTTGACTATAAATATAATCAAATTTACTACCATTCTGTCAAAACTACTATGCTGACTCAAACGGTATAGTAGTTTTGATAGAAAAATTAGTCAAATTAAATGAATTTCGTTTCTGCACAAATCTATTGGTGGGAGTATTTAATTTAAACCATCAATATAGTATTTTTGCCAATGGATTTTGTTTCTGTGTATCAACGAATAGATTTAGTTTCAACGATCAAAAATTTAAATCTTAATTTAAAAATCGAGATGAATGTCTATTGGATTGATAAAAAATATCGTTGTGCTTAGAAAAGGAAGCTCTATCAGATAATGATAAAAAATCGGTATATTTTTCGAAGTTAAACAACCCAATTGTTCGATGAATAATAATGTTTCCAACGATGGAATAGTTAGATAAATACGACGACATCCATGCTCGATTAATAAAAATGAGCTGCATAGCAAAAAACAAAACTGGCATCATTTTAAACTAATATTTCAAACTGAGTTTAAAAAATGGAATTTGGATCGGAATTTGAAAGTTTTACTGTAAATACTGTATTTTAATTTAGCGAGATTCGTCTGTTGCTTTTGTTTTGATTTGGATTTGGAACGTTGTCAAAATCGAAAATTTCTGATTTTTCGTCATTTTTTACATAATTTTATTTTTTATATTCTTTATTTGCGTTGGAAGACTGTAGCTCAAGGTCTATCTGAAGGTCAATTTTTGTGGTTCTTCTGTCAAAATTTGTGTCATGATGTCATTCATAAAATATTTTACTCATATATATCCTTCATAAAGAACTGAAGCCTCATTGCAGAAATCGAAACGAAGTATTTTCCGAGCATTTTTCGAAAGAGCGCTAATATGATAAAAATCGATTTCCACTAATTCAATAATAAAGTTTACATGAAACAACTAAAATCATTAAATTTACATAGAATAATAAATAATATGAATTGAATAAACATGAAATTTACATAGAATAATAAAGAATACGCTTTGAAATTACAAATAATTACGTTTTTTCGGGACCTTCAAGTCTTCACCGTAAAACCGACATCACCGACTTTCATCTATTTTGTTTTTATTCAACACAGCTGACGCGTTGACAGAACGAGGGAAAAGCAACTAGTGAAAAAATTGCATGAACGAGGGATGCTCCGGTTGCAAAACAATGCTTGGGAATGTGGATAATAGATGGTGCTAGCAACCGGTGGAAACTAACGATTTTAAATTGGCTCACTGCTTGACTAGAGTATTGGTTCCAAGCAAATCCATTAACGTACCCCATTCTAGTCGCAATTCTAGTACTACACTATGTTTGTTTTGATTCGCTATGAAAGTTTGACAGATAAAATGAGGGGTTCGTGGATTTTCCTATGTTTCGAGGGGTGCATCGATTAGCTTAGGACCGAAGAGAGTACCAGAGCTGAGCCAAAAAGCTGAGCACGTTTCTTCGGGACCTTCTGGTCTTAGAGTTACGTCTATGGTATCACGATGAGCAGCTGCAGTCGGATCGTAATTTCTGGTTGCTGCAATGTTTTGGTTTAACCACTGACCTTCTGGACATTAATCCAATCCACTGTTCTCCACAGAACGGCTAGAGCCTAAACAAGCTCCTGAAAACGATTTTGGTTTTGAAGCAGGTCATGTAGGATTGGGGTGATCAGATTTCTTGGAGGTACATTTTTTATCGTATCACCAACGAAGCTATTTGGCATGTGGGATTTATTGAGTGGGGGTGGGGAGTTGACATACATGCGATGTTGATAATTTTAAGCGCAGTAGCGGTTGCCCTGGTTTTGGTATGTGCGATGGTCTGAATGTTTGAACGCAGAGACTCTCGCGCAATGATATACTGCTTTGGACCAAGCTTCGGACAGACATTAGGATGAGCGCTGGCTGTTTTTTGGAGAATCCATGGTGGGACTTGGTGGAAAATCACGTTTGCAGTTTCCAAAAATTGGATTGGACCCCTTGGTTAGATCATAATCATCAGTATAGCTTAGACGGTTCATGATAGTTTTCGTTATTGCACATTTTAAACAATATGGTCAACTTTGAAAAATCTCCTAGAATTAAGTGCAAATTAACAATTTGAAGAAAGTACAGACTTAGTTTTGTTTTCCCTACGTCGGTCATATTTCGCCGAGATTTGCACACCCGAGCCCTCGGCATCACATTTTACTGAGATCTCAGCAAACATTCCGTTTATCTGCTGAGATTCAGAGAAACCTTTTCCGGGACTCAGCAACCAAACGTCACTTTTGTGGAGATCTCAGTAGCAAATTATTGCCGGGAGCTTGGCTGTGCAAATCGTGGCATAAATTGCCGAGATTCGACATATTAAATATAGTGTATAGGTATATTCAGATATTGTACTGTCCATAAAAACTAGCTTTGATTTACGGTTAAGCGACTTTGCAGTCAATTTAATTGTTTATGAGAAAGTTTGAACATACTGAAAGGTAAGTATCTATAGGTAAGAGACGTGTGTTTGAGAAAATTTGCGAAAAAAAAACTAGCGAAACCAAATATAATAAAGTGATTTTTTTAGGTTTGCCGGCTTAGAGTACTACCAACAATCAATACGAAACTATCGATTTTAAATTGGCTCACTACTTGACTAGCCTATTGGTCCCAAGCAAACGATTAACTGACCCCATTCTAGTCGATATTCTACTACTACACAATGTTTGTTTTGATTCGCTATGAAAGTTTGACAGATAAAATGAGGGGTTAGTGGATTTTCCTATGTTTCGAGGGGTGAATCGATTAGCTTGGGACCGAAGATAGTACCAGAGCTGAGCCAAAAAGTTGAGCTCGTTTCTTCGGGACCTTCTGGTCTTAGAGTTACCTCTGTGGTACTACGTGGTCATAGGCGCCTCACTAATAAAAGGAAATCATGAACGAATGCATGGTAAAATCTTTTCACAAATATTCAAGATGATACCCTGAACATGTCGTTAAGTACGATAAGGTTTTTTTTTTCTATTAAGGCCCATGCATTAATTATGTCATGCTAAATCGAGCAAAAAATTACCCCCTCCCCCCTATCGTGACGTTTTTCCTATACCTAATGCATTGCTTGTCACAAAATCTTAAACCCTTCCCTCCCCCCTTGGAGCGTGACATAATATATGGATCAACCCTTAGGGCTGTTTTCGTTCCATCCAGCAGAAACATCAAATATATCAATAATTTGATCCAACAATGCCTGTGAAAGACGTGACTGAACAGTTTCTTACTGATTTCACTGATCAGCTGGAAAGCTGATTTGAGGACTTCGATTAACTGCTTCAAGTTCCAGCCAAGGAAATCTGATCCGCCAAGTGTGCAACAAATAAAATTTTCGTTTGTAAAACATCGCTAATAAAACAATATCAACATCTGAGGGTACTCAAGTAACCATCAATCCCATCAATGAAAAAAGTGTGATATAATGCTTATATAAGGCTAATATAACAATTTAAAGCCGTATATCAGCCTTATATTGCAAAAAGGGCCCTTATCGAGCTATTAATGGGCTTGGTGCTTACTTGAGAAGGGGGTTCAACAGATGGCGGTAGTAACTGACTATGCGTGCCACCGGTGTGGCAGGAGTGAACGATTGATCTCGCGATTGACAGCATATATAGAGTTATGTTTGTTTGCCTCCTAAGTAACATTGCATGTTTTATCTAGTTTTTAAAGCATTCTTCAATCATGATTGAATCCTTATTGTTACTTGAGCTGTGCCTAATTCCCGAGGGGGGCGACTCTACCTACGATTCAGGAAAGATTGTGTTTTGATGTGGCTAGATGCGCGCACGCTGAGTAGATATAAAGAATATTGATGACGATTCCGCAAAAATATGATGTTCGATGCAAGTAGATGCGAGAAATGAAAGAAGATTTTTCGAAGATTGATTCGCTATTGTGAGTTTTTTTGAGCAACTAGACATAAGATTTAGATGTGTCGCCCCCTCGTTAATTCCTTATGGCCCAAATGCAATGTGGGCGGAAATGGCAAGTTTGAGAGTTGTCACAAATCAAGAACAACATGTGAAAAGGGCATATAAGCTTTTTGTAAACAAACCTTCTTATACCCTTTTCTCACCACCCATATGGCACCAACGCAAACCATCAACATCAACGAAAAGGGGAAACTTTCCCCTTCTCAACGATGTTGTTGGTTTGCGTGGGCGACCCTCAGTTGGCGAGGAAAGGGCCTACAAAGGTTTGTTTAATAAAAGCTTGTATGCCCTTTTCACATGTGCCTCTTGAAATAACATCTAGATGCCCAACGGAACTCTATTTGGTTCCAACTAGTTTTCAATCCGACAAGTAGGCTTGCTCAAATTGGGCTTTTCCGCTGCCACTGCTGTTCCGCTTTGGATTTCATTGCGCTTGTGCCTTAAAGGTATTGTTATATGTGCAAATTTCCATTCAGCACCTTGTGAGACTGCTTGTATTTTAACCCTTTGTCCTTTGTCAATATAACTCCAGGCAATTTTTCAATCTTGATTCTTCATCAAAACGATTTTTTCTTTAACATTTTTGCATGCCAAAGTCTTCTTGATATGCCTGCTTTTTGTTGAGACACATTTCGAATTTTATTTAAAACACGTTTTGAAGGATTTTCGCTATGAATGTAGCTTTACTTTGTAGGTACTGACAAAGGGTTAAAAGGTTAAAAGATGGTTTTAAATAGTACCGTCTTCCCCTATCCAAATCTTGATCAAATTCACCACCGCGCAAGGCAAAAAGCGAAAGTGAATAAGCCAAAAACAAAATTCAATCCGCCTAGGGCGTATTGTTTTCCACCTTTCTTTTTTGTCGGTATCCCTCAATGATCCAACAGTATTTTTGTGAAACTGAAACTCCAAAAGCGGAAGGTTCAAAAGCTGTCAAGGTACCTCCTTCCCGCCCTGTCTTTCACCCTCATCGATTCATGGTCGCGGAATAAGAAAAAAAGGAAAACCTGACAGATCTTCGCGCCAAAAAAAAAATGGGGTTTCAGTTCTCCCGAAAGTAGCATAAAACCTAAGAGGTATAAAACATAATCTGGAAACTGTAGCCAGGCTGATTGGTGAGCCGCTTAGTCGATTGTCTCGCGTGTCGCTGACGAATGTAAAAGAAATGGGCGTTTTTTTTTGGCATCGTGAAATGGTACCATTTAAGATCCATAATCGGCACACGTTGTCATATGTGGCTGGAGGACTATGCGTGCGGGCGCTCGCAGCACGATGAATGCGGTGGAGCAGCCAGTGAGTTTAGCTTTGTAATTGGTGCTGACAGCTGGAGCTATATTGTCTTGTCAAGCTTGGGCAATTGGGCGTCAAATTGAGGTTCGGGATTTTGGCGATTGGTCTAGACTAATATACCATAGAGGTAACTCGAAGACCAGAAGGTCTCGAAGAAACGTGCTTAACTTTTTGGCTCAGCTCTGGTACTCTCTGCCCAAGCTAATCGATGCACCCCTCGAAACTTAGGAAAATCCACGAACCCCTCATTTGATCTGTCAAACTTTCATAGCGAATCAAAACAACATTTAAAAACGAAAATATTCAAAACGATTGGCGTTGAGTTCAGTCCGGTTCTACTTTACTATTACCTATAGGTAATACCAAATAACTGTCTCGAAACATTCCAACAACACTCTTACGTAATCCCACCATGGTCAAACTTTCGATTTCAGTCAATCTTCCCACACACAAACCACCCATTTAGTCGCAAAGTCAAAATAATTTTGCCCGTTCCCCTTCGTAATACCTAGTAGGTATATGAAAAGAAAGCAAATTACGAACAACCGGATATTACGATACAGTGCCCTCATCCTCTCCCCATGGTTGCCGGGCAGTGATGCTGCTCAGCCAGACCGCCGTACCGGGTCGCTGATCGTAATAAGGCTTTCTTCCCGGCTTTCCGATGTTGTTCAACGCGGTGTGCTGCTATATTACCTCACACCCACCGACATCGTTGTTGTGTTTCGTTGCGTTGCCCGAAAGCACGGGAGATTAAAAAAAACGGCCCTCGTTCTCGTTCCACTTCATTAAACGTGAAACTGGTCGATCAGCTTGCGAGTCGGAAGATTTGGTCGGATTTTCGTCCAGTTTTTTATCTCGTTTCTGATTGCATAGCATGAAAGGGTTTTCACACGGTTGGTGAAGTTATTCTTCATTAATAAAGGAAATGTAGGGTGCTTATTGGAAGACGATTCTGTGATATTTGTATTTAATTTGAAGTTTGAAAAATCGATCAACATCCCTAATAAAATTTGTATGGTTATTTTGCTTAACGACGTGTTCAAGGTATCATCCAAACCATTTGAGGAATAGTTCAATAATTTGGGTTATCGTTCGGGTATGGAATTTTTTAGTAGGAATAGTAGGGGAAATGCAGGTAATGTCGGCCTAAGTGTCCCTAATTTCGGCCCATACATAAATTCAGCAACCAAAAATATCCATTAGTAACGTCCCAATGACGCGCTCATCTAGATAACATTGATAAATAGCAGATTTTAAGCGATGGGCCCAATCTTAGATCCATAGGCCAACATTAGAGCCATTTCCCCTACATGATCAGTTACCAATGTCACCAAAACATAACGACAAATCAGAAGCGAACCCCACACGGTAAGAAATATTGTCAATACTTACAAGTATTGACAATAATATTGATGATGTGAATACAGAAATATTGTCAATACCGATGTATTGACGTCAATATAAAATGTATTGACAATACGATTATTGTCAATAAAAGCCATCGTGTACGGTCCACAAGACAGCAATGTTCAATAACGTCTCAATGTATTAAATCTACAACTAGAGGGAGGTCACTTGAGGTGCATTATTATATCAAGAACACAACAAATTTAAATGCATTTTCTCAGCACACTTTTGTTACGTGTAGCTTTAAAGCAAACACCACACGGGCAGAATTTTTTGTCAATGCTCAAAAATATTGACAATCATATTGATGCAAATATTGACGACGAAAATATTGATGCAAATATTGACGACGAAAATATTGATGCAAATATTGACGACGAAAATATTGATGAACATATTGACCCAAATCAAAAAAGTTTGAGATCATGTTTCAATATTTCCTTTCTGCTTGACCGTATCAGCAGATGGGGCCTGTTCCTCGGCAACTTTAGTCAAGGTGGTTGTGATTTGACTCAGAGTATTCCATCGGATAGAACAATGTTAGTGAGGAGCAATGTATAGATGACCCCCCGAAAATTTATATTGACATGAAAAAATTGACAAAACTTCTGTATGGCCACTGAGAATAACTTCTACTCAGTTGTATGAGAATTTTCTAAAAACTGCAGGTTCTCAGCGCCGTCAGCGCTGAGTTCCTGCAGTGTTTAGAAATTTCTTCATAACTCTGAGTAAAAGTGACTCTCTTTCTGAGTTATTCTCAGTGGCAGTGTGTCGTGTGGGGTGCACTTAAGTGACAGCTTCTACCAATGCGACCAATGCATGCATGAAATGTCTTCTCCTTTTTTGCGGTTCGCTGAAATCTACACTCCTGACTCGACAAAATTATACCAGAAGCTCAACGACCGAGCAGGCGGAAAAAAAAAATCCGTCGATATTCCCGTTGGCAATATCAGAAATCTCCACAGGAAATGAGCAGAACCTCCTCCACCGAAAACGCGAGACTTGATGCAGGTTTCACCCACACCACAAACTAGCAGCAGGTATCTGTCCAGCATATGGAATAGTTTTCTTCGAGGCTACGGGTGGTTTGATGACACACGCCTGCCACTGGAATAGTGTCGGACCACCATTCCGGTGATACGGCTCAGCTGCATTCAGTAATAATCAACACACTATTCAAGGGTTCAAGCACTCTGTAAGGATAAATTCTAGAACAACGGCAGCTTTGCATGTGATCACAGAACAGAAGGGGAACTTCGGATCAGAAAGTGGCTCCACTTTCCATTGGCGAACACTAGCGCACCTAGCGGTAGAAGGCATCTTCTGCATGCAGTTAAGATAGGCAGCATTCTATGACAGTGTGAGTGTGCATAGAAAGCCCATGTGGAACGCTACCGATGTCGTCAACCATACAAGATCTGGAACAAACCGGCTTATGGACGAGTGCACCGTTGAATTTGAGTTCATTTATAATAAACTTGCCCCGCTCTCCTGTTGAATTTTCGTCAACACAAACGAATCTAATAGACGACTGCACCGACGGATTTGAGTTCATGCACTGATGGAAATTTGACAGGAGAGCAGGGCAATGTTCATTAATAATGAACATTTAGTGTTATTTTTTAGTAAACATTCATCGATGCATTCGTCCATATGGGTGGCCCTTTACGGAAAATAAGCCATGAATTCAAATAAACTAGCATTTCAGGCTATAGAGATTGTTTGATCACGAATACCGGAACGGTTTTTAACGTGCGGAACCTCCATTGGCAGCACTGAAAATCTCTATTGAAATCTCGTGGAACCCTCTCCACCGTGAATATGTGAAAACACCGTTGAAACTCCTCAGTAACATAAAAAATCTCCGCCGAAATCGTGTGGTATCCTCACCGACAAACCGACATGAAATTTAAACTTAACTCTTGATCGAGAATCCATAACGGCCGATTCAAATGTGCAGCGATCCCATCTGTCAAAACCATAGAAATGTTTTATCTAGATAAAAATAATTTGTTCGAAATCGATTAGACATGAACCAACTCATAAATTTTGTACGCGTGTCCGTGGCTAGGATAAATATTTGCCGCAAACACGGCGGCAGATGTCAGTTTTGTGCTTTGATCAGAAATTTCTTTGTAATTTGTATGATCATTCATGTCGGTTTGTCGGTGGTATCCTCTCCACCGTGAACATGCAAAAACGTCAAAACTCCTCTCAAAAATTCAGATGCTGCCAACGGAGGTTCTCATGGAGTTTCCACGCATTGTCGGAGGAGACTCTGCTCGATACTTGTTAAGCGTTTGCATGTTGCTGACGGAAGTTCCAGGGAATATCAACGGCGTTCTCTCGCGAGGTTCCACGCGATTTCGGATGTTGCCAGCGGGAGTTCCAGGAAGTTTCAACGGATTTTCTCGTCTTCTCGAAATTCTTCCTTGTCCTGATTAAGGGTTCATCCACCAGGATTAGGTTTGACTATTACATTGCGGCTACTGACATGATGTAGGTAAATAATTAAAGTATGGCCCATAAAAAGCTAAATTTCTATGGCGTTTCCTGCGTTCTTGGCGGACGAGGTTTCACTGAAGCTCTCTAGTTAAAGTATGGACGACTGTCACCACAAAACTGAAAAAAGCTGTTCCAGTCGAGCAAAGGGTACATTTGGGGGTTATAGTACGTTCAGACTACAGCCCTAATAAACGGGTACCATATACTGACGATATCTTAGATGGTGTGACCATACCACATAAAGTTGGGATGATATCTCGAATTAGTGGTTAGGCGCATCTTATGGTTATTGTTTATGCGGGAGAGTTATAACATGTTATAGCGCTATCTTGATGGTGGATTCTGTGTTGCAATTATTTGACAACCGTTATAACATGTTATAACTATCCAGTCTGGCCAGCGACCATCAAGATAGCGCTATAACATGTTATAACTCTGTAGTCTGAACGTACTATTATAGTACGTTCAGACTACAGAGTTATAACATGTTATAGCGCTATCTTGATGGTGCTTTCGGTGTTGCAATTATTTGACAACCGTTATAACATGTTATAACTCGCCAGTCTGGCCAGCGTTTTAGATTGGAACAACTTTTGACAGACGTCCATACTTTTACTGTAGGGCTTTAGGGCCATACAAATGTCGCTTTTTTTATGGGCCATAGGTTTCACACGGCTTCGGTGGCAATTTCTGATACTGCCAGCGGAGGTTTCAGGGAATTTCCACGGAGTTTTCTCACGTTCTCAGTGGAGGAGGTTCTGCACAATTTTGGCGGAAGTTTCCGATTCTGCCAGTGGACGTTCCACGGAGTTTTGACGAAGCTTTCTCGCGTTCACGTTAGAGAAGCTTCCGTTCGATTTCGGTGGTGCCAACGTAAGTACCAGGAAATCTTTACGGCATTTTCTTGTGTTTTTGGTGGAGGATCTTGCGGAAGTATTTTGGGGGAGATTTCCAATGCGGCCAACGGAGATTCCATAGAGATTGCTAAAGTATGATTGTGTAAGTGATTTGTTTTCATCGGGAAAATTTTCCGCTATGAAGTTTTTTTTCCCGATGAAAACATTTTGCGTATACGTATACGTGACGCACACTACGTACGACAAACGTCAGCAATCTCTATGGAATTTCAACGGAGTTATCTAGCGTTTCTATGTATTGCTGTGAGAACTGTCAAAATCCTGCATTAGTATTAGTAAGATTATGCTTGGAGAGCTCTTCACGGTAACTGTAAAATACCCAATACTGACTGTAAATACTCAATATTGACTCCAAAGTATGTATTTTCAAGGAAAACTGGGGCTACCCATTAAATGAGTTAAAATTTTACCCATTTATGAATAATTGTTACACATAAATTAATACTTAAGCTGTGTCCCATTTGCCGGGTTAAATTTAACTAGTAGTTGAAAGTGTCAGATTGAAAGTGAAAGTTATCGAATAACCCTGCTATTCGAGTGTGGTTATTTTTGACAGCCAAAAAGGTAAATTTTAACGACTGTAGCTGAGTTCTGTTCGAAAACCGGTCGATCGTCAACGCAGGGATTTTCGAACATTGAAATTAGCTTTCGAAATGTCACTTTTAATTACGAGTTAAATTTAACTCGGCAATAGAGACTTTCACGTCCGCTTGTATTGGTGTGATATGTGAGAGCGTGTTAGTGAAAATCCGAGGAAAATACATAACAAATCGCTGTTAGACTCATTTTAACAGATCAAATTTCATAATTTGTTTAGGTTAGTCAGAGGAATATAATAAACAACTTTACACGGCGATGCACCCACTAGTGTGCGTTTGGGACGTTTACCATTATCTACTGGAACACATTCTTACTGCTAATTTTTGTAGTTCTAATTACTCGTAAATGGGTAACATTTTACTCATTTCATGGGTAGTCCCAGTTTCCCTCCAAAAGCTTACCTTGTGGTAATTATTGGTTATTTTGCGGTTACCGTGTCATCGCCTTCGGGCAAGATTTTCCCTACACTGAGCGAAAACATCCGCAATACTTCAAATGATTATTGCATTGCTCGAGCCCATCGAATTTTGTATGATTGCGTTATTGGTTGAATTCGCCGTAGGCTAATGAGTATATATATGACTATTATCCAAATAAAGGATGATGTTTATTTGAAAATTGGCTGTAAAAACATACTGCGCTCAGAGGACGAACATTTCCGAATAGTATGACAAGCAAGAACTTCATAATCGATTGTTTATCTATTATACATTCCAATAATGAATAGCCATGAACAGCCATTCCATCATGGATGTAAAAGTCTTCCATTGGTAGAGTAAACTTCCTCTACCGTGTTACACTTGCTGTTACATTTCAATTGATTTAGCCTAAAGGGCTCTTCATATTTAGATTTGGATTGGATTTGAATAATTTCATAATATTTTTCGAATAACAACTAGTTTACAGCCCCTTGGAGGCCTATTTAGTTTAAATTGGTTTCTTTAAGGGTATTGTGGTAAATGAAACCAAAATTAAAAATTTCATCAATTTGGGTACGCTGGAACTATTTTAAATAAGTGCGTTTACATTAGCGAAAAACACCACCTTAGCGCCCCTCGGTGGGACTTTGCACGGGAGCGAGCTGTCAATTTGTTAGTTTTTTTTTTATATCTTTATTAAGGAGACTTTCAGCCGTTGGCTGGCTCGTCTCCGCTTTGTTTGTTAGTTTTGTGGCAAACAGTGAAGTTATTATTTTGCTTTAAATCTTGATTTAAAAATCGAGATGGAAGTTCATTGGTTTCAAAGAAAAAAAATATCGTTATACTCAGAAATAGAAGCTCTTTAAGATGATGTGTAGATTAAGATATTTTTTTCAAAATTTAAGAACTCTATTAAAAAAAAATGACAACCTACCTAACTACGAATATAACTTAATCGAATGTGCAAGATCACGAATGATCTGTTGATCTGATCTCAAACAGGTGGCTCTAAACCTGTTCAGGATGAACACTCTTCGTTCTTCTAATGTCTGAATGTCAGCAATGAAGAGCATTTATGTTTCATGGTTGTCAAAAAAAAAACTTGGCGTGAATCCGCTTATCAATGGGATTTAAAGTATCTATAGTATGAACCAATGCCATATGCATTTTAAATTGGGAACATTCTGCAAGAGCGTATTTCAATTGAAGCTCCGTTCTCTTCTCGAATTAATTTTCCTCCTGTATTCGAAAGGAACATCATATGATTTCAAAACAACCGCCATCCGGTTGCAGTTATCAAAAGCAAAAGCGATTGTGATCTCTAATAAAATTGTTATGGTTATTATGCTTAACGACGTGTTCGGGGTATCACCCAAACCATTCGTGGAAAAATTCTACTATTTATGTTATTTTTCGGTTATGGTATTTGTTTATTAGGGATATGAATGGTCGGAGGGTTCAGGGGAGGATTTATACGAACAGAGCATGATGTTTTGGTACAGTGTAGCTTCCAAATCTTAGAAAATAGTCGTTGGTACTTCTTAAGCAAAAAACAAAACATGCAGTTGTGGTGTCCGAGTGGTTAAGGAGATGGACTTATACTCCATTGGGTTCTGCCCGCGCAGGTTCGAATCCTGTCCATAGCGAATTATACTTTTTGAATTGATTCATTCCCCTGGAGTCGATCCGGGTTGAAAACATTCTAGCGTTATCTGGTCATAGAAAATCAAGTCAATTGATTGGTGGAAGGCAGCCAAGAAATTGCGGAGGGCGGGACGGCACCACCCGCCGCTATTCGAAGGATTCCTCTATAATTGTGTACGAACTTATCGTGTAGACTTCTCTGAATGCCCAAGTATTGATGCAACCCCGTATTTCCGTAATTCTACGTAACTCTTTACTTCTATGGAAATCCCATAAGTAAACGTCACTGGGTGCGTGAAATATGACGGATTTTTTCTTATGGTCACTCCACTGACAAATCCCGTAGCAAAGTGTGAATCTTTGCGTGAAAATTGCATATCCGCCATGTTTCGTAGTCGCGAATGGGTGGCTTCATGTATAAGTGCATGAACGATCGTTTCACGCCTTGTGAGGCATAATCATTTACATAGTAATATTTTTTTGCGCTCATTCGTTCTCAATATCACGCGTGATATTGGATCAAAATATTATGCTTGATATTGATTTTACAAGCTCCTTTGATACTGTAAAACTACTCATCACATGTGAAATTTCAGCTGTGAGTTTACTCGACGCTAAATTGCACATCGTTTTTATTAAAAAGAGATAGGGGAACCAATCCTATAGTTTCGATAGGTTAGAAGCGTTAGGAGCCTATTGATGTGTATGGAGACCTCCATACACAGCAATAGGCTTCTAACGCTTCTAACGTACCGCAACAATAGGACTGTTTCCCCTAGATAAGGTTGCTATCTCTCTTTACTCTTCACCCATGCCAGACACCAAGTCAGTTTCAGGGAAGTCTAGTCCACTAAAAATATAAAATCTGGAAAAATCTGGAATACTCTGAAATAATTAAACAACACCAATTTAATTTATAAAGAATAAAAACAATATTTTTCAAAATTATTTTCACTTGGAAATCTAATTTTAAAACAATTCTTCCATTAATAATCATGCAAACAATTTCAAAATGACATAATATTTATCAATACATGGAAATCGAAATGAAATATGAAACAAATTTGTACGAAATAATATGGTTTTTCTAATAAAATATGCGTAGTAAAAATAGTAATATTTTTTTTTAAATAACACTTAATGTTTTTTTTTCCAAATTTTATTAAAAAAATAAATAAATAATGAAAAAACTTTTGAACAATGCTAACTTTCGTGAAATTTTCTATCATCAGTTAGGGGAAATGGCTCTAATATTGGTCTGTGGATTTAAGATTGGGCTTATCGCTAAAAATCTGCGATTTATTCGAATTCAGGAGTCTGTTTAACGTAGAGCACAACTTTTTTACCTAATTTACCTGCTCAGATAATTCCAACACTTCACTTTAAATTTCATTCGCCTGTTTGATCCACTTTATACAAAGTCTCCAACTAGATTATTACTTTACCTCAAGAAAACAAGCATTTGAGTTCTATATCCATAATGTTGCTACCGACATACCTGAAAAATAAAAAGAAAGACATGAATAATACTATGTGGTAATGATTCAATATTTAAATTCAGCATTTTTAGTTAACATCAGTGCTAACATTTGAAAACGGCGCAAAAGTCATTTGTAAACAAATGGTTTGTGGGCCCTTTACTCGCTACCCGAAGAACGCCCACGCAAACCAACAGCATCGTCAGGAAGGGGAAAATTTCCCCTACCCGATGTTGCTGTTGTGTCGCGTGGGTGTACTTCAAGTAGTGAGTAAAGGGCCCACAAACCATTTGTTTACAAATGGCTTTTGTGCCGTTTTCAAATGTTAGCACTGACATAACGCTATAAACTCGCATTCACAAATCTCTTTTTATTGCAAGCACCCTAAGCTCTTGCGCCACCGAAGAAAGGGAAAATAAGCGAAAGTTATTTTTTTTATTGGCGGATCCCTGTTCCCCACTTAACCTAAGCAGCAGCGGCACACGGTACCTATAGCGTGCACATAATTCTTTCAAGAAGAGGAACGGACAAGAGGGGACTGTGTCGGCTCCCATAGTAGGTAGGTATACGAGGGTATACGTAACAGCGATCGACGATCGTCACGAGAGAGGCAAAAAGGCAATAAAGGAAAATGCGGACCAAAGAGAACGCTATTCCAGACCCAACAATCCCCACAACACCCCGTCATGCCCACTTGCTTATTCTGCCCATTCAGTCTGGTTCGTTGATCACGGATGGCAGATCATTTGCGGTTCAGGCGTACGATGTTCCTGCCGTCCAAGAAGCTCAACAACTGCCTTCGTCCGTCGCCCCGTCCCGGTGGTGGTGATGACGATATATACAGTTACATCATGACCTAGTTTCCATTCCGAGAAAACGGATACGCAAGCCTCTCTTCTGTCGAGAAGCAGCTGGGTCTGGGTGTCTGGTTGGCTGGCTAAAAGAAGGGTTTACCCTTCTCTCCGTCGATGCTGTGCCTTTCGCAGAAAGTGATATGAAAGTGAAAATGTTCTGCTCTGTTTGGGGAAGGCCTTTTTTTCCGGAGTTCCAGCGAAGAAAAGTAGTTGATCAGAAAGTTGTTCTTGGAAGGATTCTTTTGGAAGTGTTTAAATTAATTTTTTTCATTTTTGAGAACGGATAATAGTGTCGTTTCGTCAAAATTTCATTGCCCACAAAATCAAATTAAACTTATCCCATATTTAAGGATATTTTAAAAGTTTCCTATGAATGACCTTGAATAGCGAATCACGAAAACGAAAATTAAGTTTAAACTTAAGGATTGCTGCCAATAATTTCAAGTGACTTGCAAGCTTGGAAGCTATTCACGCCGACGTAGAGCATCGTGTTTTTGATGTAGGATTACGTATTTTGGCAACATATTGCAATTAAAAAAAACCAAAATCGAACGCGTCACGAAAAGTGGTCAGGTTTTGACTACCTATAACTCTTTCAATTGGGGATGGATTTTTTTCTACCAATCTGATAAAATGAACACTTAATCAATTTTCAATAGGTCACTATTGAAAATTACACAAATATCCAACTGTTGCAACACATTTCAAAATCGAACTCCATCCGGTCTCACCGAAAGGTGCTTATTCAATCATCGTGAGTGGTGGTGTCCAGTCGGTCGCCATCAGCAGCAGTACTTTCAGCGCGTGGCGTTGAACATTGTTCTCCAATACCTTCACAACGAAACGCTGCCCGCAAGCAGCGAGCTGCAGTCCACATGAGCATCCATTCACCGAATAAGGAGGAAGAAGCCGGACTACTACTGATCGGATTCAGTTGCGTTTCGTGAGTCGCTGTATGCCATCTATACCAATCGCGTCACCCTCGTTTACTTTTTTATGAATTTTAGAAAGAATTCCCTTGGAATTGTTATTGAAATTTCTTGAATTTATTTCTGAACAATACGTCTCGAAAAAAAAATATTATAAATCCATCGATGACCGCCTAAATTGACTCATTGTTAATGCACCCCTTTGAAATTTTTGATTTCAGATAATTTCTACTCGTGCCAGCGTGGCCACCGTAGAACTTATTTTTAAAAAGGTCTCTTCCTGGGAGCGGCATCCTGGGGAACAAACACCACCAGGAAATATATTAGGGGAAAGTGGGTAATTTCACCAATATGGCCACCCGGTTAAAAATCAACTTAATTAATATATTTTTTTCAAAATACCTGTTGCAGGCTTAATGCTTGAAATCTTCTTGAACTTTCAATTTCATTTTAGTCTAAAAAAATAAAAATGTTCGACTAGCTCAAAATGTAAAAAATGTTATAAGATTTCCGAATCAGAAAATAAGGTCTATCAGTTGTTACTTATAACTTATCGTTATTATTCCTTCAGCAATAACCAATAACCATTTGGTTTCGTATATGATACGATGATTGGCTTAAAAATGGAAATTTTCTTTCATAAGATTCAAAGTTTACTTTTAATATTCAATTTGTATTTATGATCTAAATAGGACTTGAAACTATCATGTGTGAAAACCGATTTGAAATAGGTATGTCGCTTACCTTCCGAGAAAAAAATCCCAAAATTTCGCTTTTTTTTTAGCTCGAAGGTAGGCTTGACCCCTTAAAACCTCCGTTCATAGATTTTTTTTATGGATTTCATATAACTTTTACGAAGTTCTTCGAGCTTGGGGGTTGTATGTATGTATGTCCGTAAAGGAAACACTAATTGTTACAGGGCACAGCCATCAGACAGTGGACTGTCCTTATCGTCTGACTTGATCAAGTTATACACCAGTTTGCTTTCAATTTACCATTGTATGAAGGGCCAAAAACGGAGGGGCGGACCCGTAAGCAGAGAAACTTGCGCGAAAACAGCAGAATTTATGAGAATCTCTTTCCAAAGTGATAAGATTCTGCAAGAAGTTGCAATACGGGCCATGGTACGAGAGGATGTCCCAATGAGTGGGAAAGAATGGCCCGCCCTCACTCCACGAAATGTTAACGATAGGAAGTTTGCAATTGCAGTTTCCCTGTCCAAATCGTTGCAATCGGGTGTCGTGATGGTCCCTCCCAAACCCCGTTATGTAATAAGCTAAGTTAAATAAATGCCAAGTGAGGAGTATGCAGGTGTTGATTGTTCGTGTCTTAAAGATCTTAAAGATGAAAATAAATCAAATCATTCGGTATTCATTGGTCAATTCCATTCGATTGACCATGATTTAAAACAATTCTTCCGATGCAATATTTTTCTGAAGGTTGGGATCTCCATATTTTTTCAAAGGCCTAGAATTTGAACAACAATTTTGTTTTAAAATTACGGGCTTATAATAATATTCATGATTCTTCTACTTAGAAAGATTTTTAGGATTCTGACACTTTAAGCAATTTTCATTTGGATATTGTTGAGAAGTACGAATGCTCCTTAATTATTGGAAGTTTAATTGAGGATTGGCAATTAAAATGATTTGAACAATCTTTTATTGAAATTTTAAAATTACTAAGAAATACTGAATTATTCCTAAAAAAAATGAGAAATACTCGGAGAAAAATTCAAAGGAGTTCTGACTATGATCCCAACAAAGTAAATCGTTAACTTCACGCATGAAGTAAGACACACATGATTAGTTAAAGTACATAACTCTAGATGGGAGCTTACCATCAATCATACTGTCATTGGTCGAGAAGAGTACAGTACCCGTGTCTCCTTGAGATCGTTAAGTTGACGATGACAGGAGCACATACAGCGGTAGAGGTAACAACAGCTGCAATTTCCAAACCCGTCGACTAGATGCTTACGTCACATGATGACTTGAGTGTGAAACAATCGATAGAACTGTTTCCGGACATCGAAGGAACGTGAGCAAATCGGCGGTCATCCCTGTAACGTCCTTTTTGGTACACTTCGCAATTTCACATGTAAAAATAATAAGGTTCTGTGTTTACAACATTTTTGCTTCTAACACTAGCAAGCTGCCTGTTGTTCCTGACCTTGTATGATTGACATCGGTGGCTGCCACAGTATTTTACATTTGATCGTCCATATACAGTAGCGCCAAAAGCATGCTGTGGTGGGTTCAAAACTTGACCATCTAAATTGATCAATTGACATCGGGCAGCCACAGCACAGTTCTGTCAAAATCTCAGCATCTTCATTGATCCATTACTTTGAACGCGAGACAGCTGCAATTTCCAAACCTATTGACAAATCCAAGTTTATGCCGGCCACCGCGGCGCTGTAATCGTAGCGGTGATGAACTTATGATCATCTGTCAAACTGCATATATTTTCAAGTTTGTGATAAGAAAACTATGTTGTACGTGTTAATGTAATTGCTTTATTCAATAAAAGAAAGCAAATATGAACAGAAAAATATCGCCGGTAAGAATGGTAAGTAAATCCTAATTTTTAAATGCAAAATCATTGAGATTTGTTCAAAATGAAAAATAGGTTGCTCCCAGCAAAACATCAACAAATAATGTTAACAGTGTTCTTACAATATTCAAACTGGAAATGCAATACTGAAGGATCATCCCATCGGAAATTGAATGATTTTTGAATAATGGAATGAATGAAAATTGACTAGATGCTTACGGCACATGACAAATTGAGTGCGTGTGTGTTTCCGCACATCGAAGGTACGTGAGCAAATTGACGACCATCTCTTTTGCCAGTGGTGGCGAGGGGAGATACTCCTCACCATCCCTCCCCAACTGGGGAGTTTGGTAAAGGAGATGATCAACCCGATTCGTGCCTTCCTCAAAATTGAGCTTTGCTAGATTTCTACTCTCTGTATACAATTTCCACACTGCCGTACTCTAACGGAACTATCAACTCTATACTTTCATCTCCTCATCTATCGTATATAATGACCAGTTTAAGTCTGATATTCGATGTTAAGCATCTCCAACTATGTAATCCCAAGATAGGTTGGTTATTTGATTTTCAGCCAGACGAATTCCCAACATAATTCTAATATTCTATGTGATTCTGAAGTGAATTGCATCGGGTTTGTGAGGAGAATAGCAGGTGAATTTAAGGAAGAATTTCAAAAAAATTGTAATTGGAATTTAAAGGGTGTTCTGAAGGTAATTAAAAAGGAAGATTCAGAAACGAATTTCATGGAAGTTCCGAGAAAAATACCAAAGGAATCGTATTCTGAGGTTAGTTTAAAAAATAGAGGAGAACTAAAAAGAAATTCTTAAACAATTCAGAAGAGAAATTTATGGTATTTTGAGGCGAATTCCACTGTATATCTGAGGAGGGTTTTACGTAAATCTCAAAGAAAATTTTGAAAAGAAAGTTAAAGGATTCTAATTTTCAGGATAGTTCCTGAAAAATTCTAAGTAGGATTGAAAGGAAATTTTTAGAAAAGTTTCTTCGGAATTCCCGTGTACTTACGAGAAGAGTTCCAAAGGATTTTTCTGATGAGTTTAAAAAGAATTTCATCATAATTAAATGTAGAATTCGAAGAAAATTCTGGGATTGATAGCATGGAAATTATGAAAAAAAAAATGCATGCTAGTTTTGATTTAGAACCGAGAAAAAAACATCTCGGAAGATTTAATATTTCGGTCCGGATTTCACATGTTTTCCAAAGTTGGTTTCTTGGATATTTTTTATAAAGCCATGTACATGGAATGTGTATTATTGCAGAGTAATTTATTCCTAAAAAAGAAGGTCTGATGGAAATTATGCATCACAAAGAGTAAGTCTTTCTTTTATTATTTATTCAAGTATTTTATGAGCTTTAAGGTATTTTTTTATCCTTGAAATATTGCAGAGTTACATGCTTCCGAATTTGAGACAAAACTTGTATTTATCAATCTACGGGCTGCGACCCACATGTTTCTTCATATGACCTAAAATATGTTGGCACTTCGCTAGCCATTTCGGTATTTTAAGATCAACTTTTTACAATCTTGATTTAGATTTGTGTTTGGAATGATCTGTATCTTCTGAATGTGTAATATTGATATTATTTTCGCAAATCATTACAAAAGAGCAGTTCGCAATGTGAGCAACTAGAACACTAATAAATATAACATAGCCTCCAATGATGATAAAAATACAACCTATTATTTATGTGACCGTCCCAACAAATAATTGGAACTGATTAAGAGCGGAATAAGCCCATTTTCAGCTAAAGATGAAAAATTTGTAGGTCTTATGCAGCTTTAAATGAGAGTTGGTAGTATGAAAATTGAATAGAAGTTCAAAATGAACGTTTGACTTTGTACTGTTGCATTAATGGCCTTTCGCTCATTTTCTTTTCCTATTCATTTTTCATACTGCCGTACTTTATCGGAACTATCTATCTATCCTCTTCTAAGACCCTTCTCTAGCTAATAAATTATCACAATAAAGCTTCACGTTAAATAGCATTTCCAACCAACTCTGAAAATCGCAAACTTCGCGTATGAAGTAACATGAAAACACTTTGAATGCCGCTTTAAATGTTTGTTGAGGTATGTCAAGGGCAAGCTTGATGGAGCCTCACTCGCGAGCAGTGTTGGCAAAATCAGAAATCAATTGATATTTTTCCGCTCTCATGCGCTCGCAATATCACGCGTGATATTGGAACAAAATATCATGCTTGATATTAATTTTACAAGCTCCTTTGATATTGTGAGACTATTCACAACGTGCAAAAATCATGCTGAGAGTTGACTCGACACAAAAATGATTCCATTGCACATCGTTTTCTTAGAAAGAGAAAGCATAGTTTGCTATCTCTTTTTAATCTTCACCGATGGCAGACGCGAAGGGACTGCTGCAAGCTGTTATGGAAGTTTCGGTTGCATTCGGGTGTAAAGTAAAAATCATTAAACTCAATCTCACCACAGTTTGGTGAGATTTGCAGTCGGTGAGTTTTGTTAGCTTGATATTCCGAGCTGCGATATCACAGCTTACAAAATCAACCGCAGTTGTTTGCTTGTTGATTTTTGTCTACGAAAATCAAGCGTGATCTTGGGCGTTGGTGAGATTTGATTTTTTGATATTTTCCCAAAACTGCTCGCGAGTTTGAAATGAGCCGAGCGTAGCATTTTTCTGAGGAGTAGAATAGACCTGTGCACGGGTGAACTTTAGTTCATCTACTGAAATTTTTTTGACACAACAGCGGGGCCCTGTTTACTAAAAATGAACACATGAATAATGCTCGCGTAACATTTGAAAAGGGCCTATCAACTTTTGTACATAATTTGCTAGGTCCTTTTCACGAGAACCGAAGTACGCCCACGCAAACCAAGAGCACTATCGGGAAGGGGAGAATTTCCTCTGCCCGATGGTGTTTTTAGTTTGCGTGAGCGTATTCGGCTCGCGCGAAAAAGGCCTAACAAGTTTTGTGTACATAAGTTGATAGACCCGTTGCAAATATTACGTGAGTATTATTCATGTGTTCATTTTTAGTAAACAGGGCCTCGCTGTTGTGTCACTTTTTGTCGAGTGATTGAACTCAAATCCATCCGTGCATTCGTCTATGCCTACTGCCAAATCATTTCACTGAGTTTCAGAGCTTGTGAGCGAAAGGGGATAAAATGAGAGTGAGTTTTGCTGCCATTCAGGTTCATGTTTTCTATCACACGCTCTTACTCTCACTTTAAGTGAACTCCGAGTTTCGTGTGTTGAACAAAAAATTCATCCGGAGTCTTGAAATGCGCACCTCACGTCAAATCATCCTCTCGCTAAAGTTCACTATCCCTCTCTCTCGATGAGTTTTTGTTTACTTCTTCCATATTCCTGCCGCCACTCACTCGAGGTGAGGGCTGGCAAAACTCGCAGGACAGGAGTGTTTTAATACCTCCAGTGAGTTTGAGGAGTTTCAGCAAGCCTGGTCAAGGGTTATTCTCTCATCGAACTCCCGGGTTTCTCCCGGTTATCCCGGATTATTGTTCAATTTCCGGTTATTTCCCGATTTTTACGATTTTCCCGGTTCGCTGGCCACCCTGTTTCCTAGGTAATTGTACAGAGACCTTTGGATTGTTATTAAGAAAATTCTAAGACAGTTCTGAGGAGAATTCCACGGAAATTTAAGGAGTTAGTTCTAAGGATAATTCCAAGGGAATGCTAAAGAGAATTCAAAGGACATTATGAGCAAAGGAATTATATGGATAGTTTAAAAGAAATTCTGGGGATCCTAAAAAATTCTGAAGACAATTCAAAGGGAATTCAGAAAATAATTTCGAGGATAGTTTCAACACAAGGAATTCTGACGAATATTTCAATAAAATATCGGAAAGAATTCCAAAGGAGTTCTGATAAAAATTACAATGGCACTCAGAGAGAAGAATTTCAAGAAAATGTTTAGAAACATTCTCAGGAATGTTCCTACATAATTTTGTGCTGAATATCATAACTATTCCGCGGTGAATTCTTACAGCGTTGCTGAGTATGCTGAGTTAGCTTTCAAGGAAGTTCTGAGGTAGATTCCAGTGGAAGTTAAAGGAAAATTATGGAAAGAAATTTAAGCGATTTTTTGGGAAAATTATTAAAGGCACGTTCAATAAGATTTTAGTTGAGTTTTCCAGAAAGTTTTTCTGGAGTTCAGGGAACTGCAATAGCGTTTTAGAGTAAATTTGAATGAAGGGATTCAAAGGGAATTCAGAGAATAATTTCATAGATAGTCTCAACATAAGGAATTCTGACGAATATTTCAAGAAAATTTCGGGAAGAATTCCAGTTTAGTTCTGTGAAAAACTACAATGGAATTCAGAGAGAAGAATTTCAAGAAAATGTTTAGGAAAATTCTGAGCAATGTTCCTACATAATTTTGTGCTGAATATCATAACTATTCTGCGGTAAATTCTTACAAAGTTTCAATGAGTATTCTGAGATAGCTATGAAGGAAGTTATGAGGTAGATTCCGGTGGATGTTAAAGGAGAATTATGGAAATAAATTTAAGCGATTTCTTGGGAAAATTATTAACGACGAATTCGACGGGACTTTCGTTGAGTTTTCCAGAAAACTTTTCTGGAGCGGTCTACGAAGGATGTGAATAGGCCTAGGGCTATAAATACATATTATAATATAATAATGAATAACTACTACTCACAACTAGGCTCACTACTCATTACTAAGTAATAATAGGAATATTTAATCAATGTCATCAAGCTCTCAATTTGTGTTCATAATTTCACAGCCAAATAAAAATCAACCCGTAGACGATCCTTTCTCTTAACATATAAATTATTGTTAAATAACAGAGCAGTGATTATTCTTGCTTTGGCAACCGAACCTGAGGATGCACTGCTCATGCATTAGTCAGTTTCGTACTCTCTGGATATCCATATGACAACCGCAGACATGGCAAAATAATTTAAGTGAGTGAGTTCACATTACAACGAGAACTTGCAAGTGTTGTGTTTATTTTCGGATTACTTTTAAAAATGTTTATCATTTGAGCAGAACAATTTTCTCCTGCAAACTCTCGGCTTCTTTTTGAGCATCTTGAACTCTCGGAATCGAGAACTTCTTTCATACGACGATCCTTGTGTACATGGAAAGCTAATGCGATTTTTGGAACTCGCTGAATAAGTTCATTCAAAATTTGTAAGTTTTCCAACCTGCCTGCATGAGTAACACCATCATAGATCTGACGTCGCGCTACGACTCAAGGCCCAAACGCAATGTGGGCGGAAGCGGAACGCTGTCATTGCGCTTGGACCTTGACTCTTCCCTCATGTTTTCAAAAAGATATTCTGCATTTACCGAAATACCTCTTTCTGCATCTGCGTTGCCATGCGATTAGCAGCAAATCATTTTCACAACCAACATGAATACGCCGATCAATAATCTGTGCCAAAAAAAGTCCAGTCGTTCCTTTTTGCGATCATATTGATCAAATGTGCATATACCTGTGCAGATGATCAGATGCTCAGATTAACCTTTCGATAATGCCTCTAACCATTTGAAACATCGCGTTGCCCAAAAAAGGCACCATAGGGTTGTCCGTCTGAAATTCGCATTGAAATGGCTCAACTTCGACAGCAACTGATTTGAAGAAAGCTAGCTTAATACCACGTTCAGACTACAGAGTTATAACATGTTATAACAATTGTCAAATAATTGCAACACAGAAACCACCATCAAGATAGTGCTATAACATGTTATAAATCTGTAGTCTGAACGTACTATTCGAGTCATTCAAACCGTTTTTAACATTTTAGTAGGAAACTTACGTTGGTTCAATTTTGTCTTTCTGGACGCCTTGAATAAATTTTCGTATTTGCGGAGTAATTTTGATTGGCCTCTGAACAGCAGCACTATTTTCCAACCATCGGTGACCGCAAAACTTTAGCGGGAATATGGTAGATCCAGAATACATCGTGATAAACGTTCGTCTTGCTGGTACATCTTTGAAGATATTGTAGATACCACGCAAATATTTGACAACATTCCAACTGATACTGCGAACACTATCCTTGAATGCATTATGCAAAAATACAGTCCACAGGGTCCCATATCTATCAGCTTCTCGCCACCTTTTTGTACCTCTAGCTTCAATTCACATTGGGCTCATTCATGGACACTTGCAGCAACTTGTTCGAAGAGATACCGGCAAGGGCGTCCATAAACGCAGCGAGTAGATCTGATGCCCGGGATCTTCCCAAAAACGTTAACGTCATGCACTGATAAAATTTCAAAGATTGTTTTTATGTGTCCCAGACATGATTTTTTGCAATGTGATCAACATTATTTTTTTCCCTGACCTACACTAAAGTTCCCTGACATTCCCTGACTTTCCAGGTTTTTCCAGGTAGTCGACACCCTGAATGAAGTACCAAAGATAATTTTGGGCCCTCCCTTAGCTCAGTCGGTAAAGGCGCAGCTACAAAACAAGACCATTTCCGGTCCGGTCTAGGAATTGTTCGGGTTGGAAAATTTCTGGACTTCCCTGGACATAGAATATGATTGTTCTTGTCACACAATTATACTACTGCAAAAATGGTACAGGCATCGAAAGCTCATAATTAATAATTGCGGAAGTGCATCTAGAAACACAAAGTTGAGAGCACGCAATAAGCTAATATGCGATAAGTAATAAGCTTGAAATGCGAGGAAGAAGAAGAAGAAGAAACAAAGATAATCTGAGGGCTATTTTGAAAAGAAATCTGAATAAATTCTGGAATGATTTAAAGCGATTCTTGACAAAAATTTCAATGAATTCCGATCTGATTTTTCAGATATAGTAAATTTGTAACACTGAAAAATCATCATCCAGAATTAATATAAAATTAAATAATTCCAGAAAACATTTCAAATGGTCCTATCTCTGCACTAATCGGATCGCTTCATCGACTTTCTATAATAACGCGGCGAGCCTTCCCTGTTATGTTTGACGTTTTGGGCGCTTCTTCTATTATACATTTGACTCAGAAAAGATTCTGCAATCCAATCCCAAAATTTGAACTGAATTTAAATCCCTCAAACTCAGGTTCAATGACCTTGTTCGCCCGCACTGAGCGTAATGTCTCAATGTTATGAATCACACGAAAGAAAAAAAAATGAAATGAAGAGAAAAACCTTCGAGAAAATATTGTAATAAAACCCCCGCACAAACCAGCAAACGAGCCAACGAGTAAGTTGTTGCCTTTTGGCAGTAGCGTCTTGGAACATCGCGTGCTGGCAACGGGTTAAGAGAGAAAACTTTCACTTGCATTTACGTGACTGCCTCTTCTCGTCTAAATGTGTATTACAATTTCTTCATTCACCCGACAAGCCAAGTCAGTTGCAGGGTGCTATTTTTCAGATCCGATTGGTGGTGGTGCTGCTGTTGCTTCTGGCTTACTGGTGTGGAGTCAGCTGATGGTGGTTGGCTCCGTTGGTGGTTTCTGGCGACGACGAGTCACATGCCGGTTGATCGAACGAAGTGTTTACGACCGTCACGATCACATATCGTGATTTGTTTGCGGTGAAAAATGGCTGATGGGGAAATTCGAAGCAACAGGTTGACATCTTTATGAAAGTGTGCCTATTTGACCATGGCATGTCGCCCATTGGGGCAATTGTGGCTGACTTTTTGAAAATTTAATCCATCTTAGCGGCATTTCATTAGGTTTACTTGCAGCAATACCGCAGCACCTTAAGGTCTATGATTAAATTTTCCCATTTAAAAATAAAGCAAAATAATTCCCAATAATAACGCTTTCATCCGATTGAAATTAAACTATCCATTTCGCTAATTATCACCTCCACATAACGAATTTCTCCGGCCTTGACGGGTTGGTTGGTTTGTTCTTCATCGTTGCCGCCTTCAATCAGTGTACCAGCCGACCGGCAATCAAACTATTAGCCAAACGTTAATAACTACAATCACGTTAGATCGATAATGAAGGGGGATTTCTGATCATCGACCAGCAGTCGTGTGCTCAGCTGGTTCGTTCGATACGATTGCAATCGCTCATTCTGCGCTCCATTCCAGGGAAGCAGTAGATAAATGAAACATTTCCACTTTCTATATAAATCATCTGCAAATTTTTCTCCTTTTACTTCAATTTTTTTTATTATTGCTTATACGTGTTGGGAAACAGCGAGAGCATCTGAGGCATGAAGCAGCTACATGGATTTAATTGGAAAATGTACATCATTTTCATTTCTAACTTTTTGCAGATGGTGTTGTCTTAAAGAGCGTGCTTTCATCAAGATGGGCGATTGATTAATGAGAAAATTGACCGTTCATGGGAAGCGGAACGTGCTGGATGTTTTGCTGGAAATCGTAAAAGGAGGTATTGTCAAGAGAAACATTGTTATCCTAGGTCCAGTTGGAGCAGAGTAATTCAATTGTGGATCGTTGGAAATTGGATGTTGAATTCCCAGGAAAAGTTGAAAAGCTTCCTGAAACAGTAGCAAACAACTTTCAGATTTATCTAGAGGTGTTTACAGGCATATAGTGCTTTGTTTGAATCTGAATGTAACAGGAAAGGAACAAGAAAGTGACACTCGAAATCGCTCCAGATGTTTTCTGAATGGCAAAAAGTGAGGCTTCAGTCACGTGATTTGTGACCAAGTGACGATAAAATGACTCTAATTTAAGGAAGAGGTCCATTAAAGACAAATTTACCCTAGTTTTACTCTTTTTGCTCGTAAAATTCCGTAGTTCGACACTGACAACTTATAAGACCAGAAGGTCCCGAAGAACCGTGCTCCACTTTTTTTGGGCAGCTCTGGTACTATCTTCGGTCCCAAGCTAATCGATGCACCCCTCAAAACATAGGAAAATCCACGAACCCCTTATTTTATCTGTCAAACTTTCATAACGAATCAAAACAAACATAGTGTAGTACTAGAATTTCGACTAGAATGGAGTACGTTAATCGATTTGCTTGGGACCAATAGGCTAGTCAAGTAGCGAGCCAATTTAAAATTGGTAGTTTCCACCGGTTGTTTTTATGGTGGTGGCACATTTAATTTTTACTTTTTACTCATTTCATTGTTTTAGAAAATCACTGAATGTTCCACAGTCCGCATCGTGCTCTCTTGCCGTGCGGATCTATTTGCTTTTTGCTGAAGGAAGTGTTACTACTACCTAAAGCTACAACAAATTTAAACAGCACTTTTCAGTGCTCAACCTTTAAAAATTTTCTACCTTGTTCAACTCTTATTCCTCTTCGATCCTTGTTTGGACCCTACCCGAGGTAATCCTTCTTGGATATCGATTTGGAAAATTCCTCTTCGATCCTTCAGATTCTTATAGTAATCTGCTTGGAAGTCGATTTGGATAAAAATTTACTGCCGCCATGGCGCCTAAACGCAAAAGAAAGGGGCAAACTCTTGACCCCCCTTCTGATGAAATTAATTTGAGTAATCAATTTGATTTGCTCACGGATGATGAGAATGATCCATCATCCAAGAAAAATTCTAGTAAACTTTCCCGGCTTAATGCCAAGAAGGAAAAGATTCCCCCTATTGTGATAACCACTACCGATTTCCATGCTCTTCGCATGGAACTTTTGAATTTCGTGAAAGTTAAGTTTTCACTACAAATTGGACGTCGGGGTGAATGCCGTGTATTGGCTGAAACCTTGGACGGATTTAAATGTCTTCTCAAGTATCTTACTGAGAAGAAGCACAAATTTTTTACTTACGACACCAAAACTGAACGTGTGTTCAAGGTTGTCATGAAAGGACTGCCCTGTGGTGAATCCCTGGATCAGATCAAAGATGAACTGGCAAAATTACTTGGAGTTGTGCCACTCCAAGTAATCAAAATGAAAATGAAATCCCGTCCTGGCGATTCGCGCAACGGGATTTCTAATGATTTTTATTTAGTTCACTTCAAGACTAGTGAACTAAACAACCTTAAGGCCTTAGAAAAAGCTAGCCTTATGCTCCATGTCCGAGTGAAGTGGGAACACTTCAGGAAGACTGGAGGAAATTTCCAAAACCTCACCCAGTGCCGTAAGTGCCAGGGATGGGGTCACGGAACTAAAAATTGCTACATGCCAGCTAAATGCATGAATTGTGGTGATTCCTCTCACGCAAAGGACGACTGTCCTGTGAAGGAAGATCCTAAGAAATTTAAATGTTCAAATTGTGGTGAAAACCACAAATCCAATTTTTGGGAATGTAAGACTCGCAAAGCGATCCTACAATCTCGTTCTAACCGTCAGGTAGGAAACGCTCCACGTTTCCGACCAGGTACAAATTCCTCTGCTGTTAACAACGGTCAGCGAGGAACAAATTCTACATTCGTACCCGTAGGTACAAATATCTCCCCTGCTTCAAATGTTTCATCTGTACCTACTCCCCTCGCTGCTAACAATGTTCAGCGAGTTAATGGAGCTACCTATGCTGCTATTGCAGCGGGTAGAAATCAAAATACTAACCAACGTTCTAATGGAAATTTTGACAATTTTGACTTAGGAAGCATTACTGCCCCCAAAATGGAATTTTTACAGAATTCATTAATTGACCTGATTTCTGATATGCTTAAATCTAACTCCATGTTTGATACTATTCAAACTGGAGTAAAATTTGCAAATAATATTGTCATGACTTTAAAATTCAGTAATGGATTTTAAAGCATTAAATATTGTAAATTGGAATGCTCGATCTCTTAAAGATAATGAAGACGAGCTATTTAACTTTTTAAGAGTTCATAACGTGCATATTGCCGTTATAACTGAAACGTTCCTTAAACCTGCCCATAAGGTTAAGAAGGACGCAAATTACTTGATTTATAGAAATGATCGTCTTGATGGACCCTGTGGTGGCGTTGCCATCATTATTCATAGACGAATCAAACATAAAATTCTTTCTTCATTTGAAACCAAAGTTTTTGAAACTTTGGGGGTTTCTGTTGAAACAAAATTTGGACAACTTACGTTTATAGCTGCCTATTTGCCATTCCAATGCGTAGGCCAGCAAAAGAATTTTCTCAAGGGTGACCTCCAGAAACTTACCCGTCATAGGTCTAAATTCTTCATTATTGGTGATTTTAATGCAAAACACCGCTCATGGAATAATGCTCAAAGCAATTCCAATGGTAATATTCTGTTTGATGATTGTTCTGCAGGTTATTACACTATTCAATATCCAAACAGCCCAACATGCTTTTCTTCTGCAAGAAATCCCTCCACTATTGATTTGGTCTTAACTGATTCATGTCAACTTTGTAGCCAATTGGTTACCCATGCTGACTTCGGTTCTGATCACCTTCCAGTAACTTTTGAAATATCCCAAGAAATAATTTGTAATCCCAACAGCTCTACTTTCAATTACCATAGAGCTGATTGGGAGCAGTATCGAACATTTATGGAATATAACTTCGATCCAAACATTCCTTTGCAAACCAAAGATGAAATTAATTATGCTCTTGAATCTCTGACTACTTCTATAGTTGAAGCAAGAGCTGCCTCAGTACCAAAATGCGAGGTTAAATTCGATTCAATTATAATAGACGATGATCTTCAGCTCTTGATCCGTCTTAAAAATGTCCGTAGGAGACAATATCAAAGAACACGCGATCCTGCCATGAAAGTTATCTGGCGGGATTTGCAAAAACAAATTAAAAAGCGATTCTCTGCCCTGAGGAACAAAACTTTTGAAAATAATATTTCTAAATTAGACCCGAGTTCCAAACCCTTTTGGAAACTCACAAAAATTTTGAAAAAACCTCAAAAGCCTATTCCAGCGCTTAAAGAAGGTGGTAAAATTTTGATCACAAATTTGGAAAAAGCTCAGAAACTTGCTAAGCAATTCGAGAGTTCCCATAATTTCAGTTTGGGTCTTACTAGTCCTATTGAGAATCAGGTTGCTCGGGATTTTCTGAATATTTTCTCTCGGGAAAATATTTTTGATGATTCCTGGGGGACTGATTTGGACGAAGTAAGGTCTATAACTAAAAATTTTCAAAATATGAAAGCTCCAGGTGATGATGGAATTTTCTATATCCTCATCAAAAAACTCCCAGAGAGTACCTTGTCTTTCTTGGTAAAATTATTTAACAGATGTTTCCATTTGGCATACTTTCCTGATAAATGGAAAAATGCAAAAGTTGTTCCAATTTTGAAGCCGGATAAAAATCCAGCTGAAGCTTCTAGCTACCGTCCAATAAGTTTGCTTTCTTCAATAAGTAAACTTTTTGAAAAGATAATTTTGAATAGAATGATGGTTCACATCAATACGAACTCAATTTTTGCAGATGAGCAGTTTGGATTTCGCCATGGGCATTCAACTACTCATCAACTCTTAAGAGTTAACAATTTAATTCGTTCAAACAAATCTGAAGGCCACTCAACTGGAGTTGCTCTTCTAGACATAGAAAAAGCATTCGACAGTGTTTGGCATGAAGGTTTGATTGCTAAATTGAAAAAGTTTAATTTTCCACTTTATATTATGAAATTAGTTCAAAATTATTTAACTGACAGAACTCTTCAAGTAAATTATCAAAATTCCAAATCTAATCGACTACCTGTTAGGGCAGGAGTTCCTCAGGGTAGCATTCTTGGGCCTATATTGTATAACATTTTCACTTCGGACCTCCCTGATTTGCCTCAGGATAGCCACAAATCTTTGTTCGCTGATGACACAGGCATTTCCGCTAAAGGAAGAAGTCTTCGTGTTATTTGCAGCAGACTGCAGAAAAGTTTAGATATTTTCTCTTCTTATTTACAAAAATGGAAGATTTCTCCCAACGCTTCCAAAACACAACTTATAATATTTCCACATAAGCCTAGAGCTTCGTTTTTGAAACCTAGTAGTAGTCACATAGTCACTATGAACGGAGTTCCAATTTCCTGGTCAAACCAAGTGAAATATCTTGGATTAATACTTGACCAAAAATTAACTTTTAAAGATCACATTGAGGGCATTCAAGCCAAATGTAACAAATATATTAAATGTTTGTATCCTCTTATAAACAGGAAATCCAAACTTTGCCTGACGAATAAACTTCTAATATTTAAACAAGTTTTTAGACCGGCCATGCTTTACGCTGTACCAATATGGTCTAGCTGCTGCACTACCAGGAAAAAAGCACTTCAAAGGATTCAGAACAAAATTCTGAAAATGATTTTGAAGTTGCCTCCCTGGTACAGTACAACCGAAGTACATAGAATTTCGAATGTTGAGACTTTAGCACAAATGTCCAACAAAATAATTAATAATTTCAGGCAAAAATCGTTGCAATCCTCAATTGCAACGATTAATTCCCTTTATACTTAGATAAGATTTAGTTTTAGTTTTTAGTTTTAAGATATCAATTGTTATACTGACATGCAGGTTAAAAAACCTGTTTAAATACTGAATTGCCAAGACATGAACAATGTAAAAACACTTAGATATATATCATAACAATTAAGGCTGGTACGTTACTGCAGTAACTGGAGCACCTAGGTTAAAATGAAATGTAATTTATTTTGAATTTGGAACAAATAAAGAGTTAAAAAAAAAAAAAAAAAAACTGAATGTTCCACCCCGGGAGCCATATGACCAACAATCAATACGAAACTAACGATTTTAAATTGGCTCACCACTTTAGTAGCCTATTGGTCCCAAGCAAACGATTAACGTACCCTATTCTAGTTGAAATTCTATTACTACACTATGTTTGTTTTGATTCGCTATGAAAGTTTGACAGATAACATCAGGGGTGTGTGGATTCATGCAGAACATGCAGGGGTGAGTGAAATAGCTTGGGACTGCTTGGGACCGTTGTTCTGGTACTGAGTGAGCCAAAAATAATAATGATTTTCTTGGGGACCCAGTGGTCTTAGAGTTACCTCTATGATATGACAGCTTCAGTGTAATTTCAATTCATCCCGAAGATTCTGGTACTCTGGTTCTGTCAAATTGAATAATGGTGGAGTAAGTTTAAAATTGGTCTAATTTTTGATCAACTCTTTTTTCACGTTTTGAAGTTTTTGGTTTTTTAATTTTTTTTTTAAATAAATTGATATTTTTTTTCTAATAGTCTTCCAATTGACTCAGCTTGACGGGATCGGAAAATATCTATCTATGAATGTGTACGATTATCTTAAACGTATTTATCCGCAACCAATCTACCAAATTGAACGCAACAGCCACCAAATGAAGGTTACCATGATTCCATAGAATGCTAATTGATAGATTTTGAATCGATCAACTGGTTCCGGAGATATGGACGGAACAAGGCCCGTAAATCGTGGAATTTGGGAACTAAGTGGTGTTTGTCGGCAACCATATAGCCGAATTAAACGATGCAACCAGCAAATAAAAGATATTATGATCACATTGAATGCTGTGGAACAAATTCAGAATCGGTCAAGTATTTCCGGAGATATGGGCGGGACAAGTTCCGAAAACTTGGATTTTGGGAACTAAGTCGTATTTCTCGGTAATAACTAATGCGAATTGCATCAAATGAAAAGTATCATGTTCCCATAGCTTCGCCCATAGAACATTTCTAGATAGAGCTGGAATAAGGGCGGAACAGCTTTTGTAAACAATAACTTCTCTCGATGATTTCTATGAATTCAAGGCACGGCCACGCAAACCAACATTACCGTCGGGTAGGGGAAGTCTTTCCCTATTCGGTGGTAATGTTGATTTGCGTGAGCGAGCCTTGAATTTCAAGACATCATCGAAAGAAGTCATTGTTTACAAAAGCTGTTACGCCCTAATTCCAGCTCTATTTTGATTTGTGAACAGAGTTACAATCGGTCAACTGGTGCTGGAAATGTGGCAGAAACATGTTTCGGGGAATGCTAAAAGATGATGCGCGGTGCAAGTAGATGCGAGAAATGAAAGAAGATTTTTCGAGTATTGATTCGCTAGTGTGAGATTTTTTGAGCATCTAGTATTTAGATTTAGATGTGTCACCCCCCTCGGCCATGATACTAGATTTGACCGGTAGGGAATAAAACCTATCATGTAACAAAACAAATTACTTCAAAATATGATAACCAAATCAATTGTGGCCATTTAGAGCGCCGCGACCAAATTGGTCAGTTCCGGGCATGTCCCAGATGCCCCCGGGGAATTAACCAGACCAGACTTGAATTTAAACCCATCATGCCAAATAATGAATTTTGATTTCATAAAATCTATTAAATTCCAAGATTTAAGGAAAACAATGCAACATCAGTAATACGTCTCACTCAAAATTTATTCTTGGCGTGAAACAAAACCATGTTTTCTGATGTGAAAAAAAGTTGTGTCACCAACCACGGCTGACCCCATTGTTTATGTACGATGGAGACATCTACAATGGATCAATGATTTTGTTGAGGTTTTGACAGAACTATGCTGTGGCTACCACAGTAGTACTACGTCCATATACAGTAGCGCCAAAAGCATGCTGTGGTGGGTTCAAAACTTGACCATCTAAAATGATCAATTTGTAAGAGGGTAACAATTTTGGCACCTACTTGGTCAGGTAAGTAGCTTACACGTATATGTCTAGCCGAGCTAGGCATTACTTTCATGGCACTAACACCAACCATCCTTTCTCGAAAATCATCTACGATGTGACGTCACCACCGTTTGGCATACTACTACGGAAACCTTGGAGACAACGCAACACACGGAACAGTTTCGCTTTCCATTGGTATGAAGACAGGCAAACGGATCATCGATCAGCTGATCGTTTGAAGAGGATTTCAAGTTGCGCTGACTCTGCCTGATCTGTGGTTTCGTATACAACCGGGTTTTCGAATTCTACGAAGCCATACCCACGTTTGATCAATCGAGCTGCGTTGGTTACCATGGCCTGGTCTGAAGATTGTTTGATATAACGGAAGGGAATCACGAATTATTCAGCATGGACCAATAAGACCACCTACCACTATCCAATATCACCTACACGGAAAATCTACATCAAGATATGGATGCAATCTGAGGATGTTTGCTGGCATGATATCACTAGGAGTGCTGATAGATCCAAATCCAATTCGATCGAAAGGGGCGTTCGATTGTTTATCAAGGCGTCAGACACAAGGGTGTTTGATTGTCACACCACAGCTTGAGTACACAGGGTGATCAATCAATATCCAAGCAGGCACAAGGGTGTCTGCTACCTACTCCACGGTTTGGGCACATCGGTGCTCATTACCAATTCCAAGGCTATGACACAACGGTGTCTATTCGCCAATCCAAAGATTGAGTACAAAGGGTGCTCAACTTCACATCCGAAGCTAAGACACAAGGGTGTTCTAGCAAACTCCAAGGGTCGAGCACAAAGGGTGTTCGAACCAATTTCAAGGCAAAGACACAAGGGTGTCCTCCAGCCATCCCACGGTTTGTGCACAAAGAGTGCGCAAACTCATCCAAGGCAAGAGTACAAGGGTGCTCAAACCCAATCCCCATAGACAGGGGGCAAAGGGCGCTCAAAACCAAATACCACGGATTGGGTACACAGGGTGCCCATGGATTAGATACACTAGCTTGGACATAACGGATGTTCAAGTATAATTCCAACCGGACACTGGGTGTCCACAGATGATTCAACAATCAAGTTTGTAGGCACTAGGGGTGTCTGCAGTCTGCCTCTCGGATCTGGAACATTCCATTCAAACCAGAAAGAACAGGACTACAGTGTCCTGTATTCATCACCAGCAGACATTAGGGGTGTCTACAAACAACCAATCGGACGACATAGAGAAATCAAATCGTCTTAATCGTCACTGGTCGGATGGTCCCATATTGGCACGAATATGGATAGTTGGTGACAATCCACCTCAAACATTTGGCATCAACATTCGAATTGGAGCGAATCTACCGGACTTCGTCAACTTCTGGCTGCGGGCGACATCATATGTTTAACCAGGTTAGTAATAACAGTACCAGCCGAAGCGACACTTCCAGATATTACAAACATTATTTTCCCACACATGGACACGGACATAAAATATTCATCCAATCTGAGAATTTCCGCAAGACGTATTCTGCGAGCCATTTGAGGATAGTGGAACAGAAGGCCATCCAATGGGCGCAAAATGGGCGAACCACGGAAGGATCATCCGGGCAACCAAGGAGTCAGGCAAGGCATAAACAACCAAGGAAAGGAATCAAGCAATACATGTAAGCACAGCGAGTTCCATCCCACGGATTCACGGTTAGCGGTACCAAAGGTCATCCTAATAACGCAAACTTAATTGGTGAACACCGGAAGGATCATCCGTCCAACATCGGCAAGGCGTAAACTACCAAAACAGGAATCGGTCACAAGGACATCAACCAGGATCAAGCACCCAAGAACCGATATACAGGGAACAGGAGCGCAGAAGCCAAATAACATCGACCTGGTACCGAACCCATGAATGGAAACGGAGAGCGGAGAGCGGTGCAATAGCGTCATCAGTGGCAGACGCAGGTCTTCACGGTGGGTGGGTTGTGCAAGTCAAAAGAAATATACCGATTCAAGGACAGCACGTTGGACCAAGGATGAGAAAGGTGAATACAACAATGATCGAGGATTGGCACCAAGGAAGAATTATTCAGAAATGTAGGACATTTCAGGGTGGGTGAGTATGTTCGGGAGTAAGCTCACCTTACCCTAGCTACGCCACTATCGTTTGTACAGAAACTCCCCCAAACTCTCACCACGTAGAATCGAACCATCTCTAATAACGATCGGGATTAATGACGTCACTGCGGTGATCGTCTAGCAGTGTAGGGATCGGAATATATTTAGGAATAGCCAGTTGGCTCTGACTCTCAAAGAAGGATGGATATTGTAGAGACACAAGGATTTAACATGTTATATGTGTTGTGTGATGAATCTTGTAAAGATGTAAAGTGTTGTAAATAAATTGTATGTTAATAGAATAAAGTATATGTGATGTATGATTGAATGGACGAATGTGCTGTGTTATAAAGAATGTGGATGAAAGGAACCTCAAAAGGAAACCAATCGAAGCGCCTACATCCGCTCTTATAAATGCGCCCCAGAAGGTCCCACCCCAGAAACGACAGTGCCTTTTATTACCCCCCTAAACGGTGTTGGGAAGGGTCCGGTAACCCAACATAATGAGTGTTCTGTAGACCATGATTTAGACTTGTAGCGTACCTTAAAACCACTATCAAACTTGCAATGTTACTTGGGGTGAAACTGAGGTTTTCTGTCTATGTTCCGATTGTCATGAAATAAAGTTAAATAGTTAAATTGCATCACTTTCAAAAAGCTGTAACATATATCCCTTTGGATTAATTTGAATGAAATTTTGAGTGAGATGGCCACAGCTTATATTGATTACACTGCGTGTATTTCCTTGTGAAATTTATAGTGTTTTGAAACTGGAGCCGAACAACCTCCATCTTTCGCACCGAGTCATCGGAAAAATGTTTGGAATCCAACAATCTACTGTTTCTCCAGGCCAAGGCATCACACTGGAGACACACCACATCTGTCAAATACAGAATAAAAAGTATTTAAATATTACATCCAAACTGCTGCACATTGGTCATTCCGCTTGTGTAATATTATGGTGTACATCGTTACTTACTTAGATGAATCTACAGCTGTTCTTAATAACGCTTTGAAAACGTGTACCAATCAACTAGTTGAGCAAAAGTTTGTTTCTTTGAAAAACTCGAACAGCTGGTACAATTTGGATCTTTTGCGTCTTAACAGGAAAAGGGACAAATGGTACAAAAAGTTTTGTAGATCTAATAATGACAATCATTGGACTAGGTACACAATCGCGCGTAATAAGTATTCACAATCGATAAAGAAAACTCGTTGTGAATATGTTCAAAGGAAGATTGATCAGCATCAAAACAACAGCAAAGAGTTATGGAAAATTTATTCATTTATTTTTTTTTCAAATTTATTTATTTAATCTTTATTAAAACCTAGTAATTGCAAACCGCGGTCCATAACTTTTAATGGCACATTAGAACAGTCAGAACAAGTAATTGCATCTAAGTTTAATGATTATTTCGTAGACAGTGTTTCATTGATTAATCAATCTATTGAATTGGTCGATGAACCTGACGAAATAAAACAGCCAGTTAATAGTAGTTGCAGATTTGAAGTTTTTCACCCAATTACATTAGATGAACTTAGAGTTATTTGTTTTTCATTAGGAAAATCGGCTGGAGTAGATAATGTTAATGCTAGAGTTATTCAAGATTGCTTTCATGTCATTGGCCACATCTTTCTGGACCTTATTAATGAATCATTGCAGAATGGACATGTGCCACAAATTTGGAAGGAATCCTTAGTGATTCCTATTCAAAAAGTTGCTGGAACGATTAAAGCCGAAGAGTTTCGTCCCATCAACATGTTGCACACATTAGAGAAAATTTTAGAACTTGTTGTTAAAGGCCAGCTGTTGGAGTATTTGAATAGCAACTCTTTGTTGATACCAGAACAATCGGGATATCGGGAAGGTCATTCTTGTGAAACTGCATTGAATTTGGTGTTAGCAAAGTGGAAAGACAACTTGGAGCGTAAAGATACGATTGTTGCTGTTTTTTTGGATCTGAAACGCGCTTTTGAAACAATTTCTAGGCCCTTACTGTTAAGTACAATCAAGCGCTTTGGAATTACGAGTACTGCATATAAATGGTTTGAAAGCTATTTGTCTGACAGAACTCAACGGACTGTTTTTAATGATTCTGTTTCCAGTCCCGTGGGGAACAACCTTGGAGTGCCCCAGGGAAGTGTATTAGGGCCCCTTTTATTTATTATGTATATTAATGACTTGCGACGTGTTTTACGGTTTTGCGACATTAACCTTTTTGCAGATGATACTGTGTTATTCATTGCAGCTAAGGATTTAGAAGTTGCCGTCTCACACTTGAATGAAGATTTGCAGTATCTAAGTAGATGGTTGAAGTGTAAGCAGTTAAAATTGAATACAAGTAAAACTAAATTTATGGTAATTTCGCGGAATCGATTAAATGAGAACGTCTCTGTTGTAATTGATGATGAGAATATTGATCGCGTTCAGGAGATTAAATATCTTGGCGTGATTATTGATGACAAACTTAAGTTCAACTCTCACATTGACAATGTCATCAAGAAAATTGCCAAGAAGTATGGAATTCTATGTCGATTGAAAAACGATTTAACTATTGCCAGTAAAATACAGCTATACAAATCAATCATCTCTCCTCATCTAGACTTTTGCCCATCCATTTTATTTCTGTCGAATGCAACACAAATATCGAGATTACAGCGCTTGCAGAATAAAATAATGCGTTTGATTTTGAGATGTAATAGATTCACTTCCTCAACTTTGATGTTAGACGCCTTACAATGGTTGTCGGTGAAGCAAAGAATTGTATATTTGACTATGGTGTTCATTTTTAAAGTAGTTAACGGTTTGCTGCCTCGATATTTGTGTGATCGAATTGAAAGAGGAAGTGACTATCATAGATATAATACTAGAAACGCGGATGAAATAAGAACACCACATTTCTTGACTTGTGCTTCACAGAATTCATTATTTTTTAAAGGAATAAATGTTTTCAATTCGATGCCTAGACACATTAAACGTTCAACAACATTAGCAGAATTTAAGAGACATTGCATTTCACACGTTAAAACTGTCTTTTGAACGGTTATCCAGTGATTTTTTTTTTTATGAATTGACAAATTATGTATCTTGACGAAGTTATTTTTAACGGATTACTTTGTATGGATAGCTGTTATAACGACTTTTTAATAATTATTGTAGCACTGCAAAAACTATTTTGTTCGCCACGATGGTGATGATGGATTTTTGATATATGATTTAATAGTAGTAGTAAAAAAATAGTAGTCTACAAAGGTTTGAGCCTCGCGCGCGTATTACGGATATAGAGGACTGAATTTAACATTTGATAAAAAAAAATGCAATTTTGAAGCTTATTTGGAAGATACCTTGAGTTAGTAGTAAGTTTTCTGGCAAATGTTGGGGGTTCGTGAGCATTCCTGACATTGCTGAAAATTATGATAGCATCAGATTGCGGGGTTACTAGTGTAATAGGATGCTTTGTTGATTGTTCATTAACTCTTGATTGCTTGTAATACTTATGAATATTTTAGGTGGACAAAAAGGCGAACTAAGAGGTGGACGCCTGAGCTTTTCAACATTTATATCGCTGTGAAGCAACTGTAAACTCTAGAGGGAATTTATATCTGTAACTGAAACCAGTTCGATTTTGTTTGCCAACCTGGTTAAAATGTCATATTTAATTATCTTAAAGATAAATCGTCCAGCTCAAACCTTTGTAGGGGTAAGAGGTGGGACCATCATCATCATCATCATCATCATCATCGTAACAAATCGTTTTTTTGTTCTTCCTTGATTTGTTTTCCGTCGATCTTATTTTCCGTGCTGAGTACCAATGCCCCCGGCACCGGGGAAGCAGCTCCCACTCCTGGACCCTACCTATCGATCCATCAACTCATAGATCGGGCACCAACGGCTTTACTTCCCTTCCGAAGACAAATCGTTTTGATGACTGTAATATTCTAGCAACGTTTACCAGTTATTGATATTCAATACATCATCATGTTATATTTGTTTGCTGTATCCACATTAAAGTTATCAGTGGTGATAGAAATGGCACTCATTAGTGATGTATTACCACGTTTGAAAACTTGTTTCCAGCAAAAGAAAAATCGCACTAAACAACCCTAATAAATTTGTTATGGTTATTTTGCTTAACGACGTGTTCGGGGTATCATCCAAACCATTTGTTGAAAAGTCTCCTTAATAAAGATATGAGAAAATAGTTCAATGATTTGAGTTATCATTTCCTTATGGTATTTTTTACAAGGGAAACAAAACAAAACCCTAATAAAAGTCTGAGCCTTTGTAAATATCTTGTATTTCACCGGCGCCGGTGGTGTGACTGCGTTACTGCTTTCTCACCCCAATGGGTCTGGGTTCAAGCCTAGCCGAGGTTAGTGGGATTGTTCTGAGGCATAAACATCTCTGGTCACGTCTTCCTTCGGAAGGAAAGTAAAGCCGTTGGTGCTGGCCCATGTGTGTTGACTTGGTGCGATATCCTACGCAGGTGTGGAAGCTGCCTTCATGTACATTCAATTGCCGTCAATGGATGGCAATCGATGTCCGTCGATGATTGGCACTAGATTGCGGAACAGAGACCGACGTTAAATAAAGGAAAAAGAAGGCTTTGTAGTTCTGCAAAATTCAATCAAAATCGACATCACTGACTTGCATATAGGGGAAATGACGGCTTCGGCATGACAGACTATTTTCGGCAACCCAAATTGAAACACTATTTTCACTGGATTTTCTTACGAAAACACTTCGCTGAATGCATGCAAACGATTCTTTATGCTTTCAGCTTCAATTTGACTATATTTTTACCACTGAGAAAAAGCAATCTAGCAGTGTTTTTTTGAAATGAAACACACGCACTACAAATTGTAGCTGATTTCGAGTTGCCGATAATAGAGCACCAGGAACGGTTGCCGAAGAAAAAATGGTTGCCGACAATACTCGCTCTCACTAGAGAAGATTGGAGCTTTGTAAAAGCGTTTCAAAACAGTTTTTGACAAAACAGTTAGAGCAGCTGGCAGCAGAAGATTATAAACAAACCAATACTGCATATGTGTGCGTCCCATATAGAAAAAGGCTATAGAAAGAAGGTCGCTGCTTAGGTTGCCGAGAATACGTAAATTCCCCTATATTTTGTTTTTATTCAACACAGCTGGTGTGTTGACAGATCGAGGGAAAAGCAACTAGTGAAAAAGTAGCATGAACGAGTGTAAACTCGACAATCAACTTCACTTTATTTAACCCCTCATTTTGGTAAGCTTCAATTCCTGAATTGCATAAACTCAACACTCAACCTTCACCATATGCATTGAAAGTAGAAATGCAAATAAGTGCTCCAGAAAGTCAACAAACCACGGAAACCAACGTCGACATAAAGTTGAGATTTGATTCGCTCGTAAACACATGACGAGACTAAAGACCCAGCGCGGAAATTATCGCAACTTTTCACTCGCGAGAGCTATTCATTAGCGATGTTGCTGCGTGGTGATTGCATGTACCTAGGTAACTACAGATATGCGATTGTTTACCGTACGCTGACGATCGGAATGAGGAAAGTAAAAACGGCGAAAGCATTCCACTTATTTATTTATCAAAGGTATATATGAACAGAACCATCAGCAAACAAAATACTTCTTGTAGTCACTTTCTTCGGCGAGAGGAGGTCCGTCGATGGAAGCATGCTCGTTCACTAGGGTGAGTCAAGTATATATGGCGGATCACAAAGCCAAATTGGATCGAATTTGGTTACTATCTGGATTTTAACTTTAAAGTTTGTATGGGAAAATGTATGCATTACCATAATTCATAAAATGTTCAATTTTGATCAGAGGTTGGAAAAACTATGCAGAACAACATTGTCGATGATTGTAAATCGAGTGGAATTCTGTGAAATAGTTATTATTTATTTACTTTAGGCCTAGTGTACCAAGTATGCGTGGACCACTTGGCCGAAAGTAAAAATTTAGAAACTGATGTCGAATCAATTTGCTATCTTCGACAAAGTTGTTCTGCATAATTTTCTCAATCCAAGTCCCAAGGTTGGTAAACATTCAGCAGTTGTTGAGAAATAGGGGCTTGGTAATTTGACTCACCCTAATGTTCACTTCTTACTAGACGTTTTTGTTCGGCCTTTGGATAAAGGCTACTGCTCTTCAAAACGATGCATTAATATTTATTGAACTACTCGGCGTAATTGTGCCAACGACCGTTAGATGATGATATGTAGCACAATAAAAGATTGTGCAGAATTAAAATTCGCACATTAATGCCACGCTGAGGAGCTCGAAAATGAAGAGCCACCGCATAATGTGTGGCACAGATTTGGAATTTGCAAGCGTTTGATTGAGATACCCTCCGGATGGGGTAAGCGATCGAGATCGGTGATTGGCGCAGTGTGGTGGCATTCAGAGAATTAATGAGCGGTTTTTCTTATTCTAAATAGGTTAAAATTCCGAGATTTTGGTTTCAACCTCTTCACTTTCGAAAAATCGGGGAAAATCAATCGAAAAAAAAGCACTTACCTTTAATACTGTGAAGAAAAGCACAAACGTCGCGACCAAAGATCGCGATCCTCTGCCCATGGTGATCGTTTGTGTGTGATAGTGAGTTTTTTGTTTTGTTTTTAGCACCGTTCGTGCTGATTCCTGTTGAGCTGGCTATTTCGGAGGGGTGGTGGTGGGTAACCGTTTGGTTTTGTTTTTCGATTTAGTATGAAATTTTGGCGATTTGTTTTGGTCTTGCTCGTTCTGCGGAAAGGATCAGGACGGGAAGCCGTCGATCGGCTTCAGGTAGGAAGGGGGGAAATCAATCCGATAGGGTTGTGCCGGATTCGCGCGGGGTGTGCTGAAATGAGAGGTAAATATAGAGATGATTGGTTAGATGTGGTTTTTTGGGAAGTGTTTGAAGAATCGAAAGAAAAAAATGTTTTCGAATTACATATATTTCGATATTTTAAGAGATGCTGAAATTTCAATAATGGATGTTAAGCTGTCATTAACTCGCATTTTTTGGCGCAACTGCACCGACGTACCTGCATAGCATAAACGAAACGACAAAAAATTAGATTTAAAGATGAACATCTAAGTTCTGCATAGTGTTGAGAAAATATCATAAAATCAAATCTCAGTCTCTCCGATAATCACGCTTGATTTTCGTCAAATATTAACAATCAAACATCACCTGATGATACTAAAAGTTGTGATACCGTTGCTCCTAATATCAAACTAACAAAACTCACCAGCTACGATTATTACCAAACTGTGGTGTATTTGAATTTCAAGATTTTTGCTTTACACCCGAATGCAACCCGAAACTTCCATCACTGATGGCAGCAGTAACTTCGTGTATGGCATGGGTGAAGAGTAAAGAGAGATAGAAAACTTGTCGATGTGCAACGGAATCAATTTTGCGTCGAGTCGTATGACAGCCTGAAAAATATAAGTTTTCAAATGATTATACCATCACTGGTCCTTTATAAATAAGGATAGAATTTACATGAGCCAGATGGCAACCCAAGTTACATTGCAGGTTTTATTGCGGTTTTATAGCATTATACAAGTCTAAATCATGGTCTACAGAACCCTCATAAAACCAAATTGTTACTTGATAATAAAGGCATTCGTCTTGGAATTTGGGTTATGCTGACCCGCCCTTGAACTAATATTTTGAAATAGACCATTCGATGTAAGCTAAATCCTAGACTAAAACTGTGTATTATAAATTCAAATCACTTTATATTATATCAAATTCAGACCCCTGATCAATGTTCAGAATAATCCGGAGAAGTTCTGAAAAATGTTCAAATTAAGTATCCTCAACATGGGTCTAATAAGCAGCCATCAATTTTGTTTTCAATCATATCTCAACAAATATTTAACCTACAGATGATATGGCACTGTTAACATACATGCTGATGTAAGCTTAGTATTTCGTTAACAATTGAACACTATAAGATAACTTACAATTTTCAATTAAAAAGAGCTTGAAATGTACTCCATTCCTCTCTTAAGTAAGTGATTCGTTTGCTAACTAAGTTGTGATGTATTATGATTGATATGCTTGATAAGCCAAATCGTCGAGTTAGGCCTAAATTACATACCTAAATCCCATTCAGCTTGAGAATCTAGAAAATCTCTCTTTTTGCAACTGAATGTGTGCTGCATGGCATAGGATAGAGAGTTTCTTTAACCTAAGCGACAATTTGGTCCTATCGGGCAGAAAACTTCAAATACCTATATCTATGATTTCCCCGTGAACATATCAATCACAATCGCATATTATGAATATTGACACTCCTCTTTTGAGAAGAAAGGCATTCTTCTTTCTATTTTCCTGCTGAATGAATGTTGTTTTGCTGTTCTGAAGTGGAGCCAAAAAGGGATTTGCATTTAATTTTGATGAAATCAATATCAACCATATCTGTACCGAAGAATTGAGAGCACGGTTTGCAAAATAACGGGAGTGAACGAGCTTGAATGTGTGCTAAATTGATGCTGTGGGCAAAGTCGGTGATACTCGTACAAACTGCGAAAAAGTCGGTTCCCTGAGACCGGCACATGTAAGCGGCCCTTTTGACATAAGAATCAGTTGAAAGAAACGAGAAATTCAATTCAGGCCTAAGTAGCACAATTCGGTGAAGAAAAGTTGCATCAACTTGTTTGTGACCAAAACAAGTCACATAGACGTTACTACAACCATTTTACGACAAGTTTACTGCTAGGGGGACGTTGTGGAATTAATTCTCAACCGAGGGTTTTGTCCAAGCGAGTGAATTTTATATTTCAGTTTCATTTCTGAAAATTCTTATAAATTAGCTAAGGACGAGACTGCGGACGTGTTCGTTATAGTAGTTTTAAAAATAGTTTAAGTTAAATAGCGTTCCACTATTTTTTGTTGCTTCTTTCGAAACACCTCGTAGATTAAGCGATGCGTTCCTTTTATAAAGATCGCGAATATCACGTGGTAGGTTATATGGGATCTTACAATAGTGCTTTGCATAAGGTTGGATTCTGGATGACCATTTTTTTTAAACGACCACCAAACAAAACATTTTATTAGTCAATCTCAACGAAAATTTAATGTTATTACAGTTGTTTATTGTGATGCAAGGGGCTCAGTGACCTAGTTGTGACCATTTTTCTTACTGAGCAGAAGATCGAGGATTGTACCTCAGGTCCCTTCACATTTACTGAGTTGTAAGGATCCGGAAATTCAGCACCAAACGAAACCAGATCTAATTTACCCTTCTGGAAAAAACGTCCTTCCGTCGATGCAGAGGTGCATTCGGTACGAAAAAGAAATAATGTTCACGCTGTGTTGGAACGTGTGCTCGATCCTGGAAATCATGGTTGGAGGTCATTTCCTTTGGGTGGTTTTTTTGCTGTAATTTTCTAGCTGACTTTTATATTTTAGGCAAACTGGATCGAACATTCCGTTCCGCAAATCAAATGTGTAGAGACAGCACTGACGTGACAGTCATCGGTCGGATTTATACAGTAATAACAACATCTTTACCGTTGGTTATAGTGATTTGTTAGAGCTCGATGGCCTTAGAACGGCCGTTTTTACCTTTTTGAGATTATTGCTTCGTATTGCAGAGTCGCTAGTATCGCATGGTATTTTTTACTCAGGTGAACACATCACTTCAATTCAGCGTATCATTTTAGATGATGTCCCAGTGATAAGTGCAGAGGATTTCTTGATTTCCAGCGCAGTGATTATCACGTCAAAATATTCCTACCCATTCTTTAATTGATTTGAATTTGGACGACACCAGCACTGTTATTGTCTATTGTAAAGTAGAGATCATTAAACATAGAGGATGAATGCTAGTTCTTAGTATCATCTGTTTGTTTTCTATCTAAGAAACCTTCATACATTCTGAACAAGTGACTTGGGTGCTCCTGAGAAAATTTAGTTTTTTAGCTCATTGATTTTAAGGACTTGTTAAAATACACATTTTTGTTACCACCCATTCACTGAAGTGGAAAATGGAAATTTAGCAAGACAATAAAGTGTGTGTGTCTTCTGTGAACCTTTTTAGCTTGAAAAGTTTCTTCTTGTGTTCATTTTTATAATTAAGATGCTCCTCAAATGGTTAATGAAAATAACTAACTTTTTAAATTTTGAAAATAAAGACACATGTTCTATGGCAAAGTTGTAGATGAAATGATTTCAAGCTACTTTGCTGAAGAAACATTTTTCTATCTCTTAACGTTCACTCAAATGATTCTGAAACGTCAAGAAATGGCATAAGAAAAACCAAAATAGCCTCGATTCACCGCACGAGTAGCAGTTTCAATATTATTACACTCTCTCGAAGAATATGATTTAGACTTGAAGAATGCTAAACCATTCAAGTATTAGAATGTTGATTTAGTAAACCTCATAAGTTGGCATACAAATACCAAAAAATTAGCTTTAAAAGTGTTAAAACAGCCTGAAATCAGAAACACTGTCACTGTTAAAGCTGTCCTTAGAAATGACAAACATATGAATAGCTCTATAAATAAATAATAAAACAAAACGAGATAAAAATAGAATTTTTAAAAACAATATCAGTCTAGATCGCAAAAAGGGGCATTCAAATTCCTAAATCCTATGAAAATATTGGTTATGCGAGGGAATCAAATGAAAAATTCTCAACCATCACCAAAAGGTCATAAACGTCATTCTGATTGAAGAATTATAAAAAAAATTAATTTGCTAGATTAAACTAAAAAAACATAACATTTCATATCTGAAGTTCTGCAACTCAACTATGGGCAGCCTGCAAGCCATTTGTGGTTTACGTTCCATATATTGAAAAACGTAGGTCTAGGAGAATCAGAGTGACTTTGTTTTATCAACTTAAAATTATATTCTAACATTGGATAATAGGGTGGTTCGAAATATCGATTTTGCTCAATCGATTCTAAGTCAGGTTCCGGATCATTATACACAACATCTTAAAACTATAGTCAAAGGTACAACACAATAAACACTTTATCTTCCGCTATCCAATAGGCATCCTCAATCAGAACGGCATCCGCTTCCAATGGTTTCATTGTATGGAAGTATCGCCATCGGGGGGCAGAGCGCTTTCATTGCAGCGATGGACGCAAAACGTAGTCAACACTCGCGCACTCATCTAAAAACGTTTGCTTTCCAAAGTTGACCGAAAGAACTGCTGATGAAGAACATTGAGGAGGACCACACAATGCAATGGTTGCTGCCGAGTAAACAGACCATCGCGTGACACACATCGAGAGTGGCCTACTTCTGTCGAAAGCCGAGTGAACAACTCTAAGAATTACTATGCGAAAAGTAAACTTTTAGTTCTTTCGTCATAATAGTTTAGAGGTCTCTAGCCTTCCATCATAACAATTTACGGGTAAGTTAGCTAATTTGACTTTCTTCAAATTTTCCCAGCTACAACTTTGCAGAAGACTACTTTTAGATTAAACGTTATTAATTGATTTTGAATCCTAAACTTTCTAATAATATCAATCAACTGGTTTCAGGGCAACACTGCTTCTTGCAGTATGACATAGTAGCCTGGATTTTGCTACTCCGCGCCAAGTACACCAATGTTGCCTGCTGGGTAGCTGATGAATCCTGCCACAAGGATATTATCTTCTTAATTACATAATAACTAATTATCCTGACGATCTGTGAAAAAGTAGTCTCCAGCAAAGTTGTAGCTGAAAAAATTCCTTTAAGCAAAGATAGCAAGCTTACTTGTCAATTGTTATAACAAAATGCTGGGGCTATGAGAACAAAAAGTTTACTTTTCCCCTAGTAATTCACATATAAACTTCAAAGGGGTCAATGCAGTATGAGATCACAACCAAATGGGCTTAAATGTTGGAAGAATGGTCAGGACCTGATTTAGAATCGATTGAGTTTGGTGCAGGAAAATTGATACTTTAAACCACCCTAATGGGGAATTGTATTTGATTCAAGTGGACATGTCCCGTTTGAGTTATGCCTGTTCGAGAAGGATCACTTTTTGCTCAGGGCATTTACTGAATAAAGGTATAATGATTTGAAAATAATGACGGTAGATCTTATAAGACGTGATCTGTATTAATTTAATACGAATCCTACACCTACAAGAGGAGAATTAAAATCTGTCTTGGCTGTAGGAATCGTAGGAAAAATTGTTGAATTGTATGAACGTTTATTAGATAAGATCGATGTTATTTAAAATAATGAGATATTATTAATGCAATGGAATAACTCTGAATTCTCGACTACTGCTTTAGCTGCATAAAATCATAAAAAGAGATTTGCATCATCCAAATCCTCCATCACATCCTTCTTCTTCCTGGGTTTTGACGCTCTTACAAATCCGCCGCCTACTAGCCTATGTGATACCCCCTTCCATGGATCACTAATTAAAAACAGCTCCATATTTTGTGTGATCTACCATTTCCTCCCCAGCAACCGAATCACGATTGCTTTAAATATCTCTGCACCGTCCATTTTCGGTATCCATTTGTCTGCAATCATCTCACCTTGGCACACCCCCACGCACACCGGTCTGAAATTTGATATCTCCGGCAATTATTGCCATTAATCTCTTCTCTTCTTTCATCAATCGATCGGTTCCGCGAGAATTTTCTTGGTCTTGATTGGCTTAAAAAATCGCATTTATTGCACCTGCCTGCGGCCATTTAACAGGCCAAATTCGAGACGAAGGCGAAGACGCACTTATGTACATCGACAGCTGTAACGGCCTAGCCTTATTTCGAATTTCTTCTCCTAAGCTGGCTATCGAGGTTGAATATTTTGTTTTGGAGCTGGAAAAAAAAAACCACGTGATAAGAAGAAATCCGAACCGAATCCAACCCCGGCAGAAATTTAACGGCATTATATCTCGGTAGCCTAATAAACAACTCGTTTTTTGTTCGTGGTTTACCGAATTACCAACCACCACTAGTGCCCGTAGGGAGAGCTATATGGTCTGCGTGGCCTTCAGCCACTTGTTGTCGTTAGGTAGGAAGGAACATATCTACTGGCTATTTGGTATTGTTGGTGTTACGCGAAACAACTGCCAAGAGAAAAACAAAATCAGGTTACGGCGTCGGCAAACGCGGCTTGATGATGGATGCAGGTGAAGAATTCGACTCAAAAGCGTAATCTGCGATGAATGGTTAAAAGGGGGGTTACCCTCGCGAGAAGTGCCGCGCACGTGATCAGGTGAAAATTGGGAAAAGCACATGTTTGGGTTGGATTTCACTAGGGCAGGAAGTTTTTCTCTGTTTGATGGGTAAAGTGCACATACTTCTGTAAATTTAGATCGTACGCTGTGTAATTAAATAATATTGAGCTGTGAAACACATTGCTATTTTGAAAGCTGCTTTGAGTTTTGATCTGTGTTTCCCGAGAATCTGATCCGATTTCGCGGGGAAGAGTTTATGTTTATTAAATAATTTTCACTGAAAAATAGAGCACAGCACGTGCGATTCTATTATCGGAAAATTACCTTCATGTTTTCTGAGGGAAGGCGGTAGAAACTTGAACATAAAAGTTGCGGAAAAAGACGAAAAAACATCCAAAGGAATCCGGAAAAGGCTAAACATATTTCCAGAGGAAGCCAGGTGAATCTTCCGGAATAGGTCGGAAAAAACTTCGTGGAAATTTGGATGACATTTCCAGGGGAAGCCATAGGAATCTCGAAAAAAAAAATGTCCTGTAGAATTCAGAACAAATAAATCAGGAAATTACTTCTGGTGGAAATCTGAAGAAAATTCCGATAAAAATCGAAAGAATCTTTCAGGGAAAATTGTAAAATTCTTCCGAGAGAAACTTCCGAGGTAAGTCATAAACCACATTCCGGTGGAAGCCAGAAAAACCTTATCGAAGAAACTTACTGGGGAAATGGGATAGAAACTTCTGGACGTGATTGCGAAGACAGTCGGAAGAGTCGTCTCCCGACTCACAGGTCATGTTTGTATTTGAAGCTGAATGGCAACACATTGTATTACTTAACTTTTTTTTTGCTTTATTATAGAGACTTTCAGCCTGTAGCTGGTTCGTCTCTTTGAAGGATTGGGGCTATTACTTTATTTAGTTACTTAAGATATCCTGAGCACCTTCAGTGGTGCAAAGGGCCAACGTGAAAGACTTCCATCCAGTTCAAATTCCTATCGACGTGCTTGATTTCCTTGTCGAGGCTCATTGAATTTTATTAGCTCAAAACTCAACCTGGAGAAAATATCTTATTAAATAGCATAACTGGTGACCTAAATATGATATTGACTAGGCTGACATAGAGATAAAATACCAAAAATAATACCTCAAAAAGGTTCCACGAGTAACGAACTAATTAATAATTTAGTTATTATAATAACTGACGGATAACAGACGCTTTTTTTTAATGCCAGAATTCCATAATTTGTTATTTAAAAGGTCTTCTAATACCAATCTAATAACTCTTTTAGATGTTATTGTCTAAAAACTGAAACATCCCATTTTGTTATTTTGAAATTTATTTGATGTTTTACAAAATATTTCGATAACTGAAAAATATCAAAATAAGGTTTCATACACCAAGCATACCAACATGAGGTATTAAACCAAATTAAGATATTTATATGTTATCGGTTAGTTTTCGGTACCTACTCGGGATCTACCTCCAAGATCTAGGAAAATTTTCTATGATTGAGATCTCGTAAACATCCTAAGCCCCAGAATCTCCAAAATTTGTGCAAGTAGAAACAAGAATACGGCAGACCAGATTCTGGACAAAAATCCAGCGTTTTAAAAATATTCAAGTTGCTCCCGAACGTTTGTCTGTTCCCTAGAATCTTGATACAGTCAACTCTCTCAAATTCGATATTGACGGGACCATGGAGGTAAGGCAGATAATTTTTAAGAATTGGTATGGAAAGAGTAGTTGAAGAAGTCTGGATTTCCATTGAGTTGGAGAAAGATCGACTAACGAAGGGTTGAAAATATGTGGGTTGGCTAGTTAATCTTATAAAAATGTCGTTTAGATCGTTTTGGATTTAGACCAGTTCCAGGACCAATCTTAATGAAAAATTTAGGACTCAAACTTCTACGATTTGCATGAAACTTTGCATAATTATGTGTTTTGGGCAATCATTCACTTTTTTGCAAAAAATCGGCCATTTGGGATCTTGTATTTTTTTTTTCCAGAAGGGCGTCTTAGACACATTTCATTAAATTGTAGCACTAAAACGTCACGTCTGACCGAAAGGACGTCTGAGCCAACGTTGTTTAGCAAAGTAAAGTAATTATGGGAAAAATATACGCGGTATTTTCAGTAATTTTGAGAAAAAATAAGCATATATTCAATATTTATAATTTATTTAATTTCGATCATAAACGACGTTTTCGTGCTACAATTTATTGAAAAATTACAAAGACATCATTTTGAAAAAAATGCAACATTTGAAATGGCCAAACTTTCGAAAAAACTGTGTTTTTTGCAAAGTTTTATACTAATCGGAGAAGGTCGAGTTTTTTCGATTAGTCATTTGGCGTGGAACTGTCCATTAGGATCTTTCTCATGTATCATTTATTGGGATTTAAAGTAATCATGTTTTGACCTGAGTCAGTAGCAATATAAATTTCTACAGTTCGTGACCGTGTATTTTCTTAAAGCTATATATAATTTCCGCATTCACAACCTTTCAGAAGCTTAAAATAATTATTTTTTCCTTAGTTCAGTTAACCAAGTCTGCAGTGCCAATCTTGAAAACATTTGTTCTCAAGAGTATTCAGCTAAAAAACCAGTTTCATAACTTTTAAGCCATATTCAGAATATCCATTTAAAACACAAGAAAAGTGGTCCCTGTTGATGCTAATAAGTATTAGTACATGACACTGCAGAAGTCTGTACATTGTAGACGAAATACGCGTATCTTCCAATGATAAGCAAATAAGGTAGTGGAATTCAATAGAAATTACTACTATCCTTCTCTCTCTCTTCATACAGGTATTCTACAAAGTGAATCCAAACACATAAAGCAACCAACGATGCAGACAAAACGGTTGCTATGACTACCATAACAAACTCGCTTTGTAACATAGCTCGATCGGAGTGGTAGAAGGATAATGATATATTGCTTGCCTGCTATGTTGCAATATACACGGATAAGGACATAGGGTAAACGCTCCTATAGTTGTGGTACGTTAGAAGTGTTAGGTTCCTATAGTTGTGCATGGAGACTCAATACACAACTATAGGAACCTAACGCTTCTAACGACCGCAACTATAGGAGCGTTTCCCCTAGCTTGATCTGAATCGAGAAAAGACATAACAAAAAAATTCTCATTAACGCATGTGTATCATCTTCGGCTTTACTTCGTGAAGCAGGTTGTCAACAATTTGCTCGTCTCCTTCTACCGCCCCGAGTGAGCTGTGTCGCACGGGCTGCTTGTCATGAAAAAAAGGAAGAAGATTATATCATTATTGTTTTCCACTTCTGACACAGCGTAATCATTCGGTTCGTTGATCGCTTGTCATTTTGTCATTTGGAGATATTTTTGATTCCATGATCAGGCCTCAAATTATTGTAATAGAAAAATTAACATTTTAATTTTTGCTCTCTAAATGATCTTTAAAAATGTTGTAGCTTCGATGATTTAAAGCTACTTTGAACAAGACATATTTTTTTTCTATCTCTTACCATTCTTATTTAGGAACCCGTTTTTTAATTATCTTAAAGTAGTCCTGAAAAATTCAGTTTTTTGCACAAACTTTTCCTATTTTCATCACCTTTAGAGGATTTTTAGGGCATATTGAAATACATTTTTGTCGAGAAAAGTAAGTAAAAAAAGTTATAATATATGAGATACCACCCGGTCACTGAAGTAGAAGAAGGAAATTTAGCAAATGTCATAATGCTATTGTCTTTAGTTTTAGAGGATTGGTGTCTTCTGGGATTTTTTTAAGCTTAAAAAGCTTCATCCTTTGGCTATTTTTTTAAAATAACAATGGTCCTCAAATTGTTGATATAGTACGTAAAGAATTAGAAAACCTGTTTCTTCGGCAAAGTAGCTTAACATCATCTCACCTACAACTTCTTATTTTCAGAATTAAAAAAGTTAGTTTATCTAGATGAATAATTTGAGAACCACCCTAATTTAAAAAAAACCGCCTAAAGAAGAAGCTGAACAGGTTCACAAAAGACACTAAAAGTCTGAAACTTAATACAAACGCACTAAAACTTTTATTTTGCTAAACTCCCATCCTGGGCCACTGTGCAATGATCTCAAGATACCGTACTGCACTGAATGCCGGACAGTAATTTTTTTTAAAATAGTACGTCTACTTTGCAAAATTATAACAAGACCAACAGTTAAAATGGCCTTAACTCCATTTTGTAAACAAACCTTGTAAGGCCATTTTCTCGCAAACCGAAGTCCGCAAAGGCAAACCAACATAATAAACAGGTAGGGGAAATTTTCCTCTACCCGATTGAGGTTTAGGTTTGCGAATGAAGATTTCGGTTCGCGAGAAAATGGCCTTACAAGGTTTGTTTACAAAATGGAGTTAAGGCCATTTCAATTGTTGGTCGTTATAATTCTGAACGATTTTGGTGGCTATTTTGAACATAGTAACGAAGACAACATATCAAGAAGACTGATCTCTCTTCCATTTTCTAAGACAACCGCTCTGACAGGCACAATTTCATATCAAAGATTACAACCTCAGAAGAAAGGTTTGTGTATTTGCTCGTATTTTTATGCGTTGCTTCCACCTTCACCCAAGTGCAGCGCTGCTGTATCTGTCACTTGGATAATGGAAAAGTTGCCAGTCTTCTTGATTTGATGTCTTCGATAGTAGTGAGTGATAATCAGCTTTTTAAAGTGTCCGGATTTGTGATATAAATGGCTGGATTTCGAGTCTTTACAGTACGGTGAGGGTCCGATATTGGGAAATCGAAATTTTTGTTAAATCATTTCAACTATTGCAAATCTGATCATCTGATTACGTCTAAAGCATTACAATTATCCGCAAAGTCTATATTAAATAGGATTTTCTAAGTGCTAAGTACAGCGTTTTTGTTTTGCAACACAACTGCTATCTATCTACACACAATTTATGTTGCCAATACTGATAAAATTGGTCACAATAGAGTGCTAAAATGGATTTGAAATAAGCCTTTTTTAAATAAGAATAAATCATGTTTGAATACTAAACAAAAAAAAAGGTTTTTTAGATTCTTTTTAAATTTTTGTGTTACCTAAAACAAATACCATGTTGCCAAAATCGAGACCGTGCCAAAATGAAGGTTTTTTCAACGTGTCTCATTTGAGTACAGCTAGTTACGTAATATAATTAACAAAGTGTAATTTCATCAAATTTTGCATCAATTTTCAACAACTATTTCTAATTTTTAGAAGATCCCACAGTGTCAGCAAATTAAAAACCTTGGAGACGTATTATCTTGCCAAAATCATAAAAAAATGAAAAGCAAATTCTGGAAATTCACATCCACGCAAGGTCGAAGTGAGTTAATAGTGGGACCTTTCAATTATATTTGGTTTCTAGCGATGGAGCCACACAACTGTATCAAAACTGAATACTTCATCTTTTCTCAATAGTGATGTAATAATAGACTTCCCAAGTAACACAAATTCATAGAATCATGTTGAATAAACTGCTATACAATCAACCTTATAAAGGTTATATGCACTGTTTTAAAACATGTGTGTTACTTGGGTTAGGCCAAGATCACGAGATATTCCATGTTGGAACCAATTAAGCCAAACCTGTATGCTACGTGAGCATCATTTTCGAGGTCCATATTCGGGACTTTACCATTGAAAGCCGCAAACGATTAAAAATGTGTCATCCTGCTACTTGTAAAGGGTATATCCGACTAGGGTAAAAGCTCCTATAGTTCTATAGATGCTTATAAAGACTCCATAAGCAACTATAGGAACCTCACGCTTCTAACGTAGCGCAACTATAGGAGCATTTACCCATCCGATTGAAGCAATTTGGATGGGGAGAGTGGAAATGCCAACTTCCTGTTATTAACATTCCCCCGCTCATTGGGGCATCCTTCTGTTAGATGGCTCGTTTTTTAATCTTATTGTTGGAAGGAAATTATACATCATCCCGTAATTTTACCTATCGATCCACCCAACCCGTTTTTGGCTCTTCATACAGCAATATGTTGAGGACAATCAGAGTTTATTAAGCTTGATCAAGTCAAACACTGAGAAAAGTCCAGACAACCAGAAAGCACGTATATTCAAAGTTGTTGCTGTGATATACAAACATATACACAAACAAACAATTCGTATAGAACGCAAAAATATGGCTTATACGCACAAAAATGGAGGTCATATAGGTGCAAATTTTTATTTCTTTTTAAACGAGTTGATTGACCATCATATACGACTTAATCAGTTATAAAAAAATCAATTTGAAATGTCTTACGATATAATCTGATTTAATTTATGATACAGTACGATGGAAAAATGATCCATTGCATATAAGTTGACAATTTGCATATAATTTCACACTGCCGTACTCTTATAGAACTATCAACTATATACTTACATCTCCTCATCTATCGTATAAAAATTACCACTCTAGTCTGTTATTTAAAATTAGCACCTTAAACTATTCTATTCGATTTAACTTGAATATAATGCGATGTATGCAAAGGGTAGGTCACTCCGCACACCAATCTTAAGTTATCTTTTTTGTCAGTGTGCCGCAAATGTGCCGATTGTGCCGGTATTAGAGCAAGCTGCGATTGTTTGTAAAATACCCATCCCGGCAACCCGGTATTTCTGACAACTTGAATGTTTTGGTTTGTGGCGGGCGTGCGAAATTTTGATGTTTTGTGTTCCATAGGGCAATAGAAGTCCTGTGTTTTAGTGTTTTATAATGCCCTCAAAGGCAGACCAGAAACCTAGCTTTTCGTGATGTGAATAGCATCGGTCTATCAGCGGCCGGAAAAAGTTGGAACCGGTCGGGAGCATTGTTGGAGACCGACTATAGAGGGTGATGAATATACTTCTTTAGTTTGTTTTGTGTGATTTGCAGCATTATTTGAATTAAGGGTACTAATGGGGTCTGATTAACTGCCCATTTCTCTTGAGCTCACTCTAGAACCTATATTTCATATTTAGATCTATAAGGGAACGGCTGGCCTGAGTTTCTCTGGTATATTCAATTAGAGGATGTTCCTGAATATACAGTCCAACAGCACGTAATGTTGTAAACAACTTCAATGACAGTTGTTCAGCAGTGCTCCCATTTTATTTACAACAATCCAATGCCTACTAGATTATGCCGAAGGTATGCTGTAGGTGTGCCAATGTGCTGAATGACTTACCCCTTAGGATGTATGTCATTCTTAAATGCGATGTTGATGACAAATTTAGCAATTTGCGATACTATCTGTACATTTTTATACGATTTCTAGTTGTCTGGGAGCCCGCTGCAGTCGGACTTAGTTTCCGTGCTACAATGGATGGTACACCACTATCATGCATCATGCATAAGCAAAGCCCGCCATTTACCTCTATTTTTTGAGCGGATTTTTGACACAAAATGAAATGTTTTCACTGCAGATGCCTTCTAAATTCGTTTACATTTTCGTACGTACCGTAAGATGTGGTAAAGAGTAATAAATTTTTGAGACATTTTGAAGTAACGCATTGAAACGCAATTGAAAACAATATCGTAACAAACGCATAATTGACTTGCTAACGTCGAAATCATGGATTTATTTGTTGTTTTTTGCTCGATAGGCCCAAAACGGGCAATTAGGCTGAAGTAGTTCTCTGCCCTACAAATATTATGTTGTTGCAAGATTGTGAATATAAATATGAGAATCGAAGTAGGCCGCGCTACTGAGTTGTCCATTTTTGTATTTTGTTGCGTGATTTTCTCGCAATTCAAATTTCAAATAACTAATAATATGTAGTAAATTGTAAACATTGTGAAGTGGAATTGTTAATGGATTGCGTGACGATGGCCAAATGGAGTTCCACTCGTTTCCGTTGCTTTAGCAATTGGTATTGGCAAATAGTGACGTCTCTTTCGGAAGACACCAATTTGTTCCATCCGGCAGCACCAACGCTTTGTTTCTGTAGTTCTTAGGGAAGATCCAGAAATGACGCAGCATTTTAGGATGACTCATGATGTAGAAAAGTAAGCAACAATGGAGAGGGGGTCCAAACTTGGTGCTTCATCAAACGTTAACAAATATTAAACGTTTGCGTACGTTTCATGAAGGACCAAATTTGGTCTACCTCCCCTTTGTAGCGTATTTTTTTATGGATGTTCACCCTAAAATGCTACGTCATTTCTGGATCCACCTTTATACAAAAAATCAATGCAGCTCATTATATACGCGTAATTCAAGTATTGCACTACTGTTGGATTGAAAGTTTCGATACAGTACCAGTGGATTATTAGCATCGATATTGTATTGGGGCGAGGCTTACCGTGTGTGAAGATAGCTTCAGAATGCTTGTGCTCTTAAAATGGCCTATTGGATCTGCGGTAGAGATATCACCTTCTAATTCCCGTATTCATGTTTCTTGAAGTCATCGGACATGATTGCAGGGAGATTTTAACCATAATGTCACTGTCAAACATAAATAGTAAATACATTCAAAAATACATACTCAATTTTGGGTATAAAATATGAACATCGAAACAGTAGATGATAGAGTGCATCAAGATGAACATCTTTGCCAAAGACAGTATGATTAACCCCTTCTTAACCCACACACTACGAAAAAGGCATGTAAATTTCGGTGCCCTGAGACCGACACATGTAAGCGGCCCTTTTGACATAAGAATAAGTTGAAAGAAAGGATAAAATCAATTCAATCAAACGCACTTTTCGTCGAGCTGCGTATGTTTCGGTTTTGGAACGCTTAATTTTACATGACATGTTTGTTTACGTACCATAAATTACGTCAAAGATGGATTACGTGTCGTGTAAAAATAGTTATTTCTAAGTGTGCATCGTAACAGCTTGAATTGAGTTACATATCCTAAGATCTCAAATGCTAGAAGCGCTCCATTCATGCACACGAGTGGAATTTGTCAGGATTGGCAAATATGAAAACCGTACAAATGGGGGTGGTTTAAAAATGTGAATAGACGAAAAAAATGTAAGAAAGTCGCCAAATTATGTTGCAAAAACATTCAGGTTCGTCACTTACACCCGAATTGATGTTTCCTGATAGAAACTTTAAGTACACGCTATTTCAAAACCACCCAACTTTGAGTAGTATCCTCTCATATCGGTCAAATGTGAAGCTGCTCAAAAATTTGTAAAACTTTCATTTGTAAACTTGTCAATCCTACATACTTAGAAAAATTCATGTAAATTTAGGTGCTCTGAGACTGACATATACGAAGGTCAATTTAGACATAACATTGAGTCATAAAAGATGCAAAATTCAGCTAAATCAAACGTACTTTTAGTCGAGTAACGAACTTTGCAGTCTTGGAGCACTTAATTTTACATGACATGTTTGTTACGTCCCATCCTTTATGTCAAATATGGGTACCGTCACGTGTCAAGTTAGGTATTTCTAAGTGTGTAACTTAGTTTACTGATTTTTGAGTAGCTTCACTTTTGACCGATTGGGTAGATCATCCTAAAATTTTGACAGTTTTGAAATAGCGTGTAACGAAACATTCCGAATCACGCATCCTACCATCAAGCTGCGATGGTTGTTAACATTCAATACATACAAACCGTTTACAATAGCATGCAAAAATAACTGAGCAAGCAACTTATTCAAAATCATAAACACAAATCAATGTTCACACAGATTCGCATCGTCTTCCACGAAGTCAGACCAATTTCAATCACATTAACAAAACAGATAAAACTCAAACAATCACTGTAGTAATGGGCATTAAAACCCACCACGAATGCGCTCTCGGGCACGATAATGACTCAATTCGTATGCAACTTGTTGTGGGAAGAAAGAAAAAACCAAAATCTGCAAACCACGAATGGGGCGGCGGATCTTTCTCTTTTTCTGTTTCGACTAAACTCCGATTTACTGCATTATAACATACATATAACGATGTGCTTATACGTTTATGGGCAGCACGCACCAAATCACTTCTCTTTTCAAACCAACAACGAACCAACTTCTACGCATATTTTGCTCGTTTTCAACCGGATGGTAATAACTGAAATATAATTTAAGTGTGTAAAAATCAACTTTCGCCGGAATCGAGTGGCAAGAGCGGCGGCTGATCGGCTAAAGCTAAACAAGACCCGCTCAGCTGCTGCTGCTGTAGAGGAGACGGGGACACATGTATGTAAGCTGGAAGCTGAAACCGTTCGTTGCCGCAGAGATAAGAAAGTTTTAATTACGGAATCGTGAACCGTGCGAACCGCAGTGCAGTGTGCGGTGAGGTGGGTGAATATTTTGAGGTGAAACTTTTTCTTTCACCTTGAACATGATGTTTTATCACTTCCAAATTGCGTCTACATTTTTGGGGTGTTGTTTTGATCGTGATGGTTACGTTTTTTTTTTGGAAGTTGTTGTGCGTAGGGTTCAGAGACCTTCGATCGTCGGTCACCGTCGGTAATTATGGTGCCGAGATGGTGTTGATCTCAGCGAAATGAGAGGTTGTATGTTATCGTTTCCGCAACACCCCGTAAAGGTGGAGTTCAATTTTAATTGGGTAATTAGAGAGAGCCGGGATTGGTTGGTTTTTTATGGCGTTAGGGTGGCTAAAATGAGCAGTATTGGATGACAATTACTGTCCCGGATAAAAGGAAAACCATGAATACCATCATTCCTAAGTTTGATGTTTTGTGTTTGCATTTTGAGTATTCGAGGAGGAGTTATTAATTAAATTGAAGAGTTTTAGCTTGATTGGCAGGTTCAATGTAAATTTTATAAAAAAGCAATCCAGAACTATTTTCGAGTATTATAAATCACAAATTTGTAGACATTATATCATGTAAACTAAAAACTACCAAATCACACAGGTATAATTTTAGGAAGAATATTACATATATTATTATATTAGCTCAAAATGAAGAACTTAAAATTGTAGTGAAACATTATAGTAGCATTCGTGCATTTAGAGCAAATTTTTTAAATTCTGGAGTTTGTGATATATTTCGAAAAAATTCTAATGAGCATTTCCAGGTCAAATAGCAAAACAAATTTGGATTTCAGACTCGACCATCTCCGATTTGCATGAATTTTTGCATATTTGTTTGTTACATTTGAGCTAAAATTCGGCCATTTTGAATCTGGCCAAAAACTTCAAAATGGCGTATTTGATATTTTTGAACAAATCATAACTCGAAAACATCACTTCCAACCAAAAAGACGTGTGAGCTACACACTTAAATTTTTTCGCCGAGATTCCAACGGTTGAGTAGTTCTGCAATTTATTTTGCTGAGATGCAGTAAAACAATTTCCGAGACTCAGCAAAAGTAAATGCCGAGGTAATCGGCTGTTGGAGATTTCACCGAGCTAGATTAAGTGTGTAGAGACGTCTGTAGGATAAAATAATAGATTTTCAGGAAAAAATTTACACGGTTAAAAAATCCAAAAAAGTGTTTAAACTTAAATAACAATGTTTTTTAAATAGATTTCTATAAAATGCTTAAGAAACATCATATATTTTGTGAAAATTTTAAGTAGTAAACAAATTTAACAAAAATCATAGAAGAGCAATTTTCGGACCAAATGTTGTGAAAATTTGAACATAATTCCTAATTTAAATACAGAATTTTGAAATTCTAAAACATGGTTTTCCGCGCCAAATTTCACAACAAATGGTTCTCACAAAAGTTCTAAAATTTTTCCAAAAGTTGTTGTTCAATGATTTTCGTTAACTTTTAAGTGTCGATCATGAAAATTTCTCAGAATATAGGATTTTTCATTAGCTTTTCAATAAAAATATTCCAAAAATGTTGAATACTCGCGCAACAGTGTTGTTTCAGGCGCAAGCTAACATCATCTTCTGCATAACTGTGCTGCGAGCTTAGCGAGAAATTCGTTTATGTTGAAGTGGTAAACCAAAGAGAAAGTTGATTAAGAGAATCGATCAACGAGGATAGGCCATTTTCTAATGTTACACGAGAATAGAGAAATTATTTGTTATTTTAGTTTTAAGCAGTTGTTAAATTCAAAATGGTCAGCCCCGGACAAGTCACAAATGACCCAAGAGTGTTAAAGTGCCTATAAAAAAAGGTCAGCCTTGTCATGGTGATTACTCATGGTTACTCCATAAGTAACCAGCTCTCAAAACTGTTTGATTTTTTTTATGGTGAAAGGGGATATTTATGATTAATTTTTGGAGAATCAAAACCGAAAAATTTCAAAACCAAAATTTCGTTCATGAAAATGTGTTCATTGCATTCTTTGTGCCTACCGGAACTGGGCGTCCCAATATCAGCTTCAATCGACAAAAGCGATGCAATGAAGAGACTGCTAGCTTTCATTTTTCTGTTGAAATCAAACAGCTTTGCAACATTCTAGAACCTCAGTCGGCGTTTATAAACAAATGTTCAATCGCTTGTCTCTCTTTCTCCCGTCGCTTCATTGGTCTTTCGTTCAAGCTTCGGTGAAACGGACAAGTGAAAAAGCGCTCGACTTTGATAGTATCGTCTTTCATGAAACACAGCAACCCAGGTTCCATGACGTATATAACGGAAAATGATAATATATGTTTAAAGCATTGCTCACGTGAAGACACTTGAATATTACATAATATTATGTTTGATTTATCTTCCATCCACATATTTACCTTAAAAAAAGTAACGAAAACGGGACAAAACGCATATTAAACAAATTGAAAGAGCGTTACTAGAGTGTTAGTGAAAGGGATTGAAAGCCAAATAAACGTCACTTTCATTGAAAGCGATGAGCAAAGCAACGACGAGAAAATCCACAGCCAGCCTTTCGTTCTAAGCATTCTTCTTTATCATTTTCGTTTCGTGCTGATATTCTAGCTAGGCGTTATAGAAATGATGAGTTGAACACGTTGTATAAAAGAAACAAAACTCGAGCTCATTTGAGAGCTTTGAAAATGTAGAGCCCTGAACGGAACACAGTGAACACACTTTCATTGACAAAATTTCGGTTTTAAACGAAAAAATTGATTTTGAATTTTTTTTTAAATTAATGACGTCTCCTTTCACCTTAGTCAAAACTAACTGGGTGCAGACATATTGATTTACAAGTGCGCATCCATTTCTTTTCACAAGACGCTCTCGTGGTGAAATATTGCTGCACCTCTAGGAATAAAAACAAATATGTGTCTATTGCAAATTACATAAGAAAACTTAATCCAAACATTCACATATATTTTAAAAACATAAGTGCGTGAAATTGGTACTTCCATTAATTTCAGGAAAGTTACGGGAACTAGTTAGTTAGTTTGGCTTCATTATAGAGACTTTCGGAGAAGTAACGTGAACTTTTTTAGAAGTTCTGAGAAGATCAGGGAACTCCAGAAAAAACTGGAAAGTTCAGAGCTCTTTAGATCAATTTTGAAAACTTCTATGGTGTTCCAAGAACTTCAGGAAAATCCGAAACATCCATAAATCTTTTAAAAACGTGAGCAAAGTTCCTAGGTTTATAGATAACATTCTGAGAACATCAATGCAGATCCATAAATTTCAAGAAAATTTCGTGAACTTAGAGAAAAAGATCAGAGAACTTCACGACAGTTCCTTTAACAGCAAGAAAAGCTTGACAAGAACTTCAATAAAGTTCAGAATACTTCAGGTAAGTTCAAGGAACTTCAAGGAAAGTTCTAAAAACTTCAGGGCAGTTCCATGAATGTCCGAATAATTGTGGAAACATGCGAAAATTCAGAAAATTTCAGGAAGTTTTGAGAACTTTAGGTCCATTCGATTAATTTCAGAAAAATTGTAGGATCTTTACAGTGCTCTAAGAACACACTCCAGAAAACAAAACAGAGTTACGAGTTTCACGAGCTATAAAAAATATTGAAAACTTTCTCGGTCCATTAGCATCTGAAAAAATGCAGGAAATTTCAAGAATTTCCGAGATTTTCATGGAAATCCATACATCTTTTAAAAACTTCAGGGTAGTTCCGAGACCTTCAAGAACGTCCAGAATAGTTTAAAGATCTGTTTTGGTAAGTTCCGATAGCTTTCAATAGATTTCAGGAAAACTTCGAGACCTTCAGTGAAGATCAATGCTTTTCAGGGCAGTTTCATTAACATCAAGAAAATTTCAGGATCCTTACTGAAGGTGCCAAAACTTCAGTTAAGTTTAAAGATATTAAGGAATGTTACGTAATTTCGGGTAGTTATGAGAACTCAGTGCCCGCCCATGATTGGGAAAATTGCGGGAACTTATGGGAAGTTCCCAGTACCTCAGGGCAGATTTTATTAAATTCAGAAAAATAGCGTGATTCTTCGAGATTCGAGATTCTTTCCCGGTTCTCGGAATCGGAAAATTTCTCGACTTCCCTGGGCATATACTATGATTGTACTTGCCACACAATTTTACTAATGCAAAAATGGTACAGGCATCGAAAGCTCTCAACTAATAGCTGTGGCAGTGCACCTAGAACACTAAGTTGAGAGCACGCAATAAGAAACTACAGAAAATGTGGGGAAGTTTAGAGACCTTACAGAATGTGTTATTTATTTCAGGGCAACTGTTTTAGGAAAGTCAACAAAACTTTAGAGAAGTCCAGAGAACATCAGGAAAATGGTCAAATCTTTAATCTCTTTATCTTCTTTAAGAAGTTCCTTGAATTTCAGGGAAGGCCTGAAATCTACCGAATTGTTTTTGAAAACTGTTTTCATAGTTTTGGAAACTTTACAGATGTCCTGATTTTAAGGAATGTTCCAAAAATTTCTGGAAATTTGCAAGCTTTTCATAGATGCTCCATGAAAATCAGGATTTTTTTTGGAACGTTAAATAAGTTCCAATACTTCTTGAAAATTTATGGAACTTCTGGTAAGTTTAGAGATTTCAAAGAAAGTTCTATGAGCTTTACAAAAGTATCTTAACACAAGTAACTTCAGCAAAGATGCGAGAACTCCTGAGATTTTGAGCTCTTTAGGGCAGTTTCAATTACTTCCAGTAAGCAACAAAAACTTCAGTAAAGCGTAAATTTGCGGGGATGTTTAAAGATCTTGAATACATAGTCATTTTGTTTCGGCTTCTAAGTCTTGTAGATTACAGGTTTATCATCGTCCCCTTTTCGATCCAGGGGTTCGAATCTTCATCAGGACTAGTTTTAGTATAAGATTGTAAAGATTTTTGCACTGTAAGATAGACGGGACAACTTCATATCCCCTAAAGATAGCCTCCAAAGACCGAAACGTCGGACATAAAACATTGTTGATTCATCTTCTAAAATCTAGTATGTTTAACTTTCATGGAGAGCTGATAGCAAACAAGCTTCCCTGCACTAGACTGATGCAAAATTTGAAATTTCCGCTCCACAGTGCTCAAACGGTTCCAAATAGGGTCCTGATTACCCTCCCAAAATTTTTACTCATTAAGTAAGAACCTGACTTGGCACAAACCATTTGAAGTTTATATGGAAATTACTATGGGAAAATCATTATTTCGGTCATATCTATATCAAAATTCACCAGTTCACTCTACTTTAGAAAATGATAACTGCGCTTGTTGAAAATTTTCTCAGCTACAAGTTTGCTCAAGACCACTTTTCGATCAAATGTAAGGAACAAAAATTATCAATGATTCAAGATACTGATGTCTTATGATCATGCGCAATCAACTGTTCAGCAGGCAACATTGGTGTTTATGGCGCGTAGAATAGAGGACAAAAATCATGGCTACTATGTCACACTGCAGAATACAGTGTTGCCCACAATACAGTTGCTTAAACTTGCCATAAGATTATCAATCTCTTAAACAATTAATAACTACTTTGACTATATGTTTTTAGTATTACTTCCCCAGTGGTGGCGGGGGGGGGGGGAACACCCCTCACCATCCCTCTCCAAAGGGGGAGTTTGGTAAAGAGAGATGAAAAAACCGATTTGTACCTTCCTTAAAAGTTGTCCTAGTTCGCTATTCTAATATCTATATACAATCTTCACACTGCCGTACTCTAACGGAACTATCAACTCTATGCTTTCATCTACTCCATCTATCGTTTAAAAATTACCACTACAGTCTGTTATTTGAAATTAGCAAATTAATAACTATTTAATTTGACATTTGGCTGAAAAACGATTTTCTGCAAAGTTGTAGCTGATAAAAATTCCCATTAGAATAGCAATAGAACTTGTTAACAGTACAATATGGAAAAAAGGCTAGAAGACAATGAACAAAAAGTCTGGTTTTCCCATAGTAATTTCCATATAAACTTCAAATGGTTTGTGCCAAGTCAGTTTCTTATCAAATGAGTTTAAACTTTCGGAGGCTAATCAGAACCCGATTTTAAACGGTTTGAACACTGTGGAGCAAAAATTTCAAATTTTGCATCAGTCCATCCCGCACCCTACTTTTAATTAAGGGAACCACGATAGCACTGAATATGACCGTTCATGATCTTTAATTATCAAATGACACATCGTGTCAAAAATAGTCCGGATGTAATTAAAGTGGTTCTGGATACTTTATGTGACTACCATTGAGCTTCTTTTTGAATTCTCATGGGGTTTGAAATTTTTTGTCAAAATTACAAATTATTCGCTTCCCCGAGGGCACTCAGAACATGTCCGGATGTGACCAAAGCGGTCGTGAGCACTTGATATGACTATTATTGAATTAGTTTTCGCATTATCATGTGATTTGATGTGTTTTGGCCAATGTCAGGAACTGGTCCCTTCCTTATTACCAACTTCCTGTTGTTAACATTTCGTGAATTGAAGGTAGGCTCTTCTCCCCACTCATTGGAACATCCGCTCGTAAGGCTGGTTCTTTATCGGGTTGGAACATTTTTATCATTTGAAGGAGATTCTTCTTGCTCCCGTGGATCACGCGTAAGTGTCTTTGCTTATGGGTCCGCCCTCCGTAAATGGTAAATTGAATACAACCAGGTATCGTACTTGATCAAGTCATACGTGGTGGACAGTCCACTGTCTAATGGTTGTGCCCTGCAACAATGAGTGGTATCATTTATATACATATTTAACATATATACATGTAACCCTCGGGGGCAACCGGAATATATCCAGGTGTGGTAAATGTGGTCCTGGGTACTCAGTTTGACCACCATTGACCTTGTGTTTGGCAAGTTTCAGGTCGTTTTACAAGTTTTAAAGTTACAAGACACTTACTCATTGGAACATACTCCGGCCATATCTACTGAGTCAGTCAACCGATCCCACAAATATTCATTAGCTATTTGCTGCACTGGTTGATGAGAAATACCCTTTCCAAATAAATGTTAACCAATCTCGTCTAACTGAGTCGATTGGTATATGTCACTCAGCTCTCCTGGTTTCGGAACAAAAGTTTTCCAAATGGAATTTTAGGAAAGAGCAAAAATGCCATATCTATGAAAATTTCAGGGCGTTTTTAAAAGAATATAAAATTAATAATTCAATTGGCTTCCAGAAACAAATCTAGGCAAATTTCTGTAGGTATCATGAGGGAAGTCAATAAGGAAGTCTAGGGAGTTTTCTGGAGAAATGGATCTTAATACATACTTTGATTTTTTGTATGTTAAAAAAGTTTTCTTGCATTTGCACAGTTTAAGAGGGAGTTGAAGATTTTGATTCATAAACTACGGAAATAACCGAAAAATATAATCATAATCATTTCAGGAGTATTTTAAAAGGAATACCAGAAGTCAATCTGGGGATATCTAAGGAGGGATATGAAAGGGAATTAAATGACCCTTAAATGGCTTTTAAAACTGTCAAATCAGGTTCAAAACTTCAAACCCCCTTAATACCTCCAAAATAACCCTACAAACAGAGAGTAGCAATTTCAAATGTGTATGTTTTGTGGAAGTTGACATTTGTGCATTTGAAGTTTCACGCTAAGGCTTCCTTAGAGTATCACCTTAAACGGAGAAATTGCCAACATAGATTAGGAAATGCATCAAAAGAAGGCTTCGAACAACCAAAATTCCCTAAAACCATCAATATAGGTTTTAAATCGCCTTAAGCTGCCTAAAAACTCTCCAAATATCTGTGTTGTTGTTTCTTTCAATTGAGGTTCACTTCAGTCAAAGCTTGAGATACTTTTTTTCTTTTAAATAATCTTAGTAATATCAAAACAATTTCATTTAGTAGAAAATTCCAATCAAAATAGGGTTAAAGTTGAAGAAATTCTATTATTAGGTCACATTGTCACGTCACGCAGTGTTTTACATCTAGTAGCATTTATTAGTGACTACAGTTCTGACTATTGTTTAGAAACAAGGTAAAGTGATCACGGTCCGAAAATCTGCGTGTCGCGTCACCTGGAATGGGCATTTTTACCACAAAGTATTGAAAACACCAATATGTCATTTAACAGGACAAAATTGCTTTTTTAAACGCAAATGGCAAAAATGGCCTAAGCGCATGTAGAATAAATATACTTGAACTTATAGCCGACCTAATGGCATTTAAACGCCACAATTGCTTTGAAATACCAAAACAATATGATGACGCCTAGTATGGCCCTCAAAGAGAGAATTACTTGTAACGTCCTTAACCGCATTTGAAATGTCAAAATATCCCAATATTCGTAAAAATGCCACTGTAATTTCTTATTGGATTTGAAACGTCAACATTTAAAGGACATTAAATGAAATTTTTCATCCCATATGATACAAACTAGTCCACAGCTTAAAGTGCAATATAACCTAATCATTCCGCTCCAAAAGCTTATCATGAAGAATTCCATTGGATTGATTGATTGAGGTTTTAATTTTTTTAAGTTTGAAGATTGTAATATTTATATCATTTTGGTTTATAAAGTTTTATAAAAAATATATTTTTAGGAGCTTTCAGTTCCTATCGAGCTGTGATGAACTAGCCAACGGCAATAAATCATATTAATAAAGAATCAAAAAAATTATTATTGATCACCCTATGAGTTAATTTTTAACTCTAAATGCCACAAATCAATCGAACTTGGGTTTTGGAAATTTCACCAATTTAAAAATTATCAGTTAAAGCTACTTAATAAGAAAAGAAAAACATTAAACAAGCGATTCATTACCAACTTCTCTTCTACCCATAAGAATTCATGTCCACTTAAAAAAAAAAACTTCCTACATGAGTTCGGGCTATTCCATTCATCGGCCAATGGTCTAATTTTTTTTCCAATTATGTTCAAATAAGATCATCAAAGAATTTCATTCAGCACATCTATGCCAAAGCCGTCCATTATGTGCTACACGCGTGCCGGATCAAAGCGTGTCTGGCATCGATTGATGATCCGGTATTGTCCGACTTTCCGGAGGCCATTATTTCGGTTCTTTCGGTGCGCTGCAGTCCAAAACAATCCCCTCTCCCTCCCACCGTCGTGTCAGATACCTCAGTCGGTTGTGTCGGGTACGTAGGTACAACCCGACAACCGAACAAGAATGGCGAACAAGACGGGATAATTTGGGCAAATTACTCCACGACTCACCATCGCACATTTAGCGTGTTATATATGGCTTGATATGTAGCAGGAAAAAGGCCGATGTACGTGAATTATCTACGGCTGGTAGCTACTGCTGATGGTGTGATTTTTGTTGTTGCCATTTCGCAACTCAACCTGAGCAGGTCATGTCTGTCTTGGATAGTTTCATTGCGCAATTGCGGTGGGTAATTTTGGCACTTTGGTCATTGTTTTCCGGTTACTGCCACCGTGGAGACCGTTGCGCTGGCTGGATGGCTGGCTTGGAAGATAAACAACATGTCGATGTTGAAGAAGTGAAGCAAAAACCGGGAGCTTTAAATTTACGGCTTGCTGTGTTTTTTCCCCAACTTTGAAGAAGAGGAAGTGGGAGATTGGGTTATTCGAGAGATGTTTGTAGACAGAGAGCAACATGGGGAAAGAATTTACTCGGGGGTAATAGCTGTTAATAGTTGTTATACATTTTCAGAGTGACTTCTATGGGAACATTAATGGAGGAGAGGTGTTAAGAAGGCGTAATTTCATTGGTATTTGACTGTGATTTTTTTATTTTTTCATGGAGTTTGATTTGTATTCGAAGCAATATAAATTTTTTAAGACTGCAGTAATAATTGTAAGACCATATGAAAATTTCCAAAAACCTGCATTCAGCAAGATTTAAATTTTTTATGTACTGAGCACTACAAAATTTAATATGTGTAGAATGCCTTCTGCATTAAAAAAAACACAAACTTCACAATCTTGTCTTGATGTTTACACAAACAAAACATTATCATAATATCTCATTATTGCATAATTTTATAAAACTTTTTTTTGCCAAAATGAACGGAAGGCACCTTGCTAAAAACTTTAGACAATTTTATTTGATTGTTCTCAAGAATTCCCTTCACAGAATTATTCTAAAATAAATTTGGAGTTCTCTCTGGGAGTCCCTTGGGAATTTCCTATATCAGTCCAGAAATTCTCTGCAGAATACTCCAACAAAATCATGAATTTTGTCCTTAGATTCTCCTAAAACTTTAAACTACTTGAAACTTTTTTTTTCGTCTAGAATTCTCTGATAATTCCCTTGGATTTCTCCTTAAAATTATCTAGAACTTCTTTTCTAGATGCCCTTGTAATTATCGTCAGAATTTCCGAAAAATTCGTTGCAGAATTCCATTGGAATTGTACCATCAACATTGGATTCCCGTGGATCCTGAAATTCTCTTCACAATCACCATAGAATTTTCCACAGAGCTAATCAAAAAAATACTCTGAAACCACACAATTGACTTGGAGTCCAAATCAAAACTCTCTAGGAGTTCATCTCAAAACTCTCTAGGACAGGCCTGCCCAACCTTTCTAATACTGCTTTTTTAAATAGCTGTATCTTCGATCGATGAACATGTTTCAAGCTGCATTTTGTTGATTCTTCATTCATTCTGGGATAAAACTCATAATGATTAACAAAATTTGACTGGAGTTACATCATTGATGAGATCCAGGGACCACGTTTGGCCGTGGGCCGCACCTTGGGCAGTGCTGCCACATGACATTTTTTCTGAACTACCTTGGTGTCATTTCATTCAAAAATTCGATTAAAATTTCTTTGGAAAAAATCCTAAAATTCTCATAATAGTTCTTTAAACTCAGTGTATCTTGAAAATCTAGTCCAGTACAAGGATCTTAATATATTTTCAAGGTCCAAAATCTTATTTTTTTTTTGCAAACAGAGGACGAAGTACGATTTTTTTTCCCGATATGATAACGAAATTCTCGGTTTTCCCCGGTGACTTCGAATTCACATTTTTTTTTTCTAATTTCCCAGTACACTGGGCACCCTGCACTTATCCCCAGGGCAAATTATCCTGTTGAATTGTCATTTTTTTAACCATCTGTGAAGAACATAATTTAAACTGAACATTGCATAAGGTCCTAAGTAACATTGATCGATTCTCTTCGTTGACTTTCTCTTTCGTTAATAGGTTGAGTACATAACCGTATCTTGTTGTGTTTGTCGTATTGGATGCTAGATAAAAGCTTCTTTTATCGATATGTGTGCTGAAAATACCTAAGAATGTTTCCATATGGCCGTGGGGATTCAAAGAGAAAGTTGACGAAGATAATCTGTTAATGTTACTGAGTACCTAATGCAATTTTCAGCTTGAATTGAGCCTATAATATCATGTATTAACAATGTGTGAATCCAGTTTGAAATACCTCTATCGAAACCATGTGTCTTTCTTTTTATGAAACATTAGGAAGCATTTGTATTTCCCTTTACTTCCAAAGAATGCTCAATTTTCGGATCCAGCTGATGCAAAACAGTTTCCTTTGAAATTTACACAATGCACATAGGTCCAGGATGGGAATTCAGCAGACAATAGTCCTAGTGCATTTATCTTAAGTTTAAGAGGTGTGAACTTTTTTAGCTTAAAAAACTTCTTCTTTTGGTCGTTTTAAAAATAAGGGTGGACCTCAAATTTTGTTAAAGCAAAACTAACTTTTTATTTATGAAAATAAAAACGCATGTTCTTGTGCAAATTTGTAGCGGAGATTATTCTAAACTTCGTTGCCAAAGAAATATTTTATCTATCTCCTACCGTTCTCATTTTAGTGCAATTTTTCTGAATGGATTTGAGGTGGTACTGAAAAGTTCAGTTTTTCTGCTCTAACTTTTTTATTTTTCCGTGCAAGTCACATTTGGATGATTTTTATGTTAAAATAGTCACTTATGTCGAGAAACTTAAATTGATTTAAATGATAAAAGATGGAAGTTTAACAAGATAAAAGTCCTTGCTTTCGTCTTAAGATTTAGAGGATTAGTGTGTTCTATGCACTTTTTCAGCATGAAAAGGTTCTTCTTTTGGCCATTTCTGTAATTAGGGTCGTCCTAAAATAATTGATATAAAAAACAAACTTTTTAATTTTAGAAAATAAAGACACATGTTCTTAAGCAAAGTTGTAGCTGAGATGAATTCAAGCTACTTTTCAGAATCAATGTTTTTTTCAATTTCTTAAAGATTCTCATTTAGGAGCCATTTTTCTTATTTGACTTTAGGTGTTTCTTAATATATTTAGGAGCAATTTGAAAAATGATAACGTTAAGAGATAGACAAAATGTTTCTTCAGCATAGTCGCTTGAAATCATCTCAGCTACAACTTTGTTCAAGAACATGTGTCTTTACTTTCTAAATTAAAAAAAGTTAGTTTATCTATACCAATAATTTGAGAACCACCGGAGCTGCGTTGTTTGTTTTTTTTCTTCGCTTGTGCTCCCGGAACAGAAATTTGAGGCATCGCGAGTGATTGTTGTTTCAGTTTTTTTTAACCATCGTTGGAGTAGTCCTCAGAACTGGCCAAGTGGCCCCTCAAAGTGCATCAGTGTTTTTATCACACATGGCTGGAGTAAATTGGATCATTCGGGTGGTACGGTTCCTTTTTGTTTGTTTAATTTTATTTTAAACAGTATTTAAATTTAGGAGCTTGGCGGCTGCCGGTTTTGCTTACTCAGTAGAAGATCGTGGGTTTACTCCCAAGCTCTTCGAGAACAAAGCAATTACTATGAGCGAATCCTGACCCATCTCCTACCAAACTATCCAACTCCGTAACATCTGTGGGGGCGTCGGTGAGTCGTTGACCTCCCGTTAAGTAGATGTTACATCAACAATATCCTTCCTTTCCCCGTAACGGAGAATATGGGCGTGGCCGGCATGCTTTTCCTGTTCTGAACTTTGATTGGAGAACTATTCACTCCCAAATAGTTTTCCTTAAACAATCAGAATAAGAACGTTAAAATTGATACATGACAGTTGCCAGTATGCAATCTACGAATAACTCCGTTACACACGCAACGCAACGTAACCAATAATTTGAGAACCAACGTAATTTTAAAAACAGCCGAAAGAAGGAGCTTTTGAAGCTGAAAAAGTTCACAGAAGACTTCTTCTTTCTTCTTATTCGCATTTCAAGCATGAAAAAGTTCACAGAAGACTTCTTCTTTCTTCTTATTCGCATTTCAAGCATATCAGCTATTTGCGTGCTCTCAACTTAGTGTTTTCAATGCACTTCCACAGTTATTAACTGAGAGCTTTCGACTGCAATACCCTGCATGAATTTTGTATATTGTGTGGCAAATAAAATGATACTCTATGCCCAGGGAAGTCGAGAAAATTTCCAACCCGAAAGATTCCCTCGACCGGTCCGGGAATCGAACCCGCCGCCTCCGGCTTGATAATACCGTGCCTTTAAATACTAGGCTATGAGGCCCCATAGAAGACACTGTGGGCGGCGAGAATACATCTCATCCCCGGATAAGTCACGAATGACTCAAGAGAGTTAAAGAGACTATAAAAAGCCTCAATGGCGAAATTATCAAATGTCAAACAAATAGGGGAAATGTCGGCTTCGGTAATACCTTAACCTATATTCGTCAGGGGGTAAACAAAGTCCTAGAGCACTCAAATTTGGCTAATAGTTGCTCTGAAATACGAAAAAAATTTTGATAATAGATATCAAGAGAAAGTATTTCATCAATTTGTTCACACTCCGAACACGATACCTCCGATACAATGTGTAACGACAAATTGGCAATGTTTGGAAAATCATTACTCATCGATAAATTTTAAGCCTTATGATACCGAATAAATCTTTAAGTGGCGCTAATAGATTTGAAATTCGTGCCCAGTCAGGATTTGGTCAACCGTCCGAGTATATGGTACCCAATACTAACCTAGAACTACTGCTGTTTAAAATGTAAATTCAAACATAACTGATTTTTGGCTCCGCAAAGTGTCACACACGACTGAGCCTAGTAAATAAACGAACTAATTAAAAAAAAAAGATTTTCTATGTAGATTTTGTATGGCAACTGTTTTAAGTAGGAAGTGTTGAGCTGAATCATCCGTAAACAAAGTTGCACTCATATGCTATAGACACATTCTACGTGACGTTACAACCGTTTTGACCAATTTGCACTATATCAAAAAAAAAAAAAAAAAACAACCCCTATTTTTTTTTGTAGGTTTGTAAAATGCGTTTGATTTCCTAAAATAATTTATCAACAGTAATAAGTTTTGAGTAACTCAAAACGTGTTGGTGAGTAGTTGTATTAATTGAACTTTTACATACCATCACGGCATTTACGACATAGATATTTATTTTCCACAAATTAGCATCGTAAAAACTATGCCAAATTTCGGCCTCAACTATGTACTGTTTATTGTTGACATTCAAGAAATGTTACAGACACATTCTACCAGGATATATTCACGTTTTTGCCTGTTTTTATGAAGATTTTGTACTGTAACTGAAAATTTAAATCTTACCCCCAAATATTACTCCAGATTTAAAACGCGCGTGTTTACTGACTATAAACATTTGACGTATGCTAGAAATTCATATGTTTGATGAACTTTCAGAATGACAATTCTGAAGAAGGTCATATAAATTTCAATTTTTTTTACAGGGACATGTAAACATTTCATCAATGCTCAACGAAAAGCTTCAACTCGGTATTTAGTCAAGATAACAAGCGATATATTAGACTATAATTCCTTATTTAACTCGTTTACTGATTATTAATCGTTTTGGTACGACGTACATTTTTGATTTGGTTAAGAGTCTAGAATTTAACACATTTTTCAAAATGTAATTAAATTCTTAATGATCAAAATTTTGTTATGTTACTCCCTAAAAATGGAATTTCCTTTAGATTCACATTTTTCAGTCTTCGTACAGCCTGGATTAATTGATTAATTATGTATGTTTATTTTCAGCTTTCTGTGAAGGAAGATTTTTACTTTCTTTAATTATTGGTCCATCCATTGATCCTATTTAAGTTTCTTCGATAACGGAACATCTTTTGATTTATATTATATTGATTCACTTTGTTTAACCTTCATTCAGGTAAATCCAAGTGTATTGAAAAGCATGATTACACTGATTTATATGAAATTAAATTTAATTATTACGAAACATAACAAGACGTTGTATCAAAACCATAATCATCCTAATTATACAATAATGTATAATGTTATAAGGTTAGATAACAAAATTTCCCTGCCGTGATCTTTGTAGGGATACACATACTCGATCTTCAAAATAGCAAAGATCTCGCTCTAACAATCCTTTGATTGTACGACTTTTCCCCCAAAACCAGTCCCCTGAAAACACTTTCCCCGAAAGTTATTTCCCTGAATGTAACTTTTCCTCGAAAAACATTTCCCTTAAATATAATTCCCCGAATGGAACAGTTCCCTGAGAATAATATCCCCGAATGTACCATTTCCCCGAATTCGCTGGTTAACTAATTGTAAAGACAATAGTTTGACTTCCGTTAAAACAAAATGTAAAGGTCAAGCTCTTGAAATCGGTGTAATTGGTGTAATCCTATTTCAGGAGCTTTTGACATTTACATGTAGTTTTAACGAAAGTCAAACTATTGTCTTTATTCAACACACATTGATTTCTTCGTGCTCCATACAATTTTAGATTCACCCTATAAGGAGTTGCCATGTGACTAATATGTACATGTCATGGGGACGCATGATATCTTTTCTTTGTTTGAATGGAGCTTTTTTAACGTTTGTACCTATCCAACACACAACATTGTATGAAATTAGCTCCATGGATCATACCAAATTATACGTCAAATAATGAACTATGATTCAAAGAAGGAAAAGTTCTTGCGACAAGCAAATTTTTCCCTTCTTTGTATCACAGCTCGTTCTTTATTGTTTTGAAGAATAAATATCTAACTAATGTATCAAAATGATATCTCATTGTAATACATATTATTGAAGAACGAGCCGTAATACAAAGAAAGGAAAATTCTTGAAACAAACAAACATTTTTCTTCTTTGTATAAGGAGGGTGATGTACAAATTATGTCACGTCCTAAGGGAGGAGGAACGTGTAGAAATCTATGATTGGTTAATTTTGCCTCAATTTCGCGTGACATAATTCATGTGTGGCCCCTAACGGCTCGTTTTTTAATTTGATTACGATTAGGTATCACTTTGATAAATTAGTAAGATATTTATTCCTAAAAACGTTAAAGAACGAGCTGTGATACACAGAAGGGAAAATTTTGTTTGTTGCAAGAAATTTTCCTTCTTTTTATCTTAGTGCATTCTTTGACGTATAATTTCATATGTTCCATAGAGCTTATTACATATAATGTGTGTGTGTATGTTGGATAGGTACGAACGTTAAAAAAAAACTCCATACTAATAAATAAAAGATACCATGCGTCCCCATACTATAGTCACTTGGCGACTCCTTATAGGGTGAATCCAAAATTATATGGAGCACGAAGAAAACACCATACACCGATTTCAGAAGTGTTTGAGCTATACATGTAGTTTTATCGAAAGTTAAACTATTGTCTTAATTTGACACACATTGATATGTGTATTGTGGTACTGTTCGATACAAGTAGTTAACCAACCAAATATTTTACAAAACTGACACAATTCTTCCTTCTTTTTTATCAAAGCTTGGTCATTACAATCAGATATCAATTTGATAAACCATTTCTTTATTTCGTTTACGATTAATTAAAAGGCGTATTAACATATTTTTTTTCCTGATATGCTCATTTTGCGTTTCTTACCGTTTAACATTTCCATTCAACAACTCATATTGCTTGTGAGACATACAATACGAAAAGTATGTTCTTTGCACATTTTCATTGGAGCTATAATTGTACAAATACACTATTTTCCTATCATATCGCCGGAATGCAATGCCTTTAATGCCAATAACAAATTTTAACCATTCTACAGGATCTCGTAGGCCATTAACATAGAAAAAAGTTGTGAGTTTCACACGCTCACGGTATGTAAATATATCGGACATGATTATTTTCATTATGTATTTTGGCCATGAATATGCTGGTCCGCAAGGCTCTAACAAAAATTCAGTTTCGCGTATTTTACAAAGTTTTTCTAGCGAAGTCTTCATTATGAAATTATTGGATAGGAACCACTTTCTTCGTACACTTTACACACTGGTCAAACAAATACGAATGCAAGCTTTTAACGAAAGGCCGTTGCCAAATGTCATAACAAATCATAACCACAAACTTTATCTAGGGTCCTGATGAATGTGGGCGTCTTAGTGGAATACCTGTATAATGAGAGAGAGAAGGATTAGTATTTTCCATTTAATTCCACTACTTTATTTGCTTATCCTTGACAGATACGCGTATTTCGTCTACAATGTGCAGACTTCTTCAGTGTCTTGTACTTATACTCGACTGAAGAAAAACATCGCATTTACCGAATATATATTAACACAGGTACATTTTCACTTAGAAACTAGGTAAACTTAAATTTAATTTTCTATAGGAACAGGTACTCCGCTGCTTACTCGTTGATGTGTCCTAGGTAGTAACTTGAAAAGCCATGTGTGTCCGTTTCCTTGATCCCTGTTGAGTAAAGGCAATCCAGGCAATCATCGATAAAAAAGCGAGAATTCTACAAAGGAGATTATTTACAACCCTCACCACAGCACCTGAACCATTGAAACGAGTGTCCGTTCCATTTGATCAAGATATTACTTGTAAACTAAGACCACAGTTAAAACAATTCGGATTAGATTTAGTTTTCACCAGTAGACATAACCAGTTGAAATCATTGTTAGGATCCACTAAAGACCCAGTTAATGTTTTAGGTAAAGCAGGTGTATATAAAATAAGCTGTAATCATTGTAACAAAGTATATGTAGGACAAACCAAGAGAACTTTAGCAACTAGATTTAAAGAACATATAGCGGAGGTTAATAAGGCCAAAAAGCAAGAAGAAAAGGGCCTAACATATGATTTCAAATCAAAGGTTGCAGAACACATATTCACAGAGGACCACCAACTATCGACGGAGGACATAACGATTTTACGAACCGTATCTACACCATGGAAATTGGATGTTGCAGAAAGCCTCGAGATCAACAAACAACGTAATTCAACTTTACTCAACAGGGATCAAGGAAACGGACACACATGGCTTTTCAAGTTACTACCTAGGACACATCAACGAGTAAGCAGCGGAGTACCTGTTCCTATAGAAAATTAAATTTAAGTTTACCTAGTTTCTAAGTGAAAATGTACCTGTGTTAATATATATTCGGTAAATGCGATGTTTTTCTTCAGTCGAGTATAAGTACAAGACACTGAAGAAGTCTGCACATTGTAGACGAAATACGCGTATCTGTCAAGGATAAGCAAATAAAGTAGTGGAATTAAATGGAAAATACTAATCCTTCTCTCTCTCATTATACAGGTATTCCACTAAGACGCCCACATTCATCAGGATTCATCATGGCAACCAAGCCGTCGGAGCCAAATAAATTCATCGGATTGAAGAAAACCATCGCATCGCTTCACAAGGACGTAGCATTTCTGAAGAAATGCCAAAAATATAAGGTTATACCTATAAGCCATAGGATTAAGGTACGGACACCCACCCCACCCAGCGTAGTAAAGAGGATGGAAGCAGAGTTCATCAAGGATAGCATCAGACGGCTATATAGCAAACTGGACATGAAGGTTTTGGAATGTTATTATCTACATCTCAAATTGGCCAAGGAGTATCCAATTAAATTCCAGGAGTTTCTGTCTAGGGCCAAGGTAGCAGAGGAGTGCGAATCGGATAGGAAGCGGAAGCTGCAGGATAGGAAGCTAAACAGACTACGGCAGGAGTCTCAACGGAGACGGACGACACACCGAACGGGTGAGCAGATCCCATCAACCATCACCACGACGCCGAGGGTTCACTCCATTGATGGGTTGGTTGTCAACCGATCGACGACCGCATTCACGGAAGAACAATTGACACACCTCAACAAGGGGCTAGGATACGCGGTTACAACCAAGCCAGACGTGGAGCAGATCATCATTGACGTAGAAACAGCGATTACCAAGACGCTTCCAACAACATCACAGAATACGGTTAGGACTATCACATCGAACATAATCAAGGACGGACAGGACGGACGCGCCAACGAAAAAGAAATTCGGATTGTAAAGGAGCTAAAAAGTAAAGCAGTATACTACGTAAAGGCAGACAAGGGAAACGCGGTCGTTATCATGGACAAGGACGATTACGATAATCAAATGATAACGAAGATTAACAACGGACCGTATAGACAGCTTCGAGTAGACCCCTTACAGAACATAGTGAAACGCGTGGAGAAAGCACTGAAGGAGTGCAAATCGATATTAGGAGATGGAGCAGGTCGTATACGGGAACCCAATCCCATTCTACCCAGGATCAAAGGTCTTCCCAAAGTCCACAAACCAGGAAATGAAATGCGAGAGATCGTGTCTGCAGTTGGTTCCCCCACCCACAAACTAGCGAAGTGGCTAGTCAAAGAGTTCCAGAGTATGCCGAATCAGTTCCAGAGTAAAGCAGTTAGTAACACCCAGGAGTTCACCCAGCAACTACAATCTTCAGGAGACATCAACGAGGACGAGATTATGGTATCTTTCGACGTCACAGCTCTTTTTCCCAGCGTACCGGTCAAGGAAGCGATCAACCATTTGGAGGACTGGCTATTAACACAACGAGAGGATGCAGCATGGAGAAACAAGGTTCGGACGTACCTTAAGCTGACCCGCCTTTGTATGGAAGAGAACTACTTCTCTTTCCGAGGTAACTTCTACAAGCAGACGAAAGGAGCCCCAATGGGAAACCCCCTATCCCCCTTCTTGTGTGAACTTTTCATGGCCAACTTGGAGACAATCCTGAAGGAGAAAGGACTATTACCAAACCGTTGGTGGAGGTTTGTTGACGATATCTTCAGCGTAGTTAAACGAGAAGCCCTTCCACAAATTTTAGATGAGATCAACAGAATTCATAAGGATATCAAATTCACTCACGAGGTAGAAAAAGACGGGAAACTCGCATTTCTCGATCTTCTAGTCATCAGGGAATCGTCATCATCTTCCTCGCTTGAATACGAAATTTACAGGAAACCAACAAGCACCAAAAGAGTTATCCCCTATACTTCCAACCATTCGTTCCAGCAGAAAATGGCCGCCTTTCACCACATGATTCACCGAATGCAGACTCTTCCACTCAGCGATACAGGAAAGGTTAAGGAATTACAGTACATCTTCGAAACAGCAAGACTCAACGGATACAAGGAGACCACAATCCAGGCAATCATCGATAAAAAAGCGAGAATTCTACAAAGGAGATTATTTACAACCCTCACCACAGCACCTGAACCATTGAAACGAGTGTCCGTTCCATTTGATCAAGATATTACTTGTAAACTAAGACCACAGTTAAAACAATTCGGATTAGATTTAGTTTTCACCAGTAGACATAACCAGTTGAAATCATTGTTAGGATCCACTAAAGACCCAGTTAATGTTTTAGGTAAAGCAGGTGTATATAAAATAAGCTGTAATCATTGTAACAAAGTATATGTAGGACAAACCAAGAGAACTTTAGCAACTAGATTTAAAGAACATATAGCGGAGGTTAATAAGGCCAAAAAGCAAGAAGAAAAGGGCCTAACATATGATTTCAAATCAAAGGTTGCAGAACACATATTCACAGAGGACCACCAACTATCGACGGAGGACATAACGATTTTACGAACCGTATCTACACCATGGAAATTGGATGTTGCAGAAAGCCTCGAGATCAACAAACAACGTAATTCAACTTTACTCAACAGGGATCAAGGAAACGGACACACATGGCTTTTCAAGTTACTACCTAGGACACATCAACGAGTAAGCAGCGGAGTACCTGTTCCTATAGAAAATTAAATTTAAGTTTACCTAGTTTCTAAGTGAAAATGTACCTGTGTTAATATATATTCGGTAAATGCGATGTTTTTCTTCAGTCGAGTATAAGTACAAGACACTGAAGAAGTCTGCACATTGTAGACGAAATACGCGTATCTGTCAAGGATAAGCAAATAAAGTAGTGGAATTAAATGGAAAATACTAATCCTTCTCTCTCTCATTATTTATCTAGGGTGTTAAACGACTTTGTACTGTTTATCAATATTCAGCAGAGATATTTTTCACAATTTCATATAGATAAGTTGTAACAAACTCTATGATCATATTTAAATAGATCGTACAGTGTAAATTGTATCTTTCGGGGAACTAGTTCTTTCGGGGAAATAGTTTTCGGGGAAAGTGTTTTCGGGGGAAAATCGTACAATCGTACAGTGAGATTAAACGGCCACTCCCAGTCAGTCATTAAGTCAAAGCAGGCTAATTTGGAGATTTTCAAACAACTGCTCCAACAATCTGAATATTTGGTAAGTTGTGAGACTTCAAGCTCAAGATTTCATTGATGCATTGTGCAATAATTCGCATCTTCATTATTCTTCATTGCCAACATTTTTAAAGCAGTGATTATGCAAAATATTATAATAATGAGTAAATGCTTAATCTGATGAAAGTTTTTGAACATTCTTGGAACCATAACGTTTAGAAAATGTTTAACGGATTTTCCACTATTTGAACTTTTCCGATTTTATCTTCTGTGAAACTGTGATTATGGTCCAGTGAACCTAAATTTTATTAACCGTTAACTACTTAACGTTGTACATTGTCATTAAAGACGTAGTATTCCTGTTGTTTGTAAACCAATAGTTAGGACATTTTTAGAACTAAGTAATATTGGATGTCCCCGAATAAACATCAATATTACATAATCACCCAAATCGCAGATGTATGTCATTAAAATGTGTGACATTTTGTAGAACTATGCGCCGCTAGTTTGTTCAATATAATTTCATAAAGTCTGATTGGTAAACAAAAGAGATACAACGGTTTTAGTGACGGTATGAATTTAACTGGTTCTATTGTTCTGACACGCACTGTATTATTCCCTGACTGAGGTGTAAATCGAGGCTGAAATCCTAGTTCCCTAACTGCATTCCATGGATTGGTATCCCTGGGCCTTGGGATTCAGCTCAGTTACTAACTCAGTTAACAGATCAACACTCCGAACACGATGCTCGCGGTAAACTTAGTACCGGCAAATTGTTAATGTTTGAAAAATCATTGCTCAGCAATGTATCAATTGATTTTAAATCTATTGATGCTGAATACATCTTTAAAATCTTTAATTTTAAGTGGTACTAATAGATTTGAAGTTCGTCAATAAATGGCAGTGCTATGATTTTTCAAGCATTGCAAGTTTACCGTTACACATTTTACCGGAGTGATCGGAGTGTTAATCGTTTATTGCTTCACGAAATTTTGCAAATGGCATAGGGTTAATGTGTTTAATATCGGCATAAGTGTTCCAATATTGGGCTCATCCAAAAATTACGATGGAAAGCATTTTCTGCCAATTTTTCACTAGCAACCAAAAATATCCATTTGTGTTGTCCAGAAAACGCATTGTTCTAAGAAAAATTTGAGAACAGAAATTTTTTATCGATGAGCCTAATCTTTAAATCTGGTTAATATTAGTAACATTTCCTGTACATTTCGTTAGAAATAAATACACAGGATGTAAGAAACACTTACATTCTGTTCATTTGCTTCCTATGAAAAAAATAATGGTGGTTCGTACAACAGACTGTACATTTGCTACAATTATTTGAAAAAATCTTATTACCACGTTTCGTGGTGATTTATTGCAGAATCTGTATATCTTTAGTACAAATCTATAACATAATCTTGACTATTTTCTTAAGCACAATCGTTATGTAATATCTTGTCAGATATCAGAACGACTCGTCGCTCCAAGGCAGACATTTGCTCATTTGACCCTCGCAACAACAAAAATACCTCTTGTGCAATGCTTTCAAATATAGGGTAAGATAGGCCAAGATGGGTCACGGGACAAGATGGGTCAGCTATTACATTTATTAATTTATCTATTCGTCAAACTCAACAGGTTCAATGCATCCTCAATGATGATATGCTTTTACAAATCAGCATTGGGGCTAAATTGAGCCTGTTGATGTTGACAATCAAAAAAATAAATAAATCAAGTAGATGACCCATCTTGCCCTACCTTACCCTACGTTGCAGATAATGTTAACAGTCTCAGCAACACTTAATCCAAAATTAGATTCACTCCCACGCAACTCCCCATTAATGCAAAAAAAAATCATCTTCATTACAAGTTTGTTTGCCAAACTTTATCCAAACTCCACACCTCATTACATTCACAAATTGTGCCCAATAATTCATCTTGTAAATCATTTCATATTCATGCTGGGTACTCATCCACTCTGCTTTCATAATTTGCATATTTGTTCGCTCCGGGTCCGTTTTGCCTTCGCCGTGTTTTTTCCTTCGCTTCATTGTTCCTTCAATCTGACCATCTCTCGCAACACACAAACACACAGTCCTGTCTTTCTCGTTTGCGCTTCACTTTCACTCTTCCCTTCGGATAGCTTCTTCCGCACACCACTTTTGTGTCACTACGTCGTAGCCAGCTAATTATGATGACGACCACCACCAACGATAAACTGCGCGCGCAATCACTTTCACCGCGTCTTTCAATCTCTCTCTCGCGCTCTCTGTCACAGTTGCGGTTAGTGGAATCCTTTTTGTCTTCCCGAATTTTAATCCGACGGTGAATTACTGTTTCCAAGGACCGGTTCCGGTCCGCTTTCCACCAGTCACCACGTGGTCGAAAATCACACAGTATCACCACACGGGGTGTCAATTTCTCCGATACAAACACACGTGCTTTCGTACGCGCTTCGCTAGGCACGTTAACTCTATGGCTCGTTTCTTCTTGCACTTGAATCAGCCGGAAGATATATAGGTCACTACGGCCAGTACCGACCGGTAATCAGAAGCCCGCCGAGCAAGAGAAGCTCGATAATCTCTTATAAATAATTCAGGTTCCTCACTATAGTTGAAGCGGCTGCACACGGCTGAAGGAGAGTGTAGAAAACCGTAAAACTAAATTTGCCGTTTTTCACCTTGCGCTTCACTTCAATTTTCGCGTTCCTTCTTCGTTTTTGGACATGATCCACCTGCGGGACCATATCTATCCACCGTGCTCTTTCCATTCGATTCGAAAAATTGTTGCTTGATTTGTTATTTTCCTATTAAAACACTTCACACGTATCCCGAACGATCGATATGTGGGTATCCATTGCAACGCAGAAGCAAAAGGGGGCGTTTGGGAAGAGGGCAGTCGATTTGCTCGATTACTCTACTTCCTGGCGCCTTTCGAGAGTAAAATATTCACACCTTTTTCGAAAAATTTCACTCAAACCAACGCGTGAGATGCAGAAGTAAATAGAGAAATCAGAAAATTAATGCGAGGCTCCCTAATGTTCGACTTGGTCGTACATTCGTGGTGCACAGTTACCACTATATTGAGGTGGTCAAGTTCCTGCAGGGTGATTGATGAAGCCAGTTCCGGATTGCGAGTTTGTTTTTCAATGAAGTTTCACCGTTTGGAATTTGTTAAAACATTTTGTCCATTGGTAAAGTGTCATCCAACTCAGGATACCACCATTCCAAAATATCACAAAACATTTCCGACTAATTCCAAATTTTCCAACATTGTACCATCTATATTTTGAAAGTAATCACTTCACTAAAACTAGATACTTTTGGAGAAACTTACACAGTATTATCACTTGAATTGCACACTACCGCCCGGGGCTAAAACTGCGACACGTTTAGATTTGAGAAAAATCCACCCGAATTCGGCACAATCTGTTCGATTACTGAACTAGACTCGAAAATGTTTCGCCGTACGTACGGTCACAACCGTTTTTCCCCCGGAAAAAATAAAATTAAAAAAAAAGCTCTTAGCGAAAAGACTATACACAAAAGGAAACCGTCTCGGACCCGCTTCGGACTTCGAATTGCACTTGTTCAGAAAACTGCTGCGCTCTGCGAGAGCTCGACCGACAGTGTTAAAAAATAATTCCAAACTAAATGAAGTGTACGTTGATTTGTTCCGCTAACTGGTCTGGTCTGGCCCCGGCCTGCCAGGGGGCCTTCGCTCGCTCTCCCACTTTCTTTTCTTTCACTCTCGGGTTATGCTCGCGTCGGCTCCGTGAGCCGGAATCTCACTCGGGTTTGGTTGCTTTCGCTTCGCTGCAGCAGCAACAGCATAGCGCATAACATCCGGGCCGGATCTCGCGAGCACTCGATCGGTCGATCGGTCGGTGTCGGTGTGGTTGCGTAAACGGATCTCCTTCGATCGGGGTGGGTTACTGACTCATCCACTCACTAGGCTACCGCGTCACATTGCCGAAGCGCGAAGGTCACTCGGAAATTCCATCACTCCACTCCAGCGCCTGCTCATGCTCAGCAAGCTGAGGGGGGTGGAATTTTCACTTTCATTTCATGTTCGTGTTGTGTTCGGCTCGGGTGTCTTAACTCCCCACTTCGTGTGGTTGTGAGTGACTCAAACCCGAATAGGTGCCGGTTTCGGGATCGGATCGTTGATCGCCGATGATGATGGTGAGGATGATGATGATGATGATGATGTTGACGACGACGACGACGGCGATGTTTGTGCACTGATAAATCGTGTAATGTTGAGCGAGAAAGTTTTCTGGAAGGTGGTCGCATCGGGTTGAGGAGTAACTTTCAGCCAGCCGTAGCTGTTCGTGGACGAAAGGACTGAGGGGTGGTGGGGAGATGATTCGCTTGGATCGTCGGATATTGTGCGACATTTCGCCACGGATGCTGATTGGCTGAGGTGTTACGTTAGAGAAGAAGTAGGTATTTTGCAATTCGGTGTGTGGGGTATTTTCGCGCTGATTGACGCAGACAAGTGAGTAACCGATGAACGAACGGCATTGGGGGCGATTTCATAATTTTGATGGTTTTGGAACAGATCCTGCTAGGTTGGATTAGTAATGCGGGTGAAGAGATTGATATATTGAGTAATTGCATGACAGTCGCTACCTGTAAAAATGTTTGGTAAGACATATCTCTCACCAGTGAAAGATCCAGTCAGAATTATCGCCGGATTCCTTATTGCCGGTATCCCTTATTGCCGAGCTATCCGCGAATAAGGATACCCAAAGCTTATGTGATTTTCACTAAAAGGAGCTGTGGTGGATTATCTCATTTGTTTCGGTATATAGAGCTATAATGTCTTCGACAAAGTTGTTTTACTGGGATAGACCAACAAGCCTGTGTCATTGGATTAAGCTTTAATTGGGAACTACGCCGCTAGAGGCGTTTCACTTGTATGTTACTTATGACGGGCGCTATAATATATGGATCATAAGGTCAACATAAAATATTTCGTGATCCTGGCTTGTTACTGTCTTGATCAAAGTTGTTTAACTGATCAAGTCCTTTCGGATGATGGCCATATTAGTTCAGAACTCACTCACTACGCAGCGCAAGTGTGCATATGAGCTTGCTACATAAGCTGTATCTAAAAATCCTGGCCATATAAAAGTTTACTATCTTCAGCAAAGTTGTTCAGGTGATCATGTCCTTTTGTATGGTGTTCATATTAGTTCAGAACTCTCTCCCTACGCAGCGCTAGTGTGCATGTGAACTTCCTATATAAACTGTATTTCGAGAACCAGGCCATATAGAACTTTTCCGTCTTCAGCAAAGTTGTTCAGGTGACCAAGTCCTTTCGGATGGTGGTCATATTATTTAAAAACTCTCTCATTATGCGGCGCTAGTGTGCACATGAACTTCCTTAATATGTTATGTCTGGAAAGTTTTTCCATATATGATGTTGCTGTGCAATGTGAGGACACGAAACGGAATAGGGATGACGTGTAGAGAGGCTGTAGATCGATTTCGGACGCCATTTTAAAATCCAGGATGGCGGTTATCGATTCAAGTAAAAATGTCCTATAGCCTACTATATGGGTATTTCCGGAAAGGGGATGACGTGCAGAGGCTGGAAATCGATGCCAGACGCAATTTTTGAATTCAAGATGGCGGCCATAGGTTCAAGAAAAACTGTCAAATACCGTAAAATATGGCTATTTTCAGAGAGGAGATAACGTGCACATGCTTGGCATACACAGTTTTGGTCAGGAACCGCTCATTTGCTAATAACTTTGCACATAGTTGATAAAACATAGTTCTGTTTGAAGCAGTAGATAGAATAAAGTTTAAGCTTATTATAGGTACGTAAGAAAAAGTAGATTTTAAATCCAGTAATAAACTGTATCTGTTTTTGTGTTGTAAAAATCAAGTGAGAAATGCTCAAAGCACATCTCGGACTTTAAGTGTAAAAATTCATTGGTGTTGATTCAATTGTTAAGATTTACCTACTCTTTGCATATCTATAGTAAGCTATGATCCTATTCTATCAATTACGTTAAAGAAAAACAAATGTCAACAACTGAATGAAAAGTTATTAGCAAATGAGCGGTTGGTGTGTACAACTGTGCATGACAAGCATGGACGTGCAGAAGCTGGATATCGATTCAAGTTGCCATTTTGGAATCAAAGCTGGCGGGCATTGGCTCAATAAAAACTGTCGAATTCCAAAATATGGGTATTGATTTTGGATAGAGAATGACGTGTAGAGATCAGATATCGATGCCAGACTCCATTTTGAAATTGAAGATGGCAGCCTTTGCTTTAACGTAAACCATGGTGATGACGTGTATAGGCCCAAAACAAGGGGATGGTCACTCTACACAGTGTGCCAAAATCAAACTTTAGCACACCCGGGCGTCGTCATTGACGCTGTCTGGCACCCATGGTTACAATTTTTATGTTCTTTAAAGTTACTGGCAACACTGAACTTTTTCTGCGCTTATACAGTGTGCATGTGTCAAAATTTGTTATTGATGTTGCCACAATATAATCAAATTATTTTCAAAACAGCCGTGAATCTCCACCAAGTCTCGCCATGGATTCTCAAAATCGTTTCACCCGTGACGGCAGTCGCATTCACATTTCCTTCCAGACGAAGAACAGCTGACAGCGGTATCTTGACCTGACCGAGGTTTCCGGCCATGGCTACACGAACTAGCGATGCAGCTTCCACGGCTGCTTCCAATTCTGCTGCTGGTCCGTCTTTTTTTATGAATTTTAGAGGAGACGGACCAGCAGAAGGAACATTAACTACACAGGAAAAGGAAAATCCTTTCTTTTCTCAGAAAAAGAAAGCTAATGTGTTTTAGATGTTCTCGTTGCTCCACGCACCGGTCATCTTCTTGGAGGAGGAGAAGCACAGCTTCATAATGAACGGGAATTTTGTGCATTTGTAATCGATCGCGCTGTGGTTGCACTTCATGATGGCGTTCACCGTCAGGGCTACGCTCGGGAACTCGACCAATCCGGAGGAGGAAATTTTCCGATTTCAGCGGGAACATTCGCACTTGCGACGGGTGGCAGTCCTTGGTGGTCAAAGGGGTGGGATATTGAAGAAGAGGAGAGTGTGATTTTTGCTGTCCTGGGAAGTGATTGTTCTTGGAGGCACTGCAGACCTTGAAGCTGATCGAATTGTTCAGCAGGGTGTACGTTCGACTGGTTAGACTGCGATGGCGTCTCCCATCTAAACCATGGCCAAACCCTCTTTGGTCTTTAGGAACTTTATTCTGACATTTCCATACAGGAAGAACAGATTGAACAGCTTATCGGTGTTGGCTGTGTTGTTATCGAGTCCGTAGACCATCATCACTGCACCCTGTTGCTTTGCCGGTTGAATGAAGTTGACTGGTCCGTTTCGGGTCAGCGGTACGTCCTTCATCAGTCCGACGTGTGTTCCGGCCGGTGTTGGTTTCCAGTTTTCAGACGGACGATACTCGGGCGGTGACAAATTCGGTGCAAATCCGTTTCCTCGGTCGGTCTTCCGCCGAAGATGGATGTTTTTGAAAACATTGAAAATCAAAACAAAAACAAGAACTGTTAAAATACCGGGTTGCCAAACAAGGCATTATTCACAAGCAAACAAAAGTCAGTTCAATGAGTTCTTGGCACTGCCGATACAGCTGCGGCACACTGAGGTACACTGAGAAAAATTTTGGCGCAAAATAAGTGTGTAGAGTGACTACCCCTTGGCCCAAAATCGATGTCTGCCACCATTTCGGGATCCAAAATGGTGGCAATTGACTTTCGAATGGACATTTAGATTTAGATTTAGTGGCTATGGACAGCCTCGTATCAGTTCAGCACGGTTAACGTGGACCGTGTACGGGGTAGGTTTGGCGATAATCCACTAGAAAGGGGCTGTTCATTAACTACGCAGAAAGTTTTTTGGGATTATTTACCCCACCTCCCCCTGCGTAGACAATTGTCCATACAATTTTTTTTAAATTTTTATGGACCTTGGTTTTTGCCAACCCCCCTCCTAAACTGTCTACGTAGTTTATGAATTTGTCTAATTAATGTTTTAGGGTATTTTGGAGCTCAAAATCTTGCCTCGCATTAGTTTTCCTGAATAATGCTTATCAAGCATGTTGCATATATGAGGCTGTTCATTAGCTACGTAGACAGTTTCTTGACCCCCTCACCTCCCCCTGCGTGGACAATTGTCCATACAAAAAATTTAAAATTTATATGGGCCGTGGATAGTTGTCAACCTCCCCTAAACTGTCTACATAGTTTATGAACATCCCCTAATTTGTAGAATGTGTAAAACGTATCATTGAGCATGATAGCAACGTTTCGACTTCCCTTAGCAAATCTTGGATTTTTGCACTCTGTTCTGCAGAAGCTTTCGAACTCGGAAAGTTGATTTATTTTGAACTCGATTTCTACCGTGGTGGTATGAAAATATACTCCATATTCATTGTAAATGGGTCCAGTTCGCTAACAATTTTATCTGCTGCAGCTAGTTCTTCTCTTATGATTTCGTTGATTTCACCGTGTTTCTTATCCCCGGCGCACCAAAATTTCCGTGAATTTGTTGAATTTCGGACATGACCTGCAAATCCTCGTTGTCTTCTTCATTGCATTGTGAATTCGCGAAATGCGACGGAGGAATTTTCTTTAAGCAGTTTACCAACGTGCTTTGTTTTATGTCCTTTAGAATCACATCCAAGCAGTCGAAACAATTCTTGATGCTGAACTACTTTCGTGTATCTGCTAGTGAAAGGCCTTCATTCTCGGCTGTTTCCAGAATAACACTGTAGTTTCTCTTGACAGCTTGAAATTTTTGATGATGCCACGAGGTTGAATCAAAGACGTGACCTTTGGAGGCATGTATAGAAGCATTATGGGATTGCTCATGGTGGGCGGATGCAACGGAGCGTTATCAAGGAGCAGCAAAGCCTTGAGGCTAATGTTCTTGGCTGCGCAAAACTCCTCCAACTGTGGTGAGAAGCAGTCGTTTATCCAGTCCTCAAATAATTCTCGGGTCATCCAACCTTTCTTGTTGCCACGATAATGTCCAGGGAGATTACCTTCCTGTTAATTCCGCTTTAGAGAAAAACATGATTGAGGACCCTTGTCTGTGCCCTTTCGGTCCCGTCATTGTTTTCAGATGCTCTGAGACATTAGATCTTTGATATATTTTAGAGTATTTGACAGTTTTTCTCGAACCCATTGTTACCATATTGGATTACAAAATGGCGTCTGGCATCGATTCCCGGCCTCTACACGTCATCCCCTTTCCGGAAATATCCATATTGTAGGGTATTTGACAGTTTTTCGTGAACCGATGGCCTCCATCTTGGATTTTAAAATGGCATCTGGCATCCTTTTCCGGCCTCTACATGTCGTACCCTTTCCGAAAATACCCATATTGTAGGGTATTTGACAGTTTTTTTGAACCGATGGCCGCCATCTTGGATTCTAAAATGTAGTCTGGAATCGATTTCCGACCTCTACACGTCGTTCCCGTTCCAGAAATACCCAAATTGTAGCGTATCTGACAGGTTTTTTGAACCGATGGCCGCCATATTGGATTCCAAAATGACGTCTGGCATCGATTTCCGGACTCTACACGTCATCCCCTTTCCGAAAATACCCATATTGTAGGGTATTTGATAGTTTTTCTTGAACCGATGGCCGCATTCTTGGATTTTAAAATGGCGTCCGAAATCGATCTACAGCCTCTCTACGCGTCAGCAACATCTTATATGGACAAGCTTTCCAGACATAACATATTAAGGAAGTTCATGTGCACACTAGCGCCACGTAGTGAGATAGTTCTTAAATAATATGACCACCATCCAAAAGGACTTGGTGACCTGAACAACTTTGCTCAAGACAGCAACGTTCTATATGGCCAGGTTCTCGAGATACAGTTTATATAGGAAGTTCACATGCACACTAGCGCTGCGTAGTGAGAGAGTTATGAACTTATATAAACACCATACAAAAGGACATGATCACCTGAACAACTTTGCTGAAGGCAGTAACCTTCTATATGGCCAGGATTTTGAGATACAGCTTATGTAGCAAGCTCATATGCACACTAGCGCTGCGTAGTGAGTGAGTTCTGAACTAATATGGCCACCATCCGAAAGGACTTGGTATGTATGCGAAGTTCAGTAGCAAAGTAGAAGTAGCAAAAAAGTCTCTAAAGCATTACACGATATTTAATGTAAATTAGTGTGATAGAAGAAATGGATGTAATGTCGGTCTAAATGCCTCTAATTTGGGCCCATACATAAATTCAGCAATTTGCCAAATTTTTCAATAGCAACCAAACATATCCATTAGTACCATTACCATCCCAATAACGTGTTCATCTAGATAAAATTAAAAAAAAAGAACAGATTTTTAGCGATGGGATCAATCTTAGAGCCATAGGCCAACATTAGGGCCATTCCCCCTATTTGATGAAATTTACGAATACGAGAAACGAAATTTCTTCAATCTAGGCTATTGCTGGAGTCCCGCCGAATATGTTCTTCCGAGTCTATCACGAATTGACGTGCACCCTTTAGTATATTGGCATCTCTATCCTCGATTAACATTGAGGAATCGCTCTATGATTTCTACTCGTTCATGATTCACCAGATGATCATCGCATGGGTTGGGTAAAAATTTAATCCTAAGAGCATCGAGCGATTGCATCAGTTGCGTAATTCAACTTTGCGTTAAATCATTTTGGAGCTCATTTACCATACACAAATTAACCGAACCAACGCATCTCTACGCAGTCAACGTTCCGAAAAAGTGATTTCAACGACCTTTCCCATCCATCAGCGACGAACCTCCCCGTTTGTTCGCCCATCCACCTGTCTGTCTGCATTCGATCCATTTACCATTTCATCTTTCTCTTCCTAATTTTTCTCATTACTGCCGTGGCAATTTCCCCTCGTTTCCATCAAGGTGTGCATTCAAAGAGGCGTACATAATATTCATCGAAAATTAAAGTGATTCCACCGACAGCGAAGGCGGATGACCGGCGCACATGATGCTGTCAAGGACTGTTGCTGTCTGCATGATGAATGTACGCTTCCAGCGAGTCTAACAACCGAAAGGATTCGACTATGAAAAAAATAAATAAAAATGATAGAAATTGATGCACACATAATGAGCAAACGCACTCACTGCACCACTAGGGTGCGAGGGTGTTAATTGGACTGTGTACGAGATGTAACCGGATGCTTTCACTCGCGCCCATTGCGCACTTCCTTCGTTCCGCAGGCTCATTTCGAACGTTGCCGGGCCGCTTGCCAAGTCAAGGTTTAGTGACTACAAATTTCTCCTACGATTTACCATCATCATCAACGCGCGCGATGGATCATCTCGTTGCGCGGTCGCTTGTGCCCTTGAATCGTTCACGGATCTACGGCATTTCACGTCGTTGTTCGTCCAGTCATAAGGGCTTGCATAATTCGACCAACGAACGCAGCCACGGATCAACAGACCTCGATGAGTAATGTGTGTTTTCGAGCCGCTGTGTAACCGAATGACGCGCGAGATATGAGGCTACTTTTGGACATGGGGGGCCTCTGCAATGACAGCTGAGCATAAATTGCAGCTTCAAACATCCGTGACCAACAGCGCAGTGACGGCAAAGGGGCGGTGATGGTGACAATAATTGGAACACGCCTCTCTGTGTAGCAACAGAGCGGAGGCATTCGGGTGGTTCGCGTCAGCCGGATCGTGTGGGTGGTTGCGAAAGTGGGATTTTTGCGTCGCGACAGCATTATGGGTCAACGACGTCCGTGTGCGGTGGCGGGTGACTGGTTATTCAATCACCCGTGCGGTATGATGGCATAGGCTGCCGTCATATGAAAGTGAAATTGATTGGATGAGTCAGTTTGTTTTGCCGTTTTTGTTTGGATAAAAGTTTCAGTGTTTTTTTAAAAGTGGATGACGGTATATTTTTAATATCATAAAGAGAAAATGGTAGGATTTCTGCGAGGCAAGCGGATACGCTTTGTTCCCACACTGTCACTTTCTTTGACATAGATGTTTTTACGGTTAAGAAAACAATACCTGATCGTCCGAGATGTTTTTTTTTTGTGAATCTGTAAATAGAAATAAAAAATAGCATTAGGCTCGAGCAATAATCTTCAGTTTTATTGTATACTGTAGAGTCTGGTTAAAAAATTGGCAAATTTGGTCACAGATTTAAATGTAAAACTACGCCCCTAGTATTTGGAGATTATTGGCAGCTTTTTATTGATTATACTAGGACGAGTATTTCGTTGATAATTTTCAACACGTTTCAAAATTATAGACGATGGATCGTGAAATTTAATGAAAATAATGCTGAACGAATACCTGGAGAATGCCTCGGGATCTGTTTTAAGGATAGTCAAAATTATAAAAAAATATACATGGTCGATTAAACCAACTCACTGGTTCACTCAAATTCGCAAAAATGGTGGTTACTCCTAGACAGAGAAAATATGTGGATTAAAGATTTTCACTATCTTTAAAACAAATCACGATGGATTCTCCAGGTATTTGTACAGAATTAATTTTCATTAAATTTCAAATTCCATTTTGAGACGATCTCATTGGCCGTGTATTATAATGAACAAAAAACTGCCAAATAATTGTGGCTCCAATCACAAGGGGCGCGGCGATACTTTGAAAGTTGCGTCCAGATGTATTCTTAACAGCTCTCAACCAGGCTTTAGATGATATCTTTTACAAAGACTTCAATCTGATTCTATTAGTTTTATCACAAATGTCGTAATTTTCAAGAAATTTAGAAACGACGTATGTCCTTTAAGGTAGTGTACCAATATATAATAACTCTTAACTCTTAAAATGTTCAATTTTTCATGATTTCTTTAAATTACGCGTAATTGTGAACCTTCTTTCGATGTTCGAGGCAACGTATGTTTTGCTGTAAAGGTTGACACAGTGCCTGGTTTCTTCGATTCTAACCCCCATTACAGCGCATTTTTTTCAAGGGTCGAATGACCAAATTGGTTGTAGTCCCTCAAAACCAAACACAATCGCATTCTCACTTGTTGTAAGCCTTGATCTTTCTATATTCTGGCAATGTGCGTAGCTGAAAACAGTTGGCAGCCTAATTGCCTTGGAAGAAAATTGTCTAAATTTGAAAATAGTTCTTACCAATGACGGCAATTTGTGCCTTTCGATGTTCATCCTCCCTTCTACATGTAATTACATTTGTTTTAATTGTCTTTCGTTTCCATTATTTTCCAGGCGATCATCATCGATCGATTCGGGATTATAGGTTTATAGGTAGGTACACGCAAGCTTCTTCGAGTCATCTTCTATTTTGGGTCGACTGGTTCCTCTTTGGATGACGTCGACTATGCTGGACGACCGGCACGCCGGTCGGTGATTAAATGCTGCTCGCTCCAGGAAAGTAAATAAACGATTCCATAAAACTGGTTCGTACCATCTTAAGGCTTGGACTGTTAAAAAAGAACAGGTTCACATTTTCTAGATAAAAGCCGTTGCGTTGGAATGGAGGAATTTCGGTTCTCGAGTCTATCTGACTCGATTGCGCCATAAGCCGATCATAAAAAAATCGTGCGTGTGCTTTGAGAGAATTGAAATTTATTGGACGATTTAAAGGTCAGTGGAAGCTTAACCTAGGGCATGGTCAAAGTTGGAATTTGTTTCTCTTCTGTTCCACTGTTCCATGGAACTCGGTGAAAATAATTGCCAATGGAAAATTTCAACATAATTCCGAAACCTGACGGATGCTTCAAAATTAACATGTCTTCTTTCACTCGTTGAAACTTGAAATTTGGGTTCTTCAGAAATTGATGTCTTTTTGTTTCCCAAGCATCCTATGTCTCATTCTCGCATCACGAAGGATCTTTCTTCCGCCCTATTAGACTGTCAGGATGTGGTAATCAAGAATCAAATGCTACATCAAACGAAATTTCATCTTAATAACTTTTCTTCAATAAACTATCAAACGGGAAAGGAATTTTAATTCTACGCAATCAAAAATCATCAGGCATACCATCGCGTTGCAACCATGATCAAACAAAACTCAAAATTTCGTCCTCCAGCCGGTGGCACCACTCCTGCTGGCTGTCTGGAACAGGATTACGTTTGTATAGCCAAACATTAGTTTTATCATTCCCTTGTACCCGGCCGTCCGTTGGTTGCGTTGCTGCGCTCCATTGAGGGCTTGACCTTCTAATAAGTTCAGTCGGCTGCCTTTACATCATTTGGATGCGGGGAAACCAAAACTGATCCTTTAAATCCATTTCTAATTGCCCTTTGGGTCCATGTTGAAACCGAGGTACCGAATGCTGGCCCGGCGAAGCAGTTTAAATTGATTCTAATGAACTTTGCGCTGCGTGATTATTAATTACCGGAGCCCCAGTACCTCATGCAACGAACGTTTAAGGAAACAGTGCATCAAGCAATGATGGCATTACGATTCGAATCGACGCGGATATATCCTTTCCTCGGAGCTGGATGTGCACCAGAAAATCAATTAATCATGCGCGCGCACCTCTGAGGCTGAATCGGTTTGTTAACTGATCTGGTGTGCAGTCTTTTCGGTGCAAGCTTGGGAACTACATTTCGGGGATCCCGTGGGAGAATGTGAACGAGCAGAGGGCGATGAATGATGAGCTATGGTTTCTTGATTGATTCCCAGTGGGTGGCATTCGGTAGTTAGGCAGGTTCTTTGTTTTCTCTTCTATGAAAACTGGAGAAGAGTTGTTATCTGAACTTTCCAAAATGTATTCTAATTGTGAACGAAGAATAGTTTCCATGCTTAAATTATACTATTATGTGGTGGTACAGTTTTTAGAGCAATTCGCTTAAGAGCATTGCATGGAGAAAATCGGGTCATGTTTAATACATTAAGTAAAACGCCTTATAATGCAATGCATGTCAGAACAATACAGCCAATCTTGTTATCATTAAAAACATTATATCTTTGATGAGTGTTCACCAATCGTTATGACATTATGAAGACTTATGAACTAACCAAAAGGTCATAATTCTTCAGAATTACGCGTAATTTTAGAATAGAACTCCTGTGATATTGGCGAATATGAAATATAAGAAGTCACTCTCTGAAAAAGTTGTTTGCCGTCATGATGCTGATAGGTGTTATTGCAGCAACATATTCATAAAATGAAAGACACAAAAATACTTAAAGCTATCTTTAAAACTCTGATAAATCATATTATAAAACCAAATGGTGCTACCTAATCTGCCGCTCATCGCAAGTCGGTCCCATTTGCGTTTTTATCAAAACTGAGTTTCTCAATAGAAATGGTAGCTTATCACCCATAAGACGGGGCTCGGTAGCTTAGTGGGTACCGTTTCTGCTTACTGAGCAGAAGGTCGGGAGTTTAATCCCAGGCCCGCTCCTTTCCTCGTATTTGTCAGTATGCCTAATTCTCAATCCCCATTAGATATAAATAAACAAATCTGCTTTTACCGATCGCATCACTTACCACAGTGAATCCAGATCAAAAATAACCTGACCCAGACTAACACAACATTCCTTCCAATGGCAATCGTAGAGACTCTTCCCAACCGTGTGGACGTGGCCGGCACCGGTACTGATCTAGAAATAGCTTGAATTAGTGAACTTGCACATTGAAGATGGATAAGCTAATCCCAAGTGCCCATCTGGCGGTTCTCTGGGAAATTCCACTTGTTCTGATCAGAAACGGAGTACCCGATGATCTAAGCATTCCTTTGTTCTCCAATTTGGAGCCCAACCCTAATATAAAAAAAAATCATGCATCACCATTATGTACTTTACAGCATGCAACATATATGTAGAATATGGTATCTGCTTATTGAGGACTCAACTCACCCCGTATGCTCATTATGCCCCCTTCCCCACTTATCAATAGAATACTGTGACTTTTCTCAAATCAAACGTTAATTTTCAAATAAGTATGTGTATGGTATAACATTAATTGAAAATTAGGGGGATTCAGCCATTCAACTTCAACATCAGAGCAAAAACTCGTATACAGGATCTCCACCTGTTAAATGTTTTGATAGTAAGCATCATAGTAAAGCGTCGACCGTATGCATTTCCAAAGGCTTGTTAAAAATTAATTTGAATTTCCTAACTAGAGTTGAAGAACCTTCTCCAGCGTCCCAACCAGTAGATGGTGATGCATTTTCTTTGACTGCTTTCATGCTTTAAGATTAGCATTGTAAGTCTCTCCTGCATGAAGAATGCTATGGAACGCCTTACTATGCCCCATCCCCATGAGCAAAATATCCGAGATATTATAATTGAGGCGCGGCATAGCAAGCCGTTCCATAGCATAATTCTCCAATTAGGAGGGACTTACAATTCTATTCTAGAAGCATAAATAGAGGTACCGTCTGATAATTTCAGTGCTTGGTACTGAAATCTGTAATTTGTGATAGAAAAATCACTTCTTTTTTTCACCACAGAAACACCTCGTTTTCTTATGCAAAATAATGGATATGCGTTGACAAAACGCACGATATCTAAAATATTTAGTGAACAATTTATTTTGATTCGTGATACCCTCGGAATTCCTTTAAAATTATACCCAGAATACCATTGAAATTGTACGCTCAAAATTCGATCCCCTTGGTATTTTTCACGATCCTCAGGATTCCCTTTGCAATTGTCTTGGAATTTTCCACAGAGCTACATAAAAATTATATTCTGAATATGAGCTCATACAAGTGACTTGGCGGTAATGTTTAAAATCACTAAGAGTTCCTTTTAAAACTCCCTATAATTTTCTCTGAACTACATTGGTGTTATCTCTGTCATACATTTTAAAACGTAAAATCTTCTCAAAGTTCCTTCGTAAAAAAATCTCGTCTGGTCCAAGAATCGGTGACAAGTCGCTCACTCGCTCACTTTCCATAAATGGAGATTTAGGGGAAATGGCTCTAATGTTGGCCTATGTATCTAAGATTGGACCCATCTGCTATTTATCAATTTTATCAAGATGAACGCGTCATTGGAACGGTACTAAAGGATATTTTTGGTCGCTATGGAAAATTTATTCGTTTGCTCTATTTATGTGTGGGCCCAAATTAGGGGCATTTAGGCCTACATTACATCCATTTCCCTATCAACTTTTATAAAAATAAATAAAACCTTAGCTAGAGAGATAGGGACTTATTTAAAATAAAATTAAAAGAAAATGTGAAAGCTATATAAATAATAAAACCCATGCAAATACATAAATGCTTAAATTAGGTATCATGAAAAATTAAACTACGAGGCAAAAGACGGCTAACGACTAAATTAAAAAAAAAAACACAACACACTGTAAAAGTATTGTACGCAGCCTCAACAACACGACACACCCTTAATACATCCCTAAACGCTGGTATGTTTGGTAGCTGTACTGCCTGATGGGTGGATGCTACCTATATCAACCATGGAAAAAGGCCTATTCGCCGGCTCCCGACGATTGCAAGTCTGGAGCCTCAGTCACTTGCTTGAGCATCAGGAGAGCACCCATACCTTAGCTCACGAAGAAAAGTTTGGTGAAGGAATTTCTATTCCATAAATTGGTGAAAAGGTTTAATAAAACCACGAGAATCGTCACTGCCATAAAAAAACGGTAAGCTGACACCGTCATCACGTGGACGAAGTACTCAAAAAGTAGTCTCGTTGTAGCACGTGTCAGCGTGGAAACATCTACGTCCCGTAGAACCAGACCAGCGTAATTCACAATCAGCGTGATCGACGCACACGGCACAATCGGGAAAGCTAGATTGGCGCAATCAGGGCAATCGGCACGATTGGCGCGAACGGTAAGGAAAGAGGACATTGGAGACATCGTGCCAACCGTTGAGGAACCAGCCAGCTAGCGTTCATGGACGGGCTCGACACCGCACACAATCAGAAACCGTGAGTAGTTCTTGGTAGGATCAGATAGCACTGTTAGGGCCAAACATTCAATAAATCGCCGACAGTAAGTAAATTAATTGTCTCATAGTTTTTCTCCTTATTTCGCAAACCTTGGCGGAAAAAGCCGACCCAGAATGTGGTTAGAGTCACTTGTGGGCTGAGCGGGCGTACCAAAAGGGTTTGCTACAAATCTTAAAAAATTTCCAAAGCCCAAAATCTTATTTTTTTTTGTCTGAAAAATAGATTAAGTAATTTTTTCCAGATTTTTCACTCACAGGTTTTTCCCGGTGACTTCAATTTCCCGATTCACTGATCACCCTGCTCATCCCACACCTGCCCGATATCATGCCATTGACTCTCCACAAATGAGAGAGCGAGATATATATAGAAAATCGCCAGTTGGATCAGATGATATCGAGTAGATGCGAATTGAGTTTAATGCAAAAACAGTTCTCCTTCCACCCCACCGCTGATTGTCAAGGTGATTTCACTCATCACCATGCATGGAAAATCATTTACATTCATTTACATTTACATTTACAAAAGTTGTAGCTAATATCAAAACCAGAAAAGCTTAATATATACCATTCTACGGAATTCTATTGATGAAAAAAAAAATTAGAGGCAAATGAATATAAATGAATAGACTAAATGGATGAAATGATTTTCCATGCCTGTCCACTGCGAGGAAGTTTTTATCCACGACGCTCTTACCGCTGGCGATGATGTTACTATTACTTGCTGTTAGTACCTTGAGCGATCCGTTCCATTGTAGCGTTGTTTTATAGCTTTTCAGGTTCTAGCAGAAAGATGCGCAACTAAGTGGTACTAGATTATGATCGCTTTATATTTTTAATTTTTTTCTAATTTTTGTCAAGGAAAATTGGAAAGTATTTATTTCAGCAGATTCGTTATTTTCTATCGATTGGTATAGATATTTGGATTTTATTTTCATCTATCAATGGAAACGCCATAAGGGTCCAAAATCTAACACCTTTTTGTGACGGTCACAATTTTTGGGTTTCAACTTACCTCCTGTACCTTCCCGTATGACGCAGTCTACGTCAAAATGTTTAGTTCAATCGGGGTAAAATCAGAAACATGATATGCCTTAAGTTTAATGCAAAATTGATGTGTTTTCTCTCTATTTTTAAGCATCAAGTTTTTTTTTTCAAAATATCGTAAGTTCTCGTGGAATGGTGTATCTAGAGTCAAAGTAAGATTCTGTGACGTTTGTAGGTCGACAAATTATGTAAAACCATGGTAGGATCAATTTTCTGGGAAATTAAGATAAGTAAACTAGCGGCGCCGGTAGTGTAGTGGTAAACGTGGCTGTCTCTCACTCCAAAGTGCCTGGGTTCAATCCCAGTTGGTGCGGTAGCATTGGTACTCAATACGGAAAACAAGATCGACGGAAAACAAATCAAAGAAAAGAAAAATGATAAACCAATCGAATGATTTTTTTTTCAATACACAGTTCTATTTTTGAGGCGCATTGATTTTAGGCTGTTATGATCTCAATATGCACGCTACAATTTAATGTGCATATGCTTTAGATCTAAAAAAATGCCAAAAAGTCTGAACCTTGACAGCCGTAAGATCTCATTAGTCTCCGTAACACCATTCGTGACAGTACCAGCGATCTGGCCTGTCTAGCTTGACGGGTTAACACAGATCATTCAGGCTAGGATGGTGAACCTCAGAAATAACGATTTCGCCAATAAGATCCGTTCCCTCCCAGATTGTGCAAAGCTCTTCTGGAAACCAACAAAAATCCTTAAAAATAAGCCAAGGCCTATTCCCCAACACTTCATCAGCTCTCATATTTGCGGACTGAACATGGCAAGCCCATACGATACTGCGGTTGCCAACCTCCAACAAATTCCTAACAATTTTCCTGTGGAATCCGAGATCATGGCTGACAAACTGTTGGCCTACATCAAATCATCTGAAAAATGACTGCCCCAGGTTTCGACCAAATTCTGAATCTAGAACTCAAACACTTGGGTTCTAGACTCTTCAACCAACTGGTACTGGTTTTTATTCAGTGCCTTAGACTTGGCTACTTCCCCTCGTACTGGAAGTAAGCTAAAGTCATCCCTCTCCGAAAGCCTGGGAAAGATCCGTCCTGTCCTTCAAGTTACCAACCCATCAGCCTTCTCTCGAAGTTATCTAAGCTGTTCGAAAAAAAAGTCTAACACCGGCTCGTAGCATCTGCCGATGGAAACAACTTGTTGCTGGAAAAAAAAAAGTTTGGCTTCCGTAAAGGTCAGCTAGCTCGGGTGACAAACATTCTCAGACGGAACAAGTCTGTATCCAAAACAATCTTCAACATCAACAGGAGATCCACTCTGTCCCTGAAAAACAAGCTTGCTGTCTACAAGGGAATCATCCTTCCCGCAATCGAGTACGGTATGCCAATATGGGAGAGTTGCGCCAAATGTCATCACCTTAAACTTCAAAGCATCAATAACAAGATCCTTAGGGTGATCCTAAACAGTCGTCCACGGATGCGAAACTCTGAGATCAGAGTCTAGAAGAGCGAAGAACGGTCTTCTTGGAAAGGTTCAGAGAAACCTGTCTGAGACCAGATCGTGAGATCATACGTGATCTAGCACGTTAAGTTAAGTTATACTCATAGTTAGGAAGGTAATCACATTTTTCAATTCAAACAAAGCACACACTCCAAGGGGTATTCGATAAACTAGTTGAAAAACGCAAATATCAAATTAGAATATCCAATGAAACCAGGGCTGGCAAATGTCATTTTCAATGACAAATCTCACGCGATATTTATAGAGATACTTCAGTCACTATCATCGGATGAGAAAACGATGATAGCCCAAGTAACATTTTGGGTTTTATGAGGGTTCTGTAGACCACGATTTAGACGTGTAGAATGCTATAAAACCTCAATAAAACTTACAATGTTACTTGGGAGAGATTTTCTTCAAAATCTCATCGAATTTTTTGTCATGACAGAACGTGAAAGTGTTAAGATCGTCGTAATTATAGGCTCGTTTATTGCTATCAAAGTTAATTGTACCGAGGAAATCTTAACTATGTATTCACTTAACCGATTACCAACGGTTGCTTGCTCAAATTCATCTATATCAGTTAGAAATGTTGATATCAAAGCCGCATAAGAATTATTCTCATGGGTGCTTGATCATTGGAAAATGACAAGAAAGCTAATGATAGGTAGTTTCGTGTCGTGATAGTGAGAGGACCTGTTTTCTCATTTTAAAATGACGGCCGTGATATTTACCAGCTCTAAATGAAACAAATATGCAGAGCAAGATAGGCTAATCATCTGAAATGATAAGTCAATGTACACTCAAAATCAACAGAAATAAACATAATTTCACTACTACTACTACTACTACTGCGCGTGCATCCAGACGATCCCTGGCTGCCAACAGTAGAACTCTTTCTCACGACTATAGATTTTCGAATTATAAAAAAAAACATGCTGGCTCACTGTTATATTTAGGTAACGGAGAATAGATTGGTTATGGATATTTTTTGTATGCGTTCTTTAAGGGGGACGTAGTTTAGGCAAGCTATGGACAATTTTCATCGAATAGTCAGCCTCGATCTTTTAAGGATAGTCTGATAATGCTTATCTATTTATAAATGAGTTTCCACGTGGCATTTCCATGTTCTGAAACTCACTGAAAGAGCGATTTAAACTAGAGAGGGTCTAGTACTAGTTATACTAGACCCTCTCTAGATTAAACGATATACACAACATCAGCATTCACTAAAAAAAAGTTTCGATTAAGCGTCACCTTAAACCTATAGAAACCATTAGTCTTCCGACAAAGTGGAAAACTGAATCTACTGCACATGTAGCTTTTGCCGACAATACCTACCATCACACTAAGGTGAGCTCCGGGCAATCACAAATAAAAGGGCTTGAAACAAAGCCCAGTACAAGACTTAATTATCACCCAACGATCACGAGATCACTCGAAAAGGTCCAATTGGATATGAAAGTATCTCAAACGGCTGACTAAAACGAAAGCGCTTTAAAATTAAATCAATATCGTCGCTTAAATGACAAATGAATTATTTCGATTGTTTCCCTTTATCGTTGAGTTTCTTACTCGGCGCTTTTCGGCACCATAATTTGAACCTGATCTCTGTCAACATTATAACCGCACAGGCAACACAAACCGCTTACTCGAGCGCGTCTTTGCTTTCGTTTCTTGTGCATGGTTATATGGCCATACATAAAATCTTCATCATCCAATCATTCAACAAGGTAGGTAGGTACGTACGACGACTACGACGACCGCGGAGACGATCCATGATTTTCACTTTCTTCATTTTCTCACCTTTCTCGCACTGTCTCAATCCATCGTCGTCAGAGTCTGAGCCTGCACCCCCAGTCTGAATGACAATTGCTAATTATAGGGTAAATTTTAAGGCGAAAGCCACAATGACTTTGTTTGCGTCTACCAAAAAAAAAAGCTGAGGGAGAGGTATTTGAAGCAAGAAACACCGACTACACCAAAGTGAAGGAGATAATGAAGGCTAATCTCCTCAATCTGGGTGTCTCCCTACAGCTCAGGTCTAGTACACCCCTTTGTTGACTAATGGTCACAACAGAGGTGGGTTGTTTAAGGTTGATGATGTCCAGTATATTTTTTTTTTGCGATGCGCTTAGGTGACTGGCCTTAGCCTACCTATGTCGTTGTGGAATTGATTGGAGTAGGTCGCTTTTGTTGGAGGATTTGGATCATCCATCTAATTGTAGCTATCGGTTGAACAAACTAACGCACTCAACACCTCCACTCCTGTTTTGTCCAACATTGTGGCTTTAGCTGGACGAATCATGCATTGTGTTGATCGTTTAGATCAGCTTATACGGTGAGGCGGATCCGGCGTAGTCAATGCAAATATGATATGCAATTATCAGAAACCGAGGTTGGGTTTTCACCTTTGGTGGACAGCTTGAATACGATCTGAATTAATCATGATAGGTATTGCGTAGTATGTTTAGATCTGAATGAATTTAAGCAATTCCGAACTGTATGATTAATATCAAAAAACTTCCCCGCTTGTAAAACTGCGCTTTTACGTTCAATTGTTTTGCTGTCTTCGGCACACTTATTGCTTGGTACATAAGGAATAAGTGCGTAGAAGACCCCAAGACGATAAAAACTTTCAAATGCAAAATACATCTAGGGGAAGACAGTCCAAAATGCACCACGGGGCAATACGCCCGATGCGGTTTTTTATAACTTTCCCGTTGTTAATTTATGAATTTGATAAGCAGCATTGCTAGTTCAGCAACTAATCCTGGAATTAGTAATGGAAAAGCCATTAAAAAGCAAATAGGGCGTTGTCCAGGGGTGCATTTTGGCCTGATCTACCCTATGTGGAACACTTATCGACGTTTACACTGAAGCTACCTTTTTTTTTGTATGACTGAAAACTGCGTTAAAGCGTGCACAAAACGAAAAGGGTGAAAAGAAATGGGAACGGACGGACACATTATAATTTCCGTCATCTGTTTGGTACACGGCGAATGAGAACGACTCAAATTTGAGTTTAGTTCACTCATAATCGCCAAAAGTGCAGGAACTCAGCGATGAGTTAATTTGCCACATGTTTTCCCAGGTTTTTCCAGGATTTTCCAGGGAAAAATTCCCGAATTTGAGAAAAGTAAAGATTGGATTCACTCAGTCTATTGGTACTACTCCGAGACTGAATAAAATTTTCGTCAATTTCCTCATTTTCCGGCAGATTTTTTAGGTTTTCCACAGGAAACCATGGGACAAATTTTACTCATCGCTGAGTTCCTGCACTTTTGGCGATTATGAGTGAACTAAACTCAAATTTGAGTCGTTCTCATTCGCCGTGTACAGTCATTTGTCAACATTAAACTGAAGGGTCTGTCTTTAGGGAGTTTGGTAGTAAAAGTGAACGGGTATCGTGTGAAATCCGGAAATTGATACGAATGGGTTTTGCGTTGTGAGCCAACCCGATTTGACAGTGACTCTATATGGATGCAAAGGAATTTTATGTGCTACCCAAGATTTAAAAAAACATCATGTTTGGCAATGGGATAACAGTATCAAAATGTTCAATCAATTTGCTTTAAATGTGCAACATGCAACGATAATTTCAACTCCACAATCACATTCAACAACAGCATCAACTTACGCATCGTTCGTCGTAATGTGAAAACTCCTACAGAAAACTGGGTTACGGCTACCTTCTCGCAACTTTTTCAACACATTACAACGGTTTTGTTGGATGGAACTTTTCTCGGCTGCCAGTGAGTATCGTTACAAGACAAGCCAAGTGTATAAGCGAAGATTAAAAATCACGATAATCGCTCGCTGATTGACGATAAAGATTGAGACCATCGATCCTGTCTCGTCAATTTGTGCGCGGCCCCATCGACCAGTGGATATTAGCACCAACATGTAGGTTATGGCATCTTTTCTTTCTTTCAGCGCAGACTTACTTTTGCTGAATGCATTGGCAAATTATTATGCGTAATAAAACACATTTTCTGTGCATTCAAAATTATCTCTTACTGCACCACCGATGCACAAGGAAAACAAATTTCGATTGCATAAAAAACACGGTTCCAAACTATGCCATCATATAACAGCAAAAAAATTGCATAACAAAATTTGCGACAACTTATGAATGCGCATTCGAAAACACAATAGAATTGACTAATTTTTTTATGCTACTAATCGAAGCCATAACACACTTGTCATACGTGCCACTGCCAAACATATTGTGGAACGTGTCCATCAGCTCATTAAATATAATCGGTATAAAGACACACTTTACAATTTATTACTACCAGAGCCTAGTACATTTCGTCAAACTTCAAAACAATTTCTTCTGCTTCCGTTACACTCAGCTGAGCCAAAATACAATACAGTCATCCCTCCATTTATGCGGTGCGTGGTAACATCCACCCGCCGCTATTCCTCGGCTTTCCTTCTAGCAATTGAGCTAATTTTCTGTAGATAACTAGTTTATGGTTGACACTAATCACATACAAAAAATCAGCCGAGAAACAGCGGTACCACGGTACCACCCACCGCTTAAATTGAGGGATTACCGTACCTCCTGCCCCCATCCTACTTTGGCGATGGTGGTGCACCTTGAAGCGGAGACCATTGTTCTATTGTCAGCGTGCAACGATGCGGGTTACGACGAGTCTTCTTCCAATCGAACAACGAGCGACAGTCACAGTCAATAGGTGGTAATAGTGAAGCAAAGCGAAAAAGAGGTCGATTGCATAAAAATATGGAATCGCAATGGGTATGGTAACCATGATTGTGGCCTGTGTGCTTCCCTAGTCTGGGTTCTTATTAGCATACCGGTGCGATAAATGAAAGCGAAACCGAAGTTTCACTTTCGATGATCTGATGTGGGTGATTGAAATGGGGTTGAGCGGCGATTAATGGATCGTTTGGCTTTGTTTTGATTGAGTTCGAATACTGAATTATGATTGAAATCAAAGAATTGGTTGAACATAATTGAAAATTATGCTATACATCCAAACCAGCCAAAGTGATCATCTGTGTTGTTTGGGATGGATTCGAAGTTTTGTATACACAAGAATTCAGTCGGAAAAGTTGATTGTCGAGGATGTAGGTCGAAGATGACTCTTTGAATTTGAAGATGGACGTATCAAATCTTTTTGGGATCGAACATGAATAAACTAGCAGTAACATTTGTAATAATTATTTCATTATTAAGAAACAAAGGCCTCAGATAGCCTACACACTTAGAAATAACTATTTTTACAGGTGACGTTGCTTATCTTTGACGTAAATCATGGAATGCAAACATAGATTTCATGTAAAATTAAGTGTTCCTAAACCGAATCATACGCTAAACGATGAAAAGTGCGTTTGATTGAATTGATTTTCTCGTCTCTGTCAACTGATTCTTATGTCATTAGAGCCGCTTGCATGTGTTGGTCTCAGGGAACCAAAATTTACGGGTGTTTTCATAGTGTGTAGCCAGTACAGGCACGGTATCACCCAGCTGGAGGCGCCAGGTTTGATTCCTGGTTGGACCGTCTCTATCATATCACCGCTTCGTAAGATTGATGAAGGTAGCATCAAGTCTACCAACCGGTGGAAACTATCGATTTTAAATTGGCTCACTACTTGACTAGCCTATTGGTCCCAAGCAAATCGATTAACGTACCCCATTATAGTCGAAATTCTAGCACTACACAATGTTTGTTTTGATTCGCTATGAAAGTTTGACAGATAAAATGAGGGGCTCGTGGATTTTCCTATGTCTCTAGGGGTGCATCGATTAGCTTGGGACCGAAGATAGTACCAGAGCTGAGTCAAAAAGTTGAGCACCACCATGTTCTGAGGCATAACATCTCAGATCACGCCTTCCTTCGGAAGGGAAGTAAAGCCGTTGGTCCCCGGTTCATGAGTTGATGGGTCGGATAGGTAGGGTCCAGGTGTGGGAGCTGCCTCTCTGGCGTCGGTAGCATTGGTGCTCAGCACGGAAAACAAGATCGACGGAAAACAAACCGAAGAAAAAAAAAATTTAAAGATTAAATTTACTCGCTGTGCTTTTTTCAAATTAGAAATATTGGTTCCATATTGTAGCTTAGGGTATTTCCGCTGATATTATATATAGTTTTTATATAGCATGTGTTACATATTTTACAAACATATTAAAAAACAATTTTCGTGTTTTTCGCCTGTTTGAAAAAGCACTCAAAGCATCAAAGTAACCCTAAATCAAAAAACTGAAGTTCGGTCACAAAGCTAAAAAAATAGTGCAAAGGCTTTAATTTCCGTTAAACATATTTCTAACGAATTGATTCTTGGATCCTCAGTACTTGTTTTAAAAATATAAAATTTGAAAAACATTCATTGCTGTACAAATTATTTAGAATATACTTTACCCCGTTTTACGGTACCTCAATAAACAAAACACGCGTACTTGTACTATGTACTACTGACTACCTACATAACAAACATCACTACCTATACACGAGGAAAAGAAGCCATGCTTTTTCTATAAGTCTATGACTAGACACTGAAGAAATTTGCAAGTAGTAAACGAAATACGTATCTGTTATAGTTTCAAGTAATACTGAAAGTAAATAGTGAAAATGAATTAGTAACATTCTTAGCTGAAGATGCTAATTTCAAATAACAGAATTTTTATACGATAGATGAAGGAGATGAAAGTCTAGAGTTGATAGTTCCGTTAGAGTACGGCAGTGTGAATATTGCATATAGATAGTAGATAGCGAGCTAGGACAACTTTTAAGGAAGGTACAAATCGGTTTTTTCAACTCTCTTTACCAAACTCCCCCTTTGGAGAGGGAATTTGAAATTAGCATCTTCAACTATGTAAATAGTTGACTTCACGCAGAAGTAATACTAAACATATAGTCAAAGAACATTCATAGGTTATTTGTGATATGGCCTGTGATGAAATTTTAACTCGTGACTACGTAAGAAGTATGGATGTTAACCACTACACTGGGGCCATCCCCTGTAGATTTCTTCTATGTCCAGGATCTCAGTTCGAATTCTCGATCTCTTAAATATGATAAAGACGAGCTATTTAACTTGTTGAGAGTTCACAACGTGTATATCGCCGTTATAACTGAAACGTTACTTAAACTAGACCAGGTTAAAAGTGACGCAAACTATTTCATTTATCGAAATGACCGTCTTGATGGAGCCGGTGCACCCCTTACTCCTCTATAAAGTGTACCCCGTATTCCCCTAATATCTCATGAACTGTTGTTTAAAGACATAGTATTCTAAAACCATGCATAAAGTGCTTATGTTTTACGAAAAATAGAGCTTTGCAAAAACATTTCCTCCAAAAAGTAGGGGAAAATGGGGTAACATTGTCCAAAACACATACCTACAAGGCTCTCCGGTCTATGGGACCACGTGCAATCGATTCCCCGAACGATTTCCCTTTGGAAAAGTCGTTTTTCATGGCCGGAATTCAGCGTGCTGTTGAGATATTGAATTTTGGGTAATTTTGGACCCATTTTTGCCCATAGTGGCGGTGGTGGCAATGCCAGTATTGTTCATAGACGTATCAAACATCAAATTATTTCTTCATTTAAAACCAAAGTATTTGAAACTTTGGAAATTTCTATCGAAACAAGATTTGGACAACTTACGTTTATAGCCATTCCAATGCGTAGGCCAGCAAAAGACTTTTCTCAAAGGTGACCTTCAGAAACCTACCCGTCATCGGTCTAAATTCTTCATTATTGGCGATCGTAAAGAAAAAACATCGCTCTTGGAATAATGCTCAAACCAATTCCAATGGTTTGATGATTGTTCTGCAGGTTATTAGACTGTTCAATATCCAAACAGCCCAACATGCTTTTCTTCAGCAAGAAATCCAACTATTGATTTGGTCTTAACTGATTCATGTCAACTTTGTTGCCAATTGGTTACCCATGCTGCCTTCGGTTCTTATCACCTTCTAGTAACTTTTGAAATATCCCAAGAAATAATTTCTAATCCCAACAGCTCTACTTTCAATTACCATACATCTGATTCGGAGCTATATCGAACATTTATGGAATATAACTTCGATCCAAATATTTCTTTGATGTTAATTATGCTTTTCAATCTCTGACTACTTCTATAGTTGAAGCAAGAGCTGCCTCAGTACCAAAATGCGAGGTTAAATTCGATTCAATCATAATAGATGACGATCGTCAGCTCTTAATTCGTCTGAAAAATATCCGTAGGAGGCAATATCAAAGAAGACGCCATCCTGCCAGTTTTTAAAAAATCTCCTCAATGCAGTTCAACAGCTCCTTTAAATTATACCAAGTGCTCGCTCATAGCTTTCTAATGCATCAACATCTGAAAGAAACTTAATCCTTATACCCAAATCGCACAAACTTCCAAACCATGATCTGCACACCTAATGATCGGCAGCGGCCCCCGCTTCGAATCTATGGTTAGAAAAGTTGATTCAATTCAAATCAACTTCTGAATATGCAAAACAAGCATCGATCACGTGCCCAACGTCAAGCTCAACTTCGTGCTGGTATCTATCACCTCAGAACACATACCCGGGGTTCGTGTTAGCTGACAGTGCTACACATGTATCAAGAGAGCCCTGGCGAGCCCACAGTGCGCACCCAGCTGAAGCGAGAAGAAAAACTTTCACCAAACCACATTGCCGTGCACCTAGACCCATGGATGGATGTTGGTGGGCCGGATCGCAGCCGCGGCTGGTTAAAATATTCTCCCCCATATGCGACCACGATGACGACGACAACGCAGGATGGATGGTGCGCTGATGGCGGCGGGCGTACACCACACCCTAGTTCCACTTAATTGAGTTCCACCGCAGTCGGCATCGTCATCGTCGTCGTCCGTCTGGGGTATTACCATCAGTGATCAGTGGGCCAGAAAACAATACCAACCAAAACAATGGAAAAGGATGGCAGCTATCTCGCATGCAGCTCAAGATAAGTAGTTCCGGATCTGGAGATCTTTTCACGGAAGTGTCCATGCAAGGGAGGAAAGGTGTACACTGCACTCAGTCTACATTGATTGATAATCATTCACTTAGAAAAAAATAAGTCAAACAATTTGTAATAATTTTTAATTGCTTGTTATTAAACGGAAGCGCAAGGCTGCAGCGAGCTCGAGACGATTTATGACTTTTAAATCAACGCGAGCTGTTGGCATGCGGCGGCAGCGGGAGCAGCGAAAATCTGAAATTTCGTTGACCAAGATAGCAACGATCCGATATGTTCGCTCATACCAACCTACCCCTACTGGCAGGAAGGAAGCTGTGGGTATGCAGCAGAAGTGCGAGGAAAGAGTTTATGTTTAATGCATTTTCACTTGCAGCAGGCACTTCTTGCCAGCAGAGCGAGAGGCATAGCAGCCGGAAGGCCGGTTGATCGGTTAATTAAGGCGCACATGAGTTATGGGCTATTTAGCATTGAGTTTTTGCGTTCGGGCACTGCTACATTGGCCAGCTGTTTTGTTGTTGTTCGACAAGAGGTTCGTCGGGGTTGTACTTTCTTCTCAATGGCGATGAAATCTTTTGGTTTTATCGATGAGAGAAATGATGTTGAATTTAGCATAATGAAACATCAAATTGATGGGATGGAGTTATTTCGTAAAGATCTGCCGTTCTTATTCGCAATCCGGACACGCTGGTGGTGTTGCTGTAGAGAACTATTTTGAGAAAGAGAAAATGATGTTAATGTTTATCCTGTCGTGTGGTGTGCTTCGATGTGATTTTCTCTTTAGAAAATCACCAAATGCGTCAAGTGACCGAGAATATTTTTCTCCACAAACTTTGGTCCAAATCGGTAAAAAGAGGTCGATTTTTCTTCGCTCAGATACTAATAAATCAAATATAATAGATCCATCATCACTACTGTGGCGATTTATATTGCTGTAGTTTACTGGAAATAGTTAAATCGTTTTTAAATTTTCCCTAGAATTCCATACTTTTTGACAAGTTTGAACTTAAGTTTGTCATCAATAATCATGCCAAGACATTTAATCTCCCGAACGCGATCAAAAGTCTCATCAATAACAACAGATACGTTATCATTTACTCGATTCCATGAAATAACCAAGAATTTAATTTTATTTATATTCAAGCTCAAGTGCTTATGACGAGGCTCGGTAGCTCAGTAATTACCGTTTCTGCTTACTGAGCAGAAGATCGGGAGTTCAATCCCAGGCCCGTCCCCTTCCTTGCAATTTTTCACTTTGCCTTATTCTATACCCACTAGATTTTAATGAAAACAAATTCTTCTTTAACACCGATCGCATCACTTACCACAGTGTGGGTCCTGATCTAAAAATAGAAATTGGACGAGTGCGCGCGCGTGTGTGTGTGTGTGTTTGTGTATTATAATCGCTCTACCAAAAAACGATCCCTGCGTGTGCGTGTGCAACCTTTCCCCACATCCAACATCCCAGTGATTTCTCGTGGAAGCGCAGAGGATTTCTCGGTTTCCTTCACAGCGAGTAACCACGTCAACACATTCCTTCCAATTCCCTAGTTGACCTGCATTCGAACACGGCCGGCGCTGGTATTGCTAAATATTAGATCTCCAGTTCTTACACATTGAGGATGAATGTTAGTCCCAAACATCATCTGTTGGTTCTCTGTGTAATTGCAGCTGATCTGGTAATAACAGAGCAGCAACCGTGGGCGGTCAATCTGATTTTTTGATTTTTGATGTTCAAGCTCAAGTGCTTATGCTATCTATCTACTTAGAGAATGCAAATCTTCCTTCAAATGTAAAACGGCATCAAAGAAATCCTTAGCTGCAATGAATCACACAGTATCATCTGCAAAAAGATTAATGTCGCAAAATCATAAAGGTAGTCGCATGCCATGAATATATATAATAAACGAAAGGGGCTCTAATACGCTTCTCTGGGGCACTCGATGGTTATTCCCCATGGAACTGGAACAGAATCATTATAAACAGTCCGTTCAGTACTTTCACACAAATAACATTCAAACTATTTATATGCAGAGCTCATAACTACAAAGCACTTGGTTGATCGTAACAGCAATTGTTTCAAAAGTGCGTGTTAGAACCAAAAAACAGCAACAATTGTATCTTTATGCTCCAAGCTATCTTTCCACTTCGCTAATACCAAATTCAACTAAGTTTCACAAAAATGACGTTCCCAACATCCCGATTGTTCTAGTATCAACAAACTATTACTATTTATATATTCCAACAAGTTCAATACTCCTGACCTTTCACAGCAAGTTCAACATTTTTTTCTAATGTGTGTAGTTGACAAGACGAAACTCTTCGGCTTTAATCGTTTCAGCGACTTTTTGAATAAGATCAACCAAGGATTCATTCCTACCAGTGGCACGTCGTTTCAGTATCTATAAACGCTTTATTAATTTCGCCTCAAGCCTCAAGCTGTATTGAAACACTATACAAGCAAATCTGGCGAACTTATGCAGATAGTTTTGGTCACATTAGACAGCTTTTAATCCCATATTCTTTGACGCTTCTACTCAGCCGATATTCAGTTGTTTCGCTGAGTATGAAGTTAAAAGGCACTTAGGCCGGAACAAATTACAAGTTTTTCTTTTGACACTCAATGATCTAAACCATATATTTCAAGCGCTTACATTACTTCTTAGCCTTCGCTTTAGTCTTAAACTTCTTTGAAGCCGTGAATTTTGACACTAATGCATAACAGAAGCTACAAATTTTTACTTTATTATATGTAACACTCGGGTTACCAACAAGACGTTTCCCGCAAAAGTTTTTGTATCCTTTCAAGGAAGAACATTGGTAATAATGTAGATGAATATGATCAAAGCAACTGATTTTTGAGTTTTATAAATTCCGGGTAAACCATCAAGTGGAATACCACATACGTAATAGTTCTATAAAAAAAAAAGTTCTGTTTTCGATAGTTCCTCCTTATTCAAATATAACATGACAAAACAGGAAACCCAAATTGACATGACAATACCTAGTTTGTGAATTTAAACACAGTTTTCTCAACAATTGCGCGTGCTGCAAACAATCTAACCAGTCTTATGGATTCAGGAAGGTCTATTCAACAAAATCAAAGAGGAAGGAGCCAACATCCATCTTGGCAGAACATAAAAATCAAATTTTAACAAAATACGTATTTTTGTCATTTTAAACCTGAAATCAGCAAGGTCTATTCTATAGAATCCAAGCATAACTTTCAAAGGATGCTATCAAAATCCAACTTAGCAGAAAAGGAAACCAAACCCGGTTCAACCTTCACGTATGGATTCAGCTAGGTCCATTCAATAAAATACAAGCTTATTTTTCAAAGATATAAGCCGAAATGCAATTTGGCAGAACTGAAAAACCAAATTTGTATGAAATTGCGTATGGATTCAGCAAGTCTATAAAATCTACGACTTTTTTCAAAGGAAGGCGCCGAAATTCAATTTGGCTGAACTGGAAACACAAATTTGTATGAAAATACGTTCCTTGTGCGAATTTAAACCCAGTTTTCAAAAAATTTTGCATGCTTCAAAAAATGTACCATCATGAATGGATTCAACAAGGTCCAGCCTATAAAATCTAAGCCTATTTTTCAAAAGACGGAGCTGAAATCCAACTTGGCTGAACAGGAAACCTGAACTTCCATAAAAATACGTATTTTTGTGAATTTAAACTCGGATTTTAGAAAAAAAAAAAAATCAAAAATTTAACCCTGATGTATGGATTCAGCAAGGTTTATTCTATAAAATCCAATATCGGAGCCGAAATTCAACTTGGCTGAAAAGAAAATCAAAGTTTTTATGATAATACGGACTTTTGCGAGTTTAAACTCGGTTTCCTCAAAAATTGAGAAATTCAACCCTCACGTATGAATTCAGTAAGTTCTATTCTATAAAATACAAGCCTAGTTTCGGCGCCGGTGGTGTAGTGGTAAGCGTGATAACCTCTCATAGGTTCAATCCAAGCCGGCGACGCCGGGATTTTCTGAAGCATAACATCTCTGATCACGCCAAGGGAAGTAAAACCGTTGGTCCCCGGTTCATGAGTTGATGGGTCGATAGGTAGGGTCCAGGTGTAGGAGCTGCCTCCCTGGCGTCGGTAGCATTGGTGCTCAGTACGGAAAACAAGAACGATGGAAAACAAATCATGAAAAAAAGCCTAGTTTTCAAAGATAGGAGCCAAAATTCAGTTCGGAAAAACAAAAAATTCAATTTTCTATGAAAATACCTGCTTTTGTGAATATTAACTAGGTTGGTCCTTCACGTACGGATTCAGCAGATTCCATAATATAAAATCCAAGCACAAATTTCAAACGATCGAATCGAAATCCAACCTGGCTTCAAACAAATCTACCATCACGTATGAACTCACAAAGGTCTATTCTATAAAATCCAAGCTTGTTTTTCAAAGGACGGAGCCAAAATCAAACTTGGCTGATCAAGAAACCCAAATTTCTATAAAATACGTACTTTTGTGGATGAAAACCCATTCTTTAAAATCTCAGCCTAATTTTCAAAGCATATGAATCTCACAAGACCGAGGAAGGGGTCTAGGGGAGCGGAATCTATGTTAAAAGCTAGTTAAATCGCTTCAGGAAAGCTCAGACTAACATTAAATATAAATCAATCACTCATTGAACCACTTCAGAAAAGGTTGGACTCCGTTTGGAAAATTTAAGCTAAAAAAGTGTCGGTTAACTTCGGAAAACTTTCTACACTTTAGGAAAGCTAGATGACCTAAACAAGATTGAGTCCTTGCCAATGTAGTTAACAAAAATCTGGGCTCACTTAGAAAAATGTTAAACGCGTCCTAACACGTTTGGAATCAGTTCGGAAAAAGTTGAATCAATGCAGGAAACATTGGATTCATTTAAGAAATAGATTAAATCAGTTAATGTAGCCTCACTCCGGAAAATGCGAAACCAATTCTTTAAAGCTTAGGTTCGAGATATGTTGGATTACTTCAGGAAAGCTTTGACAACTTTAAAAATGATTGAATAACATAACAGAAAGGTTTAGACTCAGTTAGAAAAGTGTTGATGACTTCCTGGATCGTTGCTAACTTGGCCTTACTTCTAAAAATTTTAAACCAATTTTGAAATTGTTGAATCACTGTAGAAAAAAAATTGAATCATTAAGTAGCATTGCAGCACGTTTGTAAGTTACGAAATTTAGATCGAATGCGAAAATCGGGCAACTACGGTGGGCTGGGTACATCGTAACAATGTCGGATAACGACCCAAATGAAAATGGTTCTTGGTAGCGACCCGACTGGAACAAGACGAAGATGTGCGCTGTGAACTAGGGGTATAAATCAGATTGAAGGCGGCTTACCTAATGAGTTGCCAAACGAGATTAGGAATGCGTTCGATAAAATCCGTTTTCAACAACTGAAACCGGCTGATCCGATTTCAAAGACCTGTTATGCGTACCGGTCTAGTACTGATTTGAGTAAAAATTCTGTAAAAGAAGAAGGTGATATTCTACAATATAATCAACAATATAGCTTTGTCGCAAAGTAGACTTAAATATTGTGTGAGTAGAACATATCAAGAAATTTACCGCATTTATATTATTCTGAACGTTTGTCATCGCCGGATTTAATTAAACACATAATTTACTTGCACCTGGACCTGGGCTCGAACGTGTGAAGACCGTAACGGAAAACCTCAATACTACCAACTTTGCTACACCAACACTTAAAACTGATTTAGAACTATCTACATGCAGCAATTCATTTAAAAAAATTATAGTGAGTCTCAGAATTGAAGATTGGTATAGTTCTTCCTTATCAAAAAACATTTACCTCGTATTTTTTTATTCCGCCATTAGGCTGACCATTTCCGTGTTGAGGTGGTCCGAAAAATCTTTTCTTTTTTTTTTAAATGTGTGAAATTTTCAATTAAAGAAAAGAAATGCTTGATGTTTTACTTATTTTTATTTGAATTATCTCAAACTGGGGCCTGTTTTAAAGCTACGTAGGCTTTAATGGGGGAGGGGAGTCCAGCCAAAGTTTAAGCTTGGTAAAAATATTTTAAAATTTTAGAAAAGTATACAAGGGGGAAGGTAGGATCTGCATTGTCTAAAAATTGGTCTACAAGGTTTATGAACAGCACGCAGGCTGAACTGAATGGTGCACCCAGCTTGTAAACTAATCATAGATTTCGTTAGTCCCAGCTGCTGTGACTCGATGCAATGCGTCTTCATCGTTTCCATGCACGTGTGGTGTATATATTGCAGAACAATGATTTTTTTTTATTTTGTATCCCCGAAACGACTCGTTCGGAATCAATATTTTTTTTTATAAATGATCTTTCAATTAAAAATATTAAAATAAGAAGTTGTTGAAGAGCTTCGCAGTGAAAATCAAGAATAAGCATTTGTTACGTATTTTTATCACATGAAATCGAAAATTTCTGAGTGTTTCGTAGTTTTCCTTAAAACTACATTAAATAATCTTTCATTTGAGAGGTCAACCGTAAAAATTAGTCAAGCGGTTCAGAAGTTATAAGTTTTTGAAATAAGGAATTATTGAGAAAAAAAAATGATTTTCGGACCACCCTAACATATAAATGGTCACCGTAATATCGGAATTAAAAAAATAAGAATATAATATTTTTTAAGAAGTAAGACCTATACAAATTTTCACGAAATTCTGAGACTCACTATAACTTTTTTCGATGAAATTGCTGCGTTGTTGTTCCTTGACCATTCTATGTATAGATTTGCTGCAATTTATGCTTCACAATAAGTAAGCTTACATAGCTGAACCTGAACGTGTTTGTTGATTCATTAATAAGGTCCAGCAACATGTGACCAATGACAGAGAGCTTAGCAACATAAACTTGGATGAAGTTGCGGGAGAAAAATATGTTAACAGAATTCCAAAAATATTCAAAATGAAGACATGTCTTCAAATTTGGCATCCCTTGGGTGGACGGCAGGGCTGTCATCTGATCACTCAATGTGTGCAATGTACTGATTTTATGAAATAAACAAAGTGAGAATCAAGCAAACACAAAGTTTGATTGTCTTTCACCCTGCGCAAGTGTAAAGCAGCGGAGAAGAGAAGACAGACACACACCAAGAAATAACGAAAGCTCAATGTGTAGCCATCGCTCCGACGCAAAGAGCGCCACTCAGTGTAGGGTTGCAAATGGGAAACCCAGCAAAAAGACAAAATTCTTCTTCGTTTCTGCCCTTCTTCATCTCCTATGCATGCAGTCGTGGTAAGCAAAGTCTGCAAAGAATTCAAAGAAGACATTAGCGCTTGTTGTAGGGTAGGATGGTGCAAAACGCACCCTTTAAGCAAAATCGTCAATGGCTGGCGAATGGAAGCTAACATCAAGAAGAAAGTAATGTCGTTTGGTTCATTACCATGTTTTCTACAAAGATCGAGTGATTTAGAACTACAAAAGGATGATTTTCCATGACTTTCAAGGTATTTTTTAAATTGCTTCCAAAATGATAGCGGGGCAAAACGCCTGATTCATGATGCAATATGCACCACAACTTTGGGACAAGACGCACGACAACAATGGCCAAAACGCACCACAACATTGGGGTAAAATGCACCCCATGGTAAACAAACCATAACCCCTGCAAGTAGATAATGCAAAGGGATGCGGTATTTCAAATGATTATTTCTTTATGTTACATCAGAAATAAGGTCTCAAAATCTCAATAGAATGTTAAACTGTGATTCATCAAGTAAAATATCTAAAAAATATACGAAACGTAAATTTTTTTAATTTTTTTGTGATACATGATGATAAAAGCTTAATTTACAGTCGATGATTTTAACAACTGTGTCCTGTTTTGCACAAAATGCAATTTTTTTAAGGAATCAGAAGGTCAATATATGATTTTATTATCAAGAATTATTTGTTAAACCTCCAGTTGAAAACAATCACAAACCGTTACCCGGAAAATGCATCTGAGGAAAAGTTATCGCTGTTTTTCTATAAGTGGGCATTTTACCCCAGGGGTGCATTATGGGCTGTTCTCCCTTATTATATTTGCTCCCTGTGCCACACGGAGTGTACCGCTCATTATGTGGATCGCTTTCACACAGATTAGTTGGAAAATAGTGTGCGAAGTAAATGGGAGAACCACACACTCTTTGTCGAGTGTTGTGAGATGCATGCACAAAGTTGCTTTACTAACGCTCTGAGGTGCTACAAGTTCTTGTGGAATTAATTCTAGATAGAGCTGGAATGCGGGCTTAACAGCTTTTGTAAACAATGACTTATATCGATGATTTCTAGGAATTCAAGGCACGCCCACGCAGAACAACATAACCATCGGATATGGAAAGTCTTTCCCTACCCGATGAGGATGTTGGTTTGGGTGGGCGAGCCTTGAATTTCTAGAAATCATCAAGAGAAGTCATTGTTTACAAAAGCTGTTAGGCCCTAATTCCAGCTCTATCCAGAATTATGCTACAAGGAGTTAGCTTGCTACGTCCCTATATCTTTGCATTATTATCAGGCTGGGTCTAAGTTTGCAGGATATTACCCAGAGTGTGCCAAATGCCTCATCGAAAGCGTTTCCTCGGTAACGAACAAAATCTTACTGTGTGCCAGCAATGAAGAGTTTGTCCTTTTTGCATAAAACATGCGTTCGTTATTGCCATCACACAATGTTGTGAGTTTTTTTTAAATAAATAAACCCCCCCTCCCTTCCATGGGTTCTGATCCAAATGTTTGGATGTCTAAATTTATGACAAATATCGCTGAAACCGGCAGTATTGCTTACAAACTTGAGACGGTATAGCACCTATGTCACTACCAGCAGATTTGAACGTTAAAATTTGATCTGACCGTAGTAGCATACTTTGTAACAATTGAAATAAATATATATTGTGTTGAGGTGTGGCTTTTTTATTGAAGATCATGACAATTTCCTTCCGTCAAATCAGTCAATCTCCTTTCAATTTCGCTAACTTCAGAAAGCACTAGTCGACTAGGTTCAATAAATGAAACGAAATCAGAAATATCTCCTCAGAACAAACCTATTATGAAAGATTGATGTCTTAACCCACACCGATGATGGTTTTACACGTTTTGCTGGAAGAATTAATAAAAAAAAATCATCAAAATCACTTTCACTATCTTTACTGCCGAACTCGGTAGCACTGGTTTCACGCATTCTATAGCAGCAGGCTGCTGTCAGTTCTAGTTGATTTATTGATCATTCAAGGATCATTAATTACTCTTCGTCTAAAACCGCTCATTAATCTCCTACATGATGCTTCTAGAGGGGATATTATTAAGCATCAATATACTTAAACCATGTATGATCACAATCTTTCATCACTAAATCAAATCTTCAACGCCTGCGCCTGGAAGAGATAGTCGGGGAAACGTTCTAGGAGAAACGAACCGCCCAGATAAGAGGGGACCATTAATGACCTATACGTTTCCATCGACTTTAAAGAGCCTATTGCACGATCCTAATTGAAAACATTCCAAAGTGTCGGAGAAAGAGAAAGTGAAGTATCGAAAAAGTGTCTCGTTCCCGATGGCCGCAGCTCAATTATTCATTCAATCTGCCGGACCACAGAGAGGTATAATATGCGGCTGTTCCTACTAGTTGTCGAGCTGTTTATAATGCCCGAGGAGGCCGGACTGTGTGCCCTTAGCCCATCAGATCCGTTGATAAACAGCGCTAAATCAGGGTTACTTTTCCATCCACTTCAACCTTTCCGCGTGTGATTTGAAAAATGAAGGGTTTCCTCTATACCTCCCCTAGCTGGGGAGACTGTCGCGCACAACAATAAATAAATGATCTCTGCTGCCACACGGACGACGACGACGGGGCCGATCGATTGTAGTAGGTAGGTATAGCCATCAACTGATATGCAGATATTGAACTTGAAGCGCCGCGCGCGGTACCTTTCGGGTGATCCATGCCCGGCGGGTCATTTTTCAGATGCGTGAGATTATTTCGTGTTTTCCTCTCGCGTTGTGTAAAGCGGGACAAAAAGTAAAAGTGATCGACTTGAGAGTGCAAGTGGTGAAGCTGGTGCGGATCAAGCTGTGATTTTGTCCGGAGACTGTCGTGACCGTCGGACTTTGTTAAATACTAATTAGAAATATTTATTTGCTTTCATAACGAACATTTTTGATCGAATGGATTTATTTTCGGCTTTGCTTTCGCTTCAGGCAACAATTATCACTAATTGTTGCAATCAAACCAGGGAAAGTGTATGTTAGGTAACATGCATGAAGAAAAACAATTTAAGATTGATACCTATATTCAAAACAATAAATTGTAATCTATAAAACAGTATAGACACTGTCACCAATAGTTAATTAAAATTCTCACTTTATGGGAGCAGCGCAGTTTTACAACACCAATTCCCTTCGACTAAAACTACGCCATCCCAGCTGAAATAACAAATTCCCATGCGATGAAAATAGAAAACTAATCAACTCACACTCACCATAGCACATCTTCAAGAATGCAATAAAAGAAACCGAACTGCCTACGAGCCATTGCGAGCTTCAAATTACCACACTAAATCTTCCGCACCGTCATGAACTCCCTGCACCCCCTCTCCCCCTAGAACGCACATCCAACTTTCGATTTTATTTTTATTGCATGACGATGAATGGTTGTATGGAACGCAAACCGTGCTGAAACCGGTGCAGGAAACGATTCACTCTATGGCAGTGGTTCTTAAACTTTCGGTGACTACGACCCACTACGACCCTCCCATAATGTAGTCAGATATTGTAAAAGCAAAATGACCACCAGTGGCCGCTGGTGGATCAAAAATTCGCTGTAATCAGTCTTCAGAAAATACGTTCTAGTCCCGAATTAATTGTACATTCATCAAGTCCCTGTGAAATATAGGGAAGATGTACTAGTTATGGCTATACGTTACTATTATGGTGCGTTCCAATTATGGCCGACGGAAACCTCATATTCCAAGATTGGAACATACCATAGTAGGAACGTATAGCCATGACTGGTACATCTTTCTTAGTTTTGATCATCATCTTCTTCTTCTTATTATTATTCTTCTTCTTTTCCTCCTTCTTCTTCTTCTTCTTCTTCTTCTTCTTCTTCTTCTTCTTCTTCTTCTTCTTATTCTTTTTCTTCTTCTTCTACGCATTTCAAGTATATTGCTTATCGTATATTAGCTTATTGCGTGCTCTCAACTTAGTGTTCTAGATGCACTTCCACAGTCCATACTGTTCCACTAATTGAGAGCTTTCGATACCTGTACCATTTTTGCATTAGTATAATTGTGTAGCAAGTACAATCATACAATTCCTAGACCGGACCGGGAATCGAACCCAGCCACCTTCAGCATGGTCTTGCTTTGTAGCTGCGCTTTTACCGACTGAGCTAAGGGAAACCCTTCTTGGTGCTGCCTTGAAATAAATGGAACTGTCCTAAAAATCTTTCAACTCTTCTGAAAATCTGTGACCATCTTTGAAATTCCCAAAATATGTCTTGACTTTTCTAATATTTTCTGGACTTCCCTGAAATTTTTTGAACTTCTTAAATTGTACCAAAATGTTGCTGACATTCATGGTCGTGAATTCATCCAAACTTACGTTCATGGCTTTTAAACTTACCTGAAAGTCTGGACGTCCCTAAAGTAATTACGACAGCCTTAACATCTCTAATTTACCCTGATAATCTCTAGACCTATCTTCCCTGACGTTATTGGAACTTCTCTAAAATACCAATAACTTCTTAAAGATCCTGCAGTTCCTCTGAAGCTGATGGAGCCACCTTAAAGTTTTCGTAGATTGCCTGAAGTGCTCGAAGTTTTACAGAAGTTTCCTGACCATCCCGCAGTCTGTTCATGAAACTTCTTCTAAATCCTCGGTATTTCTATTCAGTCCTTAGAACTTCTTCAGGAGTTCTCACTGCTCTTCTGTTCCTGAAGTTGCACTGATATTAATGGGAGCAGGACATTTCACCCAAGGACGTTTAGCCAAATGGGTCATTTCGCCCTTTTTTTTTACGGTTTTGAACTTTTCTCAAAGCTCAGTAAATTTTGAAATCAGTCTCGAAAAAAGATTAAGATGGTTCGATTATTTCAACCTGGCAAGCTATCCAAATGTAATGCTTTATTCTTTAGAACATGAGCAGTTCTTTTGAGTTGTACTGATTTCAGAAATTTTCAAATAATAGATATTTATATTTATAGGAATGCTTCCTTCTTTTGAACATGAGCAGTTATTTCGAGTTATGACCCATTCGGCAATATGTCCTTCGGCGAAATGTTCTTGGGCGAAACGTCCTTCGGCGAAATGACACAGCCCCAAAATTAATATACCTGCACTAAAGACCTCTAAGCTTCACGACGGTTTCTGCAGTACGGTGATTGATTTTTTTTTTTCATACTGTGAAGTTTCCAACAGTTTTCTTGTTCTCTAAACTTTTTATGTTCTCTCTAGACTTTCATTAATTTTTTAACCTTATTGAAGGTTCTCGGTATTTTCCTGAATTTAATAGATCTGCCCAGGATACGCAAAATTACCCTGAAGTTCTCGGAACTTACCTGAAGTTTTCGGAATTTCCTTGAAGCTCCGATGGTTTTTCTGATAATCATGAAACTGTCCTGAGTTGTCACAACTGTCTGAAGCTCATTATACTCAACTGAATTTTTTGTAATGGAAGCTGCTGAAGTTCCTTAAATTTTCCTGAATTGAATAGAACTGCCCTGAAGCTCTTGAATCTTCATTGAAGTTCTCGAAACTTGCCTGAACCTACCCTAAAGATCGTAAAACTTCCATGTTTTTCTGAAGGTGGTGGACGATCTTAATTTTTTCGGAATTTCGTTTAAATTATTGGAATTTCCACGAAATTCTCAGATTTTCCTGAAGGTTCTCGCAATTTTCCTGATTTAAATGGACATAGAAGTATTACAAAATTTTGAAAAATTCTTAGAACTTAATTTAAGTACCAATTTTCTGACCTTCATGGGACTCTTATCTTCTTTGAAGTGTTCTGGGCTTTGTACTTGGAACATCTGTCAAGTTTCTGCTATTATTATGTTGATAATCTCAGAATTGCAGGAACTGCCATGAAATTCTCAGAACATTCCCGAATTTTGCTTCCAACATTTTTTTTTGTTTATTAATTTATTTGATAAGGCTCAACTGAATTAACTTTACAGAACCAAGGGTTCTTGTTTACTATACAATACATCTTAAAACTATAGTCAAAAGGTACAACACAATAAACATTTTATCTTCCGCAATCCAATAAGCCTCCTCCACCAGAATGGGAGCCGCTTCCAGTGGTTTCATTGTATGGCAGATTCGCCAACGAGGGTCAGAGCGCTTCCATTGCAGCAATGGACGCAAAACGTGGTCAGCACTCACACATCCATCACGAAACGGTTGCTTTCCAAAGTCGATGACGTATCGACTGAAAGAATTGCTGATGAAAAACAATGAGGAGGACCAAACAATGGTCCTGGTGAAGTTAATGTAGTGAAGCTCTCTGATCTGCATTTAAGTTCACAAAAAATTCATAAAGTTCATAGAACGGAACTGAATTTCTTGGAACCAACCCTTAAAGATCTTTAGGTTGGATTAGGTTATCTTTATTAAGGAGACCCTAGAATGAGGATAATTCTGTGGTATGAACTAGTATAAAGCAAAACTGTTGAGAATAAAGGAGGTAAATTAAAGATTACTTTCACACATCTTTTCTGCAACGTTTGAATATTTTTAAGTTTTGATTTAGCAGCATGACCCCAAACGCTGATTAGGTATTGAAGTATGGAATGAATTCACGCGTAATAAAATCGTAGCAATGATTCATTGGGCACAAAATAGCGTACTCTTTTCATGAGGCCACATAAAGATGAAACCTTGATAGATACATGCTTAAAGGGAGTATCCCATAAAAGACAAGAATCTAAGTGCAACCCTAAGTAGTTAAATGATTAAAATTTTTCAATGCACTAATTTCTGACACATGGATCGGGATCGGGCATTGCGAGATTTTTTTCCGTGACGAGTGGAAAACCATGCACTTTGTTTTTGTCAGATTTAGAGAAAGACGATTGCCGTTAAAATATTCTATAAGACTCACCAGATCTGATTCGACGTCATTAACAATGGATTGAATGCTAGAGCGATGATATAATACAGCCATGTCGTCTGCAAAAAGTCTTGGTGTTCCATGAAGTTTTAAATTTCCCAAATCGTTGATAAATATCAAAAATAGCAAACGATCTAGGAACTCCAATATTAACCGAGCGTAAGCTACTTCAAATTAAATGGTATTGCTACAAATTGTTTTCGATCTCAGAGATAGCTTTTTATCAAATCGTTGGCAACTCCTCTAGTCCCGTATCGATCAAGTTTCTTCAGAAGAATTTCGTGCTTTTTTTAGATCGATGAATAAGCCCCCAACAATCTTTTTTCGGTCAACTTCACAGACCAACGCATCAATAAAAAGATCAAAGAAGCCGGCTGGATAAAAGTTTTTCCAAAATTTTATTAAGGACTGACAGGGTTGAAATTAATCGATAGTTAGAAGGGTTCTAAGACCTAAGCCAGATTTAAACACTTTAGCGATTTTTAAAACATTAGGATAAGATCCAGTTACTATTATGCTATTGAAGAGCTTGGCAATAATTTTATAGAGTGGACCAATGTTAGATTTCATCAAATCTGCCGGAAGATTATCATACCCTCTGCTTTTTCTAACATCAAGCTGACTTATTAAGATACTTACTTCGTTCGCATTAGCGAGTTTCAGGAATATTGAATTATTAACACACTTTACAGGTTTCAGAAAATCGAAATTGTTCTTTGGAAGTTTTTCGGACAAACTGTTGCCAATGCCAGAAAAAAAGCTGTTGAAAACTTCAGCAACATCGTGATCTGAGTCCATGATTTTCCCATCAGCTCGTAATTTTATTTGTTCACTATGTTTATTGCGGCCAAAAATTTCATTAAGCTTTTTCCAAAAAATTGGAATTACTAGAGATATTGAGTATGTTTGCATAATATTCTTTTTTGCACCGTTGCTTAGCAGTTTTCACTTTTTTTGAAACATGAACCTCGAATAATCGTGTAAATGTGCACCACATCTAACGTAAACAATGTGTGCACTAGCAGAAATATTATATGATTTTTTTTCGAACCGTGTAGCATCAGGAATCATCTTGATAAGTGCTGTGATAATGGTTTTGATTACAAGTAAAAATAAATATTATAAGAAATTGTTGTGAATTACGAAACTGTCTTCATTAAGCAAAAATGGTTGCCACTAGGCCATCGAGCCTCATAAATCACAGTAATCCTCTGTACAACAAGGGTTTTCATGTAGTGCTCCACCATACCTGTAGCAGTGCTCCGTCGAACTTTTAATAAACTTGAAATTTGGTTAAGTAAAATTAAGGGTTTCATAAATATAGAACCTTAAATAAACATGGCGGATTTAAACGAAATTGTAGGATTTTAAAAATTGATTTTAATATATTTTAACTGAAACGTGAAGTTGAATGGACTATTATTATTAAATTCCTTAATTTAATAAGGGATCAGTATTGATCAAATGGAATTCCTATGTAGTATGATTTGTTAGGCTGATAAACCCAGTTAGGTGAGTTTATTCATTTATTATCATCCACAATTTTTTTTACAACTTTTCAAATCATTTCGTAGCTATTACAAACTAAATTGTATTTTTCCCAGATTTGTCTACACTTTACTCCACTGGACTGGACCCATAGATTGAGAAACGCTGCTCTATGGTGATGAAATAGAAAGTGAGCCTAATAGATTGTTCTAATAAAAGTAGAATTCGAGCATGGTTTTATTACCCTAAGCTAATCCACGATATCCCAGGTCATGGCTCGTATTCTGACAGTTGGAAGTTGCTTTGGTAAAAATTTGAAAACGAATGAAATCCACGAATAATTAGGACACACTGTTTCCCTGCATGGGGCTCTGACGAAACAATATCTGGTGAAGAATTCAATTTACCTCTACACACTTGAATAGAGCTCACGTTTTCACTTTCACGAACCGTACCAGCAATGTGCTATCTCATGGCATAATGGGGTTATTTACAGGTAGCAACAACAGCGCCAACGAACTCTGTGGCGGCAAGCACATTACAGAGGCTAATGCGACCTTCATAGTAGCCTTCCTCTTGATATTTTCAGGAAGCAACGCAATCCTATGGTAAAAGCTTGCTTCCCCAACTCTGGGCGCGATAGACGTGCTTTTATAGTAGGGCATCAGAGCGGTGCAGGTACCTGCTGTGTCGAGCCATTTCAATAGAGTGGAGCGAATTTATTTATTTCACTTTTCATTTCCACCTGCTCTGCGGCACATTTATTCAGTAGGGGCTCTGGAACCAGTAGACTAATCTCATCGATTCATACCTTTTTGTAGGAAACAAGTATGTAAAAAGACTGCAGCACATTTTACATAGGTACTTGGTTCCAAAAGAAAAGTTTGAACCGATGATGGTTAAGAAAACAAGAATACAGAAGAATCTCCATAATCTGAAAGTGACTTCAACGCTCAGATGACGAACCCGGTCAAAATTTCTCCTTGTTGATTCAGTTGCCTAAGTAAGTACAAATTATGATGCACAACTGCTTTGAGATGTGTGCAGTAAGGGCTAATTGCAACTTGATGGCTAATAAAATCGAAAACTGAACGGAGCAACACGAAGCAAAAGCCCTGCTATACTTCTCGGAAACATATTGGTATGGGAGATGCGATGGACAGCGGGCATCGACGGCGGAACAACATAAGCAGTAGTAGTACGGCATTGATTGATCAAAAGGTTCATTTCTTTCTTTTCTCTTTGATTGCACTATATGTGCACCATCTGCCATACAAATACCCCCCACAAACTGTACACACATCGTCGCCGGGGGAATCTAATCCACAGTAATTAATACAAATAGTCGTCGCGGTCTGAAAATCAATCAGCGTAAATGTGAGAAAGTGGAAAATTGCTACCGCACGCGGGTTAATGACGATTGGTGTTTTAAGTTTACGTTCCAATGCTGTAAGATCTACTTTGATGCTTTGGATAGAGGACTGCGAATTGTCAGTTTTTAAACCAATGAACTTGAAGTTTAATGGTAATTGAATTATAACGTCTGCAGAAAACATGTACCCCTATACACAGTTCGTTCAATGACCGCATGCACTTGACTCCGTCCAATTTTTTCATCAACTCATTTTATTGATCCATCATCTCGATACATCCAATATCCAGCGCCGATTTAGATTCCACCTGATATGTACACTTTCTTCGACCCGCGGATGGATGCACGCTCCGGGTGAACGTAACAATTAAATCGCTACCCCAGGCTATCGATCCACGCCACCGTGACCGCTGCTGGAGACGTATGAAACCAACAAATAAAATCGTTAGCGCTTCTTAATTTTCCGCTGCAGCCCCCGAGAGCCACCCATACGACTTGCAAATATCATTAGTTTGAGCTCGTTGAGTAATTCCGTGGCACCATACCGATACCGATGATGTGGGGGTTGCAAAGGAGATGAAAGTGAAACTTATCACCTTTTGTGCCGGGAGCGTAAAATTTATAAGTAATGCACACGCGTGAGGTCGTTTTTTTTTTCGGTGGTTTGGTATTTAAAGTTAGCTTGTAGCTTCCGTACCCCAGGGTATGGGGTCATTAGCCATCCGACGGCAATGGACTGAACCCCATGTTTGGTTTCATTTTACGTAATGCAGCTCTTCTCCGTAATCGAGTTCATAGAAAGTCTGATCCATTTGAATTGGTTTTCTTACTTACGGCTATGACTCGTGGAATCTTCCATCAGCTTCGAAAACTGACAATGAGGTGGTTACGTAATCGAATCATTTACAGGTTTGTATTAAATTGTGTCGATAAACGAACAGTAAAGTGGAAGCTACCGAATAGAGAAATTTTATCACGCAAACCACAAAAAAAAAAAAGTTTCTTCTATAACCTGACTTTCCGCCCAAGACGGGATCCTTCTATCTAGTTTAGATGTTAAGTTAGGGCACACAGTTCAAAATTAATGCCACACAAGCGCTGCCTGATGAGTGAATTATCAACTAAACTCTTTACCTTAGGATAGGTCTATTCCATCTGAACAACTTTGTGGAAGACGGGAACCATTCATAGGAGCAGGATCTGTAGATAGCGTTATATAATGTGTATTAAGGAAGGCGTAACTAGGTCATTGTCGTCTTAGCGCTATCTAGTGAGTATATGTTGTCATAAACTACATACTTAGAAATTATTATTTTTACACGAGACGTAATTCAGATTTGACGCAAATCATGGAACGTAAACAAACATGGCATGTCAAATTAAGTGTCCTGAAACTGAAACATATGCAACTCGACGATAAGTGCGTTTGATTGAATTGATTTTCTCGTCCTTTTCAACTGATTCTTACGTCAAAAGGGCCGCTTGCATGTGTCGGTCTCAGGGCACTGAAATATACATGTCTTTTTCGTAGTGTGTATCCATAGTTTTGAAAACCTTGTATTGTTAAAGATCTCTAAAATCAAAATATGCCACTTCATGGGTTTATTTTTACAACTACCCTTCTCCCCGAGAGATTCGCCCCTCCTAAAAAAGTCTTATAATTTTAACTAAAATTTAGTTAAACTTGGCAAAAATCTATTGAAATTTCGTTAAAATACGACAATTTGAATTTGGAGTAAATTTGACCTCAGGTACAGACATGAAAGAATTAGTAAAATCCATCGAAAATATAAAAAATGTAGTCTTTCAATGTGGCCTGGGGTCAAATTGACCCCATGGTACAGTAAACTGCCCACAAAAATAAAAGTTTTAATTTTCCACGGGCCAACCTCTAGATTTGGTGATTTAGGTGAGAAAACGTTTCGTGATGAATGTGTGAGTGCTGACCACGTTTTGCGTCCATTGCTGCAATGGAAGTGCTCTGATCCCCGTTGGCGAATCTGCCATACAATGAAACCACTGGAAGCGGCTCCCGTTCTGGTGGAGGAGGCTTTTTGGATAGTGGAAGATAAAATGTTTATTGTGTTGTACCATTTGACTATACTTTTAAGATGTATTGTATAGTGAACAATAATCCTCGGGTCTGTAAAGTTAATTCGGTTGAGCCTTGACAAATAAATTAATAAACAAAAAAAAAACCTACAAAGGACAGCCCTATGGGGTTGTACGCAATGGTAACGTAGGGCTACGTGGTCTTATACACATTACGAAAATTTCATGTAAATTCCCGTGCCCTGCACTCAAAAAATTTGTCACATAAATTTCACTGGAAAAAAAAACACCTAACCTTCAGATATTATAAATTATCTGAAAAGTACATGACATTAATAAAATTCATTACAAATCATATTAAAAGCAATGTGATAAGCTTTGAAACTTAGATGAAATATATACAAATTTCAAGTGAATTTCATGTAACATAATTTCACTTACACAGCAAAAAAATAATTTTGATATCACATCAAAGTGGATGCACTACAATCATGTCGAAACTTTCATGTAATTTTTATGACCACATAAATAAACAAATGCAGTAAAAGCAGCGTAATATCAGTTCATGCATTGTATAAATGATAATTTTGTCCTTTTTAGCAAGTAATATTACACCATATTTTCGACATGATTGTAGTGCATCCACTTTGACGTGATATCAAAATTATTTTTTTGCTGTGTAGATTCTACATGAATTTATAGTGTGAAAATGTCTGAGTGGTGATAGCCTAAACAAAACCTAATATGGCGTCCGAACGGTGCATTGCTGACGACCGGTTGCCAGATTTGCAAATTCCATTGGATTTGTTTAATTTCCTGAATAGTAAGTTGTTTTATTTTCGTCATCAGCATTTACTAATCATATATTTTTGTAGAACGAGGAATCGACAAGTTTGATTTCCTTACCATCTCACCCGAAAGATTAGCAGAGGAAGTGCAGCTGGTTCGGAATCACTTCTGAATGTACTTTCGGATTCGGAAATGTACCTAATCATTTCAGAAAGTACTGAATCACTTAATCAATTATCGGAGTCACTTAGAAGAGTACTGAATCACTTCGAAATAGTGTGGAGTTACTTTATAATTTATTGAATCACTTCAGAAGAGTTTAGAATGACTTTGGAGAGTACTGTAATACTTCAGAACATTTTGGATTAACTTCGGAAAGTACTGAATCATTCCAAAACAGTTTGTAATCCCTCGCAAAGAACTGAATCATTTTAGAAAAAATTGGAATCACCACACACAACTTGCTAACTGAATCTGCACTATCCGAAGTGACTCCGAACAATTCTCAAGTGATTCAATACTTTCCTTATGAAGTATGAACATTTTTGAATTGATTCAGTTCCTTCCGAAGTGATAACACGCTTTTCTTAAGTGGATCAGTATTTTTCGAAGTGATTTTGAATATATCTTAAACGATTCAGTTCGTTCCGAAATGATTCCGAACACTACAAAAGTGATTCAGTTCTTTCTGAAGTGATTCAAAGTGTGTTCGAATTTTTCAAAAGTGATTTAGAACTTTTTTTAAGTGAATCAGTACTTTCCAAAGTGATTCTGATCATTTATGACGTAATTTAGTACGTTCTGAAGGGATTTAATTTTTTTTAACATTTATTATTCAACATTTCTGAAATGATTAAGTTTTTAACGGAGTGCTTCAGAACATTTCTGAAGTGATTTTAAACATTTCTGAATTGGTGCAGATTTTTCCGAAGTGATTCTGAAGGGAATCAGTGCTGTTTGAAGTGATTTTAAATGTTTCTTAAATTATTCAGATCTTCCCGAAGTGATTCTGAACATTTATGAAGTATTTTAATACTTTTTGAAGTGTTTCCGAATTTTTCTAAAGTGATTAAGTACTTTCTGAGTGATTTAGAACTTTTCTGAAGTAAAACAGTACCTTCCAAAGTGATTTCGATCATTTCTGAAGTGAGTCAGTATTTTCCGAAGTGATTCCGAATTATTCAAAAGTGATTCTGTACTTTCCAAAAAGATTTAAAGCTGTTCTGAAGTGACTTTTCAAAGTGATTCCAAATTTTTGTAGGATAATTCAGTTCTTTTTGAAGTGGTTTCGATTTTTGATTTAGTGATTCAGTACTTTCTGAAGTGACTTAGAATATTTATGATGTGGTCTAGTACTTTCCGAAGAGATTCAGAACTTTTCTGAAAAGATTCTGTGCTTTTCTAAGTGATTCCGGAAATTTTTGAAGAGATTCAGTTATTTTAGAAGCGATTCCGAAAGTTCATGATGAAAATCAGTTCTTTCCAAAGTCACTTAGAACATTTTGAAGTGCTTTGATGCTTTCGAAGTGATTCCGAACGTTTCCGAACTGATTCAGAATTTCCCAGTATATTTTTGATTAAATTCCTTTCGAAGTTGTGATTGATTTGATATGAAATGGATTCCGACCATTTTTGAAGCAATTTAGTACTTTCTTAAGTGGTTCTAAATTTTTCAAAAGTAATTCAGTATTTTCCAACGAGATTTATAACTTTTGTCAAGTGATAGAATACTTTCCTAAGTTATTCCTATCATTTATGAAGTAATTCAGTTCTTTAAGAAGTGATTCCGAATCAATTTGAAGTGATTCAGAACTTTCCGAAGTTTTCCTGAACATTTCTGAAGTGATTCAGTACTTTCTGAAATGATGCCAATCAATTCTGAAGTGATAGAGTACTTTCCGAAGTTATTTGAAACTTTTCTTAATTGATACAGTACTTTTCGTAATCATTCAATTTCTGAATTCTTTATGAAGTGATTCTGATCAGTCCTGAAGTGATTCAGTACTTTCCAAAGCAATTCCGAATTTCACAAACGTATGTCAGAACTTTTCGAAATGATTTTTTGATTTCGAACATTCCTGGGATGATTCAGCTCGTTTAGTAGTGATCGTTATTTTATATTAAGTGATTCAGAACATGTCTGATGTGATTTAGTTCTTTTAGGAGTGATTCCGAATTGTTATGAAATGATTCCGAACGTTTCTGAACTGAGTCAGTACTTTTCGAAGTGATTATGATCATTTCTGAATTGATTCAATTCTTTCCGAAGTGATTCCTAATTGTGCTCAAGTGAATCAGTACTTTTAGAAGTGATTCCGATCATTTTTGAAGTGATTCAGTACTTTATGAAGTGGTTCTAAATTTTTCAAAAGTGATTCAGCACTTTCCGAAGTGGTTTAAAACTTTTGTTAAGTGATTGAATACTTTCCAAAGAGATCCCTATAACTATAATTCAGTTCTTTAAGAAGTGATTCCGAATTTTTTTGAAGTGATTCAGTACTTTCCGCTGTATTTCAGAATATTTCTCAAGTGATTCAGTACTTTCAGAAGTGATTTCGAATTTTTCAAAAGTAATTTTTGCTTTCCGAAGAGATTTGAAACTTTTCTAAATTTATTCAGAAACTTTTCGTAGTCATCCCGAAAATTTCAGAAGTGTTTCTAATCATTTCTGAAGTGATTCAATACTTTCCAAAGTGATTCGAAGTTTTTCAAAAGTAATTCAGTACTTTCCGAAGTGATTTAGTACTTCTTGAATTGATTCCAAACATTCCTGGGATGATTCCGTACTTTTAGTAGTGATTCCGATTTCTTCTGAAGTGATTCAGAACATTTATGAAGTGATTTAGTTCTTTCAGGAGTGATTACGAATTTTTAAGAAGTGATTCCGAACGCTTCTGAACTGATTCAGTACTTTCAGTAGAAGAGATTATTATCATTTTTGAATTGATTCAATCCCTTCTGAAGTGATTCCTAACTTTGCTGAAGTGAATCAGTACTTTCCGAAGTGATTCCGATCATTTTTGAAATGATTCAGTACTTTCTGAAGTGATTCAGAGCATTCTAAATATTTCTAGGATGATTCAGTTATGTTAGTAGTGATTCCGACTTTTTATGAAGTGATTCAGTACTTTACGAAGTAACTCTGAATATTTCTTAAGGAATCTAGTACTTTTCGATGTGATTTAGATCTTTTCTGAAGTGATTAAGTAGTTTTCAAAGTTATCCGGATAATTTCTTAAGTGATCTAGTACTTTCCGAAGTGATTTCGAACTTGTCATAAGTGAATCTGTACTTTTTTAAAGTTCCAAAGATGCTAATTCTATCTATCACAAGCGTATTCAGCTCGTTTTTAAGCTATTTCATCATTTTTTAGGTGATGCTAAATATTTAGAGGGTGATGCAATATTCAAATGGGTGTTGCTTTACTTTTTTTCATGTAAGTCCATACTTATGATAGGTTATGTATATTATCGGATACTGGTGAAATTTTGTAGTGAAAATAGTTTAAAAAGTGTTTTGATGAATTAAATTTAATGAGTCGATATTTTTTCATATCGAATTACTATTGTTTCAACATAAAAGTATTCTAAAACCAAAAATATTAATAATCTGAACGTATGGTTTATGGAAGCCAGCAAACGAAGAATAAATATTTATTTAATCTTATTAAATATATATTCTTCAAAAGTTGATTTAAAATTATTAATACAATATAATCTGCTTAGGCAATACTTAGACGTAAATCACTTTTGTGCAGAATTTGCAAATAAAGTCAAAATCGAAGTTCACTCCATGATTTTCTATTGAATTCGAACGCTCTTACGAGGATATCGCAACCAGGATATTCAGTAAGCAGTTCGGTAAATATAGGTAGTAAAAGCTTAGAAGTGAATTTTTTCCTTGACTGGATAAAAAAGGAGCTCATTGTAGTGACTACGAAACTGTCTGACCATCTAGCCAAATATCCTCCAAATTGGAGAAGAATGTAGCTTCTGGCAACGACAAGGGGGTAGGGAGTTGTTAAAAAGTATTTCTAGATTAGTTGTTAACTAATCGCGACCGTCATCGATTACAGCGTTGATCACGAGATAGAGCTGATTTCTAGCGTATATATTTGAACTTGAACGTGCTTTATCTGCCATTACTTCTAAAAAAATCGGAATGTGAACTATCCTTAGAACGCAAATATCGAACTTTTCCAAATAAGAAGCAGAATAAAGATAAAGAGAAGGATTAGTTAGATTTCCATTTAATTCTACTACCCTATTTGCTTATCGTTGACAGATAAGCATATTTCGTCTACAATGGGCAGATTTCTTCAGTGTCTTGTACTACACAGAAAAAAGTTCCGAATTTTAACCATCGCGTAAAATCTCCCCTCCACTCAAAAAATAAATCACATTTCCAATGGAAAATATCCATTAGAATGTCACATAACTTTCATGTGATCTCATAATTGCGAATCGTACCACAAAACTACATGAACCTTATGTGTCCAATGAAGTTTATGTGAATGTTTGATGAACGTCATGTAAATTTCAGATAAAAATCATTAATTTTGTTATTGGAAAAATTATCAAGTGCGTTCCCAATGGAAACTATATGAAAACTTTTTTCAGTGTCGTGAGCTACAATTCGCATAAAGAACGAAATTGTATACAAGCTTTTTTATAACATAGCTGATTTATGCGATATTTAGATTAAATTTACATGAAATGTCGTGTAAAATTACGCCAAATATAGTGTTAATTTTGTGTGAATCTACATGAATTTTTCATACGGTATAATACTCGACTCTAAATTCGGCGATAAATTTTATTCTTTTACTGTTGCTGATTGATGATCAACATTGCAGCTAACTTTTGTCACTTTCATCAGCGATTTCCAGCAAACGACTATTCAGTGACGTAAAGTAACCCACCATCTGTCAGTGAAGACAATCTCTCATTCTGAATTTTAACCATCAAAAATTTAACTATCACGTAAAATCTCCACTCGTTTAATTTAAATTTACACGACGTGCACATTTATATCAAATCTAGCGTTAATTATATGTGCGCTATATCTCGTAGAAATTTACATGAATTTTTCAAACGGTGTACTGGCAATGTTGATTTTTGTGCTTGAGTTGCTGTTTGTGAGAAATCGACGCTAAAAGTGACAAAAGTCAGTTACCGATAAATGAGTCCCACCTGTATAAGCTTATTTAAAAATTTGACAACCCAAGTAACATTTTATGTTTTATGAAATACTACAAAGCAGCTATAAAACAGCATTCATAAAACTCTGGTCAAGGCTATTTTGTCATTAATGCATCCACCAAAACCTCATTAAGACTAGAATATGTCTAGTTGGCCCACCATGGAGAAGGTTCTGAAGGGTCTATTCTCGAAGCTCTTCAAGATTGATTTACTGCAAAAGATTGTATGACGAACGCATTGAGAACCATTTTAAAAATAGAACAAAAGCTATTTAGCAACAATAAAAACCCTTTCCGAGCCATTCCTCCTAGCTGCTTGCTAAATCCGCTAGGAAAGCATCAATCAAGATAGAAAAGGATTTATTAATCCGATCTTATCAAAATAATTTCAATAGAAACTGATGGTATAAAATTCTTGTTGAATATCAAAATTTATTACAATAGTTCTCACTGAGTGGCCTAGTTTTAGGTGCCTTATTAAATTTTATGTGAAATGTACGTGAAAACATCGAAAAAAATAAGTCCGCCCTCGTAAAACGTCGATTTGACTAATTATTTTACATTGACAAAAATGAGTTATTCTTCAGATCGAGCTAGACCGAGATTTTTGCTAAATTTACCAAAATATAGTTATATCCAAGGAACTATAGATTGAAAATTGAAGATTGTAAAAAACAAGCAAACTTATTGCAACATGGCGGTGGCATAAAAGTTGATTTTCATGGGTCATTTGTGAAAAAGGTGTTTTGCTTTCAAGAAATCCTTAACAAATTCATAAGTTTTTAAAATGGCTTTTATGATGAAAACTTGCAGGCTGAATTGAATTTATCTATAGCCATTTTGCTTGATCCTAACCCGTTCAGATTTATGGCAGCATTTATGGAGGCGAAGTAGCCTGCAAAAAGTTAAACGTCAAAGTTTATCTTTCGATATTTGCGCTGTGGGATCCAGGATTCTTCCAGGCGGTTTTCTCCAGATGGATCGTGAGAAGTTACTCAGATAGTTTGCGATACTGTTTTACAACATTTTGCATTTCGAACAGTTGGAAGCGCAATTGTTCCCGAAAAAGATCCCCTTCTTTCGGATGGTTACAGAAGTGCACCATCTAACGATGCAGGGATGTACGTTTGAATGAAATTTTCGGACTAACAGTTTCAGCACAGACAAACAGACGTAACTCTTTGAAAAAGTTTTTCTTGAAAACATAGTATCTCAAAACATAGGACATCAGTAACGACATCTCTCGGGTTTCTCGCGGAAAAGAAGCTTGCTCGCTAACTCGCAAACAATATTGCATAAAAGTTCTATAGAATGTATAGAAACGTCAAAGTGATCCGATGCCAGCGCTGCGGCGAGAGGTCGCGGAACTGATAATATTCAAATCAACCGTTAAATACGTGAACTAAGATACACAATGAAGAGTTACGTCTGTTTGTCTGTGGTTTCAGTGGTTTGCTGTCGGTTGTCATCTATTCGCAAGATCTGGAGAAGGCTGGTATATTTTTAAACTTCCCACGCTCACTTTACTCATCTCCGTCAGATGGTCAGTAGTTGATGGTGTGCTGGTTTTTCTAAAGAAGTAAATTTTGCTGAAATTGACTTGAATTTTTCATCCTACTTCGTCTATCCTTCGAGATTTCTTTGTCATAAATTTGGCTTTTATTAACAATGAAAAACCATCTTTAAGCTCAATTTGTAAACAGAATAATTGCGGAGTTTATGATGCACTTTAAAAAGCCTAAAAAGCAACAATAAATGCTTTTTGCTCTAATGCAAAACTTAATTGTTTTATGGTTGCTTTTATAATGATAGAACACGTTTACAAAGCATTTTATCAAGACATTCATAAACAATTTCTAATGACGTTTATGCTTGAATTACAGAGCAGTTTTAAGGAGGGATTGAGAACTGTTTTAAATTTATTTTTGCCAGACTATAAAAGGTTTTTAAAACAGCAAAAAGCTGAATTACTAAGCAGGAATGTTATTCACTTTAAAATGCTGTATTTATACTAAATGGATTGTTAATTGCCGTTATAAAACCATCATAAATCAGAGTGGATGCCGAATGGTTACTGAATTGTTACTTGGGAAAGCTGCTTTTTTATTTATCAGTTGTAACCTTCTACCAATGCCCACCAGTTGATGTAATTTCCACCCCCTCTGGAATTCCGTAGCATTACAGCGGAAAGTACACCGTACCGTAAGATGCATAAGAGACCTCTATGTCATCATCCGTCCCGATTACGTTTGACCTTCACGAGAGCTAGCTTAGACAAAATATCAATTTCGCCATCTCTCAGCCCTATACTTATAATCGTCGAACTTTGCATTAAAGACCCTGCCGGCGCGGGGGAAAAATGCCTTAAATCACGTTTTCCCGGTTACAACCCGACTTCGGCGAATCCGCAATCCACCTACCATCACATCTCTCGGCGGCTCTACCCACCATCATCGCACACAATGAGCTAATACTCTTAAGCTTTGTGCTTCTCTCTTCCCCGCTCGGTTTAATAACCTCTTAGCTCACCTTTTAAGCCTATAGCACAGCGAACCAAACTGACTCTTGAGTCAGTGATCGCAAGTTCCATACTCAGCAGCAGAGCCAATAACAACAACATCAACACATGGCCAGAAGAAAGAAACCTTGCGCAAAAAAACTTTCTCTTTTATTATAACCCGTATTACTGCGCGCGGCATCCACCCTCCCTCAAGCTCCACAACACCCTGGTGCACGCCAGACGAACCCAAACGGTGCTCGAGTGTGCTTTTTTTTTCCCCCAAGAAGAAAACTGGTGCCATGTAGAATAGAAGCGTTGCAGTAGAAGGGTATTATTGCATATTGCTACCAGGTCTCTTTTTTATGGGACTCGAAAGCGAAAGTCGAAACCGTTAGGTAAGCAAAGGAGTGAAATAATTCTTTGACGTAAACATATGAACAAAAAAGCACGTGTGGTTTTATGGTTGGTAGATTAAGATCACCGGGCCTTTTGGACGTGCAGTTCTGTCGAGTCGAAAGTGGCAATATAAATATTTGAGCAATTTTATTTTATAATCCGGCTTCGGTAGGCAGCTACATCCGTGAACAACAACGACCAGATCGTGCATCAGTCGGGTTCACTTTCTTCGGGAGAAAAAAGGCTTACGGCGAAGCCATAAAAATACCCAACCAAGGCCGTTCCATGGAAATTGCCAACGACGGACGACACCGGGGAAGGCCACTTTCTGCGAAAGTGATCCCGGATTATGACCATTGGTTGAGACTTATTTCTAAAAAAAGTTGAAAAGTTTTGCTAGCGGCGATGAGGACTGATGATTTGCGGCCGTTGATTGAATAATTCCTGGAAACGTGTTTTTAATGGGTAATTTAGAGGATTGGCGTTTGGATTTATACTGATTGGTATGGAGTTAGGGATAGATAGTCAAAAGCCACACACGATTCCTGGACCGGTTGAGGATTTATTTTATTGGTTTGCATCTTTTGTTAGAATATATGACTACAGCTTTGGCACAGATTGTTGAAAAAATTATCCGACTTATGTGAAACTGTATCGACTGTAAACTATATCGGAAGCTGGAAAACATGGCCATATTGGCCAAGTGCTTTACTTTTCCAAATCTCCAAAATCTGGTTATAGTTTTTAACAAATTGCAGTACAAATTTGAACGATTGAAAGTTATGTAAAGTTTCATGAACATCAAAGCAAGGTTGCAAAGACTCATTTCAGCTAAAACAATGTTTTTTTAAATTATGAAATAATTAGATGCCATGATCAAATTTTGAATTGGTAGGATACAAGAAGAGGTTGCAAAGAATGTGTTTGACATATTAAACCTGTTTATTTCACTTCATGAGAGTCACAATCAGCGATTTTTCACAAACTCACTCACTCACTCACTCACTCACTCACTCAGCGATCAGCAAATCGCTGATTGTGACTCATAGAAAGCAAAATTTACAGGTTTTATGTTTCCAACGCATACTTTGTAACCTCTTCTTGTAAGTTACAAGTAAAACATGCCATCATACCATCTTTTGGTTTTATTATTCCGAAAAACATTATTTTAGCTGAAATGAGTCTTTGCAACCTTGCATCAAAGAAGGTCACGTCTGATTGACTCGTCGTTGGCGTGAAAATGTTCATATTTTTGTTATTGGAACAGCATAAAGCATTTGTTATTGTAATTACGAAATCATTAGCAGCTATGATCACATTTACAAGAAGAGGTTGCAGAGTATGTGTTTGACACATAAATCCATGTGTTCATAACATCTCATGATTTCACTATACCAAATTTCACTATATGCGAAAAGAGCGTTTGCAACCTTGGTTTGAAAATATAATAAAATTTTAGAATATCAATGTTTCCCTAATCTTGCAACCTATAAAAAGTGGACGATAATTAATGATTTTTTTCCTGGCTTCCAGCTAAAATCAAAGTCATCGTCTTAAATAAATTGAATTCAATATTTTGAAAATCAAGCAGATCTTTTTTTTCTTTGTTCGGGACATAAAACCACTGCAACCAGCAATTTGATCTATTGTAGAAATGATGAAGTATTCGGTTTTGATAGAGTTGTCATTCTTGCTTTCTAAAATTTACGTTTATTTGCTGGTTTTTTAAGTTTCAACATTTGGTTTTACATTTCAATTGGTTAGCCTTTGGCTCTTCATCTTTGCTCTAGTTAATTATTTATTCTAATGTGATGATTGCATTTAGCGCTAACTTACAGGATACCCTTTTAAGGGCTTGTTTCATTTGAATTTAAAAATTTGATAACCTACCTACTTGAGCACAGGAGCCTACAAAAAAAACACCGCTACTTGAACTAGGTTGCCAAATCACGAATCGGTGGTTTGATCGCAGACAGGCGACTCTGAACCTTTCCAGCGTGGACGTCTTTCGCTCCTCGAGCGTTTGAAGACCAGCCAGGTGGTGAATCTCAGAACTACGAGTTCGCGGTGGACTGTTAAGGATCATTCTGAGGATCTTGTTTTGGATCATCTGAAGCTTTAGGTGGTGGCACTTAGCACAACTCTCCCAGATTGGCATACCATACTCAATAGCCGGCATAATGATCTGCTTGTGGACAGCAAGCTTGTTTTTGAGGGACAGGGTGGACTTCCTGTTTATCAGAGGGTAGAGCGACCTGATCAAGACGTTACACTTGGTGGATGTCTTGTCCACATGGGATCGGAATAGCAATTTGCTATCGAGGGTGAGACCAAGGTAGACTACTTCACTCGACCATTCAATGGGAGTGCTATCAAGATGGATCTTGACTTTAGCAGGCGGAACAAGCCGAGGTGAATTCGAGTGTGGAAACAAAATGGTTTGTGTTTTAGCTGCATTGATACAAATCTTTCAGCTCTTGAAATAGTCGGACAGAACATCCAGGCCTGATTGTAGTTTACTCGCCAGAGCACGGATCACTCGACCCTTATAGATGATGGAGGTGTCATCTGTGAACATTGACAGGCTACCACCACCCGGCAGGAGGAGGAACGTCTGACGTGAAGCTGTTGAATAGGATAGGCCCAAGCAGGCTTCCCTGAGGGACCCCTGCATCAACGTTGAACGTATCAGAGGGGACATTGTTCAAGTAGACCTGGAATGAACTGCCCGACTAGTAGTTTTTAATGATCTTCACGAGGTAGATCGGAAAGTTGTATCAATGCAGCTTGTACACTAGACCATCATGCCATACATTGTCGAACGCCTTCTCGACGTCCAACAATGCCATGGCAGATGTATTGGAAACGGACTTATTCCGCTTGATAATGATAGTAGCCCGTGCGCGTTGGTGGATGGTAGAGTGGCCGTTCCTAAACCCGAATTGTTTTTTGAGAAAGATGCTATTGTCATTTGAAAACACCAGCAGACGGCAATAGCTTCGAGATGGAGGACAAGAGGCTGATGGGGCGATAGCTTTTGGCACTGGTAGGATCTTTGCCCGGCATGTGTATTGAAATCACTTTGGCTAACTTCCAGCATGCAGGGAAGTAGCCAAACTCCAAACATTTGTTGAAGATAATGGTAAGATGGTTGAAGTAGTCAATACTCAAGTTTTTCAACTCGAGGTTGACTACACCATCCATACCCGCGGCCTTCATGTCTAATAGCTGCAATCACCTCATCAGCCGATATTGTACTATCATCATGCACTACTACGGGGGTGTCAGTGACTCTAGACAATGCCTCCAGTACGGCAGATTATGTAAAATCTCAAAATGTTGACCAAGAGCATTGGCCTTTTCAACTGGGGTTATGAGTAAGGATGGGTCCAAGTTCTGGTCAACAGAGAAAAGCGGAGGGATCGGTCTCGACTTATTTTTCAAAATTTTGGTCATCTTGCAAAATGGTTTTGCACAATCTGGGAGAGAGCAAATCTTGTTGGCAAAATCGTTAGTTCTGAGTTCCACTATCCTGGCCTGGATAATTTTGGCTAGCCTATTGACATTGGTCTTCAAGTGGGGCAGCCCAGAACGCTGGAACTGCCTACGAATGGTGTTACGGAGCCTGATAAGATCTTTGGTTGCGCTGTCAAGGTTCATAGTATGACTCACCTGTCTGGATGCTGGTACGTGTTGCACCCTGGCACGGGATATCGCCTCTTCGATGGTTTGCAGACACTGATCGACTTCTGCGAACGACTCCGGTAGGACGTCGTAATCGAATGCTGTGTCCACACAGCGCTGATACTGCTGCCAGTTGACACGGTGGTAATTTCACCGGGAAACTTGAAACCTATTGGCCGAGGAACCTACTTCGGCCACCACCCGATAGTGGTCCGAGCTCAGTTCCTGATAGGCGATAGGTTGACAGATGTTATCGCCAATGTTGCTGATGAAGAAGTCGATGGTGGCATGAGCTCCGGATCGACTTAACCGGGTGGGAGTGTCCGGACACAGGATGTTGTAGTGTGGGCTTCCTGTAGATCGTTGTATAATATTGTGCCGTTCTGGTTTCGCCGACTATTGCCCCAGGCTTGATGCTTGGCGTTCAGCTTGCCAGCGATAGCGAAATTTTGCCGCCATCGTGTTAGCTTGATGATGTCTCTTCGGAGGTCTGCGACCGAGCCGTCCCTAATGTTGGCTTGCTTGGGGCAGTAGACCGCGATGATGGTGATTGGACCAAGCGATGTGCTTACCTTAACTCCGATGGCTTCGATAATTTTCAGCTGGAAGCTTGGTAGTAACCGGCAGCTGATGTTCCGTCTCGCAGCGATGGCCACTCCCCCTCCCCCGGAGCTGGTGTGGTCAAGCCTTACGAGCCGAAAATCGGGAAGGACGACGTTCAGCTCGGGCTTCAAGTGAGTCTCGGTGATGACGGCTATGTCGATGTGCCGTTCGTTGAGAAAGTCAACAAACTCGATGTTTTTGCTCTTCAAGGAGCAAGCATTCCAATTTACGATCTTGATGGCTTCACGGTCCATACTTAGTGACAAGGGACAGGGCAGCGTGTAGCTGTTCAGATCGAGTATTGCATGTGCGCATGATGATGATGACCTCGGCCACGACCGTCACAAGTTCCTCCGAGGTGAACGGAGAATCGTCGACAGGCTCACCTAGGACAGCACCAGCGTATGATAAACCAGGGGCAGTGGATGAACCTGGAATTGCTGGGCCGCAGCAGCAGCGAGACGATGCTGAACTGTCCGACTGTTGGGAACCATTTGGATACTCGCAGGATTGGCTTGTTGGTTGTTGAGCGGAAGCGGGGCTAGGTTCGGAACATGTCGACGGGGCTGGAGAGCTGGGTACTAGACTTCCGTGAGTACAGGCGACCGAACTGGTTGTTGATTGTGGCCTTCTGACGGATATTAATGAACTCCACTCGCTTGGGACATCCGCGATTGGAGGCTTGGTGGTTTCCACCGCAGTTGACACACGTTGGCTCGATGTTGAGTGAGTTCCAGCACACTTGCCGCAGTTTGTCTTCATGTGGCAGTTTTTGGTGCCATGGCCATATGAGGGGCAGTTCATACACTGCGTTACATTACGATGTTGGGGTTTGTAATGCTCCCAACTGATGATGACCTGAAACAGGTCCCGGATTTTGAACCTCAGAGCCGCAAGACTGGTGGATCCCTTCGTGAAATGCACCAGGAACAACTGATCACGGAAGCTGGTGTTGTGGTTGGGACGCCGGTTCATCGGGTACACTGCCTCAGGCTTGAGCCCAAACCGCTGGTAGATCATGCGTGAAGAAGTCCACGTTGTTGTCCTTCAGGAAACATTCTATTTGTTTGTACTCCTCCAGGCACATGATTTTGGTACCGATGCTGCAAAGCTTGAAGCGAGGCAGCAGCTTGTGTTTTGCCAGTTCGGCACCCAGCTTGGCAACATCCTTCACCGGCGTGAAAAGCGGGGGAATCCGCTCTCTTCTTGCAATGGGAACGGCGTCACGATCGCCATTTTCCTTCCGGGAGTACTGCATACTGGTTGGCTTGCAGTACCCGTTTTCCGGCGTCATCCTGCGACGCGCTGGGCTTGATTAGCACCTTCTTTGAAGGGCCCGCTGCTGACTCATTGGCACGTTTACGCACCATTTGTTTCGTGTTTGCAAGTTCAAGTAAACTTGCCAGAACGCGAGAAGGTGGCGACACTTCCACGGCGTAACGCGACAGCACAAATCGAATCGAGAACTCGAGCGAAAATACGGACTAAACAGCTCGACAGTCGACAGTTGAGGCTAGACAGCAGCGCTCTTTTATATCTTTTCAGGTTAAAACAGAATGATGTGCAACCAAGTGGTACTCCATCATGACGACTGCGTTTGGGAACAACGTTTATTTCATGAAAACAGTGAAAAAAAATATCACTTTTTATTTGTACTTTGGATAATGCTTGACATTACCACTTTTTCAATAGTTTCTTGTTGAAAATCATCAGTTGGAAGCACTGCGTAGACATATTTCTGATCGATTGGTGATAAAGTTATTGAAATTGATCCAGGGGCAGCTGAGTTATTAATGTTCAAAATCTTTAATAATTTTGTTTCATGTTCCATTTTCGGTTTTCACAAAGTGTACCCTAGTGAAGAAATTAAAGACGTAGTCCTACGTAAAAAAAAAATCGCGTAAAACATAATTGAGTGTACTCATTTTAACGTTACTGAAACGGAAAGAGAACGATCGTTACTTAGGTCATACTTTCAAAGGCAGGATTCTTTAGAGTTAATCCATATGGTTCTATTCTTATAATTGGTTCAAAGCAAACCAAGCTCCATCGACTGAGTAAACAGATATTAACAAATTGGCAATTCATATGCATAAATGTACATTCCAAGCATGGTCAGTAGCACACGAAACATGTCCCAGTGTAGCCAGTTCTGCCCTCAATTTGATCACCACTGACCAAGTTTTGTGAAGTAATGAGATGTAACATGTATTACAGTAGGGTTTTTGTTCACTTTAAGTCTTGACTAGCAGCTCTTACTCCAAGCTTTTTTTCGGAACCATTAGACAATTCTACTATTGACTCACATACAGATCGAATAGCAACAATTCTTTCTGATGTCAAAATGCAAAATGCCAGCTACAAACTAGCGATAGAAACTTTTCGATTTTAGTTGATCCACTTTTTCGCTATTATTGCTGTTAGCTGCATTAACCATAGTCCATTCATGCTTCCATCTGATTATCCTCAACCCATCAAGTAAAACCCTTACCTACATCCAACGACAGAATGGAAATTTTGATAGACTCTCAACATCAACCGCATATCAAAAACTCGTTAGTGCCTGGCGAGCTAAAACACTCTCACATACGATGACTAGCCGATATCCCCAAATGGGCTCTCACTTCATAAACGTGATGATGGATTATCCTATCGTGGCTCGGTCAGGTGTCAAGCTTCTTGAAAGCGAGATTCTTCTTGCTCGCCTCCGCACTGCTGGAATGGCATTTACACACACGCGCGCGCTCGCAGGAACCAATGAATAGAAGCTAATCATTTAATGTCATTAGACCCTGCATTTTCCTCCCAAGCCTTAACCCTCCTTCCCCCACCTGGTGGCTCCCATATTCGCTTTCTGGACAGATTCTGCCACAGAGCGCGGTTGTGGTTCACCACCAAGGAGAAAGTTGTTTTCAACGCGCGTTTGTGGTGCTTCGGTCTAGGTGTGTATTTCTCTCCCGAGGAATCCAAACATGGTCAAAGAAAGCAGCAGCATACTAGAGAGCCCCATCCATTTTGCCTACATGGAGCATGGACCTGCCTGCCAGTCAGCGCCTGAATAAGGCAAGATGACCAAAAGGTGAGCTCTCCGTCTCTACAACATCATCAGAATCGTTAGACTGAGTGATGATGATGTTTATTGCTGTTGATATAATTTCCCTGGGTTCATCCGCTGCATGAGCAACACGATATCATCAGGTTAGGGCTTCCGTGAGCATGCTTAGAACACGGACGGGAGAAATTCTGTGATTGATGCTCACCTCTCCGAGTTTACCAGCAACTTACAACATTTTGAAAGCAAATTAATTAATTTTCGGCACCCCATCACCTGCTCCTCACTCTTGATACCACCCGAAATGGTGGGAGTTCAAGAGCCTCAAACAAAATGAAAAGTGATCCCCAATTTGCTCTTCTTTCGCTCGATCATCTTCTCCCTCTCCACAATGCTGTCGGTCTGCGCACTTCTCAGAAAATCGTCATTATGTAAATTTGGATTATGTTGTAATTACTTTTCTTCTCGCATCTCTTCACCGTAATCTCCGAATCCTCTTTCAGCAGCTTTTCGCCTAATTTCCTTGAAATTGAATTCTGGCGCTCTACGTCGTCGAGACGTGCGTGCGTGGATGGGGCAGTCTAGAATCATTCCTTACCTTCAAGTATCCCACAGCCATTGGCGGCGGCAGTGGCAAACGACCTTGGGAGCGGTTCCTCATGCTCCAGATTTGTACGTGGTGAAATCGAGAGTATGTTGAACCTGGTCAGGGTTTGTTTTTTCTAGCTCACTGACCAAACTTGTTTCCTGAGGAGCTGCTGGTGAACGAGTGTTGGAACGATCGGTTATTGCACCATTTGCAGTCAATTGAAGTTGACATTAATGATTTCTTCTAGCTTAGCTAGGGATGCGTGAGAGAGGATTAGCGGACTGAATTGAAGTTGAAGTAATTAGATTGTCACATTTCTACACCTCGGTATGATTTACATGGATGGCTTGCTCGCACGCAAGCTCGAGTGGTGTTTATTGCTGTCCACTTGGATGTCCGGTTTTTAGTCACATCTATGGTAACACAAATGCTCACAAGCTTCACTAGTATCCCAACCAACTAATCATACACAATATTTAATTAGAGATAATTTGTTGATATCGACCCCTTAGCGCTTAGAGCTATAAGTTTAGGTACATTATGCCTCCAGCTGTACAGATTTTACATTGCTTAAAGGTTCGAATCCACTCTTCTCATACAAAACTGAAGCATTGTTAGACTTGGTCTGTTGCGCACATACATACTCGAATGGTTGAAATACGATTTAAAAGCATTTTCAGGTAGCCGGTTTATCAGTCGAATCTCATAAATCCATAAACCAAAATTTTAACCTTTCCATCCTAACTCGACCAGCGCACTTCCTGTTCCATAGGCACCCCACTACTGCGCTCCATCCTGGGTGTATCGTTCCAGTGCACAGCATGATCCATTCCCTGCCCTCCCTGTAGAGGAAGCAATAAAGCTCCCCGGATTCGAACGCACTTTTTCCCCCCTGAACCACGATCGCATAACAAACCTCAGCGGCTGTGGTGCATTCATATGTGAACCTCCCGAGCTCAATGGGCCCGTTTATGTGCGCCCGGCTCACGACTTTAAAAAAGCGAAAAACTTTCTCCAAATAATAATAATTGTAATTATTGCTAATAATCTCGCTGAAAATCCTCCTCGTTGGGTTGCACAGCCCAAAAAAAAAATGCACTTCGCGATGAAAAAAGCGCAATGAAAATAAAAGAATGAATTTTAATAAAGGTAAACACAAACCGCCGGATCGTCGTGCCGTGGTGTACGTTCATCACATCAGTAGGTACTGCCGGCATGTGTGTGCTTGCCAAGGTCTTCTGGAGTACGTGAGTACAAGTTCATGTGAATGTTGTTAATGATGCTGCGCCCCGTGCGATTGTGATGAGTAAGGGGCGCTTGTGGCAATTGGTGTGTGGCTGGTGATGATTGATATTAATGCCCGGTTTACACTAGAGAGGGTCTAGTATAAGAGAGGAGCGGATTGGCTGGTTTTGAGCCAAATGAACTGCCACAGCCAGAGCCACTCGAGCAGCACCTATCTTGTTTGCATTGACAGTGTTGCTAGGCATAGGTTGCCAAGGCAGTTTGTTTTTAAGCCACTCCTTTGTTATACTAGACCCTCTCTAGTTTACACTAGTGCTGGTTCATAATCTGAAGCGCTATCTTCATGACATTATATGTTGCAAGATGTTTTTTTTAAATACAGTAAACTCTCCATAACTCGATATTGAAAGGACCATCGAGTTATAGAATTATCGGCGCATAGAATTATTTTGTTTGTTCGTTTGTGTTTAAGAATGATCCCGTATTATTTCATCTACTGTAATATATATTCCTATTTATCCATATGACTTAAAAAATGGTTCAAGAATCCATCTACGGAAGTAGTTAATTTCTAATAAATAGTGTCCCACATGGAATTGCATCACGGAAAAAAACGCCGTAGAAAATTACCCATTAGGTATTTTCTCTTGAAAATTTGGGTAGAAGTAGTGTAGAGTGTATTGTTTACACTGTATTTTTATCGCTGTCAGTTTTTCGAAAGTTGGTAAAAATGATTTTGTGCAAGCACCTGGAAAATCCTCAACTCTCTCATCGGGACATCGGAAAACAACTCGGAATCGTGCAGTCAACGGTGAGTCGTGTAATTAAACGTTACTACGAAACTCTGGGTATCGAGCGGAAGGAGAAATGTGGTTAGAATGGATGTTCTATTAGTGATCAGGAACACAAGAGTGTCGTGAAAGCGTTTAAGCGGAATCCCAATGCTCCGGTCAGGGATGTGGCCAAAAAGTTGAATCTGTCCAAGTCTTTCGTTCAGAGAGCCAACGACCGGGAGGGACTGCATACGCACAAAGTGCAGAAGGCTCCAAATCGTACACCCAGATGCTGACGAAGCCTCATTGTCTCATCATGGATGATGAGACTTACGTCAAGGCGGAGTTCTGGCAGCTTCCGGGGCTACTGTTCTTCACCGTCCAGCACAAATTTGCTGTTCCGGAGGAAGTAAGGAAGTAGAAACTGTCAAAGTTTACCAAGAAATACATGATTTGGCAAGCGATCTGCTCATGTCGCAAACGGCGCCGTTCGTGACTACCGGGACTGTAAACGGGGAGATCTACCTAAAGGAGTGTCTACAGAAGCGTCTGCTTTCTCTGTTGAAGCAACACGAGGGCCTTACGATCTTTTGGCCGGAACTAGCTTCGTGCCACTATTCAAATGTTGTCCTGGAGTGGTACGAAGCCAACGGGGTCACTTTCGTACCCAAGGACATGACCCCCCCAACGCACCGGAACTAAGGCCCATCAAAAAATACTTAGCTAATATGAAGCAGGCACTACGGAAGAATACCAAGGAGGTCAAATCTGAGGAAGACATGAAGAAGAAGTGGATTTCCGTATAGAAGAAGCTGCAGCCAGATGTTGTACAGAATCTAATGAGTGGAGTTAAGCGTAAGGTGCGATGGTACGGTTATGGTATTGAAGTTGAATGAAATAAATATGCCAAAAGCTTACTAATGGGTTATATTTTATTGTCTGAAAGTTTAATTTGACGCATGAATGGTTCTGGTTCAAGATAGGATGTCGTCCAAAGAAATGATGGATGTGTATGCAGTTCAATATTATCAAACATTATTTAATGTGCATGGGATTCGATCTACCGCACAGCGAGTGATGCTTCAAGACTGTTTTTGATCACTTCAAATACTTTTGAAGTCATATGAAGACACTTGGAGATTAAGAAGATTTTTAGCTTTATATGACAGGTTCTAAAAAATGGTTATTATTGCAAATTTAAAAATAGAGGGGCCAAATATTGAATGAAGTTGCCATATTTCAAAGAAATTTCTGCTACGAAAAATCATTTCATAGTCTCAGTCTGAAATTTTAAATAGTACAGGTTTCAAAATTGTATTAATTCTGAAATCTCAAAAGTTGCCAGTGCCCTAGAGTTTCTTAATTTTATATGAGTTCAGTATCTTAAAAATTTTAAAAGTAAACCAGGCATGGAAAATCATTTACATTCATTTCATGCAATCATTCACATTCATTTGCCTCTTACTTTTTTCATCAATAGCAATCCGCAAAATGATGTAAAGAACTTTAGTAGGATTTTTTATTAGTTACAACTTTTGCCCTTAACTCAAATTTGTATCTCTTATTCATCACGCATTAGAGCGGGCAGAACTTGTTACAATTTTTCAGTGAATGTAAAGTACATTCACTGAAAAACAGTAGTGGATTCTGTTCGCTCTAGTTCGTCATACATAAGAGATACGGATTTGAGTTGTTAACAAAACCTACAAAAGTTCGATACATCATTTTGCGGAATTCTGTTGAAAATAAAAAATCCCACCCATGATGAAAATAGGCCATTTTTTTACAATTTGGATACCTGCCGGTAATCAGCCTGTATAAGTATAGACTATAACAAAAACAAAATGTGGGTACTCTTATAAGAATCTACATTTAAAAACCTTAACATCGACGTTCTATATTATACTTATATAGCTTATTTGGTTGTGGAGTAATCTCGTCTGAAAGTTATTTTTTTTTAATCTCGAAAATCCAGGGTTGTAGCCCAGAGGCACTTTATAAAAAAAAAAAAAAACGTATGATCAGAATGTCAAAATAAGCGTTTTGACCAAGTTTGGCTCAAATCGGTGACATAGATCACAACTTTTTTGAATTCTGTACAAACTTGGGCTGGAAGACCCCATATGCATGTAAAATTCAATATGAAAAATGAGGTTTTTTTCAATCAAGGCCAGAAAATACATCAAAAGGGCCAAATGCAAATCAACAAAAAATTAGCTGCGTACTTTGAAATTCTATTCAATACTACTTATCTAGGAATTCTATTCTGTAAGTAACCTTTTCTTGGAATACTTTTTTATGAATTGATTTATTTGTACAGGCTCAATTGAATAAACTTTACAGAGCCAAGTTATCATTTTCGTTATACATTTAATCTTAATATTAAAGCTAGAGTTATAGGGATTGAACCTTCTTGGAATACTTGAAACACTAGATTAACAAATTTCTTAAACATACAAAAATGTTCAATATTCTAAAAATTGATTTTGAATGGAATGGGAAGAATGCGGTTTACTCCTATATCTGTATATGCCAATAAATTAAATGACATGGGAATGAATTTCGTGGAAAATTTATCAAGAAGAAACTCTCTGAATAAGCCCCCTTGGCTTGCCGCCCTAAGCGGGAGCCATTTCCGCGTCGTGTCCCTGGTAAATTGTATTGCTAAAGTGTCGCAGATTAAATCGAGACTATATATATTTTATGTAAATAAAAACAGTAATAGTAACATACCTTTCAAAAAAAGTTGATCGCTAATCCTTTAAAGTGAGACAACATTGATTGCCACTTGTTCGGTATCTCCAATGGTGCCAGCAGTTAGCGCACACTCTCCTTCACACAAACTCCATTCAAAATTCCAAATGAATCTTCTTCGCAGTTGTGTTTAGCACAATTTACGTTTTTTTTGCTCACAAAGTAAATTTCCACAATAGCGATAATCACACAATCGTTTCAAATTATCACACCTTTGACTCTTCGGTCATTTGCAAACACAACACACAAAGCGTCGGTTGGTTGGTTGGTCGCTCTGGGTAAACTTGTTTAACTCGGTTCCGGTAGGCGCTAAAACCGCACTTCCTTTCACTTCCCGACAATATATCGTACGGTTTGCGCTCTCACTATCCCGATGCTGTGCGGTTATTTTTGTTTAACACTTATCACTTTCGGTTTTGCGGTTTGCACTATGAAAACCCCGGTATCGTCTCGTCGATCTCTTGGAACGTTTCTCTCCGTGTGTCACTTCGCTTTCAAAGAGCTACGTAGGTACATCTATATTGTTTACGATTATTCACTGAAATGCACAAACACATGCATACGTCAAAATGTACTTGTTGCAGTTGGAGCTTTTCCCGCATTCGCCAAGAAAATTTGCATTCAAAAGAATCGCTGGTGAAAGGGAAAGCGAACCGTATAGTCTTTGCACTACTTCTAATTAGCTTGGCGCAGTGTTTGGGGTGCAGCAGTTGTGCGGAAAACACTAATACACAACCCAGCTGTTCGGGCTGTTGGGTGGAAAGTTACGATCAATGGGGTGGTTGTATTAACGGGAGATCAGCACGTGGTGCTGTGATACAATACAATTACAGGGGATCGTGGTTGGGGATCTGCAAATCAAAAAATGGCAATCCAAAACAAAATCTGCTTCACTGCAATTGATGCGCCGATCGTTTTTGCTTTTCACGGGCACGCGTGCGTGTGTGTTTGAAAAAAAAGAGCAAAAACACCGCACTCGACGATGGTTGAGATGGTAATACGTTTGGCGAAAAGCGCTCGCGAGCGTTTTATATGACGTGAAAGTTTTGACCTCTTTCGGTAGGCAACGTGCTATCAGCAGTGCCGGTGCCAGTACCGGTCCACAGTGGGTCGAAGACTGGTTAAAATTGATTATTGGTTGAATTCTCACTGTTGACACTGGAACTCCAGTTAAGGTTTCGACGGCATATGTGTAACAGCAACACATTGTTTGATCAATGATGGTTAGATCTTATAAATGACCGAGATTTGGCCAATCATGTAAGATTTTTGGTTCAAAGTATTTGTACTATATAACGATTGATACTAATATTAGTTCAATGAAAAACTCTACAATTACTTCCAAACTCTCCAAACATTTGCAATTTTAAAATAACGGGAATTTGCATCAACATGGTGTTAGACGAGGGGCAGGAAGAGTTTGTAATTATGCCGGTAATCGATTACTACACACTAAGATTTTGTTTTCGTGTAAATTTTACCGAAATCAGGACAGTTGAACGTTCGGTAAAATTTTATCCTTCATTTTAAAGGCTGTTGAATTTGAAAATAATTTCAAAACATGTTCAACTTTGTTTAAATTATCAAATCTTGCCATTTTAGTGGAGATTTGGTTTCAAAGTAGCTGAAAAGCAATGAAATTTAATTGCATAAATTTTACCGAACAGTTCAGCTGTTCATATTTCGATAAAAAATTACCGAAGTCGGCGATAATTTCTAAGTGTGTAAGATATATTTTCAATATCTTGAATATACGGTGGTTAATCTTAATTTTATATTGTTTATCCACTATCGAGAAATTTTCAAGCTCTAATTTACTAACTACTTATTTGAATGGGCAACCAAGTCCGCAAGCGAAGATATTTATTCCTAGTCTGTGGTCCTGATAATTATTCAAACATTAAATGTACAAAAAAATGTATGGAGTATAGATATTTTTTGCAAGAACATAATAGTCCGGAAAATTTACTCCGAATAAAGATACCTAATTATTTTCCGATATGTTGCAAACTTTGGTAGGCCTCACTGCTTTCTCTCTAAGGGACGAGTCAAATATGACATCCATACAATTTTCGAATGTTAAACCAACCACCGCCCCCCTGCCCCCTATAAATGGATGTTATATTTTAATCACTCCTTAAGTGGATCCTCGTAGCGCGGTGCTCTTCATGGTACGTTTCAGAATAAGATCTACAACTGAACCCTGGTCCAAATATATTGTATTACCAATAAAGTCCACTCTACATTTTTCCATACATTACGTAGAGGACAATAATTTAACACCATCTAGCGGCAGGAAAGATCAGCAGCGCGCATTCAATCATTCCACAGGGGTGTGTGAACATCAATTTTAAGACAGGAAAAATGTAATTTTATGATTTTTATTACATCCAAGGAAACATTTCTGTAGAGATCATGAGATCTATTAAACCCATTGGAACATGATAACAATTTTTAAGAAAAAGTTTGGTTTCATTCCTTTTTTAAGCTTTGAATCATCCCTCACAAGCCTGTTGCGGCGCCGGTGGTGTAGTGGTAAGCGTGATTGCCTCTCACCCCAGCAGGCCTGGGTTCAATCCCAGTCGGCGCCGCCGGGATGTTCTGAGGCATAACATCTCTGATCACGCCTTCCTTCGGAAGGGAAGTAAAGCCGTTGGTCCCCGGTTCATGAGTTGATGGGTCGATAGGTAGGGTCCAGGTGTGGGAGCTGCCTTCCTGGCGTCGGTAGCATTGGTGCTCAGCACGGAAAACAAGATCGACGGAAAACAAACCAAAGGAAAAAAAAAATCCCTCACAAGGTTTTTAAAATACCTCTCTTGACGCAAAAGCGAACGTGAAGTTTGAAAGACTTATCGCTTAGAAAACGACAGAGTGGACCATATTATTTATAAAATATATTTTCAAAGTGTTTTTATGTTACTTCATACGTGCCTGCGGTATATAATTCGTGCCTGGTGGCCTCACAAGTGGATCTTGAATGCCAAGCTCCATCGTCGATGTCATCAGAAGCCGATAACAACAGAAATTCGAGATGAAAGTGGAGGTGGGTCGGCCACACACTTCGACGGGGCGGAAACGAAATCTGCAAGCAAGCGCTGGATTGGAAGCCGGCAGGACATCGCAGCAGAGGCAGACCCAGGGGCTCATGGCGGCGGAGCCTCAATAAGGAAATTAAGCAAGTCGATAGAAATCTGACCTGGGTCCAGGTCAAGGCAAAAGCGAGCAGCCGCTCAGGATGGAAGTCTTTCACGTTGGCCCTTAGCACCGCTGGTGGTGCACAGGACCCTTATGTAAGTAAGTAATACGTGAAGTTTACGATTTTCAGAGTTGGTTGGAAATGCTATGTAACATGAAGCTTAAGTGTGATAATTTATTAGCTAGGGAAAGTTCTGAAGATGGTAGGTTGATAGTTCCGTTGCCGTACTCTAGAGGAACTATCAACCTACCCTCTTCAGACCTTTTCCTAGCCAATTAATTATCACACTAAAGCATCATGTTAGATAGCATTTCCAACCAACTCTGAAAATAATATATTTGCCTAGTCCTGACCACATCAAACTAGGGAAGAAGGGTTTATCAGTAATCAAAGGAACACATGTTAATACTTTGTCTTGAGACATTTTACGATCAAAATAGTATATTAAAAAACAATTAAATATTCTTGGGTGGTTCCAGGACTTTTATGAAGAATCTTGATTGAAATACACCAGTAAAAACGATCTTTACTTATATACTTAATTTTAACACAATTGTACAAACTTGATCGAAGTAGGTCGCGCTGCGAAAATGAGGTGTTTTCGTTTTGCTGCGTCGTTTTCTCTCTTGCAAAAATTGAAATAGGGTAGGTGAGCCACTTTTGGCCCTAGCTCCTCTCCTGTATTTGGCCCTAGTGGAGAATCATAGTAAATTTAAATATATCACAAATATATTAGGTTCCTTGTGATTCAAAATTAGTCTAAATTAAGAAAACGAGATCTGGTATTTTACCAATTAGAGTTAGTACATGCTTCACGTACTGAGTCTAATTGGTTAAATACCAGATCTGGTTTTGTTAATTTAGAGGTTCAGTATTGATTTCAAATCGATGTTTCTCCTATTGAGGCTGTGTTCCATTTGGTGGATTTCCACTTAAATTTGACAGATGGAAAATTTTCAAATAATCATGCTCTTGAACCAGACTTATTTCTGACAGACCAGGAATGATTTGTGACAAACATCTTCTCGAAACTCAGACGATCAACAACAGAGCGATATTTTCGAACATTATAATTTATTTTCGAAATGTCAAATTAAAGAGAAAATTTACCAAATGAAACACAGCCTGAGGAATATTCTTATGCCACGGATACACTGCCCATGTCAACATAGTTGTCCCATTTGTTAAAACAACAAACTGAGGAAATCGCTGTTGAAGATTTTTTTTCTCCATGGGCTCTTATGCACAGTAAAAATAATAATTTTAATAACACATCAAAGTGGATGCACTTCAATCGTGTTCAATATGGTGTACAATTACTTGCCAAAAAGAAAAAAAATATTTTTAGTACAGTGCATGAACTGACGTTCCACTGCTTTTACTGCATTTGTTTATTTGTGTGGCCATAAAAATTACATGAGATTTTCGACATGATTGAAGTGCATCCTCTTGAATGTAATTTTAAAATTTATATTTTACTGTGTGGATGGAACAATATAGTTTTGTTATTTTTCGTGACATATTCCGAACAAATTAGGAAAGTTGTCGTGTACATTTTAAAGTGATGATATTTGACAATCGATTCCAATGTATAACTAATTTTTGCCAACAATGCTGTCGGGACTGTTATGCCGCACAGGGCAGTACACTTGTTTGACAAACTATGAACATTATCATTCCCAAGTAACAATTTTGGTTTTATGAGTGTTCTGTAAACCATGATTTGAACTTGTAAAATGCTATGAAACCTCGATAAAACCTGCTATGTTACTTGGGATTATTTGTATAATCAATTATCAGCACATCCTTAAACTTTACAAGTGTGACCATGACCTATTATTATAAAAATTCAGATGGATACAGTTCAAACTTTGATGATTTTGCGCCACCTCCAAATAATCTCCTGTATTGAGCCCAAATTTTGTACAGGCTCTTTTTTCGAGGCAACAAGCGTTTTGTACATGATCGATTTATTTTGTTTTCATTGGCACTCCACCAACAAATCGACATGACACTTAATTCTGACTTATGCCCGAAAATCGTAAACGGCCGTTTTAAATGTGCTGTGATCCGAACTGTCAAAAACATAGGATTTTTTGATCTTGATAATAATAATTTGTCCAGAATAGATCAGACACGAACCAATTTATAACTTTTGCATGCGGGTTCATGGCTTGTCTAAATATTTCCCGCGAACACGGAGCCAGATGTTAGTAGCACAGAAAAACAGACATAACATTCACAAGTTGTTCATCAAACAAGCATTTAACGGTCAATTTAAAAGTATCTCAGTTGGTAGTACTACCACCTGTGGCGCGCATAGTTAATTCCCTTGCGTTTACACACTATTGCCACTGTTCAGCGTACTACCCACCAAAGTGTACTCAACAGGTGGTGGTAAGCGGTGCCGGTGGTGTAGTGGTAAGCGTGATTACCTCTCACCCCAGCAGGCCTGGGTTCAATCCCAGTCGGCGCCGCCGGGATGTTCTGAGACATAACATCTCTGATCAGGGGAAGTAAAGCCGTTGGTCCCCGGTTCATGAGTTGATGGGTCGATAGGTAGGGTCCAGGTGTGGGAGCTGCCTCCCTGGCGTCGGTAGCATTGGTGCTCAGCACGGAAAACAAGATCGACGGAAAACAAATCAAAGGAAAAAAAAAACCGGTGGTGGTAATGTTTTAGCGACGATGTTTTACAATGAGAATTATTCAATGTCAGATGGTCAATGGTCAGAAATTTTATTGTTTTTGCTATGGGCATTCATGTCGGTTTGTCGGTGGGCACTCTACTGTTCATTACCAGAGTCGATGTTATAATAAGAGTTCCGCCAAGATAAAATGTTGCAAACAAGCAGCACTGTTTGTGATTTATTTTTCGTCAGAGTAAACGGCAACCAGATTTTTTGCGTTAGCATCGGAAGACTTTCACTCAGAAGTGAAAAATTTCATGTTGATAACGGAGCTTCTGGGAGACAAAAACATTTATAGAAGCTGAAAAATGTTCAAACAAGTGCTTGGCATAACTTATAAATACCGCAATGTACTAAATAAAGCAAAGAAATGTATTTCATCTAAAATTACTAAAATATTGTCAGTAATGAACTAATACCATGGCTGTGGGAACAATAATGTTTATTTACTTGGCTTGTTTGGTGCCCGCCTGACATTTCGATTGGTACTACTGGCTTCACTCTTGGCGGGACTCTTATTATAACATTGACTCTGTTCATTACATTGCTCTAACGCGTTTGACGTAATGAGCAAATTTATTCAGCGTAATCTCAAGGTCAACTTTGTCCAAGAAGAAAACAGAACTTCTTAGAAATAAATGCACTGATCTGATTTTTTTATTCGCAAAGTAGGCTTTGTATAGCAGAGCACCTTCAAAGCTGAGAGGCCTACCCAAGTAGCCATAGGCACGGTATTTCGCCTTTTTGGCTACAAACTTAGAAAAAATTGATGTAAATTTAAGTGCTCTGAGACTGACATCTACGAGCGTGTGTTCAGGCTAAAAATCTCTAAAATAAAGATTAAAAAAAAAAAAAAAAAAATCTACGAGCGTCAATTTTGACATAAAGTTGAGTCGTAATAGAGCCGAAATACAGCTCAATCAAAGTCTAGGAGCACTTAATTTTACATGGCATGTTTGTTTACGTCTCATCCTTTATGTCAAAGATGGATTCCGTCACGTGTTAAATTTGGTATTTCTTAGTGTGTGTATATAGGAGCCTCATCAGAACTTTGCAAACACTGGTATAGCCACTGTTCAGCTGTATATAGCCAAAAAGGCGAAAAAACATGCCTATGTTTACTTGGGTATTCCGCGTAACGAGTCTCTCTACGAGACCCTCCGTGCAAATCAAATGTAGAGTCTCCTCACATGAGATAACCTCACCTCACTAGCGGCGCAGAATAGGCTTCTGAGTCATCAAATAGTTTACGACGTCATCCCAAGGAGCTATAAATTTTGTCCAGTTAGATTGCTGATCTGGCCCACTGTGCAATGTTGCACCAACTAACTCGATTCACTGCTTGTCTCCAGTATATTGAGCTTACTTGCCACAGTAAACTGCTTCATTTTGAAAAAAAAAAGGATTTGCAATCATTAAGGCCACCCTCCAGTTTGATTTATATCCCCAAAATATGAGCCTATGCAACAAAATTGTAAAGATCCATGAGGTCTAGAGGTCGTGCAAATGGTTGAGCATCCTTGGGTCACCGGTAAATCCTAGAGCTCAATGGTTTTTTTTTCCAAAACCACTCATAAAAGTTTAATCAGAATCTATTCAGAGTTGTGATCGGAATATGGACCCTGGGGACCACGGAATGGTCAACCGTAAGATCCGGAACATCCGTTAAAGTAGTCAATTCATGAAACTGATCTTAGCGGCGCCGGTGGTGTAGGAGTAAGCGTGATTGCCTCTCACTTCAAAAGGCCTGGGTTCAATCCCAATTGGCGACGCCGGGATTTTCTGACGCATAAAAGCTGTAGACTAAGGGATGGTCCTCGCAACATCTATAAAAGTGGTAAATTTATGAAATTGATTCTAAAGCTCCGTGTATTTTTCGAAACCACTAATAGACGTCTTATTATAATGAATTCGAAGTTGTGACCGGAATATAGACTGGAGACCACAGGATCCGCAAGATCCGGAACATCCATGAAAGTGGTAAATTCATGAAACTGATCCTAAAAATCCGCGGTTTTTTAATGGAAACCTCTCATAGACGTCTTATCAGTATTAATTTGAAGTTATGGCCGGAATCTGGTCACTGGGAACGACGGAGTGATCCATTAAACATCCGAAACATCCATAAAAGTGGTCAGTTCATGAATCTGATCCTAGAGCTCCGCGGTTTTTGGATATGTGCACTTAGAGAGATGAGTACTTCTCCAATCAAAATATGCATCAAAATTGGGTATCTCGTTTTGGAAATGTACTGCATCACAAATATTTCATTTTTTTCTCATTTTTACGTAACATTGACCTATTTTTAGGGTAAAAATTGTAACCATTTAGCAACATCAATTTATAAGCTAAAAACGAGGTACCCAATTTATTAATTGTGTACAGAGAAGTATCCATCTCTTCCAAATGTGCGCCTTTTTTGTTATGGTCACTCTCACACTCTTGCGTCATTCGTCCGGGCTGAGATTTGAATTAGTAACTTTGGCGTGAGAGGTATGAATGTTAACCACTACGCCAGTATAGAGGTAAGCGTGATTACCTCTCACCCCCAGTCCGCTGGCATTTTCTGAGGCATAAAATCTCGGATCACGGGATGTAAAGCCGTTGGTCCCCGGTCCACGAGTTGATGGGTCGATAGGTAGGGTCCAGGTGTGGGAGCTGCCTCCCTGGTGTCGGTAGCATTGGTACTCAGTACGGAAAACTTATTTTATGTATTCCATCTGTGGTCTATGGGCAAATATAAAAGTTTACGGATTTTCAGAGATTTTTTACAAAGTTTTTCTAATGTTCGAAAGTTTGGTGCTTTCAATAGATTGGTATTTTTCTTCTTCTAGGCTTTACGCTTCTTTTGCAAGCGTTTTTTCGACTCTCAACTTAGTGTTCACTTCTACAGTTATTAATTAACCTTTTAATAAGTCAGAGTCAGTTTCGTTGGTAATAAGGTAACTTGGGGTTTTTTTTATCATCTAATACCAACGAAAGCTGTGTGATAAATAGCGCTGCCTAAATGGTATATTTCCAACCCGAAAGATTTCCTCGACCGGAGCGGGAACCGAACCCGCCGCCTGCAGCTTGGCAATAGCGTGCCTTTACCGACTAGACTACCTGAGGCCTGATTAGTGGAAAGTGGAAATAATTTTAGCTATCTTCGGATCGTAATCCATGTTGATCTAACAACACTGCACGCTAACTTCAAACTACTTATGAATGAGTAAAACACCCATTTTGAATGTTTACCCATCGGATGAGTATGTGTATTTAATTTTATTATTATTATTATTAATTTTTAATAATGTGTAATACTTACTCATTTAATAAGGTAAGACAATTACCCATAAATGAGTTAGCAGTTTTTTTTTCCAAAATGGGTGAAATTTAACTCATAAATGGGTACTTTCATGATAGCGTGTGCATTGGTCTAATGTTTGTATTTTCAACGGTCTACATTCATCAAGAAAACATCGCTTCTTGATTGTGGTGCTGCCACAGCACTCTGCCACCGTGAATGCATTTAAATATGCACCGAAGCGAATGTAATCTCTTCTCTAAAATCTGCATGAAGACGCGTGGCTACACCGTCGACCGGCTACCGAAACTAGTCGGTTAGTTAGTTACTGTACGCTTTCCATTTCATTTCATACTGTTTTAGTGCCCGGGCTGCCGCCACCGCTCTTCGTCGGCATGCAGCTGATGGTTGGTCAGTCGGTATAGAAGTCACTGACCGCTACTTGCTGCAGCATTAGCCTAGTAGTACGTGCCACCGGTTCCAGAGTTTCGTGCAGACGGCTGTTCAATGTTAATTAAGCCTGATAGATGTCGCTCGTAGTGGTCATCTGTTACTTGCATACCATAGTAGGTGGAAGTATTTGGACAGTATTTGTCTGAATTTCTTCCAAAGAAAACGGAAGATTGACAAATCAATGTAGGTATGACAAAGGGATCAATTTCCATCTTCAAATATGTAACTGGAGCTTTCGGAATGTTTCATTCATGGGAGGTACCCATTCGAGAGCAAATCGGCAAATAAATTGGTAGGCTCCGTCACGGAACTCTGAAAGGTATCATTACCATAGTTCCTGGTGTATGCGTAGGTATATCTGCAATATCAACGGTGTTAATCGAAACAGCAAAACAAATATGCAAATAAGCCACACTTGTCGATAAACTGTGCGTAGCCGGGTCGATTTGCCGGTATTGCTCTCAGTTTTTTTTATTTGCGCGAAGTGTCACCGCAGACCCAGTCAACAGAATTGGGTCATCACTTTCATTTCAGCGAACCAAACCCCACCGCCCCTCAGGAACTGTTGCACTCTTCTGGGACGGTTTGTTGATAATGACATACCGCGCACCGACAACGGTGGGGTCGCAACAGGTACCTACCTAGTTGGCAGGTAACGATGAGGATGATAATGATGCCGCGCGCACGGTGATGGATACTTTGGAGCCGATATTACAGGCCGCTTGGTAAGTAATAAAATGTGTGCGTATTTTCTTTCTTTTCACACCTGGTACCTAGTTGGTTTTATTTCGCAACAACAACAACTGCTTACAGAGCCATGGGACAATTTTATGAAATATATAGGTAGGCTGTTTAAGTGAGAATGCATTCCGCAACTTAAGGCCGGTGGATGACAACTGCTGAAAAATTACTGTATTGTTTGACAAGCTGGTGCAGTGCAGTGGAATATCCAATATGCAGGACCTTGTGCTGGAATGCGGAGGAGTTGTTACAGCAGTTTGAAGTGACAGGTCCGTGATGCGTGGAACATCCGTCATGGTGTTATGAATTTTGCGAGTAAATATGGGGGTTTTTCCACTGATAGTTTGAAACAACGATTTCAACCTACACGGCGATTATGAAATACCCAAATTTGAGTTTAGTTTACTCATAATTGCCAAAAGTGCACACAGCAAAAAATTAATTTTAATATCACATCAAAGTGAATGCACTTCAATCGTGTCGAAAATATGGTGTAATATTACTTGCCAAAAAGGACAAAATTATCATTAATACAGTGCATGAACTCACATTACACTGCTTTTACTGCATTTGTTTATTGTTGTGGCCATAAGAATTAGATGAGATTTTCGACACGATTGTAGTGCATCCTCTTGGATGTAATATTAAAATTTATTTTTTGCTGTGTATCCTAAGGAAAGCAGAATCTTGTCACTACTGGCAATAAATATACACATTGAGAATTGTAACTTGGTTACTTTATTCAAAATATATGTTAGCCTTAAGTACCAAAATCTTGGCACTTGTTATTAACGTGCTATGAATATGTAGACTAACAGGCTTTACGCACTTTACGCCGAGCTGCATATGTTTCGATTTCGGAACACTTAATTTTTCATGACATATTTGTTTACGTTTCATGATCTAAGACGGATTACGTCTCGTGAAAAAATAGTTATTTCTTACACAATTCCACTTCTATGGTGCCGATATTTTGACTGTAGTGTATAAGCCGACGAATGTCATTACCAGTTAACTAATTTTGCCCCTAGCCCGATTTCTTATCTGTATATTTCTCTAATCTGATGCCAAGCTATACAAAATCACAACTTCCCCATCGCGATACAAAGTCACAACGCATCGCGCTCACGCTCCGCTTTCCAATTCGACAGTCACAAATTGTTCGTCACAGTTCATCAGATCTTGATTCGCTTGCGTGTGAGCACTGTCCGTGATGGTGGTCCCGAGTACCTACCCTCCCCTGACAGATCGCTCATTGACCAGTGATGTTTTCGATTATAGCGTGCAATTTCACGTAAGTGAAATATGTTACATCCATGGCATCCGAGCGACGACCTAGCCTAAGCGAGCGCGTTCGCGATGGTCGAGATTTATTATTGTTTTATCTCTTTTTGTGATCGACTCACTTTGGATCGCGGAGACCGAGGGGTCTCGACCAACGTTGACGACCGTTCATTGCCTTTGAAATTATCACGAATTTATTGCGATTATTATACAATTAATGAAAGTTATGTTGTTACTTTTAGATTACTTTTGTTACTTTCGATTACTGGGATCACTACGATTTCTTGAACCAAATGAAGAATTACAATCGTGTTACTCAATTATTCACTGATTTAACATCTCACAAATGAGGGATTTTATGGAAAAATTACATCACACGCTAAATATAATCAGAGCAATTCCCTACGCATTGGCAAATAGGTTTATTTTGTATTTTTTGATTAGGTTGAAATTTTGCAGAAACCTTCCTTATGACCGACAATGCCATTAAGTATCATCATATCACCATTTTGGATCCAGCCTTATTTTTGAAAAGGGCATATAGAAAAATATCAAGGTTATCTTCAGAAAAATTTTACTCGAAAACTGTTTGCCTGATCGGTTTGGTGTCTCATGCAATATTGGAGATAATGGATGAGACTATTTGAAAAAAAAATATGCACTCTAAAAAATTATGCAACTTTTTTTTTTCAATTTAAAATAAAATCATAAAAACATTTTTTCTTAAAAAAAGATTTTTTGATTTTTTTTATTTATTGATATGTTTGAAGGGACAAAAAAATGCCATCTATTGCACTATAGGTCAAGATGGAGAAATGATGGACAAAAACCTCAAGTTTTTGTAAAAATATCCAAAACTTAGTCCAATTACTTTTTCAACTTTTTATAATGAAAGTACGTCAAATTTACAATAAAAAAGCACCTGGGTAAAATTATGCTAAGTTGCACCGTTTTCGAGATGTAGTGGTTTGAAAGTAGATATTTTTAAAATGTTGGTAGTTTTTGGCCATTTTTAAATGTATTTCGCGGTTCTCCAGTTCCGACAATATTTTTTTTCCGGAAGGATCCGAAAATTTGATATTAAAAATCCAAATTTATATTTTAAAAATATCTATATCTATATCTATAATATCATCGGTCAACTTGTGATTCTTTGTGTAATATTAGTAATCCCAAAACCGTAAAACGGGGTATCTTTGATAAGTTGGCAACATTGGTTCCATTTTGTAGCTAGGGTATTACCAAAGACTAACAGACATAGCACATTGAATATTTTCAATATAAAACATCGTCGCTAAAAACACTACCACCATCTGTTGAGTATACTGTGATGGGTAGTACGCTGAACATATGGCGGTTTTGTGTAAACGTCAAACGCAGAGTTGACTATGCGTGCCATAGGTGGCAGTACTACCAACTAAACAATAAATAAATTGGTCGTTAAATACGTGTTCGATGAACAATTTGCGAGTGTTATGTCTGTTCGTTTGTGGTATTACCTTTTATATCACATAGAGTTTTTGTTGTAATATGTATAACATATTTTCCAAATATATAAAACATAATTTTCTTGTTTTTCGCTGTTTGAAAAGGCACTCAAACAATCACTTATGAAATATATTTTCGATATAGCCATCACAAATTCAATGTTGTCTACTTATTGCTTATGATGTTTTCTGATTATAGTTATATAGTTTCATATTATATAGTTTCATATTATATTGTTTCATATTTCTTCATCGAAATAATCCCAAATAAAAACACTGATGTTGGACTAAAACAATAGTGTGAATGCAATAATTTCCGTTAAACATATTAGTAACGGTGTGACTCGCTAGGACCCGCAGTTCTTGTTTAAAAAAGTAAAATTTGAAAAACATTCATTGCTTTAAAAAAATTTAGAAAATGCTTGAAAAATTATCAATGTTTGTTAAATTATCAACGTTTTATGGTACTCAAAAGTAGAAAAGTAATCGAAAGTAACAAAATTAATCTAAAACTAACGGAATAATTCAATCAATGCTATACTTATATCATCATGGAGCTTTAGTGCGATAATTTATTAGAAAAGAAAGTACTGAAGAGCATAGATTGATTGTTCCGTTAGAGTACGACAGTGTGAAATTTGAACAGAAGTTTCAATTGAGCGAAGGGCCATTGATTAGTATTGTCGCATTGATGTCCCATCGCTCAATTTCAACTTGTGCTCAATTTTCACACTACTGTACTCAAACGGAACTATAAATCTATTAATTTATTTGTCTATTTATTTATTTATTTATTATTTACTTATTCATTTTTTTAAATTAATTAATGTATTTTTTTTATTTATTTATTTATTTATTTAAAAAAATATACTTACCTTACCAATCAGGCAAATGCCTTGTTGTCCTCTGCTGTCCGAAGAAGTCGTCTCCACTCTACTCGATCCATGGCCACAGTTCGCCAGCCTCGTAGTCTGCGATCCACCTTGCCCGCTGCGCGCCTCTTCTTCTTGTTCCTGTTGGGTCGCTTTCTAGAACCATTTTCACTGGGTCATCGTGCGGCATTCTTACGACGTGCCCAGCCCACCGTAGTCGCCCAATTTTTGCTATGTGGACGATGGATGGTTCTCCCAGCAGCTGGTGCAATTTGTGGTTCATTCGCCTCCTCCACGTTCCGTCATCCATCTGCACTCCACCGTAGATGGTACGCAACACCTTCCGTTCAAAAACAACAAGGGCGCGTTGGTCCTCCACGAGCATAGTCCAGGTCTCGTGGCCGTAGAGGGCCACTGGTAGACAGTCAACTTCGTGCGGCGGTGAATTTTATTCGACCGGAGCGTCCTCCGGAGTTCAAAGTAGGCACGATTCCCTGCCATAATGCGTCTTTGAATTTCTCTGCTGGTATCATTTTCGGCGGTCACCAGTGAGCCCAAATACACGAACTCATCGACCACCTCGATTTCGTCACCGTCAATCTGAACTCGGGGTGGGAGGCTAACATTGTCTTCCCTAGAACCTCTTCCTTTCATGTATTTTGTCTTTGATGCGTTGATGACAAGTCCAATCCGGCTAGCTTTAGCCTTCAGTCTGATGTACGTTTCCGCCATCATCTCAAAGTTCCGTGCCATAATGTCAATGTCATCGGCGAAGCCAAGGAGCTGGATGGACTTCCTGAATATCGTGTCACTAGTGTCTATCCCAGCTCTTCTGATCACACCTTCTAACGCGATGTTGAACAGCAGACACGAAAGTCCATCACCCTGCCGTAACCCCCTTCGAGATTCAAAGGGACTCGAGAGTGTTCCCGATACTCGAACAACGCACATCACTCGATCCATCGTCGCCTTGACCAATCGCGTCAGTTTATCCGGAAATCCGTACTCGTGCATAATCTGCCATAGCTGATCTCGATCGATTGTGTCGTATGCGGATTTGAAATCGATGAACAAATGATGTGTCGGCACATTGTATTCGCGGCATTTCTGCAGAACCTACCGAATCGCGAAAATTTGGTCCGTGGTAGCGCGGGCACCCATGAATCCCGCCTGGTATTGCCCCACGAACTCTCTTGCAAATGGTGACAGGCGGCGGCACAGAATTTGGGAGAGTACCTTGTAGGCGGCGCTCAACAGTGTGATCGCGCGGTAGTTGCAGCAATCCAACTTGTCGCCCTTTTTGTTGATTGGGCATACGACACCTTCCATCCACTTCTTCTTCTTCTTCGCATTTCAAGCTTATTGCATATCGCATATTAGCTTATTGCGTGCTCTCAACTTAGTGTTGTAGATGCACTTCCACAGTTATTAATTGAGAGCTTTCGATGCCTGTACCATTTTTGCATTATTATAATTGTGTGGCAAGTCCAATCATACTTCTATGCCCAGGGAAGTCGAGAAATTTTCCAACCCGAAAAATTCCTAGACCGGACCGGGAATTGAACCCAGCCACCTCCAGCATGGTCTTGCTTTGTAGCTGCGCCTTTACCGACTGAGCTAAGGGAGGTCCTCATCCATCCACCTTCCATCCACTCCTCCGGTAATATCTCCTCCTCCCAAATCTTGGCAATTACCCAGTGCAGCGCTCTAGCCAGTGCTTCACCACCGTATTTTAATAGCTCACTTGGTAGTAGATCTACACCAGTTGCTTTGTTGTTCTTCAGCCGACCGATCTCCTCCTCAACTTCTTGAAGATCAGTGGCCGGTAGCCTGTCGCCTTCTGCGCGTGCTCCAAGGTCTGTTGCCGTGCCACCTTCGGTTTCTGCTGCTTCACCGTTGAGGTGCTCGTCATAGTACTGCTTCCACCTCTCAATCACCTCACACTCGTTCGTGAGAAGGTTACTGTCCAAGTCCTTGCACATATCAGCTTGCGGCACGTAGCCTTTGCGCGAACTATTTAGCTTCTCGTAGAACTTCCGTGTGTCGTTTACGCGGTACAGATTTTCCATCGCCTCGCGATCTCGGTCTTCCTGCTGACGCTTCTTCCTTCGGAAAACCGAGTTTTGTCTGTTCCGCGCTTGTCTGTATCGCTCCACATTTAATCTAGTGCGGTGTCGCAGCATTCTCGCCCGTGCTGCATTCTTCTCCTCTACTAACAGTTTGCATTCGCCGTCAAACCAGTCATTTCTTCGGTCCGGGATTGCAGTACCTAGTGCCGCTGCAGCAGTACTATTTATGGCTGAACGGATGTCCCTCCTGCCATCTTCAAGAGAAGCTGCGCCAAGCTGCTCTTCCGTGGGTAGTGCAACTTCCAGCTGCTGTGCGTAGTCCTAGGCAACTCCGGTGTCCCGTAGTTGCTCAATGTTGGGTCGCGGTGTTCGACTTCGACGGGTGTTATGCACCGTCGAGAGTTTTGAGCGCATGCATACTGCAACTAGGTAGTGGTTCGAATCTTTGTTCGCAATGCGGTACGTGCGGACGTTGATAATGTCGGAGAAGAATTTCCCGTCGATTAGAACGTGATCGATTTGCTCAGATGATCTCCATGAGGCTTTGTGGATATCCTTAAAAATATATACAGGTAGCATAATCATAACAATTTAGGAGCAGTGGAATATTACTCACCTTTCACAACAACGAATCTCACTCGATCGATTAATGTAATTCAGTCAGTCTACGCTTAAATGTTGCGAACAGTAGAGTTGAAGTCGAAGAGGATGTAGACTTCGTTGAATCTAACTGACATGAAGCGGACAGGATCGTGAAGGCCATACAAGGAGTTCCGGGGCTCAAACAGCAAAAAGTTTCGTTGGCGAAGCAATCGTTCAGGATCGTATAGGTTAAGTTGACCAAGTATATCCGGTGCGTCAGTTTCTCCTGTGAGAATTTTAGCTACAAACACCGTTTGGGCATCATTCCGTCTCTGATCAAGCGTCTGCAGTCCCAATCATCTGCTTCGATCGTCATATTGTGGTAGGGCGTAGGACATACCTGACAAATTTTCTCTGAATTGCTTCGATGCTACCAGTCCAGGTTGACTGGTACGGGCACCATCCTACAGAGTTGTATTCCAGAATCAATCGCACCAGAGTGCAGTACAGAGACCGGAGGCAGAGAGGATTGGTAAATTCGCAGGCTATTTTGATCATGAATTCCAGCTGTCAGTTCATTCTACAGATAACATAGTTTAGAGCGATCTGAATCCAAGATGACGCCAAGATCACCGACGTACGATGAAACGATATAATGTTACGTTTGTGGATGCTCAATGTCAGCATGATTCGGGTGCACCAATCAGCAAAACTATTCAGCAGCAGTTGTAGAGCATAGAAGTCCTCCATACGTTTAATGATCATGCATATGTTGACGTCATCAGCGTAAAACAAACGGCAGTCAGATGGTAGTACGAGGGAAAGCTCGTTGATAAATAGTGAGAATAACAAAGGACTCGGGTGGCTGCCTTGTGGCACGTCAGATAAGTTTAAAAATTGTTCCGGAGATTTCAATCCGATATTAACGGTGAGGTTACGATCCAAAGCAGCTAACAAGATCCACAGAGACATCAATTCTTCCTAGACGTTTCAGTAGTATTCCCTGGTTAACTCTATCGAAAGCTGATTTCAAATCAGTGTATGCGGTGTCGATCTGAGTACCAGCATCAATGTTGCGTATAAGGAAGGCGACCTCGGCGTAGTGGTTAGCATCCATACCTCTCACGTCAAAGTCACGAGTTCAAATCGCACCCCGGACTAGCCACGAATGACCCAAGAGCGTTTAAGTGACTATAACAATAATAATAAAAAAAATGTTGCGTATGCAAAATAAAGCAAACTGGACGAGATTTGTAGATGTTGATCTTGTGGGGTAGAAACCGTGCTGGTCCGTAGAAATGTTATTCTTACAGGGAAAATGGCTCTAATGTTGGCCTATGGATCTAAGATTGGGTCCATCGCTGAAAATCTGATATTTATCAATTTTATCTAGATGAACGCGTCATTGGGACGGTACTAATGGATATTTTTGAACGCTATTAAAAATTTAGTCGTTTACTGAATTTATGTATGGGCCCAAATTAGGGGCATTAAGACCGACATTACATCCATTTCCCCTACATCATTTATTATGATTTCACATACCGATGAACAAGCACACAGCGAAGTTATTCTTCTGTATTTCTCGATGTTCTGTTGAACCCCTCTTTTAAACAATGGGGACATGACTAACGTTTTCCAGCTTGTGGGAAAACTACGCTTCCATAATGATATGTTAAAAAGTGTCATAAGAGGAAAACAAACTCTTCACCGCATTTTTTTCAGGATGCATGGTGGTATGTCATCTGGACTGGACACAGAGTATTTCAATTTATTTATTGCGGAGTCCACTTGATTCGACGTGATCGCAATGCTTCTCGGAGAACAGGTTTATCTCTACAAGCTTCTGTGATTTAACGTGCAGACGACGTATATAGAATCATTGAATGACCTTCCGAAGCGGAAGTAGCGACTTCATTGCCCAGAAACACCTCAATGGGTAACCCATTTGTCGTATTTTCAAGATTGTCTTTGCTCAACTCCGTAATGTGACTTTTCTTCACTGAAATAGTTTACAGAATGATCTGCTCAAACTCCTTTCGTGTTCACGTTCTTTCAACTTTCCCTCTAACGCGCCTTTTTTTTAACTCGGAATCCGGTCAGAGTTTGCGTTTAGATGCTTTGATGCAAGTCCAATAGCTGTTGTAAAGCTTCCCGTTAGTGTGCGTTCATTAGCACACTAAATATAAAATACCATTATGCTTACTGAATTATTTATTTCCTTTTCTGCAAAAGTAACATCATTAAGGTCAACAACTTATTTGTATTTATCTTTCACAGAGATAAAATACATCAATTATAACTGTTAATTCCAATGTATAACTCGATTATCTTATTACAGGTATACCTTGATATAACGTAACTGTCATTTTTTAATTTCATCGTTGAATTCTCGCAAACAACAATTCAACCACACAAATTAACATTACGATTAAATAGGGGATTGTCTCACCTGTCCGGTAGTATTGTTACTTTGCGTGCTTGAATTGTTGCTTGTGAGAAATCGTCGATGGAAGTGAAAAGTGACAGTTACGTTATATCGAGGTATATCTGTATGAATTTCATATTTGGATTGTTGTAACTATGTATAAAACTTTGGTACATGCCAGAAATATATTTATTTGTATTATTATGTTTTATCAATTTTATTTAGATTTGACTATAACTTGATAAGTTCAGATAACAACGTGGCCTATATATAAAGCAAACGTTTTAGTGTTTCAATAATATTTTTTTACATCTCTAAACAATAAATGATCGTCTGTTCGTCTCGGTTCCTACACCAGTCTCTTTCCGTTTAGGGTTGACAAATTTCCAAAAATGTCGTGGATGTCTGCTTAGATTTTCCTGACTTTGTTTGCAGTAGCATTTCTAGATAGAGCTGGAATTAGGGCGTAACAGCAAGCAAAAATTTTTCCCTAGATTTGTTTTCCGTCGATCTTGTTTTCCGTGCTGAGCACCAATGCTACCGACGCCAGGGATGCAGCTCCCACACCTGGACCCTACCTATCGACCCATCAACTCATGAATCGGGGATCAACGCCTTTACAGAGATGTTATGCCTCAGAACACTCCGGCGGCGCCAACTGGGATTGAACCCAGGTCTGCATTGTTGAAAGGTAATCACGCTTACCACTACACTACCGGTGCCGCTATCCGTGGATGATCTTGAAACAAGGAAAAAATGAGTCAGTTAGTCTATCATCAATGTGATTCCTAATCTTCTATTCGTTGTTCCCTAGTTTAAAGTGGTTAAGACTAGGGTTCTGATGCATGGTCATTATCGGTGTCATTCCTTAATTTTGCTGCTAATGAACTCAATTTTAACTGACAAAGGGGCGTGATTTTGGAGGGTGTTCCAACACTCCGAAGAGTACAAATAGTGGGACCTTTCAATTAGAGTCGGATCCTTGCAATAAATGCAAGAATTGCAACTGTAAAAAAACGAATGCCTCATAATTTCTCAATAATTATGGAGTAATACGACATGCACTAAACTAAGGACAGGAGATATACTACAATAGATCAAATAACTGGTCTCTGTGGTGTTAGGTCCCCAACAGAGGAAAAAACTCAATGATCATCATTGATGACATCTTCTGAGGATGGCAGTAAGTTGTCTTGTCTCATTATTCAAAAATGGGCAATTGCATATTCGTAATCTGCATTGCAATTGGATCCGAAATCCAAAATTTCATAAATTTTTTAGAGCTGTCACTTTTTTAATAAGTTAGTCAAACTAGTCAGTCAGACTACATTTCCAAAAATCACCATCTTAGCGCCCCTCGGTGGTACTTTGTATGGGCTGTCAATATGTTAGTTCTATTTATGTCAAACAGTGATGTGGTTATTTTGCTATAAATCTTGATTTTTAAAATGTAGATGGAAGTAAAAAAATATTGTTGTGCTCAGAAAACGTGGTCCAGATGATGTATATTAGCCAATATATTTGCAAAATTAAAGAACCCAATTAAATGATTATTTCGAAGAAAAAACTCAATAACCTTTGATCACCGGTCATCTTCCAAGCTTGGTAGAAACCCCTTGGCGAAACCCCTCCGGAATTGCCTCCCATTTCACTGACTGAGATAGCGTTTTCACTGGCGTATGGTCCGTACAGTTGCCATTTTTTAGTTGCCTAACAAATGGATCGCGATGTAGATGACGGTGTTGGCAATGATGATGGTCGTAAGATAACGAAGTACCACCGCGGCGGCAAAACAGGTACCTGTCCGTCGCGCAAAATCTCCTCCACGAGCCAGATAATGAATGGCAAACGGGATCTTCGCAGGCGGGTACTTGGGCTCTATCAAATATGTGTAGCACAGACGTTTGGACGTTTCTTGTTATATGTGTACGGGCACGCTCGGGATGGCTTTCAGATCAGCGCTGACTGCTGCCGTGCTGCTGCTGCTGCTGAGGGATACTTATCGTTATGTTGATTTAAAACGCGTTTCAATAGCGAAAGTTTACGAAATCGTTAATGGAACCTGGCTTTCTATGTTTGGAACGCGATTGAAGAACGGGACTAGTTTGGAGTCGCAGCTGAGATCGTTTCAATGGAGCTTTTTTTTTGTCGTACTCGATCACCCAGCGGAGCGTTTGGGTCATTCACCCGAGGTTGGCGAGTTGTGTGTGATTGCATGGGAAATATGATTTTTTTTTTTGGTAATAAAAACTGCACAGAGGTTATATCACGATCCTTAAGCTGCAATATTGTTTACAAAAAAATAACGTACAATTAATCCCTGAAGACAGAAATATAAACGATACTTGAAAACTCACACCTTGTACTTAAAATGATCATAATTGTCAATAAACCTGCATGCTCTGGACCAATAAACTATTGAAAATGAGCAGTAGTCTAGTGCAGTGGTGCTCATCCAATAGCCCGTGGGTCACAACCGGCCCAACGAGTGAGTTTGTGTAGCCCACATAATGCTGTCAAAGATGTTTTATAATTTCATGATAGTCATTATGCCCACAATCAACTTTTTCTCATAATTTTCCTTTTGATTGTCTAGGAACACAACCAATATTCTGTATGTATTATGTCTAAATTCGGTTGAAATCCTCCATAAAATTGTATTGGTAGTAGTATTGGTACTCAGTATGGAAAACAAGATCGACGGAAAACAAATCAAGGAAAAAAAAACCTGTGAACTATTGACAATGTGTTTAATTTGAACAATTCATAAACAAAAATATATATGATTTTTGATGTAGGAACAACATTATTGTCTTCCAACGAAACCCCACAAATTTGATTAAAAAAAAGAAACACAGGCGATACCTCAAATTTGACTAATCTCGTTTGTCAACATAACAAAACAGATGTTCATAACCAATGTTTTCATGTCCGCAAATGCTTTCACTTTCACATAAAAAATCCAAACAAAACTCATAATCAAATTTCAATCGTTTGGAAAGAAAGCGCAAAAATTGTCAGCCCAAAAGCGTGCGCGCGTGCCATCGCATCGTTTTTCACCGGTGGCCAAAAAGAGCGTCGCCAGCTTCCGCAGCACGCCAGCACCTCTCTACCTGTGCCAGCGAGTAGTAGTCGATGCATTCACTGCTCAACCGCTGCTGATTGCTACATTTTTCTCCAATTTAGTTCAATCGGCTCCACCACCACTCGTTTTGGTGCCTGTGTGAAACGCAACCTGCCTTCGGATGCACATTTCTTTTCGCTGTTGATTGCATGCACCATTTGCTACATGCGGAGAAGACGTGTGAGACCCGTTCTCACATTGGTAGGTAGTTAGGTGGGCAGGCATGTGCTGCTACTGCTGCAGATGCAGAGGAACGAAATCTGAAATCGGAAATCTGGGAAAAGTGAGCCTGAATGGGCAATCATGCGGCCTAATGCCGTTGCCCCTGTGCTCCCAATCATGCGGCAGCGCGGGTCTGTCTAAGACAACACCGATTTCAAGGGAAAATTCGATCAATCAAGAAGCACTCCCATATTAATAGTAAACTGCATGTTAATTATTTCCACTAAGTTTGGTTAGTATTTTAGATAAGAGGAACCGGTCTTGAAGCATAGCATTAGAGGCATGATCCTTAGCTTTAAATCTTAATTAATTGCAACGTTTTAGATTCAAACCACACACGTTGTGGCAAGACGTAAAACTGGGACGTTATTGGCAAGAAGAAGCGAAAATAGATTTTTAAAGGGAAGGTCTTGTCAAAAACTACTCATGTCATAAAAGCAATAATATCTCACCTACCAACCAACGTCTCAAAGTCGTTATTTCGTTCGTCTTGATGCAGACATCACGAAGTAACTGGAGCGATAACATTAGAGAAGCTGTCAGTTTCACCTTGGAATCAGTATCGTCGGGGCGAGTCGTGCCCACCAAACCTGTCACTGCAACCTTGCCTGTCTGATGGTGTCAAAGACCTGCCCGATTGCGTCCAGTGGAGTATGTAGCTGCAAAAAAATCACGATCATGGATGATCGAACAGCACGGCACTGCTGAGTAGGTAACGTGCATTAGGCCGGCTTCGTTATCCCAAATCCGTGTTCAATGTCCATGTGAGCATCATGCGCTCGTTTACAACCTTCGCTGCTCTCTACGCTATATTGATCCCGAACCAGCTTGCCAATGGTTGCTGAGGAGCCAACAGAAAAGAAAAACGGTTTGAGACACTTTCTCCACTTTTCGCGTCGGTGGTTTTATTGATACTGCCAATAAATACACATCTATTGATCCATATTTGCCCCGCCGGTACCGATTCCTTCCGTTGTTAGCTGCATGTCATCCTATACCTACTATATAGCATGTTGGTGCAAAAAGCACCGGTTATAAGTTAATCTGCAGGAGAAGAAGGAATTTTCCAAACTGCACCTCTTTTTACGCACTGAAATAAAAGCGAAAACAAGACTTGACCACTTTCTTTCGAAACTCAAGTTAGTTTACTATGGCAGCTATGGTCCGATCGAGTGGATTGCATCGACGTCGATGACTTGTGGAGCGTACAATAATGCAACCAGGCAATGCCAGTACCACAGTTTGTTTTTATATTTACCGAAGATGCAGCTAGAGATATTTTTACGACACTTATTAGTGGGATGTGGCGAGAAACGGTCAATTAAAAGTTGCTAACAGCGATGAACCGAGATAAGTAGGATGGACACTGTGATAATTTGTTTGGCAACATAATTCACATTGAGTTTAGTTATCTTAGCGTTTTTTTTTTGTTTCACAGATAGGGTTACGGGATGTAATGTCAGTCTAGCCCCTCGACCTATCATAGGGTTCAGGAAAAGAAATCAGGATATTTTTAATAACACACTTTTTTAAGGAACGGTGCAGGGATGCTTGAATAAATATTCTAAATAAATATCGGTCGACACCGGATGTTAGCATAGCAAGCGGAGGGAGGGGCATTTGTGAAACTACCATTTTAAAAAAAATGCTTTAATTATCGGGAATAAGTTAACCTTGAGTAAAGGGAACGCTTTTTGAAAATACGCAAATTTTTATTATTTTTAATCACACTTTGGGGATTTTCAAAATCAGCTTTCGCTGATTTTTTAGATAAAAGGATCAAAGATTCAGCGTGATTTAATTCGGCACATGCCTTGATAGCACTTTTTTAAGCTTATTTGGCTACAAAATTCCTTAATGGGTCTAACATTTATGCTTTTACTTGATTTTACCTAATCAAAAACATTCCACATGTTTCGTTTCCATTGGCAGCTAATTACAATACTTTTTACATAATAAATCCCCAACGTCTCAAACAGCTTCATTTCACGCATGCCTAACTTGCATTTTGACGCATACTCAATAAATTGACAGCTCGCCCCACACTAATGTACTGCCGTACAGTTAAGATGGTGGTTTGAGCCAATCTTATTAATTTAAAATAGTACCACTACAACAAAATTGATGACATTTTGGATTTGGCCTCCATTTTTCACAGCTTACAGACGTGCAATTATTTCAATACAGGTCGGACTCGATTGTCCGGAGTATCGATTTTTTTTCACTCCGGATAATCAAATCCTCCGGATAATCGAATCACAAGGAAAAAAAAAATTAAAAATCTGCGCCTCCTCTTAACGATTGTTAAAATAAGCATATTGCATATTATAATACAAAATTATTTCAAATGTCTGCATTTTATTATATTATTATTATTATTTTATTAGTTTTTAACTAAAAAAAAAATACTCCGGATAATCGAGTCTAAAATTCCGGATAATCGAATCCCAGATAATCGAGTCTCCGCATAATCGAGTCTCCAGATAATCGAGTTCGACCTGTTATCATATTGTATATTATGATACTAAATTATTTCAAATGTCTGATAAAAACTAAAAAAAAAACGCAAAAAAAGAATACTCCGGATAATCGAGTCTAAAATTCCGGATAATCGAACCTCGGATAATCGAGACTCCGGATAATCAAGTCTCCGGATAATCGAGTCCGACCTGTACTACTAAGGAACCCAATCGACATTATTCTCAACAATTATGTCTTATTGAGCTTTTTATTTACGATACTCTTCGTTAAAACTAGGGCATTTCAATAATTTTGAAAAATAAATCAGAACTGCATACAGTGTCATGAAAATTATGACATGTCCTGCTAAATCAAGACGGATGGTATCCCTAGCCTATCAAGCAAATAACTCATTCATTCAGCAATAATACACAAAAGCAATGAAAAACTAATATCACATCTGCTGTAATTGATCGATGAATTAATCGCTAAATGATTTTCCTATTTTTGGGACAAATTTATTTCATTTATTGCTCATTTTGACGTAGGACTACGTCTGTGATTTCTATATGGGGGTACACTTAGTGAAACCCGAAAATGGAAAATGTAACAAAATTATGAAAGATTTTGAACGTTACTTACTCAGCTGCCCAGCCTCAGCTGACTTAATAATTTTTCAAAATATCACTGTTGAAATAGGATTTTCTGCACCGTCTTCTGGAATCTTCCGATCCGTTAATTTCCAACATGAGGGAACTACCGAAAAACAAAAGTGAGGTATGGTCCGAGGATGCTCTGCAACTTTTGGCCATCACAGATGACAACGGCGAGAACAGTGATATCGACGAAGAGGAAACTGTAAGCGCTCTTTGAGATTCGTACAATTTGAATCGGAACGTAATAAACATTAAACATGAATGATTTTGGTATTGTTTATTGACAAAATCGAAAAATATTTAAAGGACATAAGCGATTCAGTCAAGGGTCATTTGGGGTGGTCTGGTTATGATCCCGAGTCATTTTGTTAGTCACTATAAATAACCCAGGTTGCTTGGTTATCCATTTGTATGCCTCTTTTCACACCTACTCGATAGCAGTCCCGTGGTTTTACAAAATCGCCATTTCGAATTCTGAAAAGTGACAAGATTCAATGCAAGTATTTCGGTTAAGGGTCACGTGGGGGCGGTCTGGTTTCTTCACCATTTCATTGCATTTTCTTGTACTTTCAATTGCTCAAGGAATGGCCTGCTCGTTTTTGCCCGTTTAGAAGTTATTGGTATTGGAAGTTGGGCAATTCTCAACCAAAAAATGTAAATAACTTTTCAAATATTAATGATAGCAATTTGCAGTCTTGTAAAAAGATATGTAATTTGATATTTCTAACATCTTTGCACAACATGCCAAGCATGTAGAAATATTGTAGAAAAAGTTACAGATACAAAATTGATTTTAACGATGTCTCCACAAAAAAAAACTTTATATCTCAGCAGTTATAAGAACTAGAAAGTTATAGTCTTCAGCAAAGTTGTTCACAGTAATATTTTCTACAGCTTTGCCCTGCACAATTATTTTGTATCTCATCATATTAAAAAAATAAATTTAGCATCTCACTTTTAGGTGGATTAATCTTTAATTTTCTTTTACCATAAGAAGGAGTGTTGTATTTCGAGAAACTTCTCACAAGACACTTAGTACCTGTAATCTACCATTTCAGCGTAAATAAAAAAGCGCGTGTTTTGATACCCTTGGCACCACTGTGCGACGGTACCCGAGCAAAGCTGAAGATCAAATTGAAATCAAAATTTGCTGTTATGATGTAACTTATTTTGAATACTCCAGTTGATCTCATTTTGGTTGACTTAACGGTTAACACAGCAAAAATGAGAGCACAATGTTACACTGTTGAATCAAACGGAAAATTAATCCTGCTATCAATGAAATCAATTTGATTACTGATTTTGCATTCATGTTGTTTAACTGAATACGGGCCTGGTGTAAATGGTTAGCATTCATGCTTTCTACGCTGAAAGACTTGAGCTCAAATCTCATCCCGGGCAAAATACTAACGACCTAAAATTTGTTATACAAAACAAATAAACCATAATCGTTAGTTCAACAACAGATGAACTTAAATTAAATTTTAAACAAGACGTTAACAGCAGAACTTCAATTAAGTTAAGTTGTTTTTATTCAAAATGTATTGACTGTATAATGAAAGCACAATATGATATCACACTTCTGTCACGGAAATTGAAATCAAAATTAGTTTTCATTATGATAGGAACTGCAAACTTTAAAATCGATTTGCTTTCATTTTGTTAACCGACTTTGCTCGGGTAATGTGTGCTTGCGTGGGCGTGCGTTGAATTCCTAAAAATAATCGGGAGAAGTTATTGTTTACAAAAGCTGTTACGTCTAATTCCAGCTCTATCTAGATATGTTTAAATCTTACATACCATGTACTTTTAGTTACATACATGTACTTAACATTGGGGATGCAATTTCTAAAACCAAAGTCGGTCGCGACATGAAAGTGGTCCGATTTTGATCCAGAGATGATCGACTTATTTCTTAATACGCCAATCGATAGGAATTTTGTCTAGAAATCTGATAAAATTAAGACTTAATTGTTTTTTTTTTTTTCAAAATGTCACTATTGAAAATTTCAAGAATGGGCAATTGTTGCTATGATAATTGAAATTATCACCGAATGCCTGCGAAAAGCGATTTCCCTTACATAGATTTCAAAGTTGGATTCCATTCAGTCTCACCAAACGGTGTTTATTCATTCACCGCGTGGTGAGGCTGCCTGCAAGCAGCGCGCTGCAGCCCACATGAGCATCCATAGAAGGAGGAAGAAGCCGCACCGCTATTGATCGGAATCAGTAGCTCTTCGTGAGTCGCCATACAAAAGAGTATAAACAGAGAGAACCCTGCTCAAATTCCTATTCCTACACAAAACACAAGCACATGTTTAAGTTAACTAAGAAGATTTATTATATAAGTTCACGTAGTCCTACGTCACCATTGCGTACAACCCCATAGAGCTGTCCCTTGTAGTGTTTGAAGAAAAAATTGAGTGAAATTTCCATATTATTCCCTGTATTTTTCAATTTCTACACGGCCAATGAGATCAACTCAAATTTGAATTCAGTTTACTCATAAATAGCAAAAAGTGCAGGTACTCAGCTACGAGTAAATTTGCCTCATGCCTGATGCTCCCTCCCAACCCAGTATTTATTTATATAATGAAAATATATGTAGTGGAGAAATGAAATATATCAAAACATTAAATATGAATTAATGAATATAATTTATATAGATAAAATAGTTGATATTCTGCAATGAAAATAATAATTATTTTTCATATAATAAGATGCTGCTCTATGTTTCCTCAGCTCACAATATCAAGTGGATATAACACTGAAATATCAAGGTTATATTAAGCAAATATATATTTTTATCTCTAATTACTAATAACGTAAGGATGTAAATATAAAGTGTAAAGTGTGATGTATAACTAACATGACGATGATTTCGAAGACTGAGCTCCTGCACTTTTTGCTATTATGAGTAAACTGATCTCATTGGCCGTGTGGATTCCATGATCTTTCCGTATTATTGCACAAACGAAAATCTACACTAGTCATCAAAAAATCTGATAATTTCATGAATTGAAAAGACTTACCTGCCTAACTTGCTAGCCTAATAAATCAATATCACAGTTTGAACTGTAATCATTCATTTAGAAGATCGAACGCCATTTACGCTTTATAACTGTGGCCCGAACATTAAGGACGTCATTTTAAGAAGTCTTTCTAATTATGGCAGACGAAATTTATTTGATAACTTCATATTGGTATTGGTGAAACCGTTTGCGTTGACGACGACTCTGCAATTCTTTACTCCTATAGGAAAATCCCATAAACAAATGTCAGTTTCGTGAAACATAGCGGACCCTTTCTTATCCTTTTGCTACACTGATAAATTCCGTAGGCAAAACCGATACAGTTAATTCGTATCTACGAAGCTTTTGTAACTCTTTACTTCTGGGGAACTCTCATAACCACAAGCCACTGGATGCGTGAAACATGGAGGCTTCTTACTTACTTATTCGGTCACTCTACCGAAAAATCCCGTAGCCATATGTCAATCTTCGTGTTAACATGTCATGTTCGTAATGTTTCGTATACGGAAAAAATAATGACTATTTTTCAACCACTGCACAGTGGTCCAGAGCGGGAAAATACATGGAAATTGGGTTTTGCGCAAAATCTACTGGCTTTAGAGTTTTGATATCTTGCAAAGAGTTGTTGTTAATGAAAAAGCGCTTCTTTTCATTGGATCAGTCATTAGGGTGATTCAGTTTTAAGGTGACTTCAAAAATCTAACTCTCCAGGGAATTTTTGGCAATTTCTTTGACTTGCTCAAAGTTGTAGAGAATGCAAAACCAAGCAACTTTGTTGAAAACGTCAAATTTTTATCTCATCATCTACGCATTCTACGAACTGAAACAACTAGAAGGCTAGGGTGATTCACGAAAAAACAGTTTTTTGACCATAACTTTTTTTGCTTCGTATTTAAAAAAAAAACTGTTCTTCAAAACACTTTTAAAACTTTATAAAACACACATTTTGATTACCTAAGTATGACGTTTGTACCAATGAATCAAGAGATATAGTCGTTTTAATGTAAGAAATGAGTATTTTTCAAATTAATATAACTTTAAAACGCGCAAGCCAATTTCAAATCTATTGAAAGTAATGGAAAGTAACAATGTGGTTCTATATTTGCTGGAAAAAAAAGGCAGAGGTATCATTTTTTTAACTCGAGATTTTTTAATTAGAAAATTGTCATTTTTTAAGGAAAAAAGCCATAGAACATGAATAAAAGTGGCAATAACCGGTCATTCCTCCTAAAAACTGCTAAAGCTATTATAAAATAAAAGTGAAAGCTAATCTAAGCTGTTAGCTCACAAATAATGTTTTGACAACTCGTTCTGAGCTGAAATTTTGGATACAAACAAATCAAAGGGAATTAGTTGCTGTGATTTAGCAATTATTTAATGTTTATTTTTTTTTTAAACGATCAAGGTTATCAATAAAATGAACATTTTTTTTTTTAGACTTTATTTAAGAGATTTTTAACCATAGGCTAGTTCATCTCTTAATAAAATGAACTAAAACAAAATTGAAGAACAATTACAGCAATTATCCAACGACTACCGACTTTTTTTTGCGTTTTTAAGTCCTTTTTCAGGATCTTGGAGTATTCAAAATACACTAAAATAACATTAAACACGCAAAATAAACCTCACACCGTCTAAAAAGCATTAAATATAACAATTATTACAATTGTGGGCCTTTGATTGCCCAGTTAGTTAAAGCACATTATTAGCAAATAATAAATGTGCAAGTACTTCCAACTTGAACTTAATGAATAGCGCTTTCTGCACCGACATACGCACTACCAAAAAGTCATGTAAATTTCCGTGCCCTGAGACCGACACATGCAAGCGGTCCAAATGGCATAAGAATCAGTTGAAAGAAACGAGAAAACAAATTCAATCAATCGTACTTTTCAAACAATAACATAAAAATCATCGATCGAGCTGCAGCCAGTGAATGATGCACCCGGTACAATAGCCTCTATATAATATATCTATCACATGGCAACACTAAATGTACTAGAATGTTTTGGTTCTATCTTTTTCCCTCTACTCAAAATTGAAATGCTTAAAAAAATGACAAAATGATACACTCTTTGCACACTGTCAAAGATCATCACACAAAATCAACTTTGTTCAAATCAAAACAAAAATACTAGCCCATCTGGTGGATGATGGCACAAGCTTTTAAGAAAATTCTATTACAGCGAACCACATTATTTTAATTGATTTGTTCACCAGTTAGTCGTCTGTCACTTCGTTTGTGGCAAAATGATACGTATACTTACATCTGAACATTTCAATTCTCTTAAGACCTTTGAGAATATATAACAAATTTACATTCAAGTTTTCACATAACGTGTGTTGCCATTTTTTTCGATTATAAAAGATTTTATAGTTGAAATCAAATGATTTAGTTATGGGACTATGTCAAATAGTACCATTCGTTTTCATACTGAATGTTTTTCATTATATCTAACATATTTATTGCTAACGAAATACATACAAAAACATGTAAATATTCATTCACCAGTCAAAATAGTACCACATGTTTCCGAATAGAAAATCATCCGACTGATTTTGTCATACGGTTTTCAGAAACATTGAAATGGGATGCAACTGAATGATGTGTCATTCTATAAATAGATGGTGATTTGGTTCAGTGCTGACGTGTAGAGACAATAGCAGCTCAAACGCTGCCAAATCCCCTGATTGTTGGATTTATTTTGACAGCACCAGTTGGATTTTCATTGACAACCATTTCGATGGAATCCGCACCACTCACGTCTTGCTTGACTTGACAATCCGATAGCTCGCAATAACTTGATAATTTGACAGCTCCTAATGATTTGACATGAAACAGTTGACAGCTCGCTGCTAGTATTTTTCTTGAAAACTGTCTGTAAAGATCTTCCAATTTGCATTTCGGCAACAATGTGCAATAAACAGGTACAGGATACTTTATAGCGAATTAAGGTTTACTTAAAAATATACAAGACTTTTAGGAACGGGTTTTAGGGACGAATCTGAAAACTTTAAAGCACTAAAATATTAAAAGCATACTTTCTATCAGGACTCAGGACCGGTGCACTTTTTATGTTTTCTGGCGAACTTCCAAAGCGTAATCGTTCAGTGCACTTGAACTGATGAGCTGCTGTTTTGACTCGCATGAATTTCCACTTGTGGGCTACAGTGGGTTTCTAAGTATTACTACATGGATGTGCTGAGAATAAAGTCTAGAACGCGCAAAAATTTGTCACCTTCAAATTGGTGTATTTCGGTTAAAAAAGCATAACAAAAAACTGAAATGCTGCATTTGGAAGTTGAGTGTAGACACTACCAAAAAGTCGTGTAATTTTCAGTGACCTGAGACCGACACATGCAAGCGGCCCAAATGACATAAGAATCAGTTGAAAGAAACGAGAAAATAATTTCAATCAATCGTTTTTTTTGCCGAGTTGCGTATGTTTCGGTTTGGGAACACTTAATTTTACATGACATGTTTGTTTACGTTCCATAATTTACGTCAAAGATGGATTACGTCTCGTGTAAAAATAGCTATTTTTAAGTGTGTATATACAATGGTTACTTTGATGAGTTTTCATCGTTTACTCTCCAGTTTTCAAAAAGACGTCCAAGCAAGAGGAGCAGTGTGTCAAAATTTTGCTCGCGCAGCAAAAGAATCCGATGTTCTCACACGCCAAGTTGGCAAAATTGCTGGATGTGGCCAGATCGACCGTGACAAACGTTTTAAAAGTGTCTGTCTGTTAAGAGCGTCTGTCGACCGCCAGGAAGCCTGGAAGCGGTGGCAATCGTAATCCGGACATGGCAGCGACGACGAAGAAGGTGGCGGTGAAATATAAGCGGAATCCTAACCTCTCCATCCAGGACGTCACTGGCAAGCTCAATGTCTCCCATACTACTGTGCAGTGGGCCAAGAAACGAGCCGGGCTGTCGACGTTTAAGAAGGTGAAGGTGGCGAACCGAGATTACAAACAAAACACTTCGGCAAAGCAGCGGTCCCGAAAGCTGTATAAGATCTGCTCACAAAGTTCGACTGTGTCGTCATGGACGACGAAACTTATGTGAAGGCGGATTTCAAGCAGCTTTATACCGCATCAGGAAAAGGGAAAGTGGCTAAAATTTTCAAAACCATCAAACTATCGAGGCTCCCGAAAAAATATCTCGTCTGGCAGGCCATATGCACGTGTGGTCTAAAAAGCGGCATTTTCATTACTACGGGAACCATCAATTAAGAGATCTACGTCCAGGAGTGCCTGGAAGAGCGGCTGCTATCATTCCTAAAGCAACATAATAGACCTGTGCTGTTCTGGCCGAAATTGGCCAGCTGCCACTATGGGAAAAAGGCAATCGAGTGGTACGATGCGAACAACGTGGTTGTTGTACCCAAAGACCACAACCCTCCCAACAGCCCAGAACTCCGCCCTATCGAACGGTTTTGGTCCTTGGTCCTTGGAACCTAAAAAAAACTAATAAATCCATGGAAAATGAGCAGCAGTTTAAATCTAACTGGCGTTCGGAGGCGAATAAGGTCGATGGACCACCGTGCAAAATTTAATGGAAGGGGTTAAGCGGAAGGCACGGCAGTTCGGATTTGGCAAACCAAAAGAATAAACGAACCTTTTTTCCTTTAAATATATGAATTGAACAACCAAACGAAAAATAAGAAGATTTTCGTGATATGAATGTTGACTGAAAGAAACGATATTTTAGTCGACCAATTTTTGCGCGTTCCAGTCTTTATTTAATTGCAGAATATCGCAGGGTTTTTGCGCAGATAGGAATGACTTTTAAAGCAAGTTAAATGGGGGTTTTACAAATATCCTACAAGTTCTAAAGATCATAAATTTCCACAATCTTGGGGGGCTTAAATGATCCTAAAGAAATTTCTTAAAAACTGGGCATTTGTCCTTTTCGCCGTGAGCTCGGCCATTGATGCATTTGATTTAGTTATTAATATCAATATTAAGTCTTCTGGGGTTATCTCTCAGTTATTTGAACTTGTCACCTTCTTAAGTTTTCTAATGAGTTCAAAATTCTCAGAACTATAATTGAACTCTTAAAAAAGTTCTGATTTATTGTCATATCTTGCCTCTTTCAAAGTAGTGTCATATCTTATCCCTTTCAAAGTACGAAACATTACAAAATAAACTTGAAAATGTTAGGCACGACCCGAATATGTTTTGGAATAACTTGACAAAAACAGAAATTCCACAGGAGTGAAGAAGTAGCCAGTGGCTAAAATTCACTAAAATAAAGAAAAAAAAAAAAGAAATTCCACGTTGAGGACGAGCTTATATTTGGTCAACTGGTGGTGTGTATGGTTGGCCCCTTATATGCTCATACATATTGTACTAGGACCAAACTGAGTGAATTTAAGTGAATTAGTGTTACAGAAAATCAGCGTAACAAAAATGGTCTACAAACACGATCGTCATTTTTACATTAAAACAAATTGAATGGACTGGTAACTGTTCCCTAACACGTTTACCAACGCTACAACCCTACTTTATACAAGACTTTACGAGAAAAGCAAGAAGGTTTGTCGCCTGCTGAGCATTGATGTTACTTTCGGTTTCAACAAACGCAATAGATCCTGATTGAAGCCACTTCACATATTTTTTTGTAAAATTCCATACAACCGCCAATTCGCGCCACAGGCGCGGTTTATCTTCATCAATCAATGCAGCTTTCTATCACGTAATCGTCTTCAAAACCGAAAATGTTATAATAGTACTTTTTGCAGCCGGTTGTAGCTTTTTTGCCTCTTCACTTCACCTTGACAGAAAATCACAATCTGTATATAGGCAATTGCTTCTTCAAAATTTCACCTCTGTTTATCGAAAATTACGAAACTCTCTTCACATTTTTTTTTCTGCTGCTGCTTCCCATCCATCCGTCTCCATAGTCGTGGCAGCATCACTTGTTGATTGATGGTTTGCTCTAGCTCTAAGTCACCGAGTGCGGTGCGGTACACACGGGATGGAAGTTGATTAAACCACGAAATTAATTACAGTTTCGCTTTTCAACTGCGCGGCTCGCGCAAAGTGTGTATGTGGGTATACGACGAAATTTCGATTTCATAGCCGATTTCTTCTGGGCTGTGCGGAACGAGCATTGAAGCTCGTTACTCTGTTCGACGCCGGCCGGGGTACGTTAACTCCCCTTGCGGACTGATATTAGAAAACAGTGATTAGTCATACCCGTTTGATGGAGTAACAAGCTCCAACGAACGACGTGAGGTTATCCTCAACTTTTTTGGCGCAGGTAGTTGAACGATGCATATGCTGGGAGTTACACAACTACTTTTTATTTTCGAGCAACTGTGACATGCAATCTACTGGTGGAATTTAAATTGATTCAAACGCATGATTCATACTCGTAGGATTTGAGTTATGGGACTGCATAGCTGGGTTTGTCGACATTTAATTTGAATGTGGAATGTGCACTTTTTGACAGTACTTTTAGCTGCATAAGACAAGCATTAGCCGGTCTATAACCAGTGTCTATAGTCAATAGTGGATTGGATGTTCACAAAGCCAACATATTTTATACCATATGAAGCAGGTGTGAGGAAAAACATGCCTATCAATAATATTTCGATGGTTTTTATCGATCAAAATCTGAATTTCAAATTTTGCATCAGTCGATTATTCATTAAAACAAGCTATTAGAACAAGCGCGTGTTTGGTTGAGGTAGGTTTGATAGTAGTTTTAGACAGAAACCCCAATTAAATGTGGGCAAGTTCAACCAATCGCAAGCTGTGTCATTTTTCAGACCTATTTTTGACAGAAAGTCCCGAGTAAGACCGGGTAATTTTGAACAAGTTCGAGCTGGATCATTAAACACAGCTAATGAATGTAGTTGACGAGTTTATTTTATTCGTTTTTCGATAGCAATTAGAATGTGAAATCATACAGCATTGGTTTAACAGAACATGATCGTGGAACTATTGTGGAACTAAAGTGATTTGTGAAAAAAGTAACTATTGATTTTTCACTCAAAAATCAATACTTTTGATTTATTTCAAAAATGGTCTACGTAGTTTAAGAACAGCCACATTAATGGTTTAATTATGAATTTCAAAACAATTATGAAGAAACCTCCAACTGAGTTCTGACAAGAATTCAAAGAAGAAGATGGCAAACACTAGAATAAATGTAAATGGTCTTGAAAATTTAATTTGTGAGAAATTTTTTTTTAAATTGATACGGAAATAATTGGGTTTGTAATTGGGTCTGTAATGAATGATACAGTAAAGGGTAAAGTTTGGCCCCTCAAGTTTTGACATACTCGATTTGAGTTGGATTCAGTAGCGTGTATCGTTGGATGGTCTAAATAAACCCACAAATATGCATGCTGAACGAATTGAGCCTTGAGTGCATCGATTCGCATGATTGAATCAGTCATTTCACGAAAGTTGTTGCGCAAGGATGTGCATCTCATTAGTCTTTGTTAAGACACATGGCCGAGGCTTGATACCTCGGGAATCTCTTTACATGACCGAGGGGTACAAGGAGAAAATCGACGAAAATAATATGTCAATATTACTTGGGACCAAATGCAATGTTCAGCTTGAATTGATTCGCTTAGCTGTAAGAATGTTGAAAGAAGATTTATGAAGAGAATCGATCAATGAACGCTCACTGTCGAATTTCAGTACCTAGCACTGAAAAAAAAACTCGATGGTACCTCTATTTATGCTATGAGATTAGCATTGTAAGTCCCTCCTACTTGAAGAAATATGCAATCGAACGTCTTGCTATGCCTCGCCCATATCAGCAAAAAATCCAGAAATGTATAAACCTTTATATAGCCAAATCTTCGAAGTAGGCTGAACTTACATAGCTAATCTAAAAGCATCAATAGACGGTACGATAATTTCAGTGCTTGGTGCAGAAATCTGTAATCTGTGATAGGGAAATCCTTTTTTTTCACCACAGAAACAGCCCGTTTTCTTATGCAAAATAATGGATGCGCGTTCACAAAACGCACGAAATCTTAAAAAAAAAAACAATATTTAGTAGATAAAATATGTACCGAGTATTGAATGGATGGATTTCAAGCTAAAAGTTATCGAATAACCCTGCTATCCGAGTGTGGTTGTTTCTGACCGACTAGAAGTTAAATTTGGGCTACTGTGGCTGAGTTTTGTTCAAACATTGAAAATAACTTCCGAAATGTCGCGTTTAACCACGAGTTAAATTTAACTCGACAATTGGGCACAGCTCAAGAAGTATTTCTTGATTACTTCTTTGATTGTCAATTTAGTGCAACTGGCAGCTCGCTCACGCATGCTGACATTACAATCAGATAGGGGAAATTTTCCCTGCCTGATACTGGTGTCAGTAATGCAACGGTGAAATGCGTTGTTTGCAAAAGCTGATACGTCCCTTCGAAAAAGTAATCCACATTTGTAGAACACGGGATCGGTATCACTCAGGCGAGGTTGATCCATTTCGGAGAGCTTGCAAGCGATGGGGCTCGCTGCCAGCAGCCAGTGATCTCGACGGGAACAACGCGCAAGGTTCGGGATGCATACTCGTGGAAAGGAACCGCTTCCTTCCTACTGCTGCTGCTGCTACCTGGTCACCCGGCGTCCGAGAAAATGAGTTGAGTCACGACAGCAGCGCTGTTTTATAACTTTTCAGATTCAAGCAGAGAGATGTGTAACTAAGTGGTACTCGATTATGAGGACTGGGTTTGGGGAGAACGTTTATTTCATGAAAACAATAATAAAAATATCAGTTTTTATTCGCAAATTTTTTCAACAGTTTTTTTTAATGAAAAATAAAAAAAAACATTTAATGTAACAGATTAAGAAAGTAATTTCTAATCGATTTGTCTGTTTGGATTTTAATTTAATCTATAAATGACAAAGTTATAAACGTTCAAAACCTTACACCTTTTCGTGACGGTCGCAGTTTTAGATTTTCGATTTACCTTCCCAGAAGACGTAGTCTACGTCAAAATTCAATTTAGTTCGAAATAAAGGTGCAAGACAAATATTTCTCAATATCATTGAAAATATAAAACAAAAATCAAAAACTAACGTCGATTTATTCTTTAGGAGCTATTTATTAAACACGTAGACACTTCTCGGGAAGAGTTTACGGTCCAAATAAATATCCAAAAATTTGTATGGACGATTGTATACATCTAAAACCTCTCAAAAATGGTCTACGTAGTTTGAGAACATCCACATGTATGGTTTAATTTTGAATTTAAAATAAATTTGAAGAGACCTCCAACTGAGTTCTGACCAGAATACAAAGATAATTATGAGGAGAATTATTATTTTTATTATCCCAAGTATGTTCTAAAAAGAATTCCAATGTACTTTTGAGCAGAACTCCAAGATAATTCAGAAGATAACTCCATGGAAATGTTGAGGATAGTTTCAAAAGAATTCCTTGAAGTATCCCAAAGGAATGCTGAGGAGCATTCAAAGGAAATTAAAAGAAGACCTTTAACGGAACTTGGTGATACATTTGATCACAATTCCTAGAGGAATTTTAATTGAACCTCTGTCTTATTTATGCTGGCACCTACCAAAAAACACGCCTTCGGCTGTCGCATTCCAATTCGGTCGGAAATAAATCAACCATAAATACCACACGTCTCAGCTGCTCGAACGATCTACGCCGCCGCTAAATGCTGTCATTTTCACAAACGTTCATTAATTCTCGCTCATTAATTCAAACGAAAGTACGTACTCACACCCATAAACCAAATGGCAAAGTCGTGCCGGGTCTGAATGAAAGTGAATCTTGCCGCAAACGTTTCCCTTCTTGCTTGAGTTGGAACACCTTTTTCCCCGCACCAAATCTCGTTCCTTGAACTTGTACGTAAAACAAGACGTGTCAGACTCCGGGAGGCGTCTCATAAATTCGTCAAAAATTTATTTTCATCTATTATTAATAAATTCATTTCTACTTTTCCATACTGGCAACAAGCACTGCAAGCACGAGATCCGTTTTTCTACGTCATAAACTCTCTGTGGCAAGGCAATAAACCAATTGAAAGTGCTCTGTTTCACTCGTTAGGGAAAACCAAACCAGCCAGACGTCATCTTCTCAAACACTGCATCCCCCGCAACTTGATGCTGAGGAGAAAGATTCACGCCGTACGCTATATGGATGGTTGGCAGGCTGACTGGCAAACCGTACTCTGCAATTGAATATGAAAATGCACTTTTATTAATTATTACACTTGCGCTTGGAAATCGTTTTTTTTATCACTTCCGCGCACAGTGGGAAAATAGCGGTCATACTGCACACAAGCCGCAATGTGCGTCTTTGGATGTCAACTTGTGCGTCCAAACACATTTGAAAAACCATTTCCGATAATCATGCTACAGCAAGCGAAACCAAATCAGACCTTGATCCCACTGTGCCCCTATCCCTCATCATGGCAAACACTTTTCATTTAATTTCTTTCAATTTTCCCTCTAACAACACTGGCTCTCTTTCTCTTTCCACGCGAAGCCGAGGAAAAACGACCAGTTTTTCGCGTTTGCTCTATTTGCTGTTGTTTAGTGTGTAGCACTCCGAATGCTGTTGCTATTAGGTTGGTTTTCCTCGTCGCTCTCGATGACTAATGTTTTATGTATTTTCACGGTGGCATGCAACGTTGAGTGTGGAGCGATTCAATAGGGACGATCAAAGACGTTTTTTTTTTTTTTCGTTTGCTTTAGAAAGCTCAAACAACGAGACGGGCATATCTTATGCTCTGCACACTTCACTGATCTATTATTATTTATTTGGAATTATCATTTTTCCACTAAATGTCCATTTGAGTCGCTTGTACGAGACTGGCGGCAGATTGGGTGCGTGAGCATTTCTGTTTGCGACTTTCCAAAGTTATTTCGGTGTGAACAAAAAGACATTCCAGCTTCACGCGATGCTCGTTATTGTTGTAAGTCTAAGCGATGACACAGTTATTAGACGGGTGAAATCGAACCCTTGACTTACGAAATCATTTCCATCAAATGGGCTTAGAGGGCACTAATTGTATTATTTTTCCGAAACGTTTAGGAGTGATATCAGAAATGTTTCAATGTGAATCCTATGGCACTGCTCATACTTATTATCATTAACGGGTGTTCAATAAAACAAAATTTAGGTTTTTTTCAGTCATATAAAAATTTTTTCAACGAATTCAGTATTTTTTTATTAAAAACATAATGTTTATTCTTTAAAAAACGTCAATGAATATTGGAGAAGGGACCCTGGTCAGCCGTACGACGCAACTTAGTCGCGGTGATCTCACAAGAACGCTGGACGGCACTGAAATCATTCTCATCATCATCATTCTCCTGAAAACCCGTTATTTCTGTAAATTATTGCAACAAAAACCAATAGTATTGATCAATCAGGCATGGAAAAAATCATTCACGTAACGTTCAATTTTAGATCACAAATGAAAATTTTTCTGCTTTGATAAACAATCTCTGCAACCCTGCCTGTGAAGAGTTACGCGTTCACTCAACAGGAGAAGATAGAACGTAAACATGAAATCGTTGACAGCGTTCATTGATGGTTATGTTAAATTATTGATTCATTCCCACGTTACTTGCTTCGATCGCATTTTGAATGATTGTCAAGAGGATCGCAAATGAATACATTCTTTCGTTCGCAAAGATTCTTCGCAAAACATTCGGATCGCATAAGGTGGCCGTGTTTCATTTAGCTGGAAGTGTACTTCTCCTGTTTCGATTTTACTAAATTATCAACACGTGATCGCAAAAGCCTAAGTAAGTAATTGACAAGATCAGTGTTCGGAAAAACATTCTCAAATCTCATTCATTGAGCCTCCCTGCGAGAATAAACTCGCGTGCGAATGCGGCAAACTAAATTCATGCTTGAGATTCTCATGCATATTCACGCACTCACACTGACAACGCCGAAAAATCATTCCAGCTTTAAACTCATAAAACCACTCAAACGTTAATTGATATCATGCCTATGCATGTTGTGTTAGTTTTTCAACCCCTGATGCGCAAACAATAGTAATATCATTGAATAACGCCAAAATATAATGCATTTATGAACCTGAAAACTCATCGGTGATTTTTGCGACGTTGAATTTTGCAAGGTAAAACTCATAGGCGCATAAACTCATGCATGAGATTTGAGTTTTTGAGTTTTTCCGAACACCATTGTTGAACTTCTAGAATGAAACGACTTCGCACGTAGAAAAGCATCCTACTGCAGGTTATTCAGGTGGAAAACGAGAGGTTCCTCTGTAAAGCCAATGAAAACTTGAGCTACAAGCAAGATATGGTTGTGCCGAGGAATTTTAAAAAGCATATTTTTAAAATGCACCAGGATGTTTACTCGGAAATGGATTTACCTGCCCTGCGAACTGAGAAAGCAGCTGCACTGGCTAAGATAAAATCCAAAAAAGCTACCGAAGGTACGAATAGAGAAACCGTCCTTCTTGGCCCTTTGCAGTTAACTACTGTCAATCATCTCCCACATTTGTTCCGGGAAATGGAAGGATTCAAAACATTGGTAGGACTCTATGATGTCACCGGAAACACTGTCAATCGTAAAGCTCAGTATGTACAGCTTGGCAGCTCATATCAGCAGAAAAATCTCTTAAAAAAATTCTGGAAATTCTCCAGGAAATTCTCTTTGAACATCCCTAAACACTGACTTTCCAATTATCATCAGAATTCATCGACAATTTTAAAAACAATTAATAATATTTCAAAGTGTCACTATCAATGCCAATATTCATAATCTTGTAAAATGGCTGCCCCAGGATGTAATGATAAAAAATCTCCTTAGAATTAAGAACACATCCTCCATCTAATAGTTATGATGAGTATTCCCCTCTCTATCTGTTAGGCTTCACAATATCTTGAACTATTTTGTAAAATCTTCTCTAAGATGAGTTCCTTTAACTGTTTCAAGCAATATTATACAAGTTTTGACAAGTTCATCAATAAATTGAAAATATTGTTTTATAAACACAAGTACAGAGTCCAAATTGGTTACGGTAAAACTGGTACAAGAAATAAGCTTCCGTCCACATGCAGCTGATCCCTATTTGTACCATGAATGCATTCGTAAAACGGTGCAATAGAAATCTCTCCAACACAGACTCAAGAATGCAATCGTGCATTCATAGATAGCAAAAAAAATCGATTCACGTGTGAACGTTCACGAAACAATCCTGTGAATCCCATCCCGGCTAACGAATGACAATCATGCGCATTCATCTGCTTTGATGTCATTCATTTTCTCATTCCTTTGGGGGTTCATCTGTATCCACGTTCAGGTTAGTTCATTTGGAGAGATTTCATCAGTTTGTGAGCGATCGGAAAGTAGCTTCCAAAACAATGAACTGAGTTACCAAGAGTAATGTGAGTGAATGACCGTTTCCATCCTTTATCAAGTTTTAGGAGTAATGGAGTATGGAGAATGGAGTTATTTCAAGGGGTATTCAACTCTGCACATCCCAATCTGTGCCGAAAGCTAGGTCAAGCGTTTTGCTGAACGTGCCGAAGTGTGTCAATCAAGTTATCAGTCTCAGTAACCCAACTCGGGGGCAACATGACAGCTCCAGTATATTGCCAGGGTACCCCGGCAATTTGGTGCTCGTGGTTCTGTCAAACTCACAAATTTAAGAAGTGTTATCTGAATAGGGTGAATGTGGAAATGATGTACAGTAAATAAAATTAATGTTTTAAATTCATTTTAATGTTTCGTGCCAACCAAAACGAACACGCAACGTCCGACGTAACAATTAACATTAGCGACATAGGAACTCCTGTGATGCCAGCAAGAAATGTCATTTTGATTCTCAGCAGTGTGCACAATACATAATCGGTTTATGAAACTTTTTTTTATTTGGTGTAGGGTATGTATTTGAGCAGTACAGATGCGAAAGCTTAAACATATGATTTGTGAAACAAAATTATATGATTTTCATCGAATTTATTGTACCAAATGAGAATTGATCAAGGATATAGCTATTATCGTTGTTGATGATCAAAGAAGAATAGTTTTGCAGCGAGTAAGAGCGTGCCTATTATACGCAGCTAGTACTGCAAAATGTATAATTTAAGGTACAAGCTTAAAAGAGTACAACCAACCGGTGGATTCTAAGGATTTAAAATTGACTCACTACTTGACTAGCCCATTGATCCCAAGCAAATCGATTAACGGACCCCATAGAGGGGTTCGTGGATATTCCTAAGTTTCGAGGGGTGCATCGATTAGCTTGGGACCAAAGAGAGTACCAGAGCTGAGCCAAAAAGTTGAGCACGTTTCTTCGGGACCTTCCAGTCTTAGAATTACCTCTATGGTACAACCATAGAGGTAACTCTAAGACCAGAAGGTCCCCAACAAACGAGCTCAACTTTTTGGATCAGCTCTGGTACTATCTTCGGTCCCAAGCTAATCGATTCTACCCTCGAAACATAGGAAAATCCACTAACCCCTCATTGTATCTGTCAAACTTTCATAGCAAATCAAAACAAACATAGTGTAATACTAGAATTTCGACTAGAATGGGGAACGTTAATCGTTTGCTTGGGACCAATAGGCTAGTCAAGTAGTGAGCCAATTTAAAATCGTTATTTTCGTATTGATTGTTGGTACAACGGCGTACTTTGTACGTCTGTCGAAGGCCTTAAATGAATTTAAGTTAAATATGTGATATAAATTCCCATTTTTTTTTTGCGACAATGGATCTACGACCATTCGTCAAAACTCAATTTTAGCTGATATTTTGGAAAATTCTGATTAACAACCACTTCTCTCATATGATCACTAAATTTTCCAAAGTTCTTCATGGTATTTGAGTTGTCATTGTCACTATTCCCATAACTGTGTAACTAAACAATAGAACATACAAATTTATGGACTCATCTGTTTCTTGGGACTTCAAGTTTAGTGAGGAATAACGTTAATGATACGGACTAACAGACTAATCACTTAATTTTATTCGTTTTAGAAGCTCATTATGAATATTTTTGTGAGGCCCTTTATTTAGATTTAGATAATATAATTTTATTTATTTCTTCAATTTTAAAAGGATTTACAAAATATTCGTCTTAGTCCAGCTACTCAAAGCAAAATAAAATAAATTTTGTAATTTTTTTTCGGAAGGAATTCTTAATGTCTCCCAAGATTTTGGCATATTCCTCAAACTGGAGTTTCAAATATAAATCGATGGACAATTTTATCAATATATTGCTATGATTGTTTACTGCCTCCTGATCCAAAATATATCCCGTTACAAAAAAAAATACATGTTGATGTATGCTGCAGATGCTTATAGGATGATATTTTCAATCCACTCGGAAAACTTTCTAACGTTGAAATTTTTGTGGTGATTCATGAGTATTTTCAGTTCAGTTTCAGAAATCTTGCATATCAGATTAACACACAAGAACACAAGAACATAGAAACACGGGAAAGTAAACTCTTTGTATTCATACGGCTCATGGCAAGCCTTTATAGCTCAACTATGATCACAAAAAATAAGCTTAAGCCTGAATATACTCAAGAGCAAAATAAAATAGAAGACAGCAAGGTATATTTATTACCATTTGATTATAAAAGAAAATGAACCTCCATCAATCGGTTTCAATTCATTTGGATTTATTTCATTTCACCACGAAAATCATAAATTCGCTCTTTTCATATAGCATTCATGCCTGTTGTTTGTCATCCACACATGATGAAACAAAAAGTTGGTTTCCCATAGCGAAATACCATTGCAGTGGTGAAGAATAATCCCTTTGTTTACGTTGTGTGGTGACATCTACTATGTATTTGCAAGTGGGTACGTGAAACTAAGATTATCTGTCATCATGCTGGGGACTTGCAGTAACCCATGAGTTTGGCAACACCGCATGACGTTTGAGATTGTGTGTTTACATTTTCAAGTCAAGGACGGAAAAAAGTTGTACCCAACCGGCTGTGGAAGATGAATCTTGTCTGCAATATCATCATGCTACTCGGGCAATGCTAAAATCTGAAAAATAGGAAGGACTCAACCTAAAATGCCCACCGGCGGTAGTAGTAGCAGCAACAATCAGTACGAAACTAACGATTTTAAATTTGCTCACTACTTGACTAGCCTATTGGTCCCAAGCAACTCGACTTGCGTACCCTATTCTAGTATAAATTCCAGTACTGCACTATGTTTGTTTTGATTCGCTATGAAAGTTTGACAGATACAATGAGGGGTTAGTGGATTTTCCTATGTTTCGAGGGGTGAATCGATTAGCTTGGGACCGAAGATAGTACCAGAGCTGAGCCAAAAAGTTGAGCTCGTTTCTTCGGGACCTTCTAGTCTTAGAGTTACCTCTATGGTAGCAGCAATAGACCTGCAGTAGCTTCCCAGTGTCAGCAGTCGTGATTAGGTACTAAATTCGTCTGATTGCCCCCCCCCCCCCTTGATGGAGTACCAAGGTTTATCTAAATGTCGGTCCAGAATCTCGATACTTTTTGCAGTCGTTTGCTGATTACCTTCTCCTTGTATCTGCCTGTTGTTCCTTCATATTTTTTATCCTTGGGCATGCCGGAATCGCATATTAATCTCCCTGAAACTACTGCCGGTTCCGATTACGTTCATTAAGACCGTGATTCAGATTGGCTCTGTTACCTCAGCCAGCGTCTTGTAGATGGTCAACTTCGTGCGGCAAGCGAATTTTATTCGACTGGAGTGTCTTCCGGAATCCAAAGTAGGCACAATTCCCTGCCATAATGATTCTATGAATTTCTTTGCGCTAAAACGTCCAATCAGTAGTTTAAAAATGACAATAAATGTGCAAAAATATTGCGGACCCACCGAAATAGTCATCAAAACGCATGAAAAGTATCAAAGCAAACAACCTAAAAAAGCACCCACAACGATGAAATGGTAAGAAAAAACCCAATTCTGAATCAACTTGCAACGCCTAAAAGACCATAAAACACAGATAAAATGTTTTAATCGTGACAAATTTATGAAAACGCTGAGATTACATTTCAAGCCTTCCATGATAGCTATTAAATAAATCTTAAATACTCCTAAATAACTAATTTTAAAAATGAAAAAATAAAATGGCCTCGAAAATGGCATAGAATATCGCATGTCTTTAATTCTTTAAAACAACCTGAAAGCTCTTATAATAAAGGGTGATACGGTCAAAATGTGGTCAAGGGAAAACGCGTGTAAATCGGTGAAATCGTTTATTTAAAAAATCAAATTAAATTTCTTTTTCAAGTTCAATTAGTATAAAATTCAGGAAAAATATTCAGTTAGGCTTCCGCTTTTCCAAATCCGAATTGCCGTGCCTTACGCTTGACCCCTGCCATCAGATTTTGTACAACCACCTTGTCCACCTTCTTCGCCGCAGAAAGCCAGTTTGCCTTGAACTGCTGCTCGCCCTTAGCAGTTTTTTTGGTCTTCTTTAGGTTCCGCTTGACAATAGCCCAGTATTTCTCAATTGGGCGGAGCTCTGGCGTGTTGGGAGGGTTCTTGTCCTTGGGAACCACCTGCACGTTGTTGGCGGCGTACCACTCCATGGCCTTTTTACCGTAATGGCAAGATGCCAAATCCGGCCAAAACAGTACGGAACAACCGTGTTTCTTCAGGAAAGGCAGCAGACGTTTATTCAAACACTCTTTCACGTAAATTTCTTGGTTGACAGTCCCGGAAGCTATAAAAATGCTGCTTTTCAAGCCACAGGTACAGATGGCTTGCCAAACCAGATATTTCTTTGCGAACTTTGACAGTTTCATGTGCTTAAAAACATCTGCTACCTTTCCCCTTCTTTTTGCCGTATAAAACTCCTGTCCCGGAAGCTGCTTGTAGTCGGCTTTGACGTAGGTTTCGTCGTCCATTACCACGCAGTCAAACTTCGTCAGCATCGTCGTGTACAGCCTCCGGGATCGCGCTTTGGCCGTCGTATTTTGTTTATCATCGCGATTTGGAGTCACTACCTTCTTGTAAGTCGATAGTCCGGCTCGTTTTTTGGCTCGATGCACGGTTGTAGACGATACACCCAGCTTATTTGCGGCATCTCGGAGAGAGAGGTTAGGGTTTCGCTTGAAACTACCGGCAACTCTCTTTGTCGTCTCAGCGGCTTCCGGTTTTCGATTTCCCCCCGATCCAGACTTCCTGGCTGTCGACAAACGTTCCCCAAACACTTTAATTACATTTGTAACGGTTGATTTGGCAACTTTTAGCGATTTTGCCAACTTTGCGTGCGAGTAGCTCGGATTTTCGCGATGCGCGAGCAAAATTTTGATACGCTGCTCTTCTTGCTTGGACGGCATTTTGACAACTGAAGAGTGAATTCCAAAATCAAAATAGGAGCAACATTCTACACACACACACCTTCAAAATGAGGGGTGTTCAGGTTTTTTAAATGCAAAATTGAAAGAAATACGTCAAGTTGATATTGACCAAATTTTGACCGTATCACCCTTTAATTATGAAATGTCAAAATGGTCCTAAAAACTTCAAAAACGGTCTAAGCTTACTGGCCCTAAAAAGCAAAAAAGGCCTTGAAATAATAAAAGAAATATGTGGCTATTGCAGCTAATTTTTTCATTGAATTTTAAAAATATATGACCAAAATAGCTGAATTTCTGCGACCCATTTTTTTCTTCCTCTGTTTGGGACCTAACACTACTGCGACCAGTAAATTGATCTATTGTAGTATATCCCGTGTCCTTAGTTTAGTGCATGTCGTATTACTCCATCACTATTGAGAAATGATGAAGTATTCGATTTTTTTACAGTTGTCACTCTTGCATTTATCGCAAGGATCCGACTCTAATTGAAAGGTAACGCTATTTATACCCTTCGGAGTGTATCCTCCAAAGGCGCGCCCCTTTGTCAATCAAAATTGGATTCCTTAGCAACAAAATTAAGGTATGACACCGATAATGACCATGCATCAGAACCCTAGTCTTAACCACTTCAAACTAGGGAACAAGGAATAGAAGATTAGGAATCACATAGATGAAGACAACTAACTCATTTTTTTCCTTCTTTCAAGATCATCCTCGGTAGACAAAGCCGAGTCTTGTCACTATCAGCAAGGCATAAAAAGTAACAAGGACTAAGATGTGTTCCTTGGATTAGTGAATAATCCTGTTCCTCTAGTTTGAAGTAGTCAGGACTAGGAATCGGTGGTAGATCTTATATCCCGTAACGTACCACGAAAAGGTGATCTACCCACATTACGGGGCTCTGCGACCCATAGATTGAGAAACGCTGTATTAAACCAGACCGTGTAGTATCGTATTGCCAATATCGGGATCTCACTGTACCACGTGGACAGAACAAAACATGGTTTACCCCCCCCCCCATTCTCCTTCGTGGACATACGCTTGGCCCCTCCCTTTTCCCTGATGTTCACGTGTACTGTGTATTTTGTTAAAAATATTATTATTAAAAGATCCTTCTTACGAATTTGAATTCTGACCAAAGTTTCCGAATACGTCTTCAGAATGAGAAGTGAAGCAGTTTCTAAAAGATGCCAATAGAAGTAATTTGGGGAAGAGCACGGTGAGTGGTAACATGCATAGCCATATCCCCGGGTTAAAGTTGCTATAAAATAATCTATTTCATTTGAACACGTTACGCAGAAAAAATCCCAACCAAGTGAAGAAAAAAAAACACCAAACCTTTTTTAAAACTCCTGACGTCATAAGGGTACTAAATATCTCATTGCATGATATTTTTCCATAGCTTATTCTACGGTTAAGTGAAAAGTTTTCAACCTGTCACGCTAAATCCAATTACTTCGAAAGGCGCATGCCTTTCTCCGACGTTACAGCATTCTGAAAATCCCATTCAATTCATCCAGTTTGAATGGAACAGACAGGCACTTCCTAATGCAATCTCCGTTTCCCCCCGATCAAATGCGTGACTATTAATCCGTCTCAGCCGAAAACAGTGTGACTCCCCCAATAACTGCCGCACCTTAAAAGCCACTCCAATCTTCATGTTACAACGCAACTCGGAAGAAAGTGCGTCTACATGCCGCCGTTCATTGATTTCTTCCTAAAAGGTCGCATATACTCATTTGCTTCGTGCATGTAGGTAATCCCATTTGGTGATGGCCTTGACGTCTTGCGCGCCCCTATCCTCCGTCAATCTACATTGATCCACCTGGCACTTGGCGGTAGCAAGAGCGACAGCCCATTGGCGTTGGCGGATTTAAAACGAGAAAACCATTTCACCATGCCCAGCAGCCTGCTCGTCCAAGCATCATGGTTCTGCATGGGCAACGAACGCGCGAGGAGAAAGTTGACCGAATATCTTTCTCGCCTTTCCACGATCTCACTGTACTGCTGTTGTTGGCTGTGGAAGGACCATCGCATGTGTGGTGTGTTGTTGTAGGCACTGATGACTGGCTGCTTGGTTGACGATGATGCTTCTGGCATCGGCGTCGCATGCGCGCGGTGGGCTGGGTTGGGGCACATATCGTGAAATCGAGTGAGTGACTGCGATCAGCGATGGTGAGTGACTTCGTGCTGAGTCACATCAGGTTTCGTGCCGATCTTGTTTGAACGAGTGGGGGGATTAGGAGAAAAAGTAAGCGATGTGATGATGGAAGGAACGGGGGTATATTTGCTGAATCGAATGTTTGAGATTGTTTTCATGTTTTATATCGGACTGCCTCTATCGCTAGTAATTATCTGTACCGCCGCGCACATTCCACAGAGAGTTTTATTTCTTCCGAACGGAACTGGATGTGGTTGGTGGACTTGATCGCCCGGGCACGGAGCCTGCTGGTGAGACTAGGCCAAGGTGAATGACCGTCGTCGCTGATATGGGAGCTTGATTGAAGTAAGAAATTGTGAAATCGATATCGATGCGTTTTTAATGATCCACTGAGAAGAGCTGGTTTTTTTTTATAAAACATACATATGTCATAGCCTAGAGGAATTCTGTTTCTTCGGAAAGCATACATGTTATAGAAATGTATTCATGATTGGTAGGCGATCTAACTAACCTTCCAGGTGATAAAAAAAAAGGCTGCAGAATACCTTATACAGACAAAAATGAGCATATGCAGTTAAAAACAGGCTTAATGAGCTGTTCCCAAGCAGAATTGTATTTTGTTATAAAACAGCAAAAAAGGGTTCTTTTCCATTTAAATCCACTTAAATAATTTTGGTATCCATGACAGATACGTATTTCGACTACAATGTGCAGTCTTCATCAGTGTCATTTCCACTAAAGACTTTTCTGAATTGAACTTATCAGCTTTTGTTAACAATGCATTTGATCGATGATTTGGTACGGTGAGACTACCATCAGATTGGGGCAGGCATGGAGAATAATTTACATTAACTTGGTGCATTCATTTACATTCATTTGTCTCTAACTTTTTTAATCAACAGAATTTCGTTGAATGATGTATAAAGCTTTTGTTGATTTTGATATTAGCTACAACTTTTGTCAATAATCTAAATCTATATCTCTTATGCATGATGAACCAAAGCGAACAGAACACACCATTGTTTTTCAGTGTCCCGATACTCGAACAATGCACATCGCTCGATCCATCGTCGCCTTGTCCAATCGTGTCAGTTTATCCGGAAATCCGTACTCGTTCATAATCTGTCATAAGCGGCACCGGTGGTGTAGTGGTAAGCGTGATTACCTCTCACCCTAGCAGGCCTGGGTTCAATCCCAGTCGGCGCCGCCGGGATGTTCTGAAGCATAGCATCTCTGATCACGCCTTCCTTCGGAAGGGAAGTAAAGCCGTTGGTCCACGGTTCATGAATAGATGGGTTGATAGGTAGGGTCCAGGTGTAGGAGCAGCCTCTCTGGCGTCGGTAGCATTGGTGCTCAGCACGGAAAACAAGATCGACAGAAAACAAATAAAAGGAAAAAAAAAAATAATCTGTCATAGCTGATCTCGATCGATTGCCGAATCTCGAAAATTTGATCCGTGGTGGCGCGGGCACCAATGAATCCTGCCTGCTATTTGCCGAGAATAGAAGAGTACCTTGTAGGTGGCGCTCAGCAGCGTGATCGCGCGGTAGTTGCAGCGCTGTAGCCAGTGCTTCACCACCGTATTTTAATAGCTCACTTGGTAGATGATCTACACCAGTTGCTTTGTTGTTCTTCAGCCGACCGATCTACTCCTCAACTTCTTGAAGATCAGGGGCCGGTAGCCTGTCGTCTTCTGCGCGTGCTCCAATTGTTGCGCTAACTATTGAGCTTCTCGTAGAACTTCCGTGTGTCGTTTACGCGGTACAGATTTTCCATCGCCTCGTGATCTCGGTCTTCCAGCTGACGCTTCTTCCTTCGGAAACCCGAGTTTTGTCTGTTCCGCGCTTGTCTGTATCGCTCGACATTCAATCTCGTGCGGTGTTGCAGCATTCTCGCCCGTGCTGCATTCTTCTGCTCTACTAACAGTTTGCATTCGCCGTCAAACCAGTCATTTCTTCGGTCCGGGATCGCAATACCTAGTGCCGCTGCAGCAGTACTACCTATGGCGCAACGGATGTCCCTCCAGCCATCTTCAAGAGTAGCTGCGCCTAGCTGCTCTTCCGTGGGTAAAGGGTGATACGGTCAAAATTTGGTCAATATCAACTTGACGTATTTCTTTCAATTTTGCATTTAAAAAACCTGAACACCCCTCATTTTGAAGGTGTGTGTGTGTAGAATGTTGCTCCTATTTTGATTTTGGAATTCACTCTTCAGTTGTCAAAATGCCGTCCAAGCAAGAAGAGCAGCGTATCAAAATTTTGCTCGCGCATCGCGAAAATCCGAGGTACTCGCACGCAAAGTTGGCAAAATCGCTAAAAGTTGCCAAATCAACCGTTACAAATGTAATTAAAGTGTTTGGGGGACGTTTGTCGACAGCCAGGAAGTCTGGATCGGGGGGAAATCGAAAACCGGAAGCCGCTGAGACGACAAAGAGAGTTGCCGGTAGTTTCAAGCGAAACCCTAACCTCTCTCTCTGAGATGCCGCAAATAAGCTGGGTGTATCGTCTACAACCGTGCATCGAGCCAAAAAACGAGCCGGACTATCGACTTACAAGAAGGTAGTGACTCCAAATCGCGATGATAAACAAAATACGACGGCCAAAGCGCGATCCCGGAGGCTGTACACGACGATGCTGACGAAGTTTGACTGCGTGGTAATGGACGACGAAACCTACGGCAAAGCCGACTACAAGCAGCTTCCGGGACAGGAGTTTTATACGGCAAAAGGAAGGGGAAAGGTAGCAGATGTTTTCAAGCACATGAAACTGTCAAAGTTCGCAAAGAAATATCTGGTTTGGCAAGCCATCTGTACCTGTGGCTTGAAAAGCAGCATTTTCATAGCTTCCGGGACTGTCAACCAAGAAATTTACGTGAAAGAGTGTTTGAATAAACGTCTGCTGCCTTTCCTGAAGAAACACGGTTGTTCCGTACTGTTTTGGCCGGATTTGGCATCTTGCCATTACGGTAAAAAGGCCATGGAGTGGTACGCCACCAACAACGTGCAGGTGGTTCCCAAGGACAAGAACCCTCCGAACACGCCAGAGCTCCGCCCAATTGAGAAATACTGGGCTATTGTCAAGCGGAACCTAAAGAAGACCAAAAAAACTGCTAAGGGCGAGCAGCAGTTCAAGGCAAACTGGCTTTCTGCGGCGAAGAAGGTGGACAAGGTGGCTGTACAAAATCTGATGGCAGGGGTCAAGCGTAAGGCCCGGCAATTCGGATTTGGAAAAGCGGAAGCCTAACTGAATATTTTTCCTGAATTTTATACTAATTGAACTTGAAAAAGAAATTTAATTTGATTTTTTAAATAAACGATTTCACCGATTTACACGCGTTTTCCCTTGACCAAATTTTGACCGTATCACCCTTTAGTGCAACTTTCAGCTGCGCGTAGTAATTGCTCAATGTTGTGGCGCGGTGTTCGTCTTCGACGGGTGTTATGCACCGTTGAGAGTTTTGAACGCATCAGGTCTCGCTTCGTGTGGGTAGTGCACGTTGATGATGCTGTAGTTGAAGAAACGGCCCTTAATCCACAACTTGTACTTCCTCGCGTTGATCACCTAAAGACCTCTCAAATCGCGATTAAGAATATATTAACGGAGATAAACGGGTTTAAAGATTTGAAAAACCAAATCATAACTTAGGCCATATTTACCTATTTACCATAAACGAGCTTAAAGATTTAGAAAAACCAAATCATGATTTAGGGCAAATCTTATCTAGAAATTCGATTTAACACATTTCGAACGCCTAAGCACCCCTAAAATCTCGAATAAGGTCATATTTACGGAGATAAACGGGTTTAATTGTTTAGGTAAAATTTATGGAAAAAAAATTGGTGGGGTTGTGTACAAGACACGACCGCAGGGTTGACGTAGACTGCGTTAAGCTGTGTAGTGAAATTCTCGTGCGTTTTTCTAGATATTGATTCAAAATACAGTAGAAGTAACCTATGATTTCGGTCCTATGTACATATTTTGGATTTCCTACTTAGTAAAACTTGGTTAAATTCAGGACCTCATAACAATGCGAATACATATTCTATTTCATTTGGTTCCTAAATTACAATCAAATATGAGTAAGGCTTTCTTCAGGTGATTTATTGAAGCGTCCAACAATGACCGTCATGATGGCTGATATTCCCTATCACTTCAACATTTCTAGGACACAAATCTTGGACGGTTGTGACATCACTCATGAAATTGAAACTCCTTGTGTACTGGACTGCAACAAACGTGAAGTTCCAGTTTCTTTGTTATAAGTTTTGTGAGAGCTGATATCTGTACTCTTGAAATTTTTATGTGGTAATGAGATTGATCAGAAATAAGGTTTCCTCAGCGATTCAACTTCAAAAATAGGGGGACGACTCTATCTACGATGCAAAAAGCTTGTGTTTTTGCTGTGGCTAGCTGCGTGCAAGCTGAGTAGATAGAAAGAAGATTGATGACGATTCTGAAGATTTCTTGCAAAAAGATGATGAGCGATGCAAGTAGATGCGACAAATGAAAGAAGATTTTTAGAAGATTGATTCGCTAGTGTGAGATTTGTTGAGAATCTAAACTTGAGATTTAGATGTGTCGCCCCCCTCGCTTCAAAACGCTAAACGGAGTGCACAATTTTGCACCAATGTTATGCAACATTCCATAGTTGATCGGGATATCAATTAGCCATGAAATCATCCAATAAGTTCTCGGTACATCTTTTATCTACCGATTGAAAAAATAAAAAAAATACTAAGGCTGTGTTCCATTAGGAAAATTTTCACTTAGATTTGACACTTCGAAAATAAATTAAGATGTTCGAAAATCCCTATTGTTGATCGGCCGATTTTCGAGAAAGCGTCTGTCAAAATTGATTCCTTGTCTGTCAGAAATAAGTCTGCTGGATAAGCAGGTTTATTTGAAAATTTTCCATCTGTCAAATTTAGGTAAACATTCACCAAATGGAACACAGCCTTAATAACTTGAGCACAGAATCGTTTCTTGTTGTGTTTTTTGTATTAGATGCGAGATAAAATCTTCTTTTATCGATATGTATGCTGAAAATACCTGGGCCGAGTCGATTCAAGGAGAAATTCAACGAAGAGAATCTTGTCAGTGTTACTTAGGACCTAATGAAATGTTCAGATTGAATTCTTTTGCTTAGCTGTAGCAATGTAAACAGAAAATCGACGAAGAGAATTGAACATTACAAGTAGGCCCTTTTGAACGCTCACTTTCGAATTTCAGAACCTAGCACTGAAAAAACTCGACGGTACCTCTATTTATGCTAAGAGATAAGCATTGTAAGCAGGGCGTCACAATATCAGCTTCAATCGACCAAATCGATGCGACGAAGAGACTGCTGGCTTTCTTTTTCTGTTAAAGTCGAACAGCTTCGCAGCATTCTAGAACCTCAGTCGGCGTGCACAAACAAATGTTCAATCGCTTGTCTCTCTTTCTCCCGTCGCTCCATTGGTCTTCCTTTCAAGCTTCGTCGAAATGGATGAGCGAAAGAGCGCTCGACTTTGATAGTTTTCTCTTTCATGAAACACATCAACAGAGGTTTCATGACGTATATGACGGAAAATGAAATAACACATTTAAAGCATTTCTCACGTCAAAACACTTGAAGATTACACGTCATATTTCTAATTTATCTTCCATCCATATATTTATCTAAAAAAATGATCGAAAACGGGACATAACGCATTTTAAACAAATTGAAAGAGCGGCGATAGAGTGTTCGTGAAAGGGGATTGAAAGCCATAATGAAGTTCGTTTAACTAGAAAATCGACGTTATTTACATTGAAAGCGATGAGCGAAGCAACGACGAGAAGTTCCACAGCCAGCCTTTCCTTCCAAGCGTCCTTCTTTTTTATTTTCGTTTCTTGCTGATAGTCTAGCTAGGCGTTATAGAAATGAAGCGTCGAACACGTATGTATGAGAGAAACAAAACACGAGTTCATTTTAGAGCTTCGAAATTGTAGAGCCCTGATTGTAAGTCCCTCCTACGTGAAGAATTATGCAATCGAATGGCGGGCTATGCCTCGCCCCATCAGCAAAAAAAACTGGGGTTGTATAAACCGTTCTAAAGCATAGTTTTCCAAGTAGGAGGGACTTTCATAGCTAATCTAAAAGCATAAATAGAGGAACCGTCTGATAATTTCAGTGCTTGGAACAGAAAACTGCAATCTGTGCAGGAAAATCCTTCTTATCACCACAGAAACACCCCGTTCCCGTTTTCTTATGCAAAATAATGAATGTGCGTTCACAAAACGCAAGAAATCTTAAAAAACCATATCAAGATTTTTTTAATTCAATCAATAGATTAAAGATGTACTGATAATTAAATGGAGGGATTTCAAACTAAAATGTTCCGATCGCCAAATATTCATGAACAATACCGAAATTTCACATAAATGTCCAACCCATTTTGTGTGGTGTGAGCTGCTGATTTTCAGTGTTGCTCAATGATTAGGGAACTTTCATAAATAACGTAGTAGTTGTGGGTGGAGTGGGGTTTCAGAAGTTGGTACCTTCCATGTATTAGGTGTATTGCAAAACACGCTCCGAGGGGGAAGGGGGGTTAATTGGTCAAAAATATACGTAATTTATGGATGGCCCTAATTTTACTTCCAAGGCTGTGTCGCAATGGGCGAGTTGAATTTAACTCGTGGTTAAAAGTGACGGATGAGTTATCGAATAACCCTGCTATACGAGCGTAATTATTTCGGACCAACTAGAAGTTAAATTTTGGTAACCGTGGCTGAGTTCTGTTTGAAAACTGATCAATTTCCGGCATTTTCGAACATTGAAAATAACTTACGAAATGTCACTTTTAACCACGAGTTAAATGTAACTCGTCAATTGGTTCACAGCCCAAGAAGTATTTCTCGATTACTTTTTCGAAGCACCTTAGCAGCTTTTGTAAACAACGCATTTGATCGTCGATTTGGCGTAACTGGTAGCTCGCCCACGCATGCTAGTACTACCATCAGATAGGAGAAAGTTTTCCCAACCTGTTAGCGGTAAGAACTCTGAGCGCTTGACAGGAACCGCCATCCTACTGCTGCTACTGCTACTGCTTCTGCTACCTGATTCAAGCAGCACGATGTGCAACCAAATTGTACTTGATTATGAGGACTGGGTTTGGGGAGAACGTTTATTTCATGAAAACAGTGATAAAATTATCACTTTTTATTTGTCCATTTTTAAAACAGTTTTTTATGAAAAATTGAAAAAAGTTTATTGCAACAGCTTACGAAAGGTATTTCCTATCGATTGGTGTATTTGGATTTTAATTTCATCTATAAAAGACAAAGCTAATAGCGTTCAAAAAATGACGCCTTTTCGTGACGGTCGCAATTTTAGATTTTCGATTTACCCCCAGTACCTTCCCGTAAGACGTAGTCTCCGTCAAAATTGGGTTTAAACATTTTGAACTCCTAAACACCCCTCAAATCGCGATTAAGACCATATTTACGGAGGTAAACGGGTTAATGATTCGAAAAATCATGATTTAGGTAAAACTTACGGAGAAAATCGGGTAGAAAAATAGATCGCGTTTAAATTTTTGGCACACCCAAGGCTTGATTTAGGCCACATTTACGGAGAAAATCGGACATGAAAATTTCGAACACCCAGACACCCCTCAAATCGTGATTAAAGCCATAGGTATAGGTTTAAAGATTTGGGAAACCCAAACAACCCTCAGATATTGACTTATGCCAAATTTACGGAGATAAACGGATGTACAGATTTCGAACACCTAAACACCCTTCAAATCACTATTATTATATTTAACGCCAAATGAAGATTACGCATAGATTACTGTAGGAACTGGATGAGTTTCCAAATATCTGCATTTCGATTCTTCAAATCAGTATCTTTCTACTTGTTTCTACTCTAACCAACGGCTTTGCTTCCAGTATTAAAGGAACCATTTGGGGCTTATCAGTTCACAGTTTTCACTTTCTCGCAAAAACGACATCGTCTGATGCACTGTTCACTCCTAAATCTTGTTCTCTCCTACTGTGCCTCTCTATAGCTCCCGGGGAAGCGCCAACAGGCCGTCGCTCGTTGCAATCAGAAAGCGATAAAAACAGTGAAATTGTGCGACTACTACATAAATACAGTGTTTACCGAAACCTGCTGGTAGCGCACTAAATACATGGACGCAACGAGTTGAATCAACCTGACACTCTGCGCGTTAGATGCATCTGCAGTCTTCTACATGCCCAACGGAGCTGCTGAAGTCAGGAAGGAAATCCATTGCGACCGCGGGTGGCGAATTGTTGCACTCTTGAGATGCAAAGCACTATTATTATCACCTAATAACCGCGAGATCGACCGTGCAGTCAGCTTTCGAGAAGAAAAATCTTTAGTTAATGAAGCATCTTGAGGGGAAAATTAGAGAAAACTTAACATAGGAGGGAATCAAATTCATACCTAAAATTTATCCGAAGTTAAAACATTTATTCAATCAAGTTTCCAAAACTTAATTACACAATAATACTTAATTTCCGCAAAACAATAGCCATTAGCCAGCCGCTGATTGTTATGCTAACCATTTATTGGTGAAACGCCACGAGTCAAAGCGTTGCGCAACTTTTCCTAAACAATCGCTTTAAACTAATTTTCGATACCATAAAAGCTTCCCTGTCGGACGAAAATCTGAATCCGTTCAGCTCAATTTCGCGCATCATTGTTCCATCATTAGCCTCCGGTGGTCATTATTGATAAAACGTGTGGTGGCCCACCGAAATAAAAAAAAACACCTTTACGAAGTCAATTTGCTCCGTTCAACACGTGGAGGCAGGCTGCTCTGTTCGAAATCAGCTCGTTCAACGTGATGGATGAATAAAAAACCCAGGCCTAGGCGGCGCAAAACGCTGCAAATTTATTCAACATTTCCAATTTCGTAACTTTCGCTCTCTTATACCGAATTGGGAACGGTGACGCAGTAGGCTTTGCTTGTTTACCGAACTAAGTAGAGGAGAGCGGCTGACGTGCATTTTGTGCTATATGGGCACTGCATGTTTGCGGATAAGTACGTACCAGGGCCAGACAGCGTGCTCAAGGTTGAGGGATGGTTATCAGTGGGGGTTAATCATCCGTCATGCTGACTTTCTGCAAATTCGTTCCCGTTACTTACGGTAATTGCCGAAGAGAAATGTATTTAGTTCAATGAGTTCGACAAACTTACGGCCAGCAGTGGATTTAAGTTTGTTGAGGTTGTGTCATGTTCGTATGTATCGAGTCAGTTCATACAGTACCGTGGACCCCCGGTAATCTGACCGTTTTTAATCTGAACACTTTTTAGAATGAACCCCACTGATCTGCACGCCGTGCAAATTAAAATTACTCAAACATCATTAAGCATATGAAACGGAGAAAGGCGAAATGGAACGATGGGAAACTGAAAGAAGAATCAAAACAAAACAGCAAATAAGGCTTTTAATAATTCGTTTTTCTGATGTTACTGAGTAAGTGTTAGTTTCCCAAGTAGCCATAGGCACGCTATTTCGCCTTTCCGGCTATATACAGCTGAACAACGGCTATACCAGTGTTTGCAAGTTCTGATGAGGCCCGTATATAGCCAAAAAGGCGAAATAACGTACCTATGGTTACTTGGGTTGTTTACTAAAATTATCTAAGACAATTGTGTATGGAAGCTTTTGCTATAATCAATCCTCCTCACACCAAATAACGATCACTTGCTATGGAAATTAAGGAAACAAGGCTTTTGTGACCAGCTTACACCTTCCGGTCGTATGAAACAGGTCCAAATCTGTCCAAATCCATCTGTCCAAATCCACCCGTATTTATATTAGGCGCCGTTTATGGCAAAATACAGAACTTTTCATGCACACTTAGAAAAAATCATGTAAATTTAGGTGCTCTGAGACTGACATATACAAGCGTCAATTTTGACATAAAATTGAGTCATAACAGACACAAAATTCAACTCAATCAAACGTACTTTCCATCGAGTAACGAACTTTTCAGTCTCGGAGCACTTAATTTTACATGACGTATTTTATTAGGTCTGATCATTTATGTCAAAGATGGATTCCGTCACGTGTAAAATTAGTTATTTCTAAGTGTGCACTTAGAAATAACTAATTTTACACGTGACGGAATCCGTCGTTGACATAAAAGATGAGACGTAAAAAAACATGTAATGTAATATTAAGTGCTCCGAGACTGAAATGTTCGTTTCTCGACCAAATGTACGTTTGATTGAGCTATATTTCGCGTCTGTTATGACTTAAATTTATGTCGAAATTGACGCTCGTATATGTCACTCTCAAAGCACCTAAATTTACATGATTGTGTATGATTTTCAAATTGATGACCCAGTACCGCATTAACTATCCACAGCATCACGAAAATTAATTGAAACACGGTGTTTATAATCTGCCGCCTACCAATACCGTACCATATTAACGGGATTCATTTTTAATTTGAACTTCTAGTAACCCGATGACCAAGATGGAAGGATGGCACAGTACTCACGATCCGCTAGTGTTTTTGAGTAATTTGTCGTTTATGTTCACACACTTAGAAATAACTAATTTTACAAGTGACGTAATCCATCTTTGACATAAAGGATGAGACCGTAAACAAACATGTCATGTAAAATTAAGTGCTCCGAGACTGAAAAGTTCGTTACTCGGCGAAAAGTACGTTTGATTGAGCTGAATTTCTCGTCTATTATGACTCAATTTTATGTCAAAATTGACGCTCGTATATGTCAGTCTCAGAGCACCTAAATTTACATGATTTTTTCTAAGTGTGTAGAGGGTGGCCTATCAGAATTAGACAACCGGGTAAAAACACATGTATTTAAATTCTTAAACATAGTGGCCAGGGTGCAGTTGTTTCTTCTTGGGTGGTCTTCAAAAAATATTTAGATTATACGATTTTATTGTTTTCTCGAGATTATTATAAAATTTCTAATCTTTTCGAAAAAAAACATGGCTTTTTTACTTCGTTATCTTGAAAGTTTTCTAAGCCTAAGGTGTTGACAAATGGTTTGGGAAAAATTTACAAAACTAGAGATTTTTTCAAAGAAAATTTTTTACAGCCTGGTAGCTTTAGTATCTATCCAAACATCACAAAGCAATGCAGCAGAATCTTGAGTTCTTTTTTAAAGCCATCAATTTTTTTTTAAAGACGGTATCAAACAATGTCCAAGCCCAGATTTTACAAAAATGTCTATATCCAAGATCATGAAATCTTTTCATTGTTTCAGAAACGTTTAAGTTGTTCAAGGACTGTGAACATACATTCTAACATATAGAAAAAATTTCTACGCTTTCTCAATTTGTTTGTATTAGAGATCCTGAATTTCTAAGTCACAGAAAAAAATGTGTAATATCTCTAAAAGAATTACCAGAATCATGCAACATTCTTCGAGATCGAGATTTTAAATCATAAACGCATGTAAAATTTTCTATGCTGTGATATTTCCTAGTTGGAAAATTTTCCTCGCTCCAGAATAATGAGAATTTTTCTTAGACTACGATCTAGAACAGTTGCCTAGGTACCATAGTTATGGGCCGGGCCTGTCGGGCAAAGCAGGTGCATAAGAGCGCTCGTCAATGGTTGCGGGCTCTGCCAGACAATCGGCGACTTGTGATTTCTGTGCATCTGAACTCCGATTCTTACCTCCACGCGGTGATCGGTGGGGTTGCTGGCTATGATGCGTTGTAGCCAGTACAAGAAGTGGGGAGTCCGAAGGTTTTGAGTGTGTGCAGGATGGGACCTAGTCAAGTCTTAGGCCCATCCGATTACCGTGCTCAGTCTTTCTGGCGGCATTCAGTTGTCTACCGGACTTTAAACAATTGTAGATAGTGGATATTGTTTGGCTTAAGTTTGTTCAGGATGAATGCATTATGTAGGTAGAGTGTATGGACCTACTTCTAGCGTCCACGTTTGAAGCAACGGAGTGACGGGCTGGCCGATGGAACCTCCCGTCTTAAGTGTTTCCGTTCTGTGTGACAGGGGTGAGGCACTGTCCTATATTCCCAAAGGCTTACATTGGGAGTGGGTCCCTTCCATTACGAAATAGCTGATTAATGCAAAATAAAATCAGCTATTGTGAGGGTCGACGGACCCTGGCGAAAAATAAACGTAGCGGGACGATTGTTCTCCTCATGGAGCCAATCGATGGAGGGAAGAAGGTAGCGTGGAACCATCTACATGTGGCTTCAGCGGTTCAGCGTTCTGCTGGGCCCACACAGATCGGGGTGGTTCACGCTACATTCTAGAAATCAGTGATCCTGCTGATGCTGAAAAGCTAAGTGGAGGGTTCAAAGTTCGGGTGGGTGCACACCCTACTTTGAACGAAATTCGTTGTGGGGTATCAAGTGTGGATATCATCAACGAATCGGAGTAAGTTTTGAAGGAGCATTTTGCTACACAAGGTGAAGTCCACAGAATTTGCAAGGGTAGTGACGAGGGGAAGGTTAACACCTCATCTGTGGTGTTAACTTTCGAGGGGACCAGCTTTCCGGAAACGGTTAAGCTTGGTCTCTTCAGTATTAGAACCCGAGCGTACTACGCCTTGCCCTTGCAGTGTTACAACTGCTATGGGTATGGGCATGGTCACGCGGGTTGTAAGAACAAGACCAGGTGCAGGGTCTGTTCAGGGGTCCACTCGGTTGCCGAGAAATGTGAAGCAAAGGCCTTCTGCTCCAATTGTCGAGGCAATCATCAGCCGACTAACCGTAGGCTGGAAGGAGGCTGATATACTGCGCATCAAGACCAACCTTGGTGTCTCCTTTGGGGATGCCAAGGGGGTTTATAGCGCTGAGAAGAGTGGAAAGTCCTATGCAGAGGTTGCTAGGACTACGCCTGTGGACTCTGGTAAGGGTCCTCAGGCGCCTTTTTTGCCTCCCAAAGGTAAGAAGAAGAAGAAGGCTAAGCAGGGAGCTGCGAAATCTATCCGTCAGGGCAAAGGGACAAATGGTGCTCCATCTGCTAAGGGTGTCAAGACCGGCAAAAAGGGGACTACCCAGTGCAAGGGTACTGGGGTTGGTGCTGGTCCGCCTGCCGGTCTTGCGCGAGATAATGCTACGAGTGGTAAGGCTACTGGTAAGGAGGGTGAAGTGCTAACCCAAGAGGGGTCGGTGCCCTTGTCTGATGCCGAAACACCAACCGACAAGGACAAACAGCTCCTGGAAAAGTTGATGGAAAGCCTACGAAAGGAGGTCGCCCTTGGCAAGGGAAAGATCAAATAGCTCAAGGAGTAGAAGAATCGCCTTGAGATGGAATGTGCTTCCCTTGTTGGACAACTCGAAAGAGTAGGCGTTAACCTCTACTCTGATGAGAACGAGGTTACTGCTCCCGTGACTCGTAGGAAGCGGAAACAGACCGCCGGCCTCGAGGACACTCGTGGCCATAAGAGCCGTAAAAGAGGAGAAACTACAGCACCTTCTCCCCCTATAGACTCGGTATCGGAGCGCGAAAGCGATGCTGTTACCGGTAGTAAGTAGTTACCATGTCTGATGACCCACAACAGAATGGTAAAGAGCCATAGAACGTAATACTGCAATGGAATGTCCATGAGTTGCGATCTAAGTTATCTGAGATCTAACTATTGACAAAGAAACTGAACCCTTGTGTCATCGCCCTCCAGGAAACGATGGCCAAGGTAGCAGATCTACCCCCAAACTATCTCGGTGGTAGATATAAGTGGTATAGCAAGCCTCACATTAACGCCTACATGCACGGCACTGGATTGACTGTCAGAGAAGATATACCACATAAGGTAGAGCAGTTGGATTCTGAACTGGAGGTCACCGCGGTCACCATTCAGTTTCCGTATAAGCTGACTGTTATACATGCTCCGAGGCTCCGAGGATCCGAGGAATAAGGTTGGCAAAGAAGTGAACGTCATCGGCAAACTGCAAGATCTCATCTCGCAGCTGCCTGCCCCTTATGTGATAGTGGGCGATCTGAATGCGCATCACCCCTCTTGGGGATCACATAAGACTGACGTTTGTGGTGAGAGGTTGTATCAGCTACTGGACACGTTGGGTTGTTCAGTGCTGAACGATGGCAGACCGACTCGGTTTGATCCCACAACTGGGGTCGAGTCCGTGATTGATCTGGCCATAGCCTCTTGGGATGTAGCCAACCAGTTTAGCTGACGGGTTGACGATGACTTACACGAAAGTGATCATTTCCCTATTTCATTGTCCCAGGCTGTAGACCTCCCGTCTACTGTGACAAGACTTTGATGGAACCTTGAGAAGGCAGATTGGGACGGCTTTTGCAAATAAGTCTGTTGCCAACTGCCTCACGATACTGAGACCAGGTGACTGGACCCAAATCTTGAGTAAGGCCGCTCATCGTCACATCCCTAAGGCAGGAGGTAGAGGAGGTATGAAAACTGTTCCCTGGTGGGGGACAGAAGTTCATACGGCGATTAGGACTAGACGTAAATGTCTAAGGGTGCTGCGTAGGTTGCAGCTTGATGATCCTTCTACCACCTATATATTGATGGAGTTTCAGCTCGCTCGATCTAAATCAAGGAGTGTAAGCAAAGCTGCAAAGCGGGTACATGGTCTGCTTTAAAAAAAAAATGGGCAGGGCTGCGGGCCCTGACGATATTGAGTATCCCCTGCTTAGGAGATTACCTCTTGTCGGCCGATTGATTTTTCTTGACACAAAAAAACGAGGTCTGGCTTACAGGCCAGATACCTGATGAGTGAAAATAAGGGTTGGTTATACGGATAGATAAGGATAGAACCCAAACGGATGGCTATCGACCGATAACCCTGCTGAGCTGCATGGGTTAAACACTCGAGCGGATGGTTAATCGACGTCTGTAAACTGAGCTGGAGAGGCAGGGACGGATCCACCCACAGCAACACGCATTTCGATGCGGCTATGGAGACGTTCTTCTCTGAGCTCGATCATTTATTGGACAAGGCCTCGTCGGAAGATTTGCATGTAGATGTAGTCTCCCTCGATTTGTCCAAGGCATATGATATGACATGGAAGCTTCCTATCTTGACTTCCCTCAAGAAGTGGGATTTCCAAAGATGTATGTTTAACTACGTAGAAAACTTTCTACAGAACCGTAGGTTCCTAGTTTTGAACGCTGGCGCAACCTCTACCCCGAGGTTGCTGGAGAATGGCATCCCGCAAGGGTCTGTCATCTCGGCTACACTGTTTCTCATTGCGATGAACTCAGTGTTTGAACGCATTCCCAAGGAAGTACACATTATTGGACGATATTACCCTCATCGTGTTTGGTAAATACGGTAGGGTGGTTAGGTATAAAATTCAGGATGCAGTGCACTCTGTCGTTGACTGGGCAGATAGTGTTGTGTTTGTGATTTCCCCCGAGAAGTCCAAACTGTTGCACGTCTGCTTTGGTCATCATCACAGACCGTGTCTGCCATTCGTTAGTATCGGTAAGCATGCGGTCAAGGCCGTGCGTGACATGAAACTGCTTGGTGTGACTATTGATAACAAACTCCGATTTGTTAAGCACGCCAATTTGGTGAAGGATAATGTCAACAGCAAGTTGAATATCCTTCGTACCTTACATGGTCGCTTCTCTGAAGCCCCTCGCTGTACATTGACCATGGTTGCTAGGGCTCTGGTTGTCCCTAGCATCCTTTACGGGGCGGAACTGTGGAGCAGGGGTGGTGTCTCCCTGCTCAAGATTCTGGAACCTCAGTACAATGAGGCGTACAGAATTTGTAGTGGAGCGCTGAGGTGGAGAAAGGAAAGGTGCCTTTGGTGAATGTTGTCACCGAAGACCTGGCCACTAAGGCGCTAAGGTTGTTGGAAAGGGATCCCATCCTCAATGATAGGCCCACGGTTGCTAGTGCGAGAGGATGGTGGAGCAACTTACCGGGAGTAGATTTTCCCACGTTAGCCCAGCGAGTTAGGCTGTGGCAACGGGCATGGGATGCTACTACCCCGAAAGTCGACTGGAGGGTTAAAGCTATGTGTGGGGCGGGAGCCAGCTCTGGTGTGGCGAAAGCTGCATTCAGGGAGGTTGCTGTCTCATACGAGGGAAGGCCCATGCTATTTACGGATGGTTCTATGATCGATGAGGAAGTTGGTTATGGGGTGTCTGGGGAGGCCATAAGCCGCTGCGGCCGGTTATCCGGTCTCTGTGGTATCTTCTCAGCTGAGGCCTATGCTCTCCTGCAAGCTTGTAGGCTAGCAAACAGGTCTCAGGCCGTTGTATTCTCTGACTCAGCGAGTTGTCTCTCTGCCCTTGAGCATGGGCAGGTTGGACACCCGTGGTTGTTGGTACGCGGTACGCTAACATAACCTTTGTATGGGTACCTGGGAACGCAGGTATGGCTGAGGATTGGTTATACACGGCTCACTCATGGACCTAGTTTTAGCGGCAGTGTGGCCTACTGCCAGGGTTGCGATGCGGTGTTAGATGTAAATCATCTATTAGTGGAGTGCCCGGCTTGAGCACAATTGAGGGAAGAAATGGGTGTCGTTGGTTCAATTCGTGAAGTATTGTTCAACGACAGGAGTACAGAACAGACTGTACTCAATTTCTTGCGGGCGGTTGAGTTATATGACATGATATAGACATAAGTAGGTTGAAGTGGCATTGGAAAGAAAATGACTTGTATAGTCACTTCACTTCTTTTTGGCAAGAGGGCAGTCTTGATGCTCGGAATGGTTGATTCCTTATGCCGTCTCGAATGAACTTAATTCTCCTCTACCAGGTGAACAGTTTAAAGAGACGTTAATATACTTAACCACTTAATCTTAACCACAGTTATGAAAATGTGTCTATGTCTGAGGTGTTTCTATATTTGAGATCTATAAAATCGCTTGTCTTAAAATTGTCAAAATTTGTCTTAGTCCGAGACTTTGAGCATTTTTCTTTGCACCTCCATATTTCTCTACGCCTCAATTTTTCTCTAGTCCAAGATTTCCTAATAAATTTCTATGTTCAATCTTTCACATCCCGAAATTCATTCCAATAACCAATTCGCGATCTGAATCAAAATTCAAATTAGTAACAGATTTGTTTTCAAAAAAAATGAGTGCTGTGTGAGGAAATGGAGGGTGCTCTTGACTATCCAATCAATACTGATTTTTCAAAAACAAATTAATGGGATCCTTCAACTATTTGTTTTATTTTGAAGAAACTTGAAAAATGCTCATGGTGGGTTGTGACTTTATAGTATTTCTCAAAGCGTTTATAAGTTTATAATATTTCAGATCCACTTTTTTATTGTTATTTTAAAGTCACTATTCGGTCAATATTTTCGCTATTTTAGTTACTAAAGTTACTACTATTCTATCTGTCTACATCTATCTACACCAATTATTTACCAGCCCTGAGTTCACAAAAACGACCTTTATTCCATAGATGAGAATAGATAAAGCTATGATGTGTTGAGCAATGTGGCATGCAATGATATATTCTACACCTTTGCTGAAGACACCATTAGTCTATCTTCACTTACGTGAAAATATAAGATGAACTAGCCAAGTGCTAAAAATCTTAATAAAATACCAGAATCAGAAGAAGGAATATCCCAAGTAAAAATTCAAGCTGAACATTAAGAACAGAAGCGAATTATTGGTTGATTTAAGGTGTACGAAGCTGATTAACATCAGGCTGAATATATATTTGATTAGTAGTGCATGAAGCGAATTGTATCCCCATAATTCAACCTCAATAAGTTAGCTGATCTAAAGATTGAACGAGCCTTATTTAAGTTTAACACAACTCCACAAATCAGCAATGCGTTACACATATTTTGATAGCTTGATTTATTAAATTTCGTCAGTGTCTGTGTCACTTGTTGCATGTCCGACATTTTAGTTCTTCTAAATACACTGCATACCTTTCTAATTACAAGCAGTGGCAGCAGTAGAGACAACGAAAAGGAGATTTTTAGGAATAGCTCCAGGTAGATGTGGGCTCACGACAGCAGAAGTATACATTTGTATTCCTGTATTTTGTCCGTTATATTGCTAAAAATATTATTCAACTATGACATCCAAATGACCATCGAAATAAATCACATTGTGTTAACTGCACTTGAAAATGAGAGGAATGTTTTACTGTCACCAGTTGTTGTTTACAATTCTGCATTGCTGTACAATACTCTTCCGGTTGCTGTTATTCAACTTAAATTTGACGTGCTTCAAGTTAATGACCATACCTTTTGCCACATATATATGGTCCAGTAGGTATGTTCGATGCCTGTGAATCACCGACTGCCGGTTCGAATCCCGAAATGCAAAGGTAACGTTTAAACTTATATTAACAATATAAATATGTAAATTCAATTAGTCAGCAACAAGCTAAAGCAGTTCCATATAAATGCATAAGATATGAAGCGGTCTTCCATTATTATTTTTGAAAAAAAACTAGAAGGCTGAACAAAGGTTGGAAAAGATTGTTATTTAATGCCTTAAAAAGCTTATAATGTATATTACTGTTAAGCTTTTGGCTAATAAAAAAAACACCAGATTTAGATGTTTAAAAGCTGGACAAAGGTTAACGTGGTCTATGTACAGCAATTATTCAATCTACGGCTGAATTAAGATCGATTAAACAACGCTTGTTAGGCATCAAATTGTTACCTAGGATGTGTTCCCAAAAAACTTCTTCGAAGGCACCAAACTTCTAAAAACTAGCTTTATAGGGGTAACACAACTTCGATCAATGTGATATTCTATGCCTCGGCTGTCATGAGACCCCATGAAATTACCTACCCAGGAAATGATCCTTACAAACATTAATCAGCCATTTGAGTGAATTACACAATATCCGGAAGTGGTACCACTGTGACACAGAAGTAAAACAATGCGACAATTTCGATTACCGTCAGGTCCACATTTTTTCACATTATGCTTTACGGTTTCGTTTATGTGACCATAAAGAGTGTAGGACGTAGATACTTTATGGTTGTTGAAATCTACGTTATTATTGTTGCTCTATAAACCAGCCGCAATTTCTACCCAACAAGCATCACGTCGTCAGCTGTTCAAATGAAAGATCCTGTACGTGTAAACCAAAGACAGTAGGAACTACAGCAATGCAACTCGTCCGATCACAATCGCCAGTTGAGAAAAGTGTCTTTCAATAGAGCTTTCAGTCCTTGGCACGTAACAACGATAATCTACAAACCTAGGGGTACATTGTCTCCCACAACACTTCCCGCTATTGTATTGTAACAACTAAATAACCGCAAAACAGACACGCAGTGCATAGTGCAGAGCAGTAACTCAATCCTCCAGATCTGTGCGGTCGGTCGGTTGGTCGTGGGTGAAAGTGAATGCGGTAATTTTTTTTTGTCTTTCCGAGAGCTAATTGCGAGATGTTATGCTTGTGATTCAACCAGTCGGAGGGAACCGAAACAAAGTAGAAATAGAAAGACACATGTTGGTGCTCTACCCGCTGTTTACGACCTGCGAAAACAAAATGCAACAATTTGAATCACCTCGACCGGGTGCGCGGGTAGGTGGGTGGAGTATTTCAACTTGAGTTAGCAGAAAATCATCTATCATTCCACCACAAGACAGGAAGTAATGGCTCGCCTGTAATAGCACTTGCCCTGCCAGGGGTCCCGAGCAAGGTGGTCGTTTGCCCGAAAACAAAAATCGACTCACGGCGTGACTTGATGCGGCAGAAAATTCGACAAGTCATGGCATAACATCGGGAACAAATCAATGGCCAATTCGGAAATCAATTGCCCTCGGACAGACCTATGGACTCCGATGGCTGACTCTGGTCTGGTGCACCGCACCGGCACGTCGGCTTGATGGGAAACCACCATCGAAACGGCTGAAATTAGATAAGGGAAATCGTTGAATGCGTTAGGTAACTTCAATTTTATAATTTCACTTTTGGACGGCGTGTTTAAATAATGTGATTCGAATGAAAGAGGGCATAGAAAATGGTAATCAGGTGAACGTACTTGCATGTTTGGTTAAAGGCCCCGTGGTGGAAGTGATGCAACTTTTTGAAGGTTTTCATTCGTTTATTATAATTGATGACTTTAGGAACATGGCAAGGGACATTTTTAACCGATTGTTTGAGTTACAATTTGAGGCACTACTTGTATACCTGATCTGATTGTAACTTTGTAAAATTGTTTGTTATGGCCAATTACTCACATCTGAGCTCAAATTCTTCCATTTTGAACGTATAGTGGATGGAGATGCATCATTGGACAGCAAAGAAAACGGAGGAAGGGGTAGAGCTGTTGCATGAAGAGGTAGTGAAAATGAACGTGGTGACCCCGGAGACCGAAGCCCAACAGTCCCGAAATGACCGCAGAACATTGGGCAGATCTGTCGGCACACGAATCCAAGAAGGAGAAAAGGGGTTCCTTGGTCCATTTAGTTCAATTTTCAACAAATCGTACCTCTAAAACGTCATTTCCAATCGAAAATAAGTCTGAGACAATGTTGTTGGAAAAAATAGTTGCTTTAAAAAGATATATATACATTTGAAAAGATTACATGTAATTTTTGGTAAAAAACCAAAAAAAAGTTGAATTCTTAAATATCGAAAATTGTCTTCTTCAATATTTTCTGAATACTTTTCACACAAAGGCTTATAAAATTGTTATCTCCTGTTAAATTTTCAGTATTGACACTTAAAAATTTTCATAAATCATTGAACAATAACTTTTGGACCACCTTTCCTCCGCAATGCGATATAAAGGGATCATGTCAACTGGGTTCAGTTATTTGACGAAGTTGGCTATTTCCTCCATCACAAGCTTTGCGCTGTCGTTCAGATAGGCGAAACACAGAGTGTGTTTTATTTCACACATTCCTATCGAAATTGATAAAAAAAATGCAATTTTGAAGGTTATTTGAAAGATACCTTGAGTTAGTAGTAAGTTTTCTGGCAAATGTTAGGGGTTCGTGAGCATTCCTGACATTGCTGAAAATTATGATAGCATCAGATTGCGGGGTTGCTAGTGTAATAGGATGCTTTGTTGATTGTTCATTAACTCTTGATTGCTTGTAATACTTATGAATGTTCAACTCTGTGAAAAATGCCAGTTCTCGTACTCTTGACTTAGTACTGGTGAACGATACAGCACTACCTAACTGCAGCATTTCTGAAGCGGTTGAATCTCTTGTAGAACTCGACACTGCACATCCCGCTATTGAGGTTGCCGTTTCTTTGCCGTCACCAGTGAGATTTGATCAGCCACACGAGAACCCGCAATTTGATTTCCGCCGTGTCAACTATGACTTGATGAGTGAAGCATTTTCTGTGATTGATTGGCAATTTTTGGATGACGAACGAGATCTGGATGACATCGTTGAGTCGTTCAACTCTGAGATACGTCGTGTTATCGAAGCTCACGTGCCACTTCAGCGTCCTACTCTGAAACCTCCATGGACAAACAATCGGCTTCGTAGATTGAAGCGCCGTCGACGTACTGCTCTTCGGAAATTCAAACGTAATCGATCACAACACCTGAAACGTCGTTTTGTTCTGGCCAGCAATAAATACACTAGCTTTAACCGCGAAATGTATGCTCGTTATATAGACCGTACGCAGAGAAATCTACGCCTGCATCCCAAACGTTTCTGGTCATTTGTTCGGTCGAAGCGTAAGGAAAATGGGTTACCTTCGTCTATGTATCTCGGTGCCCGCTCTGCTAGCACAGATGCCCACAAGTGTGAGCTGTTTGCTGATCACTTCAAGAGTGCCTTCTCGGACATGTCGATTTCGTCCTCGCATCTAAATGCAGCCATCCATGACACACCATCAGATAGGCTCGACTTTGGAATTTTCCAAATCACTGAGGAGCACGTACAAAAAGCGATACGTAAACTTAAACATTCTGCGTCATACGGTTCGGATGGTATTCCTGCATGCATTCTTAAGAATTGCTCAAGTGTTTTATTGATGCCGCTAGTGAAATTGTTTAATATTTCATTACAGCGAATGACATTCCCATCCGCGTGGAAGACTTCGGTCATGATTCCTATTCACAAAAAGGGGGACAAGTGTGATATTTCCAATTACCGCGGGATAACGTCGTTGAATGCTTGCTCCAAACTCTTTGAGATAATCGTGAACGATGCCTTGTTCGAAGCTAGCAAGAATTACATCTCTAGTGCCCAGCATGGATTTTTTCCAAAAAGATCTGTGACAACGAACCTCACTCAATTCACTTCATTGTGCATTCGATCGATGGACGCTGGCATGCAAGTAGATGCTATATACACTGATTTCAAAGCTGCATTCGACCGAGTGAACCATGCTATTCTGCTTCGAAAACTCGAGAAATTTGGTGTATCCGTCGCCTTTGTTCGTTGGTTCGAATCATACCTGTCAGGACGGTCTATGAAAGTTAAATTAGGCTCCTCACATTCAACCGCCTTCCCGATTGTATCCGGAGTTCCACAAGGGAGCAACCTAGGCCCCCTATTGTTTTCGCTTTTCATTAATGATGCATCGTTTGTTTTACCATCTGGAAATCGTGTTTTCTACGCCGATGATGTTAAGATTTACATGGTAATCACATGCATCGAGGACTGTGCCTACCTGCAGAGTTTGTTGGAGTCATTTGAGGATTGGAGCAAACGGAACTTACTGGAACTGTGTGTAATGAAATGCAACACTATTTCGTTTTCCAGAAAACGTCATCCGATCATCTTCCACTATCGTCTTGCTGGTCATGATCTAGAACGGCTGAATCAGGTTAGAGACCTTGGTGTGATATTGGACTCTGAACTTAACCTCCGGACACATTATGCTGATGTGATTTCAAAAGCGAATAGGCAGCTTGGATTTATCTTTAAACTTGCCGATGGATTCCGTGACCCTCTGTGTCTGAAATCACTGTACTGCGCCTTGGTTCGCTCGATCCTTGAATCTGCTGTAATAGTTTGGTGTCCGTACAGCAGTATATGGGTTGACCGTATAGAATCGGTTCAAAGAAAATTTGTGCGCCTAGCTCTTCGTTATCTACCTTGGCGTGAACATCTAAATCTACCTCCCTACGAACATCGATGCATGCTGTTAGGAATTGAAACACTGGAGAAACGAAGGTCTGACATGCAAGCGGTTTTTGTCGCCAAAGTATTAACTAGTGAGGTGGATGCACCTGCCATTCTTGCCGATATCTACGTTTATGTACCTGAACGCCCCCTTCGTTGGCGTAACTTCCTGCATTTGGCATCCCGCAACAGTCGATACGGGCAACACGACCCAATACGGTTCATGGCCTCTCGCTTCAATGATGTATCTGAGCTTTTCGACTTTGAAGCTTCTGCAGCTACTTTTCAACGCCGCCTAAGTAATCGATTGTAAAGCGGTTATGTGCATGGATTGATTATGAGCAGGTGAGTGACTGTCCATCCCCTGATGACTGTATGAATTGTGCTACCTGTTTTCATTTTTGTTTCCGGTTGCTTTCGACCCTTCCACGAGGACTTGACAATCAATGACGATGCTGCACTGTTGCTGACACACTTTTATGACACTGACCGCTTTTTAACGTTTTTAATTTACACTGTAGTAATTATTGTATTTTGCATTGTTTTTGCTGTGAACTGTGTAATTGTTAATGTTTAGTTTCTGTTTCTATGTACTTAATTTAAGAAAAGAAACAGGGTTTTTATGCCAATTTGAGTTCACCATGACTCAATTTGGCTTTTCCCTGTCCAACTTCATTAAGACAACCTTGTCAGATGGAGGAATACAAATAAACAAATAAACAAATAAACAAATATTTTAGGTGGACAAAAAGGCGAACTAAGAGGTGGACGCCTGAGCTTTTCCACATTTATATCGCTGTGAAGCAACTGTAAACTCTAGAGGGAATTTATATCTGTAACTGAAACCAGTTCGATTTTGTTTGCCAACCTGGTTAAAATGTCATATTCAATTATCTTAAAGATAAATCGTCCAGCTCAAACCTTTGTAGGGGTAAGAGGTGGGACCATCATCATCATCATGTTTGACTATATTCTCTGAGGACGCTGTCTTCTCGAGCAAAGCTGAAGATCAAATTGAAATCAAAATTTTCTGTTATGATGTAACTTATTTTGAATACTCCAGTTGATCTCATTTTGGTTGACTTAACGGTTAACACAGCAAAAATGAGAGCAAAATTTTACACTGTTGAAGCAAACGGAAAACTAATCCTGCTTTCAATGAAATAAATTTGTTTACTGATTTTGCATTCATAATGTTCAACTGAATACGGGCCTGGAGTAAATGGTTACCATTGACGAGTGCACGGATGGATTTTAGTTCACTCACTCGACAAAAAGTGACACAACAGCGGGGCCCTGTTTACTAAAAATGAACACATATGTGTTCATTTTTAGTAAACAGGGCCCCGCTGTTGTGTCACTTTTTGTCGAGTGAGTGAACTCAAATCCATCCGTGCACTCGTCAATTCATGTTTCTCAAGCTGAAAGACTTGGGCTCCAATCTCACCCCGGGCAAGTCACGAATGACCTAAAATGTGTTAAACAAATCAAATAAACAATAATGGTTAGTTCAACGACAGATGAATTTCAATTAAATTTTAAACAAGACGTAAACAGGAGAACTTCAACTTAAGTTGCTTTCATTTAAAAAGTTTTGACTGCATAATGAAAGCACAATATGATATCAGACTTATGTCGCAACATTTGAAATCAAAATGAGTTTTCATTATGATAGCAACTGCACACTTTAACATCGATTTGCTTTCATTTTGTTAACCGACTTTGCTCGGGTTGCTCGTGTAGAGCACATAAAGGATCTCGGCGTTACCTTGGACTGCAGACTCACTTTCACAACCCCCTACAATGACATCATCTCCAGAGCTAATCGACCATTGGGCTTTATTTTCAAAATTGCCGACGAGTTCCGCGACTCGCTATGCCTCAGGTCACTCTACTGCTCGCTTGTGCGATCCTTATTGGAGTCAAGTTTAGTTGTTTGGTACCCTTTCCATGCTAGCTGGAACACTAGAATTGAATCCGTTCAACGCTAGTTTGTGAGATATGCTCTTCGTTTACTCAACTGGCGTGACCCAACGAACTTCCCACCGTACGAGGAGCGTTGCCGTCTCCTGGGAATCGAACCGTAAAGCTCGGTTTAGACAGGGCAAGTCAATTGATCAAGTCAGTTGAATTCAACTGACTTGAACGTGAATTGAACGTGTAAACCATTCCATTCAACTGACTTGATCAGCTCACTTGAATTGAAAAAAGTTGAACCAGGCTCAACTTTTCAAGCCAATTGAATTCAACTGACTTGATCAATTGACTTGCCCTGTCTAAACCCAGCTTAAGAGGTGAGACGGACGTTCGCTCGGTAACATTGACTGTCCAACACTGCTGGCCCAGCTAAGTATGTATGCCCCTGAGAGGCCTCTTCGTCAACGCAACTTTCTGTTTTTTGGAACCAAGGTGCCGAAATTATACACAACACGAGCCAATTCGAGCAAGCAGCCGGCAATTCCACAACTCCTTTTGTATGTTCGACTTCAATGTATCAGTTGACGTATTTCGTCATCGGTTTCTTGGCCTTTTCCGTACCGTTGACCGTAACTATTTAGTTTAAGTTTTATTCATTTAGACAATAATTGTCAGTTGAATTTTTCAATATACAAACAAACAGCTGTCGGTAAAGCAATCGACACTGAAATAAACAAGTGTTGCTGACTGAGTCCACTGCTGAAACCGAACTGATTGGCTGAATTTCTGCTCAAATGTGAATGATTGGCCATAACAAACAGTTATGCAAAGCTTCATGAAAAACGAAGAAGGTTGAAGCTGAAATTAATTTGTTTTTTTTTCCTATTTGGCCAGGAAATGCTCTATAGTATCATTAGGGATGCTTGAACAATGTTTCCAAAAAAGGAGCCTTATACCAACAATAAACGATTACATACTCGTATATTTTCGGTTACCATGGGGACGTAAATTGTGATTGGCACCGATCCCTTCCAAATTGGCCCATTGGTTTATGAATGACCCATATACATTGATTGTCACAATGGCTTCATCTCGTGTTTACGGTTCAAACCATTATTCTTCATTCCATTCAGGCGTTTCTTCGAATCCCAGATCAGGCATTCCGGATTGCACCCTGTGCCTGGAACGCCTGGAAGCGCCTCTTCAAAACGTACACACACAGTTCAAAAAAGTAGTGTAAATTTCTGTTCAATAGAATGCACATAAATGGAGCGTCACATATCATATACGTTTACATTATATATCATGTAAAGTTCTGACACATTTCATGCAATGTAGCAAATATTGTAGACAAAAGTCCCTCTTTGTAAACAACATTGTTTGCAAGTTGCTCGGTTGCGTGAAATGAAATACAAGTTTACATGAATGAATGTTTACATCACAATTAAAGTTCAGATTTTTTTTAATTTTTTCAATAATTTTTATCTTCTATAGGCACTCTTCCAGGTATAATTGCTGGTTCATGGTCCCAGAAGTAACGAAAGTTTCGCTTTTCAGCCCACAACTGCAGATTGCTTGCCAGAGAAGGAACTTTTAGACTTCTTTTTGATTTTATATTCTTCCGGGGCACTCTTTCCGTCAACCGAGGTATAAAATTCCTGCCCAGGAATTTGATCGAAAACTGCCAGGCAGCACGCTTCGTCGTCCTTAACCATATTTTCGTTTCGAGCGTGCATCGAATCGCGATGTGCTTGCTCCGGTGAAGCCATGATGTAAGCAAATGAGCTTATCCTGATGCCTAATGTGATTTTATCAACCCAGGGGCAACTTGACAACTCCAGTATATTGCCAGTGTACCCCGACAGTTTGGTGCTGGTGATTCTGTCAAACTCACAAGTTTCAGAAGTGTTATCTGAATTAGAGAGGGTCTAGTATAAGCATAGAGGTAACTCTAAGACCAGAAGGTCCCGAAGAAACGTGCTCAACTTTTTGGCTCAGCTCTGGTACTCTCTTCGGTCCCAAGCTAATCGATGCACCCCTCGAAACATAGGAAAATCCACGAACCCCTTTATTTTATCTGTCAAACTTTCACCCTTTCACGGCGAATCAAAACAAACTTAGTGTAGTACTAGAATTTTGACTAGAATGAGGTACGTTAATCGATTTGCTTGGGACCAATAGGCTAGTCAAGTAATGAACCAATTTAAAATCGTTAGTTTTCACCGGTTGGTATAAGAGAGGAGCGGATTCAGAACAAACTGCCTTGGTAACCTATGCCTAGGTGAGTTTTAGCAACACTGCCAATGCAATCAAGATAGGCGCTGCTCGATTGGCTCTGGCTTTGACAGTTCGTTTGGCTCAAAACCTGCCAGTCCGCTCCTCTCTTATACTAGACCCTCTCTAATCTGAGTAGGGCGAATGCAGAAATGATGCACAGTAAATAAAAGATTTAAAATTCATCTTATTGTCGCGCGCTCCCCAAACCGGTATGCGCGTGTGGTAGGGCCTAATCGCCCATTTTGGGCCTCCAAGATTTCAGAGTTAACAAGTCAATTATGCGTTTGGTACGATACTTTCGTTAATAAGCTACCGAACGAAGTAAATGAGAACGCGTGATATGAAAGTTTGCACCCAAAAACAAAAGAATCGCTCCGACCGAATAATTTTTTTTTCTTCATCCGATAGGCCGAAGTGAATTTTATTGACGTTTCAGTGGCGTTTCAATGCGTTAGGCCGAGTTTAGAATCCATAGGCCGAGTTTGGCGTCAAGAAGCAGTGTTAAACTTTTGACAATATCTCAACAATTGGTTTCTCTTTATCATATCTTACGGTACATACGGAAAGGTAAATAAATTTGGAAGCCATCAGTAATAATAACATTCCGTTTGGTGCTAAACTGCGCTAGATTAAGCAAGACGAAGTGCGGGTTGTGCTTAATAGGCTGGAAATGGGGTAGTTAACCCTACATGTTAAGTTCGACGTCAAAACTAACATTAGTGAGATAGGAAGTGGATGCCAGCGAAAAATGTCGCAATTCATAATCAGTTTATGAAGCTTTTTGTATGTAGTCTCGTATGTCTTTGAGCAGAACAGAACCAAATGCTTAAACATATTATTTCTAAAACGAAAATATGTAATTGTCATCGAATTATCCGAAAAAAATGAGAATTGAGCGCGGATACTTTCGGTGATTGCGAATGTTATTGCGATGTTATTGCGATGTTATTGCTATTATCGTTGATGATGAACAAAGAAAGCAAACAAAGAGTGTTATTATTACAGTATTTCAAACATAGTGTAGTACTAGAATTTTGACTGAAATGGGGTACGTTAAACGATTTGCTTGGGACCAATAGGCTAGTCAAGTAGTGAGCCAATTTAAAAGCGTTAGTTTCCACCGGTTGGTACAACGGTGTAATTTGTACGTCTGTCCAAGAAATTAAATGCATTCAAGCTAAATATGTTGTATTTTATTCAATTTGACTAATTTCCAATTTCAATTTCTCAAACTGTTTGCTTTACTTACCCCGGGAGGGAAACACGGGAAAGTAAACATTTCTTATTTATTCGACCCGTGCCAAGCCTTCATCGCACAGCTTTGCTCAAAGCAATAATCTGAAGGCTGATCAATTTCAAGAGCAAAATATAACTGGAGAAACCAAAGTATTTGTATTGCCATTCGATGATATAATAAGATGAAACTCATTGAATTGGTTCAATTTGTATGGATTTATTTCCTTTCTCCACGAAAATCATAATTTTCGCTCTTTTCATATGGCATTCTTGCCTGTTGTTTGACGTCCACACATGGTGAAACAAAATGTTGGTTTCCCATAGAGAAATACCGTTGCGGCAGTGAAGGACAATCCCTTTGTTTACGTTGTGTGGCGACATCTACGATTTGCAAGTGGGTACGTGAAACTAAGGTTATCTGTCACCTTGCCGAGGACTTGGATTTCATGCACAGCACAGACAAACACTGTAAAACATCGTTGGTAAAACATTACCGCCATCTGTTGAGTACAGTCTTGTAAGCGGTCACGGTAGTCGACATATTTTCTGTGATAATTGACTGCCTTTGCCTCCGACACTTGCAAAATAAGCTATCATAGTACAGTACCAAACTAAAATGTCGTATGACAGGCTCTGTCATACGACACTGTCGCCGAAGACCGTCACGAATGTATGTATTTTAGTTTTTCTCATAATAAGAGCTGCTGATGGTGTGCTTGTGTGAATTCTGAAAGTAGCAAGCAATGATGTCCCAGTAATAATATTTCTGATCAGAAATGGTTTGATTTACACCAAATTGAGGAATTACAACGAAATCACACATGTCATATGATAGCTATTTTGATAATTTTCTTTTAGCTCGAATGTTATTCTACCGCTCGTGTTGTGTGAGAGAGACGACGGTAGAGCATGAGTGTTCGAATACAAACAGACTGTCGCGCACGACAACGAAGCGGGTGTAGTAAAAAACGTCAACTGTTTCAACCCCTGGTTGAGTACACACTTAATCTAGCTCGGTAAAATCTCCTACTACCGATTACCTCGGCATTTACTTTTGCTGATATCTATGCAAAATATCTGTTTGTTAGCTGATATCTCAGCAAAATGTTATTTGTTAACTGAGTCTCGACAATTGTTTTACTGAATCTCAGCAAAATAAATTGCAGCATAACTCGGCTGTTAGAATCTCGGTGAAAAAACTAAGTGTGTACACTGTGGTGAGCAGTACGCTGAACAGATGACGGTAGTGTGTAAACGTCAAATGCAAGGGAATTGACTATGCGTGCCACGGGTGGCGGTACTACCAACTACGATACTTTTAAATTGACCGTTAAATGCTTGTTTGATGAACAACTTGCGAGAATTATGTCTGTTTGTCTAAGCTCTTAGCTTGATCCAGTAAAATGTTCAAAAATGTGACTTAAAAATGCCTTAATGGCAGCGTTTTTAATGTGACCGGATTTTTTCGTGCTCAACCTGACCTTTATTTATGTCAAAAACATCGTTCCAAGATAAAAAAAATAGGAGGAATTAAATATTTTAATCCATAAATTATCACTTTATCACCTTAGTGTCCGCGAATTTGTTGCTTTTAAAAAGGCATATTGTAACCTCTTACAATCTTACAGATAGCAATATATAAAGAAACTTTTCTGAAAAATGTAGTGCTCAAACTAATGGTTATGTTTCTATAGCAGTTTTTATGATTAAAGATAAGGTGTCCCTTAAAAAAAGGTTTATTCACCATAGCTCTTTTAATTCAAATTCTACATGAAATTGTCCTCTACAAATGTGCAAAATTCATTAGGCAGCATATTTTTGCTAAGCAAAGTACCCCGTTGAATCATTTTATAAAACAGAAACAATCAAATTTCTCCAAATAATGCCATTTTCGACTTTTGATATCTACAGTTGGGGAAAGTCTGCGGATATAATTCTTGCAGCAATCGAAAGGCTATGTTTCATTGCATGATTTGTAGGTGGAATGACGAAATTGAAATAGCTCCGGAGATGAACCCGCCCAGGGAGAACAGTCTCCTTAATAAAGATATATAAAAAAGAAATTGAAATAAAACAGCTAAGATAAAATAACTATTTTTCAATAGTATTTTTCTCAGCTAAGTTTTTTTTATAATTACGCTGCCTATATTTTTGTGTAAGATTTCATCATTATATAATCAAGAATAGGAAAGTTATTTTTTATCTCTTCATTTTTAGGACCACCCTATTGCAACTTTCATCAAAATGAAGGCCTTTTTAAAAGCAACAACTTCAGAGAAGACACTATGGTGATAAAGTGACAATTTATTTCTCCCTAGACCACGGTGCATTGCTTTGATTTTGGGATTCGTTTGCATCGAAAAGCATCTGACAGAAGCATAACAACGTTTCCACTAACTGGTAACGATCGATGCGTAGTTCAAACATAAAATTTTACTTATATCCTATTCAGATGTAGCGTATAAAATTGTCACTTTTTCCCCATCAAACCCATCTGCGGCTTCAGTACTCCACCCAAGCACATTTACCTGCTAACCTGGATTCCACTCCGGCTGACCACTGGACCAGCTGAGGGAAGCTAGGTCAGACGGGTAGTAACTATGCTTTTTACGTGTTGCCCGTCGATTATCCGCCTGACGATTAACTAGGCAACTATGTTAATCAAACAATTGATTAGCAAGTAAACACATTCGTTTGCATGCCCAGTTTCCTCGTGGGTGAGATGGCTTTCCGTAGTGCATATCAAGTACAAGCACACGCGCCGTATACGTATCATGAATGCACGAAACATGTCGGCGGGAGTGTGAAGAAAAGACTGAAACAAAAACAGCCATCGATAAGCAAATAGACGTTGACTTCTCTTCTTTTTTTATTTCAAAAACCATGCTGCACATACGTTCAATCATCTGTCGATCGAGCAATGATCATTTACCAGTAAATATGAGTAGAGAGCTGATGTTTTCCCTCGACTGAGGACTATGAAGTTATGATTGTGCGTCCTATTTGTAGCATTTTAAGCAACATCCAAATCGTTCCTAATCATAGACTTGGATTTCTATGTTCAGTTTGTAACATAAATTGGAGATTTATCCCAACGCTATCGCGCTGGCTCGTAAAACCAGCACGGCTAATTTGTATCTCCCTCCCGTGGTTTGATTTATCTGCCAGCCACAACGAATTTGCCTGTACATTCATCAAGTGGTACAGCCTCTGACCGCAAACAGCCGGAGGAGGCACCACTACAACATTCACGCAATCTTTGGCTACATTGATTTACGATTTGTTTACCCTTCCCCTGCTGTTGCCGTGTGATCAATGGGTTTCTACTGTGATGGTTTAAATTAGCCATACATCTACAGAATCCTTTCATCACAATCAAATAGTCAAAGTCAAAACAACTCGGAGCCCACCGAGGAAAGCGAAAGTTGTTCGATTTCGCTCACATCTTCATAACTGTCTGGTGGATATTATTGTCTTGGGAAGTTACGGTAATATCCTCCAGGATTGGAAAGTTAACTCACCCATAATCCAATATTTCCGTAATGAATCCAAAATGTTGTCTCCACTTGACAAGAGAGCGAGATCAATAAAATCACAAGTGTAACGACCCCAGGACGAAAGTGAAAGAACCAAAATTAAATTATCTGCTTTCCCCGATGTCCGCTTTCCTCGCCTTCATCGCGTTGAAATCTTCCGTGTAAAGAAAAAAAAAACCCAAAATGGACTCATACTCCGCGGAGCTGGTGATATCCAAAACTGCACCGTATTATCAGTGATCATAAAATTAAATTGCTTTGTTTTCACTTTGGCAAAGTTTTCTTTTTTATTATGGCTGGGCCTCGTGCTTCATCGCGCCGTTTTATTTCTTCAATTTCAGCGCCCAATAAGACAACAAAAATCGCTAAAGATCTTTTCATGTTGGGTGATGTTGTAGAGGAAATGCACGAAATGAACAGCGCACACCTGAGCGCCCAATTTGGTATGATCCAACGGTGTGAGTGGAAAGCCGCCGCCAACCCGCCCATTGATCGCTTCCGCGTTTTGGTTTTGCTTATGATACACAATGCACATCGAATGCAAAGTGGAGCACCGCCCTCCGTTTCTCCTAATGGAAGGCAGGATATTGCACTGCGCTGAAGAGGTTGACAATTAAAAATTGTTTGGCTGTTACTGATATGGAAACAATTTCAAAATGGATTGCCACAGTTGATTTTAACATCTCTTGAACAAAGTTTCGCAATCAGAAGGGGCCATCCATAAATTATATCACGCATTTAGGGGGGTAGGGGAGAGTTACTAAGCTACTATTGTTTACAAAAGCTGATACGTCCCTTCGAAAAAGTAATCGAGAAATATTGTTTTATTCAATTTCGTTGAAGAAATCCAATATTCATTGCATATTTTTTGTAACGTATCGGACTGATTTTTTTTTTTGTGAATAATTGTATGTTTGGCAACCCGGCATTTTGACAATTCAATTCAGATAGGGGAAATTTACCCCTACATGATAGTAGTGTTAGTATGCGTGGGCGAGCTACCAGTTACGCCAACACGACTATAAAATGCATTGTTTACAAAAGCTGATACGCCCCTTGGAAAAAGTAGTCGAGAAATGTTGTTTTTTGGTATATCAAAACGTACGAGCTGTTGAAGACAATGGTCACGTAAACGCCAGATCAACAGAATGGGCAGCCCATCAAGAATACTGCTGCTGTGCAGCACTCGGGTCGGCCAAGTTCCGCCTCTCGTATTTATTTGCTTATAGCCAGCATGGAAAAATTTATTCAGGAGTTTATTTTTTTTTCTACAGGTAGAGGTCCAGAATTTTTATTATAGTGTGATGAAGATTTGATCCACGGAGAGTACAGCAAACATTACACACTGGTAAGGAACATTGGGAATGTACTCATTGAACATACTGCACCGAGGCATCAAAGATGAGGACGTTATCATCGTACACTATTTCCATATCAAGCCTATTGTCTTTGGATCGGGACGCTCGTACAGGAAGGCCTGCAGTCCGGAAGTGTTGGTAGGCAACCGCTATTCCTACCCTGAACTGGAAATGTGGGCTCTCTTTGACACTGTACGTGTTGTTGTTCTTCGAGAACCCATCCGTGGACGTTGATGAGATCCGTTGAAAAGAATCCCAAAACTCGGATCACCATCCAGGAGCTACTGGAGGTGGAATGGATGACGCAGGAAATCAATTCGTCACAGTTCAATTTTCCCAAAATCGTTCCCTGCTAACCGTACGAAATCAATCCGTAAAAGTGCTACGTAGATGCCAATATCTGCTACAGCAAGACGGGACTGTCCACGTCACCGCACAGCCTTTCGATATCGGATGATGTCGATGGTGAAGATGAGGATGAGCATGTCGAATGTCGAATAAATCAGTAAATTTATAAAACAAAAATGATTTACTGCTATTTACTTAATATATTTTTGGTTTCTTTTTTGATGATTTTTATACGGGGACTGAGGTCAAAATGTCTAGTGGCGGAGTAGCAGTGATTCTATTTTAATCAATCCTGAACTAGTCCAGGTTGAGTGTTAAATGCTTCCTTGTGATTCAGTCGGTTGGTGGTTCTGTTGGTCAAAACAAACATAGTGTAGTACTAGAATTTAGACTGGAATGTGTTAATTGATTTACTTGGGACCCAAAAGCTAGTCCAATTTAAAATCGTTAGTTTCCACCGGTTGGTTGTAATCAGTGATGGTAAAAATCATTTCTTCTACACTCAACATAGCTGTAAATGAAGACAACCTTAACAGATAGCCCAACTACCTGCATGAATTTGAATTTTGACATAACAACATTCTCTCGATCAAGGCAACCTCTGAGTATCGAAGTCAACATTTGTTTTTCTTCATTCGTGGCTAGATGTTCATTTTCGCCTGTGTTGTTAGCAATAATATTAATATTCGTCTTTATCTTGGTAGGGATGATTTTGAGGATCAAACGCAAAATGATTATTTTCATTTTACACAAATATAGCGTGCCGTGTTGGTTTTTTTGTGTGTAAAAATCAATGGAAAATTATTTTCTCTTGCTGCTTTGATCGATTCTCTTCATAAACTTTCTCTATAACTACTGCTACGCAAACAGATTTCGCTCTACTTTTACCACATAGTTTGACAAAGGAGGTTCTTATCTAGCATCCAATACGTCAAATGCAACAGGAAAAGGTTTCGCAGCTGAGTGATTAACAAATGGGAAAGTCGATGAAGAGCATATATTAATGCAGATTGGACCATTTGAAATGTTTATCTAGAATTATATTTATCCTGGATTGAATAGCCTTGTCAGAAATGGTTGCAGTTTCCACTGGTTGCTATAAATATGTATCTTTACATGAAATCCATACAAAGATATCTAGTTGTAACACTAACGGGACGATTTAAGAATCTCACTGTGGAACTGTCCCAAACTTTATCAACTGTAAAACTACACTAATACGTAGACTCAATAAAGGGCTAGTCCTCGAACTAGTCTCTGCAACTTTGTAATTCTGAGCCAAAATATAATGAATGGACAAGTGTGATCCTGTTGGTGTTTAATTCTATCCCCCAAATGATTTAATTTTTACTGTTTTAAATGACATAATGGCCTACTTTTCTTAACTAAAATAAGAGTGTCTAAGAGTACTACTTTTCGACACCCAGTGCCGAAAAGTTCTACTCGGCAAGCCTCGTTGGATAAACTACAACTCGTACTGAAAAAATCTTCTTTTTACAACTTGTTGCATAGGGGTCTTCCATTAATTATGTCACACATTTAGGGGAGACGGGGGGTTTTGAAAACTGTGACGAGCCATACAAAAAAAAATTAAGTTTCATACAAAAAATGTGACAAAGGGGGGAGGGGGGTTGAAAATGGGCCTAATTTGCGTGACATATTTAATGGACCATCCCAAACAGCTATTTCAAAACATTCTCCAAAGCGTGAACTTATTGTAACTTTTATTTATTTAAAATTAACCATCAACCGCTGAAAATATAAATTATCGCGTATTTCTGTTGTTCATTACATGCCAAGTGAAATTCGAGAACGTAATTTCATTTGAATAGCTTGTTTAACCAGGTCCTAAAAAATCGTCACGTCGGCCGTAGCTTGTTATGATTGCCTGAACCATTCGTAAAGAGAAAATCGAAACATTGAACGTCGCGTGAAAGTGGATCTTAATGAAGACCTACGTACTCTTTCGTAGCTTTTAGTTTTAGGATTTCAAAGATCGTCGGTTGCAGTGACTTGCTTACTGAGCAGAAAAACACGGTCCCAGGTCCTTTCATATTAAAAATGTATGGTAAGATCGCTTGTTTATCGTGTATGTTGTAAAACTTTTCGTTGTCGTCGGTGCCGGGTTTTAATAGTTATAAAAACTTGAGTAACGCTATAATGTGATATGAGGGGCTCGGTGGCCTTAGAGCAACCGGTGTTGCTTACTGAGCAGAACATTATGAGTCTAATCTCAAGCCCATTCACATTCAAGATTCGTCAATCGTTTTATTTATTAACATGACTACATGGTAATAACAGCAACTCGATGATTAAAAAGGAGCTCGTCTGCCTAGTGGCAAATGTTTTTGCTTACTGAGCAGAAGACTGTGGGTTCAATCCCAAGCTCCTTCGCGTTATATGATTGTTAGGACATCAATTCAGCTTATCGTTTACCAAAACGAACCCTGCTGCAAACCCAACCCTCTTACCCAACATCCCTGTGATTCCTCGTGGAAGTGCAGAGGACTCCTCGGCTTCCATCAAAGCGAGTGTCACGTCAACACATTCCTACCCATTCCTTTCTTGACGTGCGTTCAGGTGCGGCTGGCGCTGGTATTGCCTAATTCGAGATCACCAGTTTTTACACATTGAGGATGATTGCTAGTCCCAAGCATCGTCTATTGGTTCTCTGTGTAATTACAGCTGGTCTGGCAATAACAGAGTAGCAACCGTGGGCGGTCAATCATGCTCATGCTCATGCTCGTATTGCAACTTCATATTATTGCCTTCATACATCAACAATGTAATGCAAACTATATCTCGTCAAAAGTTGTGACGATTTTTTTCAAAATGTCTTTTTTTTTTCTTCTTCTTCTTTCCTTTATTTAACGTCGGTCTCTGTTCCGCAATCTATTGCCAATCACCGACGGACATCGATTGCCATCCATTGACGGCAATCGAATGTGCAGGAAAGCAGCTTCCACACCTGCGTAGGATATCGCACCCATTCAACACACATGGGCCGGGACCAACGGCTTTACTTCCATTCCGAAGGAAGACGTGACCAGAGATTTTTATGCCTCAGAAAAATCCCACCGACCTCGGCTTTGATTGAACCCAGACCCATTGGGGTGTTAGAAAGCAGTCACGCTTACCACTACACCACCGGCGCCGGCTGACTTTTTTTTTCAAAAAGTCATCTCAAATCTTTTTTTGAAACTGCAATGGGGCAAGAGTGCCAACCCCTATGCGGCAAAGGGTCATGTGTCTTAAATTGAGTGAAATCGATTAATGCTTGTTTATAAACATAGCCTTTTGATTATTAATCATGCTAGCAACAGCTGTTATTGTTTACCAAATTTAACTATTGAATTTTACAACATTAATCAATACATAACAAATGAACTGTGTTTACCAATGAAATCAAATGAAAACTATTGTTGTTTATATTTTATGTAGCTGATTTTGTCAAATTTCGTATAAACAATTAATTAATTTATCTTTATTAGGGAGGCTTTCAGCCTTGGGTTGATTCGCCTCCAATCGTATAAACAAGCTTACCGAAGACTTAAATGGGCAATGAAGCAATTTCTTTTACATTTTTGAATAATTTTATTCATAAATATAGCGGCGGCACTCTTGCCCCGTGTGAGGTTCATTTTTAAGAAAATTGTTTTTGACCAATTATAGGGAATATTTATATATTCTTTGTTTTTGGTGTTTCAAATATTCATTATTAGTGATGCCTCAAACAGGAATTGTAGAAAACAATATTGGGAACTTCCAAAATCCTTATTTTATGATGTATAATTATTATAAGTAATTTAGATTTTGACACATCAGCACAAATTGCAATTTTTGTAATACTTCATTTTGGACAGAACTTTCTATAATGCTGCATAGGAACACCATTCATAGTTTCATGGGTGAATTAGCATTGAAAACATGTTTATTTTCAAAATTTTAGGGGGTGACACTCTTGCCCCATATGGCACTCTTGCCCCACCCGACCCTATTTAAAATCATGGCTCAGAATATTCAACATCAGAAACACCTGTCAAAGCTGGGTACAAAATATTTACATTGTCGGCGTAGGGTTTTTGATCTAATTTCCGTCCTTCTAAGAACAACCCGCGTTTTACCTATCTTATTTGAACAATTTTGAACAAAAAATGGAATATTTCTTTCAGAGATGGCTTCTAAATTTATTCACCTTTCCATACGTACCGTTGGATTTGATAAAGAGTCACAAATTGTTGAGATATTGTTCAAAATCTAATACTGCTTCTTGATTCTAAATCCGTCCTACGAGTTTCAATTCCGTCCAAACGCATTGAAACGTCATTAGATTTTCTTCGTCCTATGGATAAACGTAGAAAAGGGGATTCGCTAGGAGCGCTTCTTTTGTTTTGAGAAAAATGAGCGTATTGTATATTCATACAATGCGCTCTAACAGGATTTATGTTGTAGCTAATGAACTAACGCATCGGAACAAACCTATTATTGATTTGTGCACGGTGAAATCATTGATATTATTGATCGTTTCTGATCGATAGAACGGAAATGGGCGATTACGACGAAGTAGCGCTCTACCCTATCGAAAATTATAACGGCGGCGTTTCAAAATCAAAATCGTCGTAGGCGGCGGCGTGGCACGGTGGCACTGATCTACAACTCTCTAGCTGCAGTAAAATTCAAGGTATAGTGTGCACAGGAAGTTGCCAAGAAGTGAAATTATTCTGAACTAATCGAGGAAACCGTGAAAAAATCACCTAATTTGTTTTTCCCTGATTTGTTTTCCGTCGATCTTATTTCCGTGCTAAGCACCAATGCTACCGACGCCAGGGAGGCAACTCCCACACCTGGACCCTACCTATCGATCCATCAACTCATGAACCGGGGACCAACGGCTTTACTTCCCTTGGATTGAACCCAGGCCTACTGGGGTGAGAGGTAATCACGCTTAGCACTACACCACCGGCGCCACTAATCACCTAAATATATTGGTGCAAATTTTCAGATAGGTGTATTTAAGATGATCTAGGTTCTCAAATTCGTCATCGAGTTCAAATCATTTGAGCTACTATCTAAATTTGAGTAAATGGGATTTTTATCTACAGTAATGCTACATGTCTGAGCAAATTAAATTGCGCATCCTTTAAGTTACATTCATGATCCAAATGATTCAACAAAAATTAGCCTAGGGCCTCATCAACGATACGACGCATCGTCGTCGTTGATTAGACTCTCGTCCCAGTTCGTGTTCGTCCCACGTCAGGTCTACTATCGATCTAATATCGAATCACATACAAATTCTTACACATCATTTGAGATCCTAGTATTCACAAATATGAATTGAGAGCAATGAATTATTTTTATATTGTGTGGCAAGGACAATCAATGCCCAGAAAGAAGTCGATAAAATTTACAACGTGAAAGATTTTCTAGACCGGACCGGGATTCTAACCCTCCGCTTCTTCCGACAGTGCCTTAACTGAATATGCCATCGATAGCCCTGACTCAACCTAATGGAATGTTCAAACACCTCAATTCAACACTTACTTATCGATCATCCGCAAAACAATCGCAGACGGCGAAAGGGAAAGTGTCACAACCGGCGCAGACATTTATCAACCAATCAAAAAAGCCCGTGTCTCGATCGATCGAGGCACGGCAGCTGCGGATGATGACATTCGGATGCCCGTTATTGGAATGAAAGGTGCAAAATTCGTCCCAATATTCAAATCAGCTAGGTAAACAAAAACCTCATTTACAGGTACACATTTGCATACGCAATTACCATCCGCGTCGAACGAAGGAAGTATGGAAAAAATTAAATCTATCACAACCAAATTCAAATTCCACATTTTTCAGGGAAATTGTGACGTCCAGCAGCCTCAATTTATTGTCGCTTTATGTACGGAGTGGGGTGTGGTCCCGGTGTACAGATTTATTTTTCAAAAGCGGAACCAATAATGTGTGCTCAGCGTAGTTGCGCGGTAGACTGGTTCAAAATGATAGGTGTGTACCAAATAAATCTTGAATTATTTCATCTTTACTTTTAAGATTTCAACTTTGGATCAGTCTAATGCGTCTACGTAAGCTTCAAAGAATGTATACACAAGTGTGAAAAATTGAGAAATCGAAAACAGCACCGGAGGCCTACTCACACTGTTCCGGTTTTCGTTAACATCAAATCTCGGAAGTCGACTGGCTACAATTTACATAATTTCACTTTGCAAAATTTCAATCAAATAAATCACGTCATCCCTAGCCGACCGTTTCGGTAGACATAAGCTAATCAGCAGGACGCCGGTGACTCGCAACTATTAAATTTTCACTTTCATCATCGTCAATTAGCTATAGGTATGCGAATTTTGGGTCAAACACTTTCGTCTTCGTCAGACGTTTCCAATAATCATAAACAAACTGCCCAATTAAGCAGGGATCAATTTCGTAAATTTATTGACGAATCTGCCCGCTTGCTGCTGCAGTTATTGGGAGCCCTCGATTATTCAGCTTTAACTTTTGATCGGATAAATTGACATCACTGGTAGCGCAAGTGAAATGAGCACTATTGATGTTATATTCGCAAGTGCGCAAGTAGTTGCAAAATTGATGCATTCGATCGATCGACCGATCGCGAGCAAAAGATCATAAATTGCTTGCTAATGATCGATCAGAGAAAAAGGTATAAAAAACGCAGTGGAAGCGAAATTCAGTGGAAAAATTTAGAGTGAAACATTTAATTGATCAATAACGGCAAAATGTGAACTGAAAGCTGTCGGACTGGAACGTTGGTGATAACAATGAAATGTACGAATAATTGCAGAGCTACCCATTAACTAATTGGCAGAGCTGTGAAATGGAATGGTGGAAGGTGATATTGCTATTTTTTACGAATTCGCATTTTGTATTTGCACCTCAGCAAAATAAACATAACATTTGAGAAGGGCACATCTTCGTTGAACGATTCTTTTCGATTGGTTCTCCGATAAATAAACTATAGATTTCTAAAGCACGCTATTTTATAGATTTCTAATGTCGCTATTTCCTGATGAAAACATCCATATTTCGTTTATGGATACACGACATCGCCTGTTCACTTTAAATTTTGGACGCTAAGATAATGTTGGGAAAAATATCTGCACATAATACAACAAAACCGATTATTTATTTCAGTAAAGTAGACTTTATATCAATAGCAAACGTAGCTTATTTGAATTTTTTTTTTTGTCTGTAAAATTCTCGAACTCTTTGTGGGATACCCGCCATTAGGATCTGTACAGAGGCGGCATGCCTCAATTTTCTCATGAAATCATTGATGCCATTCGGTTTCCTCTTTTTTTCGAATAAAGGGTGTCCCACATCGAATTGCATCATGGAAAAAACGCTGTTGAAAATTAACCATTCGGTATTTTCTCTTGAAAATTTGGGTAGAACGAGGGGTAGAAGTAGTTTAGAGTGTATTGTTTACACTGTATTTTTATCACTGTCAGGTTTTCGAAAGTTGAAAAATATGGCGTCACCCGAAAAGCACCGTCGGAAAATCCTCAACTCTCTCATCGGGACATCAGAAAACAACTCGGAATCGTGCAGTCAACGGTGAGTCGTGTGATTAAACGTACTACGAAACTCTGAGCATCGAACGAAAGGAGAAATGCGGTCAGAATGGATGTTTTATTAGTGATCAGGATCACAAGTGTGTCATGAAAGCGTTTAAGCGGAATACCAATGCTTCGGTCAGGGATGTGACCAAAAATTTGAATCTGTCCAAGTCTTTCGTCCAGAAAGCCAAGGACCGGGAGGGACTGCATACGTACAAAGTGCTAACGGCAAAATACGGTGGGAAAGTCACAGGCCCGGAAACTGTACACCCAGACGCTGACGAAGCCTCATTGTCTCATCATGGATGATGAGACTTACGTCAAGGTGGACTTCCACCCAGCACAAGTTTGATGATGTTGCCAAGAAATACATGATTTAGCTAGCGATCTGCTCATGTGGCAAACGGAGTGTGCCGTTCGTGACTACCGGGACTGTAAACAGGGAAATCTACCTCAAGGAGTGTCTACAAAAGCGTCTGCTTCCTCTGTTGAAACAACACGAGGGCCCTACGATCTTCTGGCCGGATCTAGCTTTGTCTTCTTCTTCTTCTTATTCGCATTTAAAGCTTGTTGCTTATGGCATATTAGCTTATTGCGTGCTCTCAACTTGGTGTTCTAGCTGCACTTCCACAGTTATTAATTGAGAGCTTTCGATGCCTGCTACCATTTTTGCATTAGTATAATTGTGTGGCAAGTATAATCATACTCTATGCCCAGGGAGTCGAGAAATTTTCCAACCCGAAAAATTCCTAGACCGGACCGGGAATCGAACCCAGTCACCTCCAGCATGGTCTTGCTTTGTAGCTGCGCCTTTACCGACTGAGCTAAGGGAGGCCCCAACAAGGATCTAGCTTTGTGCCACTTTTCAAATGTTGTCCTGGAGTGGTACGAAGTCAACGGGGTCCCTTTCGTACCCAAGGACATGAACCCCCAACGCACCGGAACTAAGGCCCATGGAAAAATACTGGGCTATTATGAAGCAGGCACTACGGAAGCATCCCAAGGAGGTCAAATCTGAGGAAGACATGAAGAAAAAGTGGGATTCCGTACAGAAGAAGCTGCAACCAGATATTGTACAGAAACCTAATGAGAGGAGTTAAGCGTAAGGTGCGAGCTTACGGTTATGGTATTGAAGTTGAATGAAATAAATATGCGAAAACCTTACTAATGAGTTATATTTTATTGTCTGAAAGTTTGATAAGGATCGGTCAACTAGGTAATTTTCAACAGCGTTTTTTTCCGTGATGCAATTTGATATGGGACACCCTTTAGTTTCCGCTTAACCAGAGCCCAATACTTTTCTATTGGGCGAAGTTCTGGACAGTTTCGTGGATTGGCTGTTTTTGGCATGTATTTGACCTCTTGTGCATTATACCATTCAAGGACGGATTTTGCATAGTGACAAGAGGCCGAATCAGGCCATAACAGAACTGGAGTGTCTTGACTTCTGATCAATGGTCGCAACCGCATTTGCAAACATTCTTTCTCGTACACATCTTTGTTGTTAGTGCCGGTAGAGATGGAACTTTTGGATTTTCCAAACACTTTTTGGGGAATTTCGAAAGCTTCTTTGTCCGGAAACACACGACAACGGCATTCCTTTACATTGTAGTATTAAAAGCCAAACCCGGAAGCTGTTGAAAGGCTCAAACGATTTGCACACACTAAACACGGTACTCCTCCTCCCTTAGTTGGATTTTGCTGCCGATCGTACAAAATGCGTTTGGTAATTCTTCTTATTATTATTATTCTTCTTCTTTTTCTTCTTTTTCTTCTTCTTCTTCTTCTTTCCTTTATTTAACGTCGATCTCTGTTCCGCAATCTGGTGCCAATCACCGACGGACATCGATTGCCATCCATTGACGGCAATCGAATGTGCAGGAAGGCAGCTTCCACACCTGCGTAGGATATCGCACCCATTCAACACACATGGGTCGGGACCAACGGCTTTCCACAATTGATTGAGCTTATTTTCGCGTATGTTATGACCAGGCCTGAACATACTCATTACAGCTAAAATACTACTTTTTGAAATTCTGAAACTATGAGATATAATAATACTAATTTTTATATGTAAGATGCAAGTAGAGGAGGTAAAGTTTGGGTAAAGGGCGAACACGAAATTATTGCGACACATTCAACAGGGCATAACTTTTTTACCATTGGGTAAAAATCAACCAAATTTTGCACACTTTCTCATTGATGTGTATTGTGTACATGCTGTCAAACTCGAAGTCGTGTTTTTCGATTCAACGAAAATGGAGGTGAACCAACGCGAGTTGAGATAACAAATTCTTTCCAAACACCTGGAATTTCCTGACCTGTCGCACCGGCAGTTGGGAAAAATGTTGAACATTCACCATTCAACCGTCTCCAGAGTGTTGAAGCGGTTCCAGGAGCGGTTGACGTTAGACCAAGGCAAAGGAGCTGGAAGAAAACCGGGACCGGAGAACAAAAAGACGGAGGGAAAGGTGAAGCGGATGATTAAAGCAAATCCCAACGTCTCAAGCCGTGATTTGGCTAAAAAGATCGGCATGTCGCAGAGCTACGTCCAGAATGCAAAGAAGAGAGCTGGACTACATACATACAAGGTACAGAACTTCCCAAACCGCGATGAGCGGCAACAATCGACGGCTAAAACTAGGGCACGGAAGGTCTACGAGAAGATGCTGACAAAATATGGCTGCTGTGTGATGGACGACGAAACGTATATAAAAGCCGATTTTAAGCAAATTCCGGGGTTGGAGTTTTTCACCGGCAAGAGCAAGTTCGATGTGGACGACAAATTTAAGAAGAAGGAAATGTCGAAGTTCGCCTCCAAATATCTCATTTGGCAGGCCATCTGCTCTTGCGGACTGAGGAGTGAGCCTTTCGTGACAAAGGGCACAGTAAATGGCGAGATCTACAAATCTGAGTGCCTCGAGAAGCGCCTTTTGCCGTTCTTGCAGCAGCACGACGAAGCTCCGCTATTTTGGCCAGATTTGGCATCATGCCACTATTCTAAAAGTGTCCTGGAGTGGTATGAGGCCAATTCTGTCCATTTTGTTCCAAAGGACATGAATCCGCCAAACTGTCCGGAGCTGCGCCCGGTGGAGCAGTACTGGGCAATAATGAAGCGGGAACTTCGGAAGAGCAAGAAGACAGTCAAAGACGAGAAGGACATGTTAAGAAAATGGAAAAAAAAACTGAGAAACTGGTACCGGATGACACTGTAAAGACTTTGATGGAGGGCATCAAGCGAAAATGCGTTCAATTTTACACTCAAGGCTCCATCGATTAACTTTTCTTTTGATTTTTGAAGTAAATATATGTATAAAACTACCCTAAAATTTTGGTTTGATTCTAAACATTATAAGAATATTGGCATTACATTTTCGGTGTTGCAATAATTTCGTTTTCGCCCTTTATGACACATAAAATCTGACAATTTCGTTTCCAGAGTGTCACAATTAATGATTAGCTATAACAAATAATACTCACTCATGACGATTACTCATTACAGCTAAAATATCTAATTGTGAACCTCTGAAAGCAAAATTGACTGCACCGTTCGAAAAATTCATGTAAATTTCTGCGAGATATAGCGCACATAAAATTAACGCTAGATTTGTCATAAATATATGCGATATTTCGAGTAAATTTAAGCGCAATATCGCATAAATTAGCAATATTGTGTGCAAGCTTGTAAACGATTTCGCTGTTTATGCCAAGTATAGCTCAAAATTAAACGAAGGGAGATTTTAGGCGATAGTTAAAATTCAGTATTTTTTTCTCTGTGATTTTATGTGTCATACTCAAACATTACCCTCTTCTTGCATCTTACATATAAAAACTATTATTATAATATCTCATAGTTTCATAATTTCGGAAACAGCGCCCGGTGGTTTTTTTCTTTTTTTTTTTTTTTTAGGAAACCTTCAAAAGGCCATTATGCCACCGCTTGACGACCGGGCGCACGGTCACGGTGACACGGTGTGTGGGATTCTTACCGCACTAAAACCTCCTTGGACGCCTTTCTCTTTGCCCCCGGAACCACTTGTCGTATTACTTCGGAGGGGGCCGTGCATTACGCACCTCACTTTACCTCAGCTAATTGGCGCATCCAGTTCGCTGATCGACTCTCCGATTTGTGATCCATTTAGCTCCCAGCGTCGCGTTCTACACGGTTAACCCCGGTGGTGGATTCAGCCTACTCTGACGGAGAGTTCCCTCGGCTTCGGCTTTCACTTCGCACTTGTGTGAGCACATTACTATTTTCTAGCTGGTCCTCGCGCCATTTTCGCTGCAGCGCTGACATGATCTGCGTTACTGCTCTGCTGACGGCGTTAAAGGTGCCCTCCACTCGACACATTTCTTCGACGACATTTTTCGTGCTAAGGACGAGCATCTCCTCTCGCACAGCATCAAATCTAGGACATTCGTAGACCACGTGCTCTGGTGATACTTCCACATTCCCACACTCCGGACAGGTACTTCCTGAAGCAGCCATGACAAGACAAGAACTGCGTCAAGTGGAAGTTGACTTCTCCATGCTTCCTGTTCACACAGGTCGAAAGAATCGGTATTAGCCTGTGTGTCCATCTACCGTTCTCTGCTGCATCCCACGACTGCTGCCACTTAGCCATCGACACCGTTCTCACCATTTTTCGTACTCCTCTGGTTTCTCTCGTCATATATCTCCTCCGCCAAGGTGATGCCGATTGGGATCATACCGGCGATAACGCTTACTGCCTCCATCGAAATGGTTCTGTACGCACTCACGACTCGCATGGCCATGAGCCGGAACGTACTGCTCAATTTCCTTTGGTTCTGCCTCGTTGTCAGCGCTTCAATCCAGGCTGAACTTCCGTACCTTAGTATCGATGAGGACACACTAGCCAGAAGACGCCTCTTGCTGCTGCTTGGACCAGAATTGTTCGGCATGATTCTGGCTATTGCGTTGATGACCTTTGCCGCCTTCTCGCAAGCATATTCGAGTGGCTGTTAAAGCTTAGCCGGTCGTCGATCATCACTTCTAGATACTTCAGCACGCGCTTCGAAACAATGTTGTGCTCTCCAACGGTGATTTCTGCCCGTTGCACTGCTTTGCAGTTACTGACCAACATTACTTCTGTTTTGTGGTGGGCTATCTGCAGCTTCGCTCCTTGCATCTAGTTACCAATCGTATCATATCGCCTCGGCCGCCAGCATTTCCACTTCTTTCAGCGTCTCACCGGTTACCGTCAAGACGACATCGTCCACAAAGCCAACGATCTCAACTCCTTTGGGCAGCTTGAGCGTCAGCACGCCATTCCCAACAAACAATTTGTTCTGATTAAGGGCTGAATAGGCTATTTTTTAGCTGAAGGAGCATATTTTTGCCTGAATAAGCTGAATAAGCTATTACGCTTACAATGTTTGTGGGGTTGTACATTCCATTCCACAGCGTGGGACCTAGAATGGAGCCTTGTGGAACTCCCGCCGTGATTCTAAGCGATTTCTGCCCCGTGTCTGTCTCGTAGATCAGGACCCGGTTCTGGAAGTAACTACTTAGAATTCTGCAGAGGTGGTCTGGAACCCTCATTCTATGGAGCACATTGGCGATGGCCTCCCAGCTGGCGCATTCTTCACATTAATCGTAATCACGGCGCAGTATCGATTTCCTCTCCGCTTCTGTTTGGAAGTTTTCTCGGCTCTGTCAACCACTGTCCGAATTGCATCCACCGTCGATCTCCCTTTCCGGAATCCGAACTGCCTCTCCGACAATCCTTTTTCACTCTCCGTGCATTTCGTCAGCCAGTTCAGGATGATCCTCTCCAAGAGCTTTCCGACAGTATCCAGCAAGCATATTGGCCTATACGATGCAGGATCCCCCGGCGGTTTTCCGGGCTTTGGCAATAGCACTAGCTTTTGTACCTTCCACCTATCAGGGAACTGACCCTCGTCATTTCTGCAGCACTATTCTGAACATGTCCGGGAACGTCTGATTCGCCGCCTTCAACGCCACGTTGGGAATTCTATCCGGGCCGGGAGCTTTCTTCGCCTTCAACCCTTTCGCTGCTGCTAGGAGTTCCTCGTTGGAGACTTGTACAACGTTGTCTCCATCTTCCTCGCCATATGGTGTAGGTGGCCAGGTCGTTGGGTCATGCTGTGAGAAAAGACCCTCCACGATGACTTTCAGCTTGTTGGGCCGCATTTCAACCGGCATCGTTGGACCTCTGATCTTCGCCATCGCGACTCGGTATGCGTTGCCCCCGGGGTTGGCATGAGCATCGCGGCACAGTTCCTTGAAACTGTTTGACTTGCTCAGCTTTATCTTTCGTTTTAGTGCAGCCCTGGCCTCTCGGAACACCACCCTGCGCTCCTATCTGTCTGCTTCCGTTCTTGCTGTCTGAACGCGCCTTCTGGCTAGAAGATAGCTAGCACGGAGGGTGCTAATTTTTCTCGTTCCACCAGTAAGCTGGACGCCGCCTTTCCGTGGCGCCCGTGGTGTAGTGGTAAGCGTGATTACCTCTCACACCAGCAGGCCTGGGTTCAATCCCAGTCGGCACCGCCGGGATGTTCTGAGGCATAAAATCTCTGATCACGCCTTCCTTCGGAAGGGAAGTAGCAGTTGGTCCCCGGTCCATGAGTTGATGTGTCGAAAGGAGGGGCCAGGTGTGGGAGCTGCCTCCCTGGCGTCGGTAGCATTGGCGCTTAGCACGGAAAACAAATCAAGGAAAAAACCTAAAAGTTATAGTTTAGCCACAGACAAACAGACATAACACTCACAAGTACTACCCACCACAGTGTACTCAACAGATGGCGGTAATGTTTTAGCGACGATGTTTTACAGTGAGAAATATTCAATGTGTTATGTCTGTTTGTCTGTGGTTTAGCTATAATGAGTATGTTCAAGCCTGGTTATGACTCAAAGTTATGACAGACACATAATAGACACACGGCGGTTCTTCATCCAGGATTCGCTCGTCAAGCCGAAGCCATAAAATACTATCTAAGTTACATGCCTGTGTAGAATCCTTATGAGCGGCGCGTTTCGACTGTCACCAAAAGAGAATTTAACATAAGCTCGGCAATATTGTCGCGCTTATGTTTAATTCTCATTTGGTGACGGTCGTAGCGCGCCGCTCATAAGCATGCTGCAACCCCGCCCATAACGATTCTACACAGGTGTGTAGCTTAGATAGTATTTTATAGTAGCGGCTTGATGAGCGAATCTTGGATAAAGAGCCGCCGTGTGTTAGATGAATGGGTGCAGTCGTACGGCCATAAACAAAGAACAGATGGTATAATCAACAATCAATACGAAACTAACGATTTTAAATTGGCTCACTACTTGACTAGCCTATTGGTCCCAAGTAAACGATTAACGTACCCCATTCTAGTCGAAATTCTAGTACTACACAATGTTTGTTTTGATTCGCTATGAAAATTTGACAGATAAAATGAGGAATTAGTGGATTTTCCTATGTTTCGAGGATTAGCTTGGGACCGAAGAGAGTACCAGAGAAAAGTTGAGCACGTTTTTTCGCGACCTTCTAGTCTTAGAGTTACCTCTATGGTATAATCCCATTTTGAGAATTTATTCTGCCACACATAATATTAATTATTCCAGAAATATTCACCCATATTCTTGTTTTCGTTCGAACCGTATTTTCCATACAAAAAAGGTTTTTTGTATGGAAAATACCGTTCGAACGAAAACAAGAATATGGGTGATTGATTCGGCTGTAACTTTTTAAGGACTCCATTTGCCGGCGCCGATGGTTTAGTGGTAAGCGTGACTACTTTCTCACCCCAATGGATCTGGGTTCAATCTCAATCACATTCGGTACAGTAACGACCCGATTTTTTCAGCCCCTCCGCTGATCAGACTTTTAACTTTAAAAAATTCACATAGTGGTATATTCAAATCCTTCTCATTCATCTTTAAGATACTACTTTGGTACAAGAAGACCACTGAAAAGCGGCGCCGGTGGTGTAGTGGTAAGCGTGATTACCTCTGACTCCAGAAGGCCTGGGTTCAGTCCCAGTCGGCGCCGCCGGGATGTTCTGAGGCATAACATCTCTGATCACTCTGAAGGGAAGTAAAGCCGTTGGTCCCCGGTTCATGAGTTGATGGGTCGATAGGTAGGGTCCAGGTGTAGGAACTGCCTTCCTGGCGTCGGTAGCATTGGTGCTCAGCACGGAAAACAAGATCGACGGAAAACAAATCAAACGAAAAAAAAAAGACCACTGAAAAAAAAAACGCATGGACTTCGCAGAATATTAGAAAATATTTCCAAAAAGGAGGCTGACAAAATCGGGACTGTACAGTACAGTGAATTGAAGGAAAAACATAACACAAAGTCGATTTCTGAGGTTTAGTCCGGCCTTGTGGGTTGGCAGGCTGCGTTCTTTATTCATCTGGTTCTAGCCGCCATAGCAAAAACTTTGAAAATTTAAATTTAGCACATTAAGAGAGACACCTGTTGAGATCTCTAAAAAAGAGTTTTTTTTTTTTTTGATAATTTGTTTAAAACATAAGAATAAATCCAATCACTTCGGGTTTTCAGTATGTTATTAAGCAAGATTTCTGCTTTTTTTTCGAAAATTTCAAGCCAAAATATTATTTTTTCCGCTGACAGCGTTGTCAGCCCTGAAACATTGGAGAAAAAAAAGTGTTTTGAGTCCTGCATTATAATCTAAAATCTAACATAGGATTTTTAAAAATTCGCAAATTACCAAAACGGCGGCGTTAGAGAAAAAAAAACTTCGATTTTTCATTGAAAAAATCGCTTTTCAAATGCACGTAAAAAATCGAAAAGTAGTAATAGTCAAAAAATCCTATGTTAAATTTTAGATAATTAATTTTTACATCGCGGACAGAAGAACGAGCCAAATTGATCGAATAGTCTCCGAGATCCCGGTCTCGCAAGGTAAATTTGTTTTCGAGAAAAACGTGTTTAAAGATTTGAGTTATATTTAAGTGCGTTTAACACAAGGCTAACAGCGAATTACATTATTTAGAAGGAATGCCAAAAATGCAAAAAGAAAATCTTTGTTTTAAAGTTTACCAACAGGTGTCCCCCTTAAATGTATTTTCTGGCTTTAGTTGAAACATACAAAACAATAAACATTAATTTTACATGAAAGTATTTAATAATACAATCATTTGTAAGTGAGTGGAAGCAACACTGGTTTGAAGTAAAAGACGCAAGCGCTTTCATAAAATTCTGTGAAAATTCATGCATTTTCATGAAGTTCTATAATATACTATGCAATCCCCAGAACTTCTATGATGTTCCCCGATCTTTTATGAAATACTTCTCTTTCATGAAATACTCTCTATGAAATTACTTGAACTTCAACTCCCTGAAACTTTTTTAAAATACAAGCTGTTCTCTATGAATTTCTCCATTTTTTTAATAAAGTTTTTCGAACATTTGTTAAATTCATAAATACATCCAAAGAAATTTGAAACAGAGTTCCATTCGTATTTCAAACCCACTCAAAAATAGACAGAATAGTCGAGCAGTTGCAAATATGGTGCGAAATAGTGCTCGAATCATGAAACTGCAACTCAGCATTGCGAGGGACGCGTTTCTGTTCTTGTTTCAAAGTGAATCAGTCCATATAAAATACAACAGTATTTCGAAAGGCCTAACAAGTTTACTCAGTCAAATATTTACAAGCTTAATAGGTTAACAAAAAAAAACACCTGACTTGTAAACTAACTAATGGAAATTTAACGTACACTGCTCCTGGCTTGGATGGTAATTGCCATAATCTATTAAGCAACAGATTAGTTCCCAATGTGAATTTAGTATTGCATAACATTAAAATTTGCATCCATAATGATGGAGCTGTACCGAAAAAAAAATGTTACATCGTACAAAATTAACAACTCAGCTCTAAGTGAAAGCTCCAAAAATCTTCGCTCGACAAACAAAGCATCAAAAAGCGAAAACCCTCCTCCAGTAGCAAAAGCGTGAAAATATTCGCCTGCTTCCAAAAATTACTACATTTAGCAGCAGCACCCTGAAGCGCAAACAAATGCCTCTTCATTCAAGGCAGCAAATTGCTCGGGTTTGCCATGGAGATGCACGCGGCTGTTTAAGTAATTATCTGCAGCAGTAGCCGAAAATATTATTTTAATCAAAATCAGCCTCAAAACGTCTCATTCCGAGCGACAGATGAATGCAGTGAGTGGAACAGAAGCGGATCCTCTCTTCGTGTCGCCATCATCGTCGTAAATCCGTCATTGGCGTGACGGAACAAAACCAACCGGCTTTTAGGAATCCCTCCTCCGGCACTGGGGGGTCGTAAGACCGACAAATTTTCACTTTCGTAGAAATTTCCAGCCTTTGAGTGTTGAGAAAATCAGCTACCACCCAGTCACCCTCCCGTCATGAGCCGAGTGCATGCAGCCGCAGATCAGGTGCATAAGGAAGACGAAAATTTTCCAATTCAAAGCCACCTTCTGCTTATTTCGGCATTATGGCTTCTGACACTGAACCGAGGGGGTAATAAACTCTTCTGTGGAAAAATAGACGTCACGTCTTCCATTATTGGCGCTGATTCCGCTTAATTATTTATGATTCAAATTGTTTTTGCCTTAAAATCGCTTCATTTCGTACAGATAATCGTTTTTCTTTTACATGACAACTTTCGCACTTTCCAATGGGTTAATGGGTTGTATGATAATGTTTATGATTTTTATCCTAACGCGTTACGGTGTGACGTGGGTTTTTTTCCTACCGCTGTAGATCGAAGATGAACACGTTTGGTGGATGTGCGATTCGTTAACCTTCCCTACCCGTCTTCTACTTCTTCTGCTAGGCTTTATACGCTTCTGTATCGAGCCATTTTTTGACGGCTCAAGATGCACTTGCACAGTTATTAATTGAGAGCTATCTATGCCAACCAATGCATGAATTTGTATATTGTGTGGCAAGCACAATGATACCCTATGCCCAGGGAAGTCGAGGAAATTTCCAATACAAAAAAATTCCTCGGTTGAACCGGCCTGGTAATGCGAAGCCTTTAGTCACTAGGCAATCTGAGGCCGGTACTCATGTTATACACATAAATCATAACATTTGTACACGACAGGTTAAACAGCTAAGCATGTAGCACAAAGCAGTTTGGAACATAGGATTATTAGCCCTAACATAACCTACGGTTTCAAACATGCAAGGAACGTGAAATTATATCTAAGTATGACCGAAACGAGATAATTTCTACATTAGGAAACTTTACTCCAGCTGAAATTAGAAATATTTATCATTAATTTTTAAAGGTGATTGACATTAACGAGCCATTTCGTCGTTTTCAATTATTTACCACAAATCACACAAGTGAATGTGGTTTCTAAGTAACGATTGAGCAGTGTGTATCGATGCAGCATTTCGTTTTGGAAATTCAAGGTATGGCTTTAGCGCTATATCAATATGGATACACTTTACTATCTGATTTATGAACACCTGAAAACGGCAATAAATTGTTGATGAAATCTAAAACAAATTCAATTTACATGTAAATTTTCGTATCTTCTGGCATAGCTTCCCATCATTAGAAAGCGGTTACCGGTTTGCAGAAAGCCTGTCGTCGGCCACAGCAGCGACACTTGCACTGGAACAACTTCAACCGAAAGCACATGTTTCTGGTATTATACTCTTCATTAGACGGATATTTATGATAAAGATCCGGTGACAACCTTGCACTAAATATACTTGTCATTTGCATGCGGAGAAAATTGGTTTAGATTAATCCAGTTTCTAACATCGCTCCAGAAGCTACAAGTTAACAGATTTGCTTTCCTTGTACGAGGGACCTGTTTCATATCAACATTACTCTACTGCACTCGAAAGCAGTGGTAATCCGTACGCTGTACGGTTGTAAGTGGGTCTGAGTGATTTTTCCAAGTAAAAGTGATCTAGCTGCATATACGTATAGCAACGATCTGTCTTGTCATTTTTATCACGCTGTGATTAATTGAGTTGGCTGGCTAGTAGTTCATTGTCCTCGGAACTATTTTAGCTTTAATGGCGAACGAAAAACCTCCGTTGAACATTACGATCCATGCGTTTAATGTGGAGCACAGGAAAAAATAAATTTTAATATTACATCCAAGAGGATGCACTACAATCATGTCGAAAATCTCATGTAAAAATGGCTACAAAAATAAACAAATGCAGTAAAAGCAACGTAATGTCAGTTTATGCACTGTATTTATGATAATTTTGTCCTTTTTGGAAAGTAATATTACACCATATTTTGGACACAATTGAAGTGCACCTACTTTGATGTGATATCAAAATTATTTTTTTGCTGTGAGTATTAGCAAAGACAAACAGACATAACACTCGAAAGTTGTTCATCGAACAAGCATTTAACGGACAATTTAAAAGTATCATAGTTGGTAGTACCACCACATGTGTTGCGCATAGTCGATTCCCTTGTGTTTGACCTTTACACACTAACGCCATATGTTACGCCGTACTGCCCACCACAGTGTACTCAACAGATGGGGGTAATGTTTTACAGTGAGAAATATTCAATGTGTTATGTCTGTTTGTCTGTGCTAAAACGTTCACCTTTGACCGAGCTTTTGACACAATAATTCAAATTCAAAAAGCCGGTGCAAACTGAGGTTGCAGCCAAATATTGTGCAATTGCGCACAAAGCGCTGAATCGCTAACAAAAGAGCGCTTTTACTTTGTATCGTCGTGGTGTCATCGATGCACTTATTTCTTGGTTCATAAGGAATAAGTGCACAGAAAACACAAAGACGATACAAAGTAACTAAAAGCGCCCTTTTATTATCGTGCGGCTTATTTGAAATTGAAAATAAATCCATGTTCAAGATATTATGTTTTTATATCCAGAATTTCAAATTAGTTTCAGTCTCAGAATCGTTCAGATTTTTAATAAACGGGGAGCTAAAACAATATCCAAGCATATGAACTACTTTTTGTGCACCGAATCTTGAAAAATGTCGGTGTCTAAATTAGTCATAATTTCAGAATTCGTTTTAAACATTCTTCTGTTTCTCCCTAGAAAACTCCACCATTCTCTTTAGCATGTCCTTAGTATCCTATCCCAAGAATTTGCTTAAGTATTTTTTTTTTTAATTTCAGAAAAATGTCTTTAAAATATTTCTTAAAGTATTCACTATAATCCAATAACTGTCTTTAAAATTGATCAATTTAGATGGTCAAGTTTTAAACCCACTACAGCATGCTTTTGGCGCTACTGTATATGGACGATCAAATGTAAGTTGCTGTGGTAGCCACAGCATAGTTCTTTCAAAACCTCAGCATTTTCATTGATCCATTGCATTGGAATTCGGTTCGGCATAATCTTAGGGGCTGTTCATAAACGCAATCATCCACGGCCCATATAAATTTATTTTTTTGTATGGACAATTATCTTCGCAGGGGGGAGCGGGGCAAGAATCCCAAAAAACTGTCTACGTAGTTAATGAACAGCCCCTAAGATACATTCTGAAAATTCCCTTACAAATACGCAGAGTTCGATTCGTTGGAACACTTTTCGGAATGGATCACATCATTCGAGCAGTTCAAAATGACGTTTTCTAACTCGAACAAGGGGAAATTGTTGTAATGTCTGCCTAGATGCCCCTAATTTGGGCCCATACATAAATTCAGCAATCGACTAAGTTTTCAAAAGCGATATTTTTATCCATTAGTACCGTCCCAATGACGCGTTCATCTAGATAAAATTGATAAATAGCTGATTTTTAGTGATGGGCCCAATCTTAGATCCATACTACCCATAATCGCATATCAGTCCCATCTTTGCTTGATTTCCTATCCATATGGGACTGATATGCGATTATGGGCAGCATAGGCCAACATTAGAGCCGTTTCCCCTATGTGGTGGAACAATATTTTCATTTTGACGTAGGATTACGTCTTTCGGCTACATTTCAAAAAACCCAAATCGACCGCGTTACGAAAAGTGGTCAGGTTTAACCACTTATGACTCTGTCAATAGCGGATGAATTTCTCTCTAAATCGATCGGACATTTTTCTACAAATCTGCTAAAATAAACTTGCTGAACGGTGCTTTTTCAATCACAGTATGTGGTGGTGTCCGATCGGTCGTCATCAGCTGCAGGAGCAGCAGTACTTTCGGCGCGTGGCGTTGTACATTTTTCTCCAGTACACAACGAAAGGCTCCCCGCAAGCTATCAAGGCTGCCCTCAAGAGCCCTCAATTCACCGAAGAAGGAGGAAAAAGCCGCACCGCTACTGACCGGATTCCCAACAAACAATTGCCTATTGAAGAAACGACTTCTTGACGATTTTATTCCACTTCATGCTTAACAGTGTTGGCAAAATCAGAAATAAATTGATATTTTTTCCGCTCTCATGCACTCGCAATATCACGCGTGATATTGGAACAAAATATCATGCTTGATATTGATTTTACAAGCTCCTTTGATATTGCGAGACTATTCACAACGTGCAAAAATCAAGCGGAGAGTTGACAAGACACAAAAATGATTCCGTTGCACATCGTTTTCTTAGAAAGAGAAAGTATAGTTTGCTATCTCTTTTTACTCTTCACCGATGGCAGACACGAAGTGACTGCTGCCAGCCGTTATGGAAGTTTCGGTTGCATTCGGGTGTAAAGCAAAAATCATGAAACTCAATCTCACCACAGTTTGTTGAGATTTGCAGCTGGTGAGTTTTGTTAGCTTGATATTTCGAGCTGCGATATCACAGTTTGCAAAATCAACCTTGTTTGTTTGCTTGTTGATTTTTGTCTACGAAAATCAAGTGTGATCTTGGGCGTTGGTGAGATTTGATTTTTTTGATATTTTCCCAACACTGATGCTTAATAATACTTGTACTATTTTTAATAATAACTTCTGTTCAGGCTTTGTTCACACATAACTGGAGAATTTATTCAACGACAACATCGAAATATTTGGTGTTGAATAAGGTATGTCGAGAAGCTTTTATTTGACTTACAAGAGTTGTAAACAGAGCTTATTCGATCAAATTTTTGATTATTCAGCTTTTATTAGACATCATTACTTCCTTAAACAGCGATGGTATAAAGGTGTTATATAGACGCTTGATTCTCATGTGAAATAATGTTTAATAAGACACTTTTATACATTTATATTAAACGATTATTCAACTACGGGATAATAAATCCGAAAATAAGAATAGCACAGAAGAGCAGGGGTTGTGTTCTCGTTAGTGATTGTTGTGTCATTTATTTCTGTCGAAGCACGCACCCACCACACGTCTAGAAAATTTATTACATACACATACACACACACGTCGGTTATATGGGATTCGAACCATGACCTTCCGATCACCAGCCGCTTGCCTTGACATCTGAGCTATCCTAGATTACAATCATATGGGCAGCTAAATAAGCAATAAAAGCTTGAATCTGAAAACCTATCAGCACTTCCAGCCGTAACTCAAGCTAATTCAAGGAGATGTGAGAATGATTAATTCACTCTCAATCTCTCTAATTTCGATGGAAAGGATGCTATTCTTTTCGATAGATCTATGAATTGGGGGGCTTATTACGAATGTCACTTCATGGTGAAAACTTGTCACTTGTCGTCACGGTGTAGTGATTCCCGTTTTATTTGTACGGCAATCACGGCTCTTATTATGAGTATCACTTCCTTATCACCGTGTAGTGACACCCGTAATAAGGCCCTGGTTGTCGTGAGTGATACGATTTATGATTACGATTTAGATTAATTAGGAGTAGAACATAAATAAAAAAAAGGGTTGAGGCTGGGATTGAACTCGCGACCTTCTACTTGGAAAGCGGAAACGGTAACTACTATGCTACCAATTTCGTTTTGTTGTTAGCCTGAAGCAGTGTTGTGGAATAATGAATGAATACGCCGTTTGTAAAGCATTTACAAAACATGCAATTGGGTTCTTTAATTTTTTTAAAATGTATCGGTTTTTCATCATCATCTGAAAGAGCTTCGTTTTTTGAGTACAGCAAAATTTTTTTTCGAAAACATACACTTTCATCTCGATTTTTAAATCAATATGTAAAGCAAAATAATAACGTCACTGTTTGACACTAAACTTACAGACTGACAGCTCGTTCCCATGCAAAGTGCCATCGAGGGGCCCTAAGGTGGTAATTTTTGCAAATGTAATCGTACTTATTTAAAATAGTTCCAGTGTACCAAAATTGATGAAATTTAGGATTTGGGTTCTATTTTTAATGCAAATTACGAATATGCATTTACCTCAATACCCTTAAAGAACCCAATTAAAACATGGACGCATAATGGTATAAGAGCTATTATGCTGACTGTATTTACCTTTATTCAGCAATATTATTAAGCAATGCAATGGAATCTAGTAATGGAGCTAGAAAACAATTATTAGACGTAAAAAGCATGTTGTTAAATCAATTGAAACAGTCGGATTAAAGCGTTTTTTTTTTCCTTTATTTAACGTCGGTCTCTGTTCCGCAATCTAGTGCCAATCACCGACGGACATCGATTGCCATCCATTGACGGCAATCGAATGTGCAGGAAAGCAGCTTCCACACCTGCGTAGGATATCGCACCAATTCACAACACACATGGGCCGGGACCAACGGCTTTACTTCCCTTCCGAAGGAAGACGTGACCAGAGATTTTTATGCCTCATAAAAATCCCACCGACCTCGGCTGGGATTGAACCCAGACCCATTCGGGTGTTAGAAAGCAGTCACGCTTACCACTACACCACCGGCGCCGGCTGGATTAAAGCGTTGTGCAAATTACACTTATTCAGTATGTTATTAGATTAAATTTCTGGTGTTGAATCAGGAAGACAGTCATCGTTTGTATAGATTTTAATAAGTATATTAATCAAATCAGAGCAATGAGCGGAATAAAGGCGCATTATCGATCTCAATGAGGTTTTCTGAGCACATAATTTGACAACCTGTTTTATTCAGCATTGTACACTGTTATAAAGCATTTATTCAATCTGTATGCTTGTTTGTGACTCTGAATTGTTTTTTGGGCAGTGTTGTGGAATAATGAATCTAATACGTCGTTTATAAAGCATTTACAAAGCATTCAACTAAAACATGGACGCATAGTGGTATAAGAGCTATTTTGCTGACTGTATTCACCTTTATACAGCAATATTGTAAAGCAATGCAATGAAATCTAAAAATGGAGCTAGAAAACATTTATAAGATGCCTAATAAAGCATTTTATTAAAGCAATTTAAAACAGTCAAATTAAAGCGATAATGTATGTGCAAATTACACTTATTCAGTTTGTTATTAGATCAAACTTCTGGTTCTGAATCAGGAAGACAGTCAACGTTTATAAAGCTTTTAATAAGTAAATTAATCATATCAGAGCAAACGGCGGAATAAAGGCGCATCTATCGATCTCAATGAGCTTTTTTCAGCACATAATTCGACATCTTGTTTTATTCAGTATTGTACACTGTTATACAGCATTTATTCAATGTGTATGCTTATTTGTGACTGTGAATTGTTTGTTGGGTTCAGTTGCCCGTCGTGAGCCGATATGGGCCATCTACCCTGAACTAAAACATCCGCAATACTTCGAATGATTATTGCATTGCTTGAGCCCTTTAACAATATGCATTCGAATTTCGGATGATTTTCTTATGGTTGAATTCGTCGTCAGATGATGCACATCCATATGACTGTCATCCAAATAAAGGATGATTTTCGTTTGAAAATAATCTATAAAACATACGGCACTCAGAGGACAAACATTTAAGAATAGTGTGACATGCAAGTGCTTTTAATTAGATTTATAATTTGATTATCTACATTTCTATACTGAATAGCCATAATAAGCCATTCCATTATGGGTACAAAATTTTTTCGTGGTGAAGAAAACCTCCTCCACCACGAATTAGCCAAACATTTGTTTTCATCCTTTGTTCGACACAGCTCTGATAGCGATGCATATGCTTCCACCTCGTTTGTCAGCTCAGATCAGCAAATGACATTCGATAGAATTATTTACATCATCGTTTTGAATGATTTGCGTTATGGGGCTGAACCAATACCATATGCATTTCCATTTAGTATGACAGTCATTCTGCAGAGAGCATTACCAACAATCAATACGAAACTAACGATTTTAAATTGGCTCACTACTTGACTAGCCTATTGGTCCCAAGCAAACGATTAACGTATCCCATTCTAGTTGAAATTCTAGTACTACACAATGTTTGTTTTGATTCGCTATGAAAGTTTGACAGATAAATTGAGGGGTTAGTGGATTTTCCTATGTTTCGAGGGGTGAATCGATTTGCTTGGGACCGAAGAGAGTACCAGAGCTGAGCCAAAAAGTTGAAAACGTTTCTTCGGGACCTTCTAGTCTTAGAGTTACCTCTATGGCATTACGCATTTTAACTGACTAGCCTATTGGTCCCAAGCAAACGATTACGTACCCCATTCTAGTCGAAATTCTACTACTACACAATGTTTGTTTTGATTCGCTATGAAAGTTTGACAGATAAAATGAGGGGTTCGTGGATTTTCCTATGTTTCGAGGGATGAATCGATTAGCTTGGGACCGAAGAGAGTACCAGAGCTGAGCCAAAAAGTTGAGCACCTTCTAGTCTTAGAGTTACCTCTATGGTATAATCATAGAGGTAACTCTAAGACTAGTAGGTTCCGAAGAAACGTGCTCAACTTTTTGGCTCAGCTCTGCAACTATCTTCGGTCCCAAGCTAATCGATGCACCCCTCGAAACATAGGAAACTCCACGAACCCCTCAGTTTATCTGTCAAACTTTCATAGCTAATCAAAACAAACCAGAATACTGTTAATTTTATACAGGATAGTGATAATGATTCTCTGTTGTTACCAATTGTAGGAGAAAACGATACTTTGCAATTCATCTTTGATAAAAGCAGCCACTTGGGACTTCATCAAATTAACCATGTTCGTAACCAGCTCAATTCCTATTTGGATCTTATGTTTACTAATTGTACAGAAGATTTTTGTATTGTAGAAGCAGCAGTTCCATTATGGAAGAATGAAAAATTTCATACGGCTATTGAATACTCAGTGTTCACAGACTCGCATCGGTCACGCCCAAGCGTTGTTGATTTTGAATTAGTTTATGATTTTAAAAATGCAAATGTTCCTGAATTTAACAACAGACTGAATAACATAAGTTGGCAAAACCTTTTAAAAGATGAAAACAACATGGACAAGGCAGTTGACATATTTTATACTAACTTATACAATATTATTGAAGAATTCGTTCCTAAAAGACAAAAGAGAATAGTGAACAGCACCAAATATCCTGTGTGGTATACACAAGAAATCAGAAATATTAAAAACAGGAAGCAAAAAGCACACAAGGCGTATAAAAAGTTTAAAACGTCACAAAATTTAGAAAAATACGTTGAAATTTGCGGAGCACTTGAGGCAGAAATATCGTCAGCATATGAGAATTACAATTCAAGAGTAGAGAACAATATAAAATCAGATCCCAAAACGTTCTTTAACTTCGCGAACGAAAAAATGAAGTCATCACGCATGCAGTTTGAAGAGTGTGATAGCACTGATAGTGAGGATATTTGTAACCTATTTGCTCGTTTTTTCCAAAACACATATAAGAAATCCAGTAATGCTCTCGATTTGAACTATTTTTCTTACCTACATGAAGGGGAAAATGACGTATCAGTTAAAAATATCACTGTTAAAGAAATTTTTATGACTTTTGAAAGTCTCGATGCTGGCAAAGGACCTGGTCCTGATGAAATACCTCCATTTTTATTGAAAAAAATAGCAACAAGTTTTGTTAAACCATTGTTTTGGCTTTATAATTTATCTCTCAAAACAGGTGATTTTCCAAAAATTTGGAAGAAATCATTTTTAGTTCCAATATTTAAATCTGGCAAACGGTCAGATATTAAAAACTATAGAGGTATTGCAATTATGTCATGCATTCCTAAAATGTTTGAAGCAATTGTTAACCAGAAAATATTTAACCAGGTTAAGCATCGCATTTCAAATAATCAACATGGTTTTTTTAAAGGTCGGTCAACGTCTACTAATCTTTTGGAATTTGTAAACTTTTCTATTGAAGCAATGGATAGAGGTAATACGGTTGAAACCTTATACACTGATTTTAGTAAGGCCTTTCACAGAGTAAACATTCCCTTACTTCTTTTTAAATTAAAACGTTTAGGTATGACAAGTACACTTTTAAAATGGATTGGATCATACTTGACAGAAAGAACACAGATGGTCCGCTTTAAAGGAAAAATATCTTCGCCAGTTAATGTTACCTCGGGAGTTCCACAGGGATCTCATTTAGGTCCTTTATTATTTATTTTATTTGTGGATGACGTGAAGTTTGTGTTAAATCGTTTAAATGTGCTCATATATGCTGACGATATGAAACTGTACATGGAAATCTTTGACAATTCTGATTTGCTACATTTTAAAAATGAAATTGATGTTTTCTACAACTGGTGCGTTAAAAGTCTGCTGGATATTAATGTTAAAAAATGCAATATTATATCATATTCCAGAAAAAACACTACTCTAGATTTTACATGTACTCTAGGAAACCAGCTGGTTGTAAGGTGCGATAAAATTAGGGACTTAGGAGTAATTCTTGACTCGAAGTTGACATTTGTAGATCATGTGAATACCACAATTCACAAAGCAAATAATATGTTGGGATTCATAAAAAGATTTAGTTATCATTTTAAAGACCCATATACCATCAAAACACTTTATATAGCTTACGTGAGATCAATTCTCGAATACTGCAGTGTGGTTTGGGCTCCATACCATGAAACTTATATAAATCGTATGGAATCAGTTCAAAAACAGTTTTTGTTATTTGCTCTTAGGAAACTAGGCTGGACCTCTTTTCCTCTTCCTTCTTATGAGTCCCGTTGCATGTTGATAAACATTGAAACACTTAAGAAACGAAGAGAAATTTCCATGATTTCCTTTGTCAATGATATTATCTCACAACGCGTAAATTCAGAAAAAATATTAGCAAGATTAAATTTTTACGTACCATCACGCATGTTAAGAACTCGAAATGTATTTCAACTGTCACCTCACAGAACGAATTATGGTAAAAATGGACCAATTAATAGAATGATGAGAGTGTATAATAATTATTGTGAGCATATAGATCTAACGATGTCTAAAGATACAGTAAGGAGAACACTAACTGCTAGAATTTCATCTCGTTAAGTTTAAAACAATTTTTATTTTTTAGATATTTGTATATGCAGTCTACATTTGCTGACAATTTCAAATAAAACGTATGTTTTAAAATAGCATGTAAGGCAACAGCACTATTGTAAAACGGTCTACACTGATTGACGACAAATAAATAAATAAATAAATAAAACAAAAAAATAAATAAAACATTGTGTAGTTCTAGAATTTTGACAAGAATGAGGTACGTTAATCGATTTGCTTGGTCCTAAGCAAATCGATTACCGTATCGCTCTATTATAAATTCAAGTACTACACTATGTTTGTTTTGATTCGCTATGAAAGTTTGACAGATAAAATGAGGGGATCGTGGATTTTCCTTTGTTTCGAGGGGTGCATCGATTAGCTTGGGACTGAAGATAGTACCAGAGCTGAGCCAAAAAGTTGAGCACGTTTCTTCGGGACCTTCTGGTCTTAGAGTTACCTCTATGGCCGTACTGGGAGTTGTTCTCCAAATGTCAAAGGTTTCTATCAGCCCCTTGTCGAAGAACTTACGCATTTTATTGAAAATTGCCGGACAGCGGCACCCAATAAACAATTTGAGTTGATCGACAACTGAATAAGTTATTTTTTAGCTGAAGAAGCATGTTTTTAGCTGATTAAGCTCTTATTCAACGCCTAATGTTTGTTGGGCATAGCAAATGTTCCGAGTCTTCCTTTTCTATGCCACAGAAGCGACATACATCATGTTGAATTTTTCCAATCAGCTTCAAGTGATAACGGCTCGGACAATGACCTGTTATAAGACCTGCATATATACTAAGATCTTTCTTAGAAAGTTCCAGGATTTTGTGGGTCATCGAAATGTTTGGATTATTGAATCACTTCGACTGCCTAGCAATAGAAGTGTTCTTCCAGTTTTCCTCCACTTTTGAAGATTCCCACGCTTTTAGCTCCATTCTAAAGGGCCACCCACATTAGATCCGTTTGCGTTGCGTTGACGTAAATTTGACAGATAGACAATAGATTTAGCTGTCACTTTACCGCAACGCGTCCGATCCGGATCTAATGTGCGTGGGCCTTAAGAGATGCAGCCGATAAGCCACAAAAGGGCTCTGGCCCGATGAACTTATGAGAAGATCCGAGTCTTGCTAGTGCATCAGTTCTTTCATTTCCCTCAATCCCGCAATGACCAGGAACCCAATATAAGTTGACTTGATTATGACAAGACAATTTTTGAAGTGATTGAACACACTCCCAAAGCATTTAGAGCAGCTTAACTGTTGGACATGACGCATATATTTGAACTCTTATATGTAGTTTCTACGCAAACATATAATGGAACACTCTAAAATTGCTTAGATTTCCGCTTGGAACATAGTTGGCCATTTGCCCATAGGAACCGATATTTCTATCCTACTCCTGCTCCCACTTGATTGTTCAATCTTGAACCATCTGTATAACAATCAATCCTGGACGAATAACCGGGCCACCAAATTGCCATGAATTACGCCCAGGGTCAACTACTTGAAAAAGTCGATTGAAATTGTATCTTTTCTCCATCCAGTCTTCATTGTTTCTTACTAGAGAGTTGATACTAACACTTTTTAGAATCCTAAGATGTCCTCTAAGGTCTCCTTCAAAGAGTTTCACTGACCTTGTAATCCTTAGAGCACACCTTGATGGCTTCTAATTGTACAAATTGATGCAATGGTAGCATATAAAGCAAAGCATCCAATGCCTTCGATGGTGCACTTCTCATTGCACCTGTTATTGAGAGAGTTGCTAACCTCAAATAAATCGACATAGAGGCATCATTCTGCACGCACACACCTACAAAATAAGGGGAGCTCAGATCTTTTTAAATGCTCCTTTTAGCAAAATGCGTCAACATTAAGTCGACCAAATTTTGATCGTAACACCCTTTAATGTATAGTGGCGCCGGTGGTGTAGTGGTAAGCGTGATTGCCTTTCACCCCATAGGGCCTATGTTCGATCCCAATTTGCTCTAAAACCGCAGTTTTCCACCCGCAATCTCCTCACCCATATAGTGACAAAGCTGCATCACCATGATTGGCACTAGATTGCGGATCAGAGACCTACGTTAAATAAAGAAAGGAATCAAGAAGAAGAATGAAATGTATCATCCGTTACCTGAGGGGGACCTGTAACTACAAGCTGTGATTGAGTAAGGTCAAGGAACCTTAGGAAATCGTTAGTTACTCGGATGCTGACTGGGCTGAGAGCAGAAAGGATCGAAAATCGAACAGTCAATATAATTTATGTTGCTTTTCATAGCCGTTAACTAACCGCCCCATGTTCATTCATGATTTTAATCAGAAACGTCTCGTAAAATATTCTATTACACTGTAGCATTCAAAGGCATTTCTTTCCCGATTAAATTTAAAAATGAAATCCAACAATTCCACTTGACTATTGTAATTTCTGCCGTCCAAAGGTAAGCGTGTAACTTGATAGCATTATCCCACCGTTCACGGCTGGCGCATTGCTTTACAAAGGTATTCCAAATGGAGTTATTCTTACAACTAAAAAAATAAAAAAATAAAAAAAAATAAAAGAAAAACAACCTAGCCCTAACACTACTGCTGTCTTATCTAACGTGCGCCGCCCAGGAAACTGGGTTTCCACTTGGCCACGGCAGGCTTAGACCGCTGCTTTTCCTCCTGTTCCTTTTCGGCCATCTGCTCCGCCAGACGCCGCTGGTTCTCGCGGAACTGTGCCAGTGGATTTTCAAACTGCTTGTAGTGGGTCATCACTTCGCGTACGTCGTCCACTTCGCTGTTGGCAATCGTCATCAGGAATGAGATCAAATCGATCAGCGTGGTATCGTCGTCGTTTCCGCTCCAACGTGGAATATTGAAGGTGTTTTCCGGATGCAGTTTCGTCGAGTTCGGATCCCAATCGATGACAATCACCTTGCGAAGGTCACGGTTGAGATTGTCCAAGTTTTTCACGTGATGTCCGTCGACGAAATGGGTAGCATCTCGCACCAAGCGATACATGATATATCCGTGAGGATCGAGGGCATCCAGGATGGGAAAAACGGTCATCCCCTGGTCAGCAGTGTAAATGACAATTTCAAAGTGCCGGGCTAGCGATTCGAGAAATTTGTCAATTCCGGGACGTTTCTTGAAACGCCAACCGGTTTGGTACGTCCAGTCGGGATGCACTAGAACGTCCTTCATCTCGAGGACCAAAGTGTACGGTGGTTGTATGTACGGGTACTTCAATGGGTCAGGAAGTAGTTTTTCCCGCGACGGTTCCTGAATCATCTTTTGGTAGTAGGTCATCGATTTCCAGAGACGTTTGAAGTATTGTGGCACCGACGGCAGCTGAGTGAACTCATCTTCGATGATGTTACCTTCCGGATCACGATCTGGTGCTCCAAAAATGAACACCGTGTAGACGGAGAAGGCTGTTACCGATACTCCAAAGAGGACGAAGCTGAAATGCGTAATGTTATATCAGCGATTCAATGCTGATGATGCTTATCGATTCTCACCCAAACTTCATCCGCTTCCAGGACGATTCCTTTTCCTTTTTGGCGTCCTCTTCTTCTTTGCGCTTCTGCTCCTGAGCCTGTTCGGCTAGATCAGTTTCCACGGCAGTTTGCGGGAACAGTTTCGAGAGAAGCTGCGGCGCTCCCACTTGAGCATTATTCGCCTTAGGATCGTTTACACTTTTCGTACATGATACTAGAAAATCGAGACAGATCGGTTATCATCTCAAGCTCTTCCCTAAAAAAAAACATGATGGTATTACACAATATTTACCTGTCGGTGTCAAATGCAGGAAACGAGTGGAAACGCCGCTGCAGCAGGATTCTTTCGGCTGCTGCCGGAGCCACAGAAGTTGCGAGTTCTGATTGAACGAATATCGACGCACAAAGGTCGCCGCCGCCAGCGAACAAACCTGAGAATTGTGAACTTTGACTAGACGGGATAACTGCAGAAGGTTTCTTTGAAACATTTTCCGTAATGTTTGAATGGAAATTATCGGCAAAAGTATTTTGCGTTCGCGTTTTACACAACTTTGCGGGCCATCTGCTCGGGAGACGAGAAGTTTTGACGTTTCTCTTTCATCCGTGCGTGGCGGGCAAATTGGCGAGATCCTCAGTAAAAAGACCAAGCAAAAATGACGTCACGGAGCGTTACCGATTTCTGTTGTGGTGGCGATTTTCGATGATGATTAATGACTGCTCATTACCGTTGTTTATAAAATTGTTTTGGCTGCGACGCGTTGTTGTTTTACTTAAATTTTATGTTCTATTTCTCTGATTTCTCTGATTCTTTTTGTTGCTGAAATTAAGTTTTTGCTGTCAATAAATACTCAAAATCCCAGGATGTGATGAGTGATTCGGACGATACGGATGTCCTGCTGCTGATTCCACCGGATTTCTTTAGCATCGAGACAACCAGCGCTACACCCGTTTCACTCCCAGCTGAATGTGGTTTTCGTTACTACAGTGAATTCCCCCGATCACTGGATCTTTTGAGCGCCTACAACGGATCAATTGGAATAAATTCTTACAAAAGCTCCATTCCAACGATGAGCGGACAGCGAAGCACCTTCGGTCAGGAATATCCCGGCGGTAATTGCGGCTTCCAAACACACATGGATGGCGGCAACAATATGTACTATTCAACACCCATCAAAGGACATCTGGGAACGAACCAGAAGCCACAGCCTAACAATCACTTTTTTCTTAACGAAATTGATCATTTCCTACAAGTAGGACCCAAACCAAGCAACCAGTCGCTTGCTCCGCAGGAAGGAGCTTCCAAAAGCCCTGACCAATCACTCATCGACTTGAATAGCATTTCAATCCACGAGTTTCCCTCATTAACGGCCAGCGATTTTAACGGCTTCAGTAGAACGTCAACCAACACTGCCGTTCCGCAGAAACCTCCCCGAAAGGAGCTGTTACCACCGTCCGGCAGTAGGTCTTCGATCAACACCAGGCCCCCGATGCTTAGTTTGAACGAAATTTGGAACAGCAATACAATCAACCAGGAAAGCTCCAAAGTACAGGAAGAACGCCTCAGGAGACAACACTGCGAACGGAATATTCAGGCCTTGCAAACGAAGCTGCTCGAGTACGAACAGAAGATTGCGGTTGCCATCGATGTAGATAAGGAAAAGGAAGCGATGATTCTGCGACTGGAGGAAGATGGGATTCGGTGCGTATGGAGAATGTTTATCTTGATTTATACCGATAAGTTAGAGTGGAGTCAACAGCTGTAGTTCGATGGTTATATTTCAAGTTGAACTTTGCGTGATTCGTAATGCAAAAAGAAACACTGTCTTCGACACCATTACAGTAGGACATAGAACCTAAAAAGTTGTGTGGATAAAGTCATATTTTTCTTGAAGCCCTTTGGAACTACTCGCATTGTTGTTAAGTGCATTTGAAGATTTTTTACATTGTGCACACTATGCAAATAATGGTAACAAATTAACCATCAGAATTACATTCAGCAAAATCAGCAACCAACTCCATGCTCTAATCCTATTCAAACACATATATAGAATTTTAAAATCTTCCAGGCAAAATCGCGAAGTCCGAGACATGGAACAGAAACACACCGAAGGACAGGAAAGACTGCTGCAGGAAAACTTGGAAACCAAAAACAAAAACCTCTTCTTGGAAAAAGAACTTTCCGAAACGATCGCCGTCGTACGCAAACTGCAGGACAAAAACGAATCGCTGGAATCGAAAGTGGAAAGTCTTACTACTGCCAACCGCGACGTGACCGATGTGCATAAAACCCAGCTCAGAGACCTGGAAATCCGACTATCCAACAGTAAGGATAGCGAGCGCAGCCTGAAGGAACAAATGGCAAAACTTAGAAAAGCCAACGAACAGCTGAAGGATCAACTTGAAGTAGAACGCAAGAAATCCGAGGATAGCAATAAACTGAGAGCAGACTATGCTTCACTTAAGGTTAAGACTGATAATTTAAGCAGAAAGTTTACCGAAATAAACGCACAAAACGAATCAATCAGGGAACAAGTGAAAGATCTGAAAGCAGAAGCAGAAGCTCATTTAGAAGAGAAGAAAAAACTTATAAAGGAGCTGGATGTGCAACGGTTATCGCTCAAGAAATACTACCAATCTCAGCTAGAAGATGTCGTTACTGATAAGCTCAAAGAATTCCAGAAACAGCTAACGTTAGTTGAGGATCAACTTAAATCTGAAGCAAAAAAGAAGGAAAGGCTTATTGCCGAACGTGCAATCAAGCAGATTGAACTGATCAATCAAACCACCGAACAAGAGATCAAACTCCTCAATGAAAAATACAACGAACAAGAATCGCTCTACCGACTGCAACTGACCAACTCGTCGAAAACTATCTACGAATTGGAGGAAAGGCTGTCCTCATATCAGCACAGAAGAGCCGACATCGCCGAACAGCTTCACTCAATCATGGAGACCCAATGGCAGAAAGCCTTAGAAGTGCTAACATCTCCTGCCACGGCCGGAGCTGAAGAAGCACCACATATGCCAAACCGTTTCAACAGGCTGTCGGTTGATCACATCGACAAAGATCAACTGGATGGGGTTAGAACATTGAAAGGTGTAGCAGAAAACGAGACGTTCCATACGCCCGTGAGTAGCCGACAGCAGAAACAGACGGGGAATTCTGATGATCGAAGCACTTTGCCACGCGATTTGCTGCATAATTACATTCAACTGCTGCTGGAGAAATCGCCGAGCGATTTGAAAGGCTTAGATGGTATGCTAGCGAGCTGTAAAAAGGAGCCAAAAGACAAGTCTGTCGTGTGTCATAGTATGGGAAAAGCACCCAACGGGATATTCAATTCGGCTTCCAATTTGAGTCAGCTCAGCAAAACAATTGGGAAAACGCCAAGGCCTTGGAAGTGAATCTTTATGCTAATTAGAATGAAATTATTGTCGAAATATTCATGAATCGTACTTTTGCTGTATTTGTAAATACTTCACCCTAAGTAAATAAAAATAAGAAGATTTTAGGTGGGTGTCTTTTGATGGATAAACGATACTGCCCATAAACGCTAGCAAGCCACATTTGAGAATTATATTTTAAATATTGATCACAATGCTTGTTCTTTCAAACAAATTCGAAAACGTAAGTCTTCTTGCTGGTCTCGATCGTTGGATTCTTTTTGACTGTTCGCACCATTTGTTCATGCGCAAGATATTACCGAGACCCCCCTAATAAAATTTGTGACATCATTTTGCTTAACGACGTGTTCAGGGTATCCAAACCGTTTGTGGAATAGTTCTATCATTTGGGTTATCGTTCGGGTATGGTATTCTTTTTATTAGGGCCCCTTCCTCCCATGTAAGAAAACGATAGAAAATTTATAACACTCCTAAGTGCTGACTAGAGTCGGTGTATAAAATATAATCGACGAAATGATCATAAACACGCAGTGAGCATTAAATTTTTATGGGATACGTTTGTTAATGATCAATAATGAGAATATCTACTAATTTTTGTTAAGATAATTAAATTTTGACAAGTCACTGATATACAGTACTGGACAAAATAAATCATACGCTCAACCCAAAAAAGTACATTACATCATATTTTTGCTATTTTGCACGCAATTTCAGCAGTATATTCAGAAAAGTTCAAGTATTTCTCATGGTGCATTTAATTAGCTGAATGAAAATTGTTATAATATTCTGCTATTTTTGTTACAAATTTTAATAAATAGGTATATGCTCACTTTTGTGCTTGGGCAAAATAAATCATACACTCCTAAGATTTTATTTTTTAGCCATCGAATATAAACAAAATCTGAAGATTTGGCATCATGGCGTAATATTTGACAGTTCTTGTTCCGGGAAGCGTGCGCATCGCACCCATTGTGTTTTGTTTGCGTCATTTGAAAAGTGAAAAATGTCGGGAAAGCAGATTTCGCTCGATGTTAGAAATTTGGTGATTCGCGATCGTGAAAAAGGAATTTCTTTTCGGAAAATTGCCGAAAAGTACTCGATCTCAGTTGGAGCTGTTCAGCACATATGGAAAAAGTACGAAACACGAGGAATTGTGAGGAATTTATCCGGACAAGGACGTCATCGTGCGACAAGTAATCGTGATGACATCAGAATTGTTCGAATGGCTAAGCAGAATCCGAAGTATTCGTCGAGGCATATTGTGGAATCGATGGATCTCAATGTAAGTCGACGTACTGTTCGCCGGCGACTTAATGAGAGCCGGTTTGAAAAGCTGTTTGGCATCGAAGCGTCCTTTTATCAACAAGCGGAACCAACGGAAGCGACTGGAATCTGCTAAAAAGTACGCCGGAATGACTGTGGACTTCTGGATACGAGTTCTGTGGACGGATGAGAGCAAATTTGAGTTATTTGGACAGAAAAAGCGATCAAGGGTTTGGCGAGGTTCCGGTGACACTCTTAAGGAACCATACATTCAAAAGACGGCTAAACACGGAGGCGGAAATATCATTGTATGGGGAGCATTGGCGTGGTCTGGTGTTGGAAGCTTGTCTCATATAAAGGGAATAATGACTGCAGATGTGTACATTGACTTGTTAAGTGAAAATCTGGAAGTTTCGCTACTGAAAACTGGCCTGGAATCCAATTACATTTTCCAACAAGATAATGACCCAAAGCACACAGCGAAGAAAACAACGGCATTTTTCAAATCAAATCGGATCAAAACGCTGGAATGGCCTCCCCAATCTCCCGATCTCAACCCAATTGAGAATTTGTGGTCTTACTTGGACAACAAAGTGGATAAAGCATCGGTTTCCAACAAAAACGTTTATTTTGAAGCACTTGAAGCAGCGTGGGAGAATATCGATCCAGGATATCTACAAAACCTCGTTGAATGTATGCCAAGACGGTTGGAATCAGTGTTTAAAGCAAAGGGTGGTCATACCAAATACTGAGAGTGTTAAAATGTATGTTGAAAGTTGAATTAAACAAGAATTTTCAATAAGAAATCATGATTTGAAATGATTTATTTTGTTGAACTCGAAATTCTCCTTTTACAATTTATAAATGATAATTGAGAAAGTAATACAATATATTGAATATTCTATACCTGTACAGTTCAGCGAAAAACATACAGATGTATTGCAGAACAAACCATTATTGTATGTTTTAATCTACCGGATATATCGAGCTCCAAAGAAAAATGATATGGGTGTATGATTACCCAACAAACATTGAATGTAGAATAAGAGCTTATTCAGGCAAAAACAAGCTTCTTCAGCTAAAAAATAGCTTATTCAGCTGTTGATCAACTCAAATTGTTTGTTGGGTAATTTTGTCCAGTACTGTAATTATTTACTATAGCCGCTATTTTTTCTCGTAATTAGTGAAGTGGTTTCTTTAATTAAAAAAAAAAACAATATATAGGGTGGAGAACTACTTCGGCCTAATCGCCCATTTTGGGCCTTCAAATAAATCCATGATTTCAGAGTTAATATGTCAATTATGCGTTTGGTACGATACTTTAGTTAATAAGCTACCAAACGAAGTCAATGAGAACGCGTGATATTAAGGTTTGCACCCATTATTCCCAAAAAACTCAAGAAGCGCTCCGACCGAATCAATTTTTATCCGATAGGCCGAAGTGAATTCATTGCCGTTTCAATGCGTTAGGTCGAGTTTAGAATCCGTAGGCCGAGTTTGGCGTCAAGAAGCAGTGTTAGACTTTTGACAATATCTCAACGATTGGTTTCTCTTTATCAAATATAACGGTACATACGGAAAGGTAAATAAATTTGGAAGCCATAAGTAATAATAACATTCCATTTGGTGCTAAACTGCGCTAGATTAAGAAATAATAAGAGTAGGTTGTGCTTAATAGGCCGGAAATGGGGTTGTTAACCCTATGTTACTATACATCATCTGAAAGGGCTTCGTTTTCTGAGCACAACTCTAATTTTTTTCGATCCCATAGGCTTCCATCTCGGTTTTTAAATCAAGATTTAAAACAAAATAATATATTCACTGTTTGGCACTTAACAAACAAATTGACAGATTGCTCCCATCGAGGGGCGCTAAGATGGTGATTTTTGCTAATGTAATCGCACTTATTTAATATGGTTCCAGTGTACCAAAATTGATGAAATTTTTGAATTCGTTTCCATTTTTAATGCAGATTCTAGTGCAGATCTGAGTACTGCGAACTAACTCAAAATGCTTGTCATCTGGGAGCCGAGTCAAACTGTCAAACAGGAGCCAAACATTCAAAAGAGCTCAGAAGTCACGTATAGGTAATTACTGTTTGAACCACAAGTAAAAGTGTTGCCACCTACTGAAAACAAATTAAGAATATCCTGATGAATGTGGGTAATGAGAGAGAGAAGGATTAGTATTTTCCATTTAATTCCACTAACTCGACTGGGTCGAGTATTAGTACAAGACACTGAAGAAGTCTGCACATTGTAGACGAAATACGCGTATCTGTCAAGGATAAGCAAATAAAGTAGTGGAATTAAATGGAAAATACTAATCCTTCTCTCTCTCATTAATTAAATTAAGAATAATAATTCTGAAACTGTCGAAACATCAAGCTTAGTAGGCGGAAAATGTAAATCATCGAGCGAGATGCTCGAAAAAGTGTTTTTATTTGATATTAATAATGCCAAAACTGGGTCGCTGAAACAAGAATGTAACCAATTTTATGAGAGTCATGTGAGCTTTGTGGGCAGGTACACTCCCATCACCATGTATACGTTATTTTTGGAGCAGAGGAGGAGGAGCCAAGAGTTCATTTAACAGCATGTATCTACAATTTCGTGGGCTGTTTAAGCAAAACAATTTGAAACTTCGGAAGATTTTCAAGATGTTTTCTAGCTCACTTGAAAAATAAAATCGGCTGAGTTCGCAGTACTCAGGTGCAGATTACAACGGAAGTTGCGAGATGGGTACAATAAACTTAATTTCGGAGATGAACCAGCCTATGGCTCCCAAATAAAGGAAAAAAAGAAAGAAAAAAAATAACTTAATTTTAGGTTGTTTTTCTCTTTCATTCTAAGTAGAACTTACACACCTATTTTTATTCGCTGGAAACCAGCAACATTTTGCTCGATTTTGCCGAGCTGGAAACCCAGCAATCCTTCCAGCAAAATATTTTTGCTGAACGGCCAGCAAATTGATCCAGAACGAATTTGACAGCACTTAACTGAAAAACCAGCCAAATGTACACACAAAATTCTGATATCCTCTTCCAGCATAATAGTTTGCTGAAGAAGGTCCAGCGAAATAATATTAACTGAAATATCAGCAAACATATTTGTTATTGCTGAACACACAGTTTATCAGAGCAAAAATTAACTGTCAAAAGAACTTGTAATTTTTCGTATTAGCTTCATGGTCTATCAATAGAGAAGGCGGACAAAGTATTCAGAGTTTGTGATGTTGGATAACAGTTTCTCTTTCGTAACTGTGATAACCCGTTTTATTAATGATTAATCAACTAATAATTAGTGCTTTTAATAAGAACGTTTATTTAACGATTATCTGTTCCTCTACGTTTCTCTACAGATGTCATAGTACCGTCCGTCTGCCCAGTGGTTAGCCGTACGGCATATTGACATCCGTAGCTCAGCTTCAGCCCAGTGGCTGTGGCTACTTACGGACTGCCACATCTCCCCTTTTATATAAATTTTAGATAATCCGCTTACAGTACAAAATCTCGAAACTTGTCCGGTACTCGGCGATTGCGTCGCTCCCTCTCTGGCAAAACATCCCTCTGCTGGTCTTCTTCCTCAAATCCGTGGAAACCCATTCTGTCTTCATCATCGTCTGAATCTGACTCGATGATCTTCTGAAAAGGTACATCCTGGTCCTGGTTGCTTCCGGTTTCACCCACGTCACTTATCTTCTTCACATGAGAAACGTTACGGTCGAAAACCCGTCCATTATCTTGATCCTCGATTGTGACACGTGCCCCACTGCGATTGAGGACCTTGAACTTCGTTGGGTTAAATGTTGTGGTAAGTTTGTTACCTGGAACGAGATTCTGCATAAGAACTGTATCACCTACCTCAACTGATGATTCCGTAGCCCTTCTTCTCAAATCTTCCCTCTGTTTTTGTTTTGTTTTCAGTACTTGATCACGGTCTGTATATTCGGTGCTAACCGGTGCCGTCTCGATATCCTCCAAGGATGGAATCTTTGATCTGATAGTTCTGCCAAAACACAACTCAGTTGGCGTCTTTCCCGTTGAAGAGTGCGGTGTAGTATAGTACATAATAAGGTAATCCTGCAAATCCTGCTTCCAGTCACGGCCGAGAGCGTGGCTTATTTGTAAGCGCTTCAGCAAGGATCGGTTCTGCCGCTCAACTAAACCATTCTCCTGCGGCCAGTATGGTGTAGAATGGTTCAACGTAATCCCATGGGTGTTGCAGTACAGTTCAAATTCCTTTCCAACAAATTGCTTGGCATTGTCAAGTGTCATGGTACGTGGATATCCGAGTCGAGTGAAAATTCTATCGAGACGTCCAACGGTATCCTTAGCTGTTATTTTAACCATGATTTCTACCTCTTTATATCGACTGAAGTAGTCTACGATGACAAGCAGGTATTCACCCGACGGAAGTGGACCCATAAAATCTATGGCCACATCCACCCACGGTTTTGTGGGCATCATTCTGCGTGACATAGGAACCGGTTTGCTAGGAAGTCCGACTAGTCGACAGCCTTCACAATTCTTGACGTATGACGTGATATCAACATCCATCCGGGGCCACCAGACTCTATCCCGCAGCCTACGCTTCATTAAAGATTCACCGGGGTGACCTTCGTGTGCAAGGTCCAGCATCCTCTTCCGCAACTGTTCCGGCACCACCAGTTTACTTCCACGCACTAACAAATCTCCGACAAGTCCAAGCTCATTCTGGAATGGTTCGAATGCCTTAACTTCCACCCTGGTCCATGATCCAGATCGCATAGCTTCAACTACCAATCGTAATTGTTGATCCCTTTCCACCGCGTTCTCTATTTCTCCAACGTCCACTGCGGCCGATTCCGTTACCGCAAGGATAAGAAACTTATTATCCTTTTCAAACTCCACCGCGTTATCTTCTTCCACCAGCCGAGAGAAAGAATCTGCGACATTGCTTGAACCCTTCCTGTATTTAACTTCGAATGTGAAGGATTGTAAGCGTAAGACCCACCGCTCTATTCTAGCACAAGGCCTCGAAGACGGCGAGAAGATTACCTCCAGAGGTTTATGGTCGGTTTCCAATTCGAATTTCCGACCAATGAGATAAACGGACAACCGCTCCACAGCCCAAACGATTGCCAGCGCTTCACGTTCAGTCTGGCAGTAACGTTTCTCCGTTGCGGTTAAGCTCTTACTAGCGTAGCATATAACCCGAGGATTTTCATCATCACTACCTTCAAACTGTACTAACACAGCGCCCAGGGCTACTGGAGACGCGTCAGTTATTACTCTCGTTCGCAGTGAGTTATCGAAGAAGTGCAGGGTTCGAATATCGCCGATTATTTCCTTCAATCTTTCGAACGACTTTTGATGACTTTCTTGCCAAACAAAATGTTTTCCCGATTGCGTCAACTCTCGTAAAGGAGCCGTTACTGTGGCTAAGTCCGGCAAGAAACGTCCGACGTACGTTACCAGTCCTAAGAAACTGCGAACTTCTTCAGCAGTCTTCGGCGCTCGAAATCTGGTCAGGGATTCTATTTTGCTTGCAGTTGGTCGTATGCCTTCCTCTGAGATAACATGTCCCAGGAATTCAATCTCCGTTGCCTTGAAAACACACTTTCTATGGTTCAAAAGCACCTCTTTTTCTCTTAGAGTTTGTGTGGCTTCTGGAACCGAGGAATCACCCAACACGCTCTGTAACGAATGCCTCTTACCTGTCCTGCTGCCAGTATGCTAATGCCGCGAACGATGCTTGGTGCTGCGCAACCGGGCGTGTGATGCCGAAGATGGTGACGCGTCAAGTATGTGCATACAAGGTGGGATATTTCAGTAACGCATGACAGGCGTTATCGGCAGGGTTGCCATTATAAACTTGTTATACCACACATCCCCCTCCTTTCCATAAAAAAAAAGCTGGCTGAGGGGGATTGAACTTTAAAATAATAATAATAATAAGGAAATGATAACATTGACATTGGTTTCGCATAAGGCATATTTAGTTTTGCAATTTCCCTCGAATATTATTACTACTTTAGACTCTTAAACCCTAACTCCTAACAGTTTTGCTAAGTAATTTCATAAGCACATAAATTTGACTTAATCAATTTGTAATCACAGCAACTGCCAAACGATATTACCGCTTTAAAGGATTCATATCAGACGCCGCCAAAAATGTTTAACCACGAGTGGAATTAATCCACAGTGCTTATATCTCCACATTCAAAATTCACTGATACGGAAATATTAAAACTACCCACACACTTGCATTCCTCTCGTATAGTGTCTTTTTTATTTTCCTGCTTTACCTTGCGCCTTTTGTAAAAAGAGCAATAATAATAATTCTGAAGGGTTCAATCATTTGACGTATCGTGTAGATGGATTCTGCACAGTGGTCTCTTCACACTGAGACATCACCTGTCATCAAGAACAAACAAACAAAAACAAACAACAAAGAATTATAGAATTTTCTCGAAATTAACGATCGCAGCAATCTGGGTTAACAAAATTTGCTTATCCTTTTTGATCGCTGTTCAAGAGTGGAGAAGTTTGTTTTTCAAGTGAACAGAAATTTTACGCCATGAAAATCCGGCAGAACGGTGGAAGAACACCTTGCAAAGGATTATGACCTGTAAGGAAGAAATCTTCAAACTGCCTTGTAAGAAAAATACAACAGGATTTGCCCATCTCAACTCACTGAAGTACGCAATAAAGTGTTCAGAACTGACCCAAGGTTTTGGATCATGAGAAGCTGTGGTCTGAGTCAGGGAGAAATGAATTTTGCACTGTTTACCAAATTTTAATAGTTTTTTTATTTCAGTTCTTCAGTCTCCCAATTTATGGACGCGGACTTTGTTGCTCCGTAACGCGGACGTAGTTTTTCAGATAGGTCGGAGCTCGTTTTTCTCTTGCCGAGCGTCGACTTACCTCAGGGTCATCATTCTTATCTTCAGCTCCTATAAGAGGATGTTGAGTAGTAACCAGATCGCTATTATTTCTTCCAGATCCTGCACTATCTGACTTATTCGGCTGTCTCCAATCATGTACCCTCCTAGTTTGTGACACATGCCTTTTAAGAACTTGTCCAGTCTCGTCGATCAGAATCAGCATTCCGTTCCGTTCTTCCCTTACAGTGTATCTCCGAGGATCAAACCGAGATTCCGCTTTTGCACGAGTGTGTCTCGCAACCACAACCGTATCGCCAGGTTTTATTCGGCACTTACGAGCTCCACGTTTATTATCTTCTCGTTTCTTAGATTTTAGCTTGGATTCACGGTCTCTGATGTCCAGAAGTTCGTCATCAAATGTTACCTTACCACGACGTAATAGAGGAAGTCCTCGTCTTACCCTTCGTCCCATCAAAACTTCTTCTGGTGGTACTTTCATAATAGAATGGGCAGCTGCGTTGTACGCTTGGACCGCAGCGTTTAGTTCTTCCACATAATCCGTTCCGCTTGTAGCTGCAGCGGTCATCGCTTTATTGATTAGCTTCATACAGCTTTCGGCTAATCCATTCTGTTGGGGGCGCAATGGAGTGGAAAAAATAACGTTTATGCCACGCTCAGTACAATATTTCTTATAATCATCGCCGTTGAAGGGAGGACCATTGTCGGATTTAATACTTTGCGGAAAACCTTCTTTTTCGAACACTGCTTCCAAAACTCGCCTAGTATTCTCGAAGCTGGTAGATTTGACTGGTTTGGCAATAATGTACCTAGACCGATAGTCGACAATAACCAGGATAGAAATTCCGCTGTATTTAGAATATGGTCCATTAAAATCTACGGCAATTGTTTCCCACACTGTTTTCGGTGCAAAAACTCGCTCCATGGGGGTAGGTTTTTCGGGTTTTCCATTTGTTGCACATACTGCACAAGAATCTACCCATGCCTCCGCCTCTCTCGACATGTCAGGCCACCATACGCGCTCTCGCAATATGCTTTTGAACTTCGCTTTTGATGGGTGACCTTCATGGGCAATCGAAAGTGTTTTCTGACGGAGATTCTCCGGGATAACAGCGCAGCCAGTTTTGGCCAAAATTCCTTCACGCATAACTAAATCACTATTTAATACTTCGAATTTTCTTAGATGCTTGGGCCAAATTCCTGTTTCAACAGCGTCCGTTACCTATTATGAGAGTAGAAAAGAGATGGATAAGCTTTTTTTTTTAACCAACGGCAAGATACCAATTAGAATTCATAGACACTACCTCTTGCAGCTGACGGTCTTTTTTAGTTGCCTCCTTGATGTCTTCTTCAGTCAAGAATCGTATTTGATTTGCCTCCAGAGAAGCGATTTCCCAAGGGCTAATGTCTTCTTCGAAAGGGTTGTCTTCACCTTCATACAGTCTTGACGATGGGTCTGCAATATTTTCCCGGCCACGCACATATTCTACCTCAAATTTATATGGGCTGAGCCTAAGAGCCCAGCCATCAGCACGAGTTAGCGCACGCTTCGAGTCTTCACGTGTTCTGTTCAGGATGAACGTGAAGCCCTGAGCGTCTGTGCGAAGCAAGAACGGCCTACCGAGCAGAAAATAGGCGAAGTGCTCTACCGCCCACACTGTTGCTAGAGCCTCGCGCTGATGTTGTGGGTATCTTTTTTCGGTCGCAGTTAAAGCTTTAGACGCGAAACTTATCACTCGAGGTGGTTGATTGTTCTCTTGTTGAACAAGAACTGCACCGAGAGCATTCGGTGATGCGTCCGTGTATAGAATCGTTTGATGTTTTTCCGAAAAATAACCGAGAGATATTGTGCAGTTCATGATTTGCTCCTTTAAACGTTGGAAAGCCTTTTCTTGTTCCTGACCCCAGATCCATCCATCAGCACTTGTAGCCGCCCATAATGGAATCGCAGTATCTGCAAACCCTTTAATGTATGGACTAACGAATGAAGCCAATCCCAAAAAACTTCGGAGTTCAGAAACTGTGTTGGGCTGTCTAAATTGGCGGATGTCCTTGATTTTTGTTTCATCGATATTAAATCCGTTTTCATCCAGCTCATGTCCAAGGAAACGAATTCTAGTTTTATCGAACTCGCATTTTGCTGCATTGATGGTCAAGTTATGAGCTCTCAAAATTGTCAACACTTTGGCAACCCTCTCACGAAGTTTATCCAAGTTGTCCGCGAATATGAGGACGTCGTCAATGTAAACTATTATATTCTCCACACCTTCGAGGATTCGACACATCTCCCTCTGAAAGATTTCCGGGGCGCAATTCACCCCAAACATCAGTCGAGTGAACCTGTACATACCGTTCTCCGATAAAAAGGTGGTTAAATCTCTCGAATCTTTGTGTAACTCCAAGTGGTAGAACGCGTTTGTCAAGTCTAGTTTAGAGAAAAACTTCGCCCCATATAGTTTGGTTTTCATCTCGTCCACCAATGGCAAACGAAAGTACTCTCGCTTGATTGCTTGATTAGGTGCCCGCATATTAACGACGAGGCGAAAGTCATCTTTTCCTTTGGCAACCGCCGACATGCCACTTATCCAATTTGGAGCTGTCGTCACACGTTCAATAATTCCTCGATTATCCATGTCCTGCAGTCTTGCTCGCGCACTATCTCTGTAAGCTGCCGGCACGTTGTAGTAAGCGTTCTTTACTGGTGATACAGACTCGTCGACACTAAATTTTACTAGTACACCCGGTACCTTTGGGAACGCCTTGGTTTCTTCCGCAGCTACACATGCGTTGACGGTTGCGCCAACTTGCAACAGTCTCAAGTCGCTTGCCGTGGATCGACCAAGAAGAGAACGACGTCCATCGGCAACAACTAAAAACTCAGCGGTGATCAATGGCTTGACGTACTCAACCACTTCGATTTCCGCTCTAAACCCACACTTCACTGATAAAGGTTTGATTGACGCGTAGGATTGCAGGTTGCTACTGGCCGATAATTTGATCGGTTCCAGCAAAGCATGGCCTGAACGGAATTGAAGTTTCAAATGGTTCCAATCGTCACCACCAATGATATTCACATCTGACCCCGAGTCTATTAGGAACTTGATTGGGTTCGAAGATCCTATTCGACAATCAATAAGAACGTCTGTGATTGAGAGTGCGTTTATTTCCTGGAAACAGGAAATTAATAGAAACTCAGTTTACAAAATCTAAGAAATGCAAACGATTATTATATTTGTTTGTAGAATTCAAAATTAAACAACATACAGGTTAATGAACCAAACTAGTCATTATATACCTTTTTCTCAGTCTCCTCGTCTGTCCATCTTGCTTCGTCGTCTTTCTGGGTTTGGATGTAGTTGGCGCTCTTATTGCGACTTCTCCGACACGCTACGGCAAAATGACCGATATCTCCACAAGCGTTGCATTTACGATTCTCTGCAGGGCAAGTTCCGAACTTGTGGTACATACGGTAACACTTAGAGCAACGGGACCGTCGACCTGTTCCATGATATTTGCTTTCATCTTCTCTTCTTTGCTTTTTAGCTTGTGACCGGCCGTCATTGGATGCCACGTACCGTCGTTTCCTTTGTTGCATATCACTGAACGATGTTCGCCGCTCTCTTGTTACCGCAAACGCTCGAGGAGACCTAGATGGTGCGGTTTCTGCTTCAAACGCCTCTTCACGTGTCGCTGATTGGACAATGAAAGCCGTTTCGTGCCCAAATGTCCGTGCTGTTTTGGCCAACTCCTTGTTACGCATCCCTTTTAGTAGCTGCATTCGGACGAACCTGTCCTCGTCGGTGCTGCTATATCGGCAGAGACGAACCTTCTCCATCAGTCTTGCGTGAAAGGATATAGTAGGTTCATCTGGTCCCTGGCGCAAGTTGGAAAACATTTCATGCTCTGCGGTGATGTCGACCATTGATTGTAGGTAATTTTCGATATTTTTGACGAATATATCGTAGCAATTTGCTTCTCGAAGACTTGGACGAAGTCTAGCCGCTCTAACTATACCTTGCAGCTTTTCGCCCATGGAGAGAAATAGGATTTGTGATCGCTTTGCCGGATCGTTCACATTAGAGAGCGAGGTAGCAATTTCAAAACGGTCAATGAATCGGTTCCACTGTTCCCACATTCTATTTGCTGGAACCTCGTTCGGGAAAGGTTGTATGTTCTCCCAACGTACGCTACCAGTACTTGTCGATGGTCCAGGGGTTTCAATTCCAGTATTCCAACTACGATCATTATCACGAAGCGCTGAACTGACCGTGGTACGGGGCTGGTATGTACTTAACCCTTGGACCAATTGATTCAACGTGTTCTCTAATCTCTCCATCCTTCGAACATAATCTTGGTTCTCATTTTGAATCGGTGATAGATCACTTGTTGATCTTGTTTCAGTATTACGACGAATGGCATCTGATTGCTCCTCATCGTCTTCAACATCACTTTCGAAGGCCTCGTTCGTGGAACAAGCATCGCTTTCGTCCGGTTGCTCAAGTTTTACACTGTTTACTTCATCGTTCGACCACTCACTACAGTATTCTTCTAGATCCTCCGAATTGCTGCTGAATTCTGGGGCACGTACGTATCTTCCATCGGTGGACATCGTGTAGATTGTTTTAGAAACTCGAAATATTCACAAACCTATGATTGCAAAGGAATAATCAGTTCCTGCTACTTATTCTACTACTCTTACGTATAGAATTAATCTGGTTCACTTCTCGGTTTAACTTTATCATTCCAGAATGCTACTGGAAATCGTAATCAAAATAATTTGCTTCAAAGCATTTGGACGCGGTCATCCCGATCCGCTCCGACAAATTCATCCACGGCCAACCTGGACCGCGGCCAACCTGGACCGCTACCAACTCAATAGTACACGGTCATCCCGATCCGTTACCGACAAAATCCTTTATGGCCTTTTTTGTCTATTACCTAAACAAATGGACGCGGTCATCCCGATCCGCTACCGACAAGATCCTCTGCGGCCATTCTGGTGCGCTACGAAAACAAAGGAACGCGGTCATCCCGAGCCGCTACTGACAAAAACCTTTGTTGCCAATTCGGTTCACTGACAATCCAAAACAACGCGGTTTCCCGCGGTGATCCGCTGAAGCTATCTTTTTTTTTGCGGTTTTTCCGAACCACTCAATATTTTATCAACCGTGGATTTCCCAGATTGCTTCCAATATGTAAGAACACATTTCTTGGAAATTTGAAATTCATTTCATTCTATACACTTGTATGAATAGCCTTTTGATCGTAAAATTGCAAAATGGTGCCTGATCGGCGGCCATTTTTTTCACTATGAGGGTGTTGTTTAAGAATCCGATTTGGTCACAAAACTTTACACTCAGTAAAAAAAAATATACACAAACTGTACTGCGTGATGGGTGATTCCTCAGTCTAATTCAAAATATATAGATTTCCTGCTGAAAATTCAGCAGTCTGGCAAGGATCGCCAAAATGTGTGGCTTCTGGAACCGAGGAATCACCCAACACGCTCTGTAACGAATGCCTCTTACCTGTCCTGCTGCCAGTATGCTAATGCCGCGAACGATGCTTGGTGCTGCGCAACCGGGCGTGTGATGCCGAAGATGGTGACGCGTCAAGTATGTGCATACAAGGTGGGATATTTCAGTAACGCATGACAGGCGTTATCGGCAGGGTTGCCATTATAAACTTGTTATACACTGCAACTGCCATGTACCCATTAATGGGTAAAAAAGGACCCATTTTTGATGACTATATGAGGCTGTCAAATAATGGGTGAAGTTCAATTTCAAATAATGGGTACTCTTTTACCCATTTCTCAGAGCGCTTCGGGCGAGAATAATGAGTACTTTTTTACTCATTAATGGGTGAAAAGCAACTTAGATAACATCTTCCAGTCCTCGCTTCAGTCGCAAAGTGTCTTAACGATGTCGAATGGAAATTGCTCGTTTGAAAAGTAGGTATTTCTTATTTTATTTCTTTCTGCCCACATCTAAACATCAATCTGAAACTTGCAGGGACAGAACTAGCCGGATCAGCAAGGAGATCCCAGGAGAGCTTTGGGAGCACCATTTCTTGCACGAACGATGGAAAGACCACTGGATGGAAAATGGTGAAATAAAGATATAAATATAAATAACGTTTTGTATTCTTAACTATTCATTGTGGCTCTTTCAATGATCCATAAATCATACAAATTCTAAAAGAAAAATCCTGGTTTAAGGATTTCAAAATTGGGTACTTTGTACCCATTTTATAAAGCTAATTATTATTTAAAAATGGGTAAAAAAGTACCCCATGATTTGACGTACAAGGTCTTTACCCATTAATGGGTAAAGACGTTTTACCCATTAAATGAGTTTACCTACTTTACTTCGAAATGGGCACTTTTTCACGCATTAATGGGTACTTTCCAGTTACAGTGTACCACACAGAGTTGATAGAACCTGTTGCAATGCCCTGTCATGTTCTTCTTCTGTCTGTCCGAAAATGATGATATCGTCGATATAATTGACTGTATTCTCACAACCTGCTAGAATCTGCTCTAAGGCCTTCTGGAACATTTCCGGCGCGCAGCTGACGCCGAACATCAATCGCTTAAAACGGTATAGTCCCTTGTGAGTGATGAACGTCGTTATATCTCGGCAATCCTCCTCGAGCTCTAGTTGATAGTAGGACTCCTTAATATCAAGCCGACTGAAGAACTTGGCAGCTTTGAGGCGAGGAAGAAAATCTTCGATAGTTGGCATCATGTGGTGTTCTCGTCGTATAGCTTGATTTGCGCGTCGCATATCCACGCATAGGCGAAGATCTCCGTTATCCTTCACTATCGTCACTAGCGGTGATACCCACTCGCTGGCTCCAGTGACTGGTTCAATTATATCTGTAGTCAGAAGTGCCGACAATTTGTCTTCAATACGTGAAAGCAGAGCAATAGGTGGGCGTCTGACATGTTGTACAACAGGAGTTATAGTTCTGTCGATAGGAATTCTCAATTTGACATCCTTGATTTTAGGAAAAGGCCTTTTTTCGTCTACAACCTGGTTCAAAGAAGATTGGACACTAGGTAAACCGATCGACAATACTCCTAGCTTGGTAGCAGTCAATCGCCCGAGTAAGGGTTGTGTACCTCCCTGTACTACATAAAAGCGATCGCTCCTTTCAATCCGCTTTCCGGCATCCTCAACAGAAATAACTGCTTCAAACATTCCACCTATAATCAATAATTAAACAATAGTTTCGAACCTCAAGTGTATACTAGTATCTGTAACACAAACCTACTGCTAACGGTTCCGAATCGCGGCCATACGCACGGAAAGTTTGATCGGCTTCTTTCCAAAATTCCTCAACTTTCACTCCATGAGTTTTCATGTACGCCCACGTCCTGTCATCTATAATGTTCTTGGCACTTCCAGAATCAATCAACATTTGGATCATGACGCCTCCTACTTTGACCCAGATAAATTTGTCCCCATTTCCGATACTAAAGATGAAATTTGGCGGTACCGGTTTTTCCTCCTCGCTGTCCTGAACTCGCATGATACCTTGGGATTTCGGTTTCTTTCCCCGCCATTCGATAGGGTTATTCGCGCTTCGCTTCTGAGGAAGTGTGATTGTTCTGCACCGTTTATAGAAATGGCCGATTCTGTTACATTTGTTACACCTTTGATCTTTAGCTGGACACTTTGGATCATTTCCGTAGTGGTTCTTACGCCCACAGCGGTAACATTCACCGGTTGGGTTTTTCGACGAACCTTGAATCTTGCAGACATTAGTGCCATTATCCATCCAATAGCTAGGTGCTGAACGTTCTGTACTCGATGACGCTGTTTTCATCTGCTGTGATTGATATTTCACTGCTTCATACGAACTGACCACTCGAGTTACATCGTCTAGTGTCAAGGACTCCTTTTGCAGCAGTTTCTCCTTTAATTCCGGAGGAGCAAACAGAATTATCTTGTCAACGACAGCGATATTACGACTCTCCTCAAGGGTACTTCCGAAATTGCATTTTCGAGCCACCTCAAGCGAACGCCACAAAAACTTCTCCATAGACTCATCCTCCATTGGCTTCAAATTCCAATAGGAATTCCTTTCGAAAGCTTCGTGCCGTTTGGGCGAAAAATATTCATCAAGTTTCTCGATCGCCGTTTGATACGGATCGATCTTCTTTTCTTTGTCTTCATCAACGTCAGCTCCTGGTATTGAAGAGAAAACTTCCTGCACGTCCGGGCCGGCTCTAGCCAAAAAAATATTTTTCAATCGGGTTTTGTCCTTTTCCCCATTGGCAGCCGCTATGAAACCGAAATTCCGTTTATATTTCTGCCATTCGTCGCGTACGGTACTGTTTGGAATCGATCTGAACTTGAATTGCGGTATGTCCCATTTGTCCATCTTTGATTATTTGATAAAAACGCTAAAATTTAAAATAATTGTTTTTGGTTTTCGTTTGTTAGTAAATACTATTTACGCATTCACCTTTCCAAAATCGACGAATTACGTTTAAACACGGCCAACAATACGATTGACATCCACGAATCCTGTCGGCCGGCCAGTTTCCGTCTGGCGGCTTCTTGCCTTTATCGGTCGTCCTCGACCCGAGAGCTACGTTCCTTTTGACGGTCTTCCTCGACCTGACGGCTTTCTGCCTGATACGGTCTTCCCTGACCTGACGGCTTACTGCCTGGTACGGTCTTCTCACTGACCTGACGGCTTTCTGCCTGCTACGGTCTTAATCTGACCTTCGTCGTGCAATGCACCGACCACTACTTGGATGTAGTATTTTCCACTAAATTAGACAAAATGAAAACAAATTCTTATTAGAATTCTTGCCATCCACATTTTTTTTTTTTTTTCCATCACGCATAACATAACCAAGAAGAGTCTTTCCTAGCCCAGCAAAAAAAAGTTTTTTTTTTTTCTTTTCTCCAATATTTCTAAATAAATCTTACCTGTAATTAATTCCAGTTTATATCCGTCGTCGCCAGATGTGATAACCCGTTTTATTAATGATTAATCAACTAATAATTAGTGCTTTTAATAAGAACGTTTATTTAACGATTATCTGTTCCTCTACGTTTCTCTACAGATGTCATAGTACCGTCCGTCTGCCCAGTGGTTAGCCGTACGGCATATTGACATCCGTAGCTCAGCTTCAGCCCAGTGGCTGTGGCTACTTACGGACTGCCACAGTAACTACTACGGTAAGATTATTTTTAGGCGAAGACATATTATCCTTAATGACACCACCTTTATTCACAGGTTGTTAAGAATCTTCGACCATATGATCTTGGAAGATTTGTAAACAAGACAAGGCTTATGG